>NC_060119.1:295835985-296459420 GCF_021461395.2 Schistocerca americana | reverse complement strand
AGTGCCATTACATGATCCCTGTAACACAAGTGAAACTGAGAATGAAGTAGTAAGTTTCATTAACAATATATAATTTCTTATGAAGGGCAGCTTTGGCAAATTTTATATAACACAGTGATGCCAGAAATAATATGCTTAACTCATACACAGTTTTCCATCTTGTGCTGCTTTTCATGTATCTCTGAGTTGATTAAATGCCAGAACTGAGTTTCATAGTTACTTCTCAAAAGTAAAGCAAACATTTCTCGATTTTAATAATTTTTAGATATCTGCAAGGCAAGGCACCAGCAACTATTCTGGTTAACCAAAATTATGTAATAAATTGTAGAGAAACATCAAAGTTCCAATATTAATTTCCTTTATTACCTGACGATTAGTTTCATGTGTAAGCCGCTTATCTGATAATTAGCTTAGACTCTAAACTAGTTAAGAATAAAGGAAACTCACATTGCATAATTTGGTTAAACAAACCTTGATTTAGTTTATTTAGTTTTTCCTAGTTTTCAAAATTATGAAATCCTTTATCTTCAAAACCATTCACGAGTGTGGTTTGAAAAGTTCTCGGAATCACCATGAAAGGTCAGCACTACCACAATGAGTTGTTTGTGTGATATTCATCGGACTGTTGTTGCCTGTAAAGATCTGCCACGTCACTGCTCTTGGAAGAGAGCTGTGATGGTGACGTGGCTCTGTTGTTCCCGCGTAGTGATTTGCGAAGATGAAAATAAAAATCGGGATTCGAGGCGTGATTAAGTACTTCGTAAACAAAGGTATGAAAGCGGAGGACATTCATGCCTATTTCCAGAATACTCTGGGGGACTCTGCTCCTTCATATTCAACTGTTGCCTAGTGCACAAATGAATTTAAATTTAATTGGAAAGGCGTAGAAGATGATCTGTGCAGTGGGCATCCAAGATCTGTCACTACTTCACAAATCATGCTAAAGTGCACAAAATGGTCATGGAGGATTGCCGACAAAGTGTGTGAAACTGCTCATGCTTGCCAGATGTCATCTGAAATAGTATACCAGATTTTAACTGAAGAATTAAAAATAAAAAAAAATTATCTGCAAGATGGGTGTTGCAACTCTATATACTGGATCAAAAACACATGAGAATGGGCATATCAGAAAAATGTTTGGCCCATTTCAGGAGAAAGAAACAAGATCTTTGTGCCGGTTTGTGACCGCAGATGAAACTTTGGTGCAATACTATATCCCAGAGACAAAACAACAGTCAAAGCAGTGGAAGCATGCTGATCCACGAAAGAAAGCAGAGGCAATTCCTTCGTTTGGAAATGACACAGCATCAGTGTTCTGGGATGTGAAGGGGATTTTGTTTGTAGATTATCCCCCCACAGGGCAAACAATTACTGGAGAATAGTATGCTGACCTCCTGGACAAATTGCAATAAAAGATAAATGATAAAAGGCCAGGTTTACCAAGGACGAAAGTCATCTTTCATAAACACAATGCGCGTACGCACACATGTGCCGTCACCATGGCAAACTTACACAAATTAAGATAGAAATCGTTGCCACACCCGCATTATTCACCAGATATGACTCCGTTAGACTTCCATCTCTTTCCAAAACCGAAAACGTTTCTTGGTGGACGAAGATACACATCAAATGAAGAATTGATAGCCACAGTTGACAACTATTTTGCAGGCCTGGAGGAAACTAATTTTTGATATGGGATCAAGGCACTGGAACATTGTTGGACCAAGAGCATTAATCTACAAGGAGACTACATTGCAAAATAAATGAGTTTCTGTGAGGTAAGTACTTCCTTTTCTATCCCATTCCGAGAACTTTTCAAACCACTCTCTTACATTCATGAACGTAAGTTACAAACAGCTTACTCAGGTTCAAGTTAGGAATAACTACTACTCAGTTCCTTATGCCAAGTAATATTACTATTTTACATTTCCCACAGTCTGAATTTCTCGATGGTAATATTTATCAAGCAGTATAAAACATGATGAATAAATAAGTAAATAAAGAAATAATGTGGGTTATGCATTAGTATCCATATTATTGAAACTGTTTACACAGACATGCTTTAGTGCCTCTACACTTCATTGTAGGTCATCACCCGTTTCCAAAACTGCAAACTTTTGACAGTTCACAGTTGATTAGGTATTTTTTTTTCACAAATTAGTAGTAACACAAGACATAAATGATTGTTTGTTACATCCTCCCCCCCCCCCCCCAACCCACCTCACCCCCCCCCCCCCCCCCCCCCCCACACACCAATAGAGTAATCCAAGTACTGTCCCTTTGTGAGGATTAGCAGAAGTGTTATTACCATAACCTATCACAAGATAGAATTTTAGAAGCTGAAGAAATAACTTAAAATTTGTGCCACAGCCAGGGCTTGAACCCAGGTCTCCTGCTTACTAGGCAGATGTGTTCGCTATTGCACCACTGTTGCAGTATAGGTCACAGAGCTGCAAGAGCTCCCCTAATCCAATGCCCTCTTTAACACAAATTTCAATACACACCTTCAGCCTATTTTCCCCTTCTAAAATTGTCAGTATTGCCAAGGCTCTGCGAAATTAGAATAGAATCAAAGTTCCTGGATGTGGCACAAAATTTAAATTAATTTCTTCAGCATCTATCATGACTGTAGATGAAGTCTCAAGGAAAATGTAATTACATCACAGGGAAAATGATTTACAAGACCAATGTCTCTGACTTCTAACAATATGAATCTAACCTGAACATATCCACTTGTGTTCAGATGAGATTGTAACACCTCCTTCCCATTTCTCACTCTTATATAATCATTTAAAATTATCTTCACCATTATCACTATGTAAGATCACATTCTTTCTGGACAAAAAGGATTATTCCACACACTGAACTAACACGGTAAAGGAAATTCCCAAGGCGTATAAATACACAATGCACTTTATACATTTTCGTCATGCATGTGTTCGGTGCAGTATCTCACGAAGATAGCTTTCTCTGCAACATTCCATTCTTCAGATTTGCGCACATTGTGTGTGTGTGTGTGTGTGTGTGTGTGTGTGTGTGTGTGTGTGTGTGTTTTTCACCACACTTTTTTGTAAGTGACTAGTGGTATAAACAGTAGCTGTAACTATAGCAACACATTGAAAAAATGTAAAGAGTAAGTCCAAGACTAAATCAGTAGACTATATGGGTAACAAACAGTTACATGGAATAAAATCATCCCATTTTCTTAGCACAACACATCCATATAATTGATAAACACAAAATCATTAAGGATTAGAATTGCTGCGTCATCATCCTAAAAGTACATACTTCACAAGAAAAAGGATTTCCTCACAATAGCTGTTAGCAGACCTGACACACAGTGTGAATGTTTTGTTAAATTAATCCACATACTGATTAAGGAAACACACACAGTCGCAAACGCAACTGCATGCTTTTACTGAAAAGCAAAGGGCAATTCCAATCTCAGCCAAATATACATTAGAAGCATCACTCGCCTGTTGTGACTATTGCTACGTGGGATTTTCAAATTTCTTGGAAAATGTCTTCTGGACCTATTAAAGACCGAGAAGAACAATATTTAGGAAGTAGAGTAGAACACTTAGGTAAAAGAAGATTTAACATATACTACAGATCAGTAAAGGATTTATAACAAAAGGATGCATTTCCTTTACATTTAACACGATGCCTGCATATGCAGCTTCACTATTTCACTTCACCTACGTATTTTTGTAAGTTACCTTAAGAATAAAAGTAACAGGAAGAATGAATTGGAAATGTTAGACAGTTTCAAATACGAACTGCTAAATAATGTCAACTACACAAATTTGACACACAGTATTTTCTGGCAATTTTACACATAGTGAAGTACTTACGTATGTAAATCTTTCACTTTGACAACTTTTCCAAATGTGCCTTCTCCTAAGGTGGCCAATATTTTATCTGAAAAAGAGTAATCACACAGCAGTTAGTATTAACTATAACTGAAGACCGTGCAAATGTTGGAACCCACTTTTTGAAATGCAGACAACGGTTTACTGATTATGCACTCTTACAACTGCATTTTATTGTAGGTAACCGCATGATGCTTAAGGTTACATGGCTTTTAACAAAAAGTACAAGAAACCGATTTTTTTATAATTAATTTCTAAAACCAAAACCTGCATCTATTTGAAGTGGAATCCAACATGCACTAGTCAAAAATAAATTGTTTACGTTTATTTGAGAATAGATCCTACCAATCCCCAGCAAACAGAAGAGGACCAGAGAAGCTGGATTATGGTTTACAGAAAGCTATAACGACATGCTCATTAATGTCGTCTCATTAAATGTCTTCCTCCCCATACAGCAGACACACTGACAGGCACACAGAGAAATAAGTTTCTCCAGATCGCTTACACTTCTTCCCACCCTGATCCTCTCATTCCTTCTAATATAAACCCACCCAAGACCAGTCACAAACCACAACAGATGCTGAAAAGGAACAACTTCAATTATAGAGAATGTGACGCCAGGAATGATTTAAGAGTCTATAGTATATCTACTGCAAAGTTGGTGTATTCACGAACATCGGTCTCGGAGCACGTCGCCATGGCGATATATCAGGTGGCCATCTTCGTCGTCCTCCACGGAGGGTGCTCGAGAACTCTGCACAGCATGGGCCAGCCACCAACACAATCAGGAAACGGCACCAGCCATCGCCAACACCAGCCAGCCAGCACCGATTTAGCAGAGCGGGCAGGGCAACACAGGTGCATCACCGTCCCATTGCGGTCGGTTGATCCGTCCGTCCATTCGTGGTACGCGTGGACCACGTGCCAATTCATAGCCGCCATTTCAAACCGAGATGCGAACCCAACAATCAAGAGACAAAGGGGAGAGGGCAAAATGGTTTGCCAATTCAACAAATGATGTCAAATACATTATTGCAGTGGGAACTGTGCGTTACCACAGCAATGTAATAAACAGATGGAGGCAATGGCAGTTCAACGTGGGAAAATCTAGCACAATGAACCTTAAAGACATTAACTAAAACTAAATATTGTATAATGTGGGAGGACAGTTTTAAATTTACCACCACAGCCTCCTCTGCAAAATTTAATAGTCAATACAAATAAAGCACTTTGCAGATATATTTCACTGAATGTGTGCTCAACTGAACGTAATATTATAAAAATGGTAGTAATTTTTAGGAAAGCTACAACTAAAATACTGACTGGAGCAAGTCCATTAATTCTACAATTCTGGAAAGTGGTAGCATTCAACAGCATGCATAGAAGAATGACACAGGAAAGAAAACAGGAATAATCGACAACTGGTTGGATATTAGAAGGAAGGAATAAAGTGATAGGGGCAATTAAAAATATATCAAGCACCAAGCACCTGTTTGTTATTGCTGCACTGTCATGTAGGCAAACTGAAGAATCCTGAATGAATTCTTACCTAACAGTTTTACACACATGCAACAGCAAACATATCCCAACCAAAATGCACGTACTTAATTCACTCGACCTTTGTGAAAATAAGATGACTGCTGGAGTCTCCACTTCATACAGTTTTAGAGCACATAGACTATTTCTTCCAATAACTATTTAATTTTTCGACAGTCTTAAGAGTTTACGAACTTCCCAACAATAGTGTTGAATAATGTAGGCAACTTAAAAGGCAGAAATACTAAATTATTTTCTAAACCACCAATAATTATTTCTTGCACCAAATTATAGTTGTGCTAACTGAACCCATTTCAGTACTCTAATTAAAAAATCTTCCACTTTATTTGGTGCATTGTATTTTTGCATTAGAAGCTTTGTTAATTCCTAGCCTCATCTCTGAGCTTTTCATCAATTTCTCTTAATCCTGCTAATGACCAAAAAGATTTGGTATTAAACTAACATTTTGATCCATTAGTATACAACAATCAATGAAATTTACTTAAATTCTAGTGAATATATATTACCACTCATGCCACCAGACCTAATCACTGTAATTTAAAGGGCCACCAAATTATATGAGATACCTCATACTAAGTAATATCTTTCAATTAGGATCACCCCTAACAAACATAACAAAGGGTCTGTGTACCAATTAAGGTAATTCTTCCTGAGAAAGGGAAAAATACTAAGATGAAGACCAACTTACAGTCGGCAGGGGTGCTGCAATATGCGGCTGTAGCGTGTGCTTGTGCTTCTGCAGCGATGACAGGTGTGGCTGAGGCTGTCGTGGCTGCTGCTGATCAGGTATGACACGCTTTGAATCGGTGAGACGCGAGTATGCTTCATCCAATGCAGAGTACTTCAGAATGAGAGATTGAATCTCTTGTCGCTTCGCTTGGCGTTCATCATCAGCTGGAGTGGTTGACGGTTCATCCACAGACAGTGGTATTTCAACAGGGCAAAGGCGAGAGGGTAAATAGCGCTCCCGGCGTGGGGTTCTAGTTCGAGTCCGGGTGCGGGTACGCGATTCTGAAGCCAAAGGCACAGCTGCACTGACAGGTCCACGATCGGACTTATGCCTGTGGTGACGGTGATGGTGGTGGTGGTGGTGATGGGAGTGGCCATGATGGCGATGCTGATTTAATTCAAGGGCTGGGGGAGAATCTCTTAACAACTGCACATTTGTCGCACTCTTCTGCAATAATGGAAGGCGTTCGATCTCTTTGTCATTATCTCTCTCATCCTTCTCCCTTACTCTTTCTCTGTCACGTTCTGGACGACGCTGCTTTAGTACTGCAGAATACTTGTCTTCAAGACGCGACCGAGTAGTGCCTAATCCGAAAGTAGCAGCTGCAGCAGCAGTAGTAGTAGTAGCAGCAGCTGCAGCAGACGAAGTCCCAGGAGTGGTGACACTGGAGGGTGATTGAGGCTGTGGCTGACAGTCTGCGGTTGACGACGGTCCGCGTACACGCGTCGTCAAACGTTGAAGCAGACTTGAACATGACTCGCTCAGAAGCTGCGTTACACTACTGGCAGTAGAAGATCGGGCGTACCGATGTCGCCTCGCGCCTGTCGCCCCAGCACTCGCGTCCCAGCGACCGCCCGACTCTACACCTGCACCCGCCACAGCTGGCGCTGCCGCAGCCGTCGAGTTACCGTGGTTCGTGACGGCAGCCCAGATCATGGTAAGACTTGAACCTCTCGCGTACGCTCCGGGGATGCAACTAAAGATACCCTGGCCTGGGGCAGGCAAGTGGTAAGGCTGCCAGGCGGGCGGGTGCCCCCTGCCAAATACTGGCCAAGCTAAATATAACAACGCGCCTCCGCGTGACGACGCATTGGCCTTACGTAAAGGGATGTATAAGCCCAACTCGCCAGGCAGTGTCAACCTAGTGGCATAGGTGTCAGCTGAAAACCAAATTTTTGAAGGTCATTAGCCAAACAGAGTTTTACTAGATGATAATGTCTGAACCGATTCATCTATGATGGTCTCATTGTAGCTCTATTATACGGACAAGTTTGGGGGAGCAAAACAGAAACATTCATTGAACGGTTCCGCCTATCTACCTTCGGCGCGCCGCCTTTCTGAATTTCGTCCATTAGCAATTTATTGCTCACGGTAAACCGAAATTATGTGTTTACCGAAGTTAAAAAATTACTTGTCGATGACTGAATAATTCTGTGAAATAAATTCTGTAGAACAGTTCTCCGTTAATCCATCTTACCCTCCTCCATTCCACTGGAATGAGTCAGTTTTAGGGATTCAACAAGAAACCAAATTCACAATTTATTTTGTTGCAATTGCTGATATTTCTAATGTCGATGTTGTTTTTAAACGTTTCTCTCACACACTCGCTTATGATTAATGAGTCTATGATTATACACCATCTTAAGCAAGAATATTTCGTAGAACATGGTTTTCATAGTAGTGCAGTATTCTACCTCGTAGCACAAACTCGCCGAATACATTCTCACGTTGCTTTAATTATTTTACTTCTGTTACTTGATAAAGGGAATTTTATTTAGAGAGCAGCATTTCAGTTTAGATAGAAGGGCATTACGCTGCCATTATTGTGTATGTTCGACCATAAAACATTTGCATAAATTGCTCCCCATAAATCCGAAATTTTCAGTTACTAACGGAATTTTGCATTAGCAACTATAAATTGGTGAAGTCTGTGTGTGTGTGTGTGTGTGTGTGTGTGTGTGTGTGCGCGCGCGCCCCACCTCTGCTTCCATCGTTTCATCACTATCAAAGACGACTTCCAAGTTATTTTGTAAACAGATGAAAATCGGATGGGGCAAAGTCGGCAGTGTATGGAAGATGATCCATGACAGTAAACCCTAAGAGTCCGACTGCTGCAAATGCCGCAGCGCTCGAGTAATGTTTCTCATGCGTTGTCATAATTGCTTTACATACTGTCATGTTATATGCTACAATTAGGGGCCTTCTAACGGTAATTTCAGCTGAGTTAGATGCATGACATTTAATACCGAGTTAGATGCATGACATTTAATACCACAACCAATATTGAGCTTTGAAATCAGAAACATGTAACTGGAAGCCATTATCAATTTATTGTATTAAGCTGAAATATTGCGAAACAGCCAAATGATTTATCAATTAGGTGATCTTGCTTCCTTCGTAGAGGGGGGGGGGGGGGGGACAATGCCGCCTACAATTTAGTAACAAGGACAATAACGTTCACTGCCCGGAAAATTGAACAGGCATTGTCGAGTGGCGCTGAGCACGGGCGCACTAGGCGCTTGGGCCACGTGCTGCGTCACGGGAGTTCTAATTCTGTGCCATGTTGCCGCCTCGCATCTTCCCACGGCCCCACTGAAACTAGACTGTTGCCCCAATAAAATATTTGAAATAAAGCCTGCTTACAAAAGCACTGCTGTCAGCATGAATATTAATAATCACAATGTCGAACATGTGGTGGAAAGTCTGAAGGGGTATCACAAAAGATGGATGATTTGTGTGCTGTTTTGAGCAGTTTACATTAATATCTGGCGGAGATCTGAACTCCACGTAAGTTATATTAGGTGCAGCTCAATTTCATTGAAGCAATATATATGTACTGTTATTAATCGACAACAGATACCAAATCTCATCGAGAAAAACAATACATTGAGAAGCTGATCTCAAGTTGCGTTTCAAGGTCAGATGTTCATGTAAGCCGGGTGGGACTTTGGAATGACAATGGTCAAACAGACCCAAAGGGAAACAAAATGCACAACTCTTTCAAATATTTTGAATAAAAGTTCCGGAATTCATTGAAATCCAGGAAAATGTCCTACTTTCTTTAAAGACGCCCGTTACTCTGTTGCTCGTTCAAGGAACTATGAGCAGGTGAGGTTATAACTTTCTTAAACATTTATGTAAAACCGAACTGCAAAGTCTTTTTTCTTCGCCAACGGAGGTGTCAACACAATAGGCTATGGAAGAAACCGTGTAATTTTAGTTCCGTGTTCAAATCTTCCAGAAATTTCAACACTAACACATGTAAAGTTTAAGAGCTACCTTTCATTCTGCTGCGGCACATCAAAATTCAATTGAGGCAAATTTTTATGTATTTCCTCGAATAGCCAATGGCTGGAGACCGCTATTATTCGCTATTACAGAGGCAACTAACGAGATTGAAAGCTGCCTATACTCGTCCAACAAATAAGTGTTACTGAGCCTTTGTTGCGCTGGGTACGCGCCACGCAGTTCAAGAGGCAAAGTTTACGTTCTTGCGTCCCCACAATAATTTAAAATAACTTAACTGTGAATTAATACCGGAGACCTGCTAAAAGAACGTCTGTGTGCCACACTATTTTAAGTTCAATAATGCGTCGAGGTCTTTATGGCTATATGACTATCGGACAAACCAAGAACTCGTAATGGGCAAACCAAGGACGGTGGAATTCTGCCAAGCTGGTAGTGCTGCTCAGAAGTTTATACATTTTCAATTGATGTTTCAATTGCACATGAGAATGGGAGAAAATAGTACCGAAATTTCTGTTACTGTTTTGTAACTGAAGTGACTGGAGAAGGAGCATTAAAATTAAGATGAATAATTCAACATTTTGTCATACGTCGTTACCAGAAATTGTGCTGATATGGTTTTTAGGGACTTTTATTCATAGAAAATATTTCATTCGAGAAGCGTGCATCAACTGATACATGACACTAAAGAACGTACCAAAGAACTGGTTGAGTATAGGCGTCTCGCTATAATGTTCCAATGATGCACTTTATCTGTTTCCATTACAATGGGCACTAAGGGTCCGTTTCACTAGTGTAGTATCGAATGACGCAATCAGATTAAAAGAAACAAAGAGTGAAATAACTATTAGCATTATTAAGCAAGTAGATGAAACATGTTTCAGAGTCAGGATAGGAATCTCTCCGACATACCGGTAGCTTGCCTTTATTGTTACTCACAAGGTGTGTGAAGTATTGAATTACTTATATTGGCTGTTATTTAAGTTATGGTGTCGAAACAAGTACATTTTAACTTTGATTATTTATCAGAAACAATATTACTCCATTATATGGGGCACGCACCGAATTCGGAAGAATGTCTGCCTTCATTTCGTACGGTTTACAGCTTCTGAAATTAATTTTACAGGTGGGTTGTCTGAATGATACAAGTGATGACACGTGAATAACTATTCACCGATTACATATTTTCTAGTGATGCAACATTTTTTGTTCACGATCAATACTTTCGTCAGAGCAGCATCTCGCATACTAATCGGGCGAAACAACACAGAATTCTAAGAATCTTTTGTTGCGGGATTTTCAGGCTCGCATTCCAGGCTCATTTGCTGAAACATATTTCCACTATCTAAATCAGAAACGAATCAAATGCTTCTAATTACATGGGAGACTACCACATTTTATCCGCGCATTATACTCTTGTGTTCATTGCAAACGAATGTGTAACTTCTTAAATTTAGCAAATGATACTCTGATGTCAACAGTGTTTCAATCTTTTTGCTTTTCAACACGCCAACAGTATTTCGTGTGACATATTCATATGGAGGAATCTATAGGACTACCGTTCGTCTGCTGCATCCCATCAACGATTGAAGGACCACACTATTACACAGGTGTTATGGATATATGGCGTGGTGAGCTGCTCATCGTGTACTACACTTAGGAAATTTTATTTTCCAAACGTCTTAGATATTTCATATTCATTACAAACGCCATTTAAATACTTAAATTTGTTCTAACAGGCGCAAGCTGCCCTCCACCCCTGGCTGGCGAGTCCACTGTGTACGCCTTCGCCCGAGCTTGTGAGCTGCCTCGCCGACAAAAATACTACTGGACGACCACGCTGCCCAAAAAACACGCTCCCGCAGAAGCAGCAGGAAAAGCTGCACTTCCAGTACAAGCCCAATATGAATTACAAACTGACAATGCTTCGCCATATACGTAAGATACCAAATCACAAACACTAACATTTTCAGATTGCGAGAAACTTTTTCCGTGGATGAATCTGAAATTAATAGAGATTACTTCTTACGTGAAACATTTCACTCTTCGAAATAGCAGCATCAGCGCACGTACTGATACCTGTCAAGAACACTACACTGTTACATCTGCCTCATGTAGTCATCATCCAGTTAGTCTGTCACCCACCCGCCTCTAGGACAGAATTCATATACCTACAATGGACTGTTCTGTTATATTTTGGAAATGTTAACAATCATTAACGCTTCCTATTTACCTGAAAACGCAAACAGCGTGTCACTTTCATTAGTGCGAAATATTTCTCTCTCTCTCTCTCTCTCTCTCTCTCTCAAAAGCTCCGATTAGGACGGGTCTCGTTAGTTCTGCCTACACTTTAAAAATCTGCTGAAGTATTTCGTCGGGTACTATTTGTACATACAGTTTTGGGAAGTGCGATTATGAACTTTCATAGTACTGATACGCTTTTCGGAAACTTAAGAAATGACAAACCCCAAATGGTTACTTACAGTCCAAAGCGTCACTGCATGAAAAATCGTTAACTGGCAGATGGTATAATTTATCCTGACATCGTTTGAAACTCCGATTTTTGTATGTATTCGCTACGTTCAAATACTCAAGTCCTTCACTCCATTTTTTCAGTAGTCTTTTATATGCAGTCGCAATTTGCGTCACAAAAATATGTACTGGTTTCTCCAGAATTACAAGTGTATTACTGATCTAAAATAACTACACAGTGATAATTCCTTCATGAACTAAACAATTAATTAGTAGACATGTTAGAACAATATTAACAAAGATCAACTCAGCCCAATCAAAAACATTTTGCTTGCCTGGTGTAAACTTCTAACTGCGACCGAGTTAATTTTAATGTACAACGAAAATTAAATTTCCAGTCCCGGTCCTCCGTTGCTTTACATGCAATGAATAGAATTAAAATGACCTACCAAGCTTGTACCTGTGAATGGGAAAAGGGTGTGTGTGTGCATACACGCTTCTCACCTGCAGAAGCGGTATAGTCCCGCCTGCGAATAGCCTACGCAGACGTGCACGAGGCCGACGCATGATTGACTGCACGGTTTTGTTGCTGCCGCCATGGGCGATTCTGTTCTCTGGACTCTGGGCACCAGGGCGTGCTAGTTCGTATCACTCCCCACAAAGCACAGACTGCGCAAGCCGGACAGCAGTTATCGATAAAAAGCGGCCCAGCATATAAACTAATGCCGGTTTCATAAGTGCAACGGTAAAGCGCGTAGTGATGAGGTTAGCAATGCTTGATGTACTTCGGAGGAAAACCGAAGTTAATCTTTCATCGGAGTAAACAATGAACAGAACTTAGGGTATCTTTTACTGGCTACTGTCTCCTCTTCGGAGATGGGCATTAGTAGTTAAAAAATCGCCGCCATTCCCATTCGCTTGTTTGAGCCGTCATATGGAGCTAACCGGTGATGAGAAGTGGAACGTTTTAACTTATAGTGTCTTGATCCACCCAGCAAAATTTTCTAGTAATTCTGATTCAAGTTAATAGTATTAAGGTACAGAAATGTGGTGTACTTTCTGGTCGTATGGCACGTCTACAAGGATGTTTTCATTTACAGTTCTGCAATTGTTTCTGACACCGAGAAATTCCAAAATGTTCACTGCGCTTCGGCAACGCTTAAACAATTTTGATAACATGTAGGTATTCTGAACGGTTTGACAGTATTTAAGAACAGTGAGCAGCTAACTGAACACTCATGACGGAGGTTTTATTGTCAGGCACTTCAAGCTTATTTAACTCCACCTGATTTCACGATATACTCACGGCTGGGATCATTGAAGACTAATCGCCGATTCATTTATGATTGGTGGTGGTAGGTGAGAAATTGTTAGTAATATCCTGACAATAGCTATTAAGGACCTGTGGAAAATTAAATTCAGATAGCTGGAGCACCACTTTATCCCATACGTCTAACGTTAAATATTACGTTTATCACAGTGCAGTCTTGTCTAAACGCTACAGGTAAGTACGCTGGAGCTGTCAGTATGAAACGTAATCTTTCCATTATAGTTTGGTCATTTCACAAGAAAAATGATAATGTACAGAACTGCGCTTCTGCAGGAAAGCTGTTGAGTTACGAACAGGAACAACAGCACCACCAGCCAGTACATTCACGAAAGAATGGGGCTACATTCACAATGACAATTAGACTTTTAAGAATTCGACACGCTGGGCTATGAACCACATCTGTGCACACATGTAATCAGAATTTATCTCCTGTTTTTCCTGTTTATGCACTAAGCCAATAACTTTACGACAGTTTAGTAAGTTTCGGCACTGTTGTCTATAATGACTGTTGGACAAATTACACTACCTAAGTTTCCAGCCTGAACTCCACCACTGAAAGAAAGGTCCATGTTTTCGTTCATCATTTCTGACGACAAACGCGACCCGAAGGTATGTTGGGTGCAATGTGGCTTTCGTGTTTGTATAAATTACCCCAAATTCCCCTCTCGCTATTTGTTATATTAGAAACTAGAGCGGATTCTTCTTTCACTGATATCACGGGCTATCGTTGAGTCAGGAAGAACAACGCATTCCCTCCACTTGCAAAGATGAGCAGTGACCTGCTACAATCAAATGGAAACAGGTGCAAGGTTGGCGGAGGACCAGAACCAGCAAAGTGCGCAAACTCCGCCGACGGTAGAAATAACCTATCCGTGCGATATTTAGCCAGCACTGTTCGCCCGTTTCATTCTAAATGTGTACAATGCTTACTGCCAACACGGTCTCCTTGCCACTTACGGACTTTTTAAACAAAGGGGTTTTCTGCTTCCTCAGTAGTTCTCGTACGTCAGAAGTATCTGGTATATTAATTTTTTGGGGTCATTATAAGTTTCGTATACTGCGTTACCTTGACGCTTAATTCGGAAAAAGGCGTCGAATATGTTGATTGATAAATAAACGACAGTAAGGACAAGACCATTTTATGCGTATGGCTCAAAGTTGCTAACTGGCATGCATACTTTCACTTTCCATTTACGTGTGTGCTCCGAAAGTAGCTTTACCCAAGTTACCAATGTAAGCATAGACGTAAACACAATTCAACGGATTAGTCCGTACATCTGTCCCAATCGTGGCTGGATAGGTGATTAGTATGTCGCCAATCCCTCCAATTGTTTTACCAACTAATGAACCCTGTTGCTGCTGCTGGATTCAAGCAGTTCGTCATTTCGCATCACGAAGCTGAGTTGCGCTCTGTTCCAGACCTGAGGTGAGACCTGCAACAGTCCTTCCGTACTGAAGGCAGCGACGCTAACCAGTAAGCTACGGAGACTATTTATGGCGTAACTACGGCGCGATTGATTAATAATGGGAGATGCGACTCCTGATAGGAGGCAGAGTCAACCCGCGTCGGCGCAGCGCACAGAAACATAGTTGAAGCGACTTACTGGTTCACACTTTCGACGACGGCAGTACGACACCAAAATGTAACCAGGTCGTATTGCCCGGCGCAACTAGGAATGCTGGTCGCTCCACACAACTTGTTTCGTGCGATAAACGGCGAGCAAAATTTCAAGCTATCCATTGTGGCTCAAAAAACTGATGTACATGAAGTAAAGCTACATTCAACTTTATGGTTACAATCTCAGTAAAACTTACTTTTAGCGTAAAAATTAAAAACCGAAAGATTATTACGTATCTTAGAGTCCGATACCACAAGCAAATAATGAAATGGCTCTGAGCACTATGGGACTTCTGAGGTCATCAGTACCCTAGAACTTAGAACTATATAAACCTAGTTAACCTAAGGACAGCACACACATCCATGCCCGAGGCAGGATTCGAACCTGCGACCGTAGCGGTCGCGCGGTTCCAGACTGTAGCGCCTAGAACCACTCGGCCACCCCGGCAGGCGCAGATAATAAACTGGTTTTCTTTTAGCATAGTGTTAGTAGTTATTAGTAGTACTTCGAAGTCAAATAAAACACCGTCAATGTTTTGGAAAGTTTGAAGTGAAAAAGTGTAGTCGCTTAATGGTTACGTTTTATGGATTTTATAGCCTATACCGCTGCGCACGAAATGGAGCTAACACGCTGATATATTTTTTTTAATACTGTCATAGGAGAGCTATATCTCTTTCCTGCCTCCAGAACATACACGAGATAAAGCAAAGACTGTCCATGACGCGCCACATGCGATGCCAGGGCGGAGTTGCCCGTGTTTCTCTTTTTCGTAAACTGCCCAAACAAGCTGAAGCCAGAAACTAAAACCTTCAACACAGGGAGTCGTCAGCTGATGATTTGCTGGCTAGAAGTTTTTTCAGTCTATGCTCCTCGATTTCGGGAAGCTTTGTGACAGGAGTAAAAGTTGATAAGCGATCAAAATCCTGGTATTTCTGAATGGGTAGGTGGACGATGCCAAAAAGGACACACAGGGTTTTCTTTATCATCAAGGGAGATTCCTATTTCTTCAAACATATTGTCTATTCCCATAACGAATTCGCCACCCACTGCTACACAATCGCCGGCCGAAGTGGCCGTGTGGTTCTAGGCGCTGCAGTCTGGAACCGCGAGACCGCTACGGTCGCAGGTTCGAATCCTGCCTCGGGCATGGATGTGTGTAATGTCCGTAGGTTAGTTAGGTTTAACTAGTTCTAAGTTCTAGGGGACTAATGACCTTAGAAGTTGAGTCCCATAGTGCTCAGAGCCATTTTGCTACACAATCGATGATGACTGATCTCACTACAAATCCAGCAACAATCCTTCCTGAATCACATGCCACTTGGTGAAACTGTAGTTGCATAAATAGTATCACAACTGTATTAATTTGTAATCATAATTTATGTATGTACTATACTGATTAAACACTTTTCATGGTTGCATTTTTAACGACGCTCACACTTTTTCACCAGCTTACACTGTTGTAACAAATAGCTCCTCAGCGGAAGAAAGATCAAGTGGACTCATTCTGCAAAATTTGGGTTCGCATTGAGAAACCTCACAATAAACTAAAGCTGAACTATGTTTGATATTTATAGCATTGTACAGGTGCACTCAGTACTCCATCTTCTTTCCAGTCTTAACGTTAAATAATGACTGGCCCAATAACTATCTCTTCAGAAGAGTTGATGATTGCAACGGAAACAAAATAATGAGTCGTGTTGTGGTGTTGCTTGTTATATCGAGTATAGCATCGCTGATCGTATCGCCTATTGCGTCGCACCGCGTCGTGCGACTGTTACTGCTACGTACGATATTTAAGTGAACGATGCGTAGTTCTTTCGAAAATACATACATACATTGCAGTGTCTTATTCATTCGCCGAAAGAAGGCAAGCGAGTATCAATCAACAAGTCTCCCCTGTACAGGAAAATACATAATGGATGAACGAGTGCAGGTTGTGGACACATGGTTGACCCAACATATGGAAGTTTGGGTCTGGCCGTGGGTCGTGCTCAGATACCCTAATGATAAAGCGACCGCTCGCGTTAAGCGAGGAATTCCGGTTCGAGCCCCGGTCCGACACACATTGCCACTGTCATTCCATAATACAGCTGACGGCTGCGCATATTCGCAACTGCAAATACATTTCATGTGTTACTGCTACGTGTCGTATTGAATATAGTGTCCTTAAGTGAGAACCGCGCCTGAAATCTGTATGAAGGCAAGCAGCGCTTGTCGGGATTAAATGCTCTTTCCTGGAAGAGCGCTACAAACTGCCGTACACGATGACTAAGAATCAATTTCCCGTCTAACAGTGCAGTACAGCGTGCTAATTTGCAAGATTGTTTGTGTGCATTTCTTGTGCTAGTTAGGTTTGTTACTAATTTCTGTATTTAGTCTAATGCTAACGCATCTGGTATAAAATAACTATTATTCGGGCCAAGGGCGTCCACATGTTAGTTTGCAGGGGGGACGGCAAGACCTAGGGATACGAAATACTTTCAATATTTATGAAAAAAAAAAAAATGCAACGTAAGTACCTACAAAAAGTTCCAGTCCCAATCCTGTTAAAACGGGCATAATTCCAAATTTTCAAGTAATTTTCTTGAAAGAAAAAACACCTGACTACAAACCGTTTTTCCTTTCCTTGAGAGCTACGAGGTGACCCTCTCCCCTTGCCGCGGTTATGTTCGCCCTTGCTTCGGGCGAAGCTGCGCTCAAGTTCGACAATGACTCAAACGGCACGATTCATAAGGTTCGGCGCGAGTTCGTGGAACAGCCTGCATGTGCTCCCTTGTAACGTCGATGGGTCGACAGAATGGGGACACTTCTCGCTCTTCAGTTTCCAGACACACTACGTTAATAAAAATGATAAATGTGAACGTACATAATTTGGAACTATTTTCGTAATTGTTTTCATCTAATCTGCACGCGAGACTGATGTTCCCCATACATTAGTAATATCCCTCAAAGAAATGACAATACGAATCACCGTTTGTGCTAAGTACGTAACTAGCTCTCATTTTGTCGCCCTCTAGCAAAAGGCACATATTTCACATTACTCAAAATAGCTGTGTTGTTCTGTTTTATTTTGAACACACCGCACTACATTTGACACAACTGAAGTATTATTGTCACCAGTAACCAGAAGGTAGTTTAATAGAAGATTTTTCTCTGTTGTCAGTACTGTAGCTGCTAGGGATTTTTTTTCCTATTCGCGTAGTAGTCGTTCAACCAGTGCAACATAATGTAAAAACCCGACAATGTATTCCCGAAACCCAGAGGAAAAGTGACATTCAATTCTGAGAACGCCGGCAACATAGCCGACACGTTCATTGTCCGACAGAGTGAACAAGCACATTTTACCATTGCTGTGGTAAGGACTATCTACTTTTCTTTCTTGTAGCTAAGAGGTGCAACGTACTCCTAACAGGTGTACAGTGTATTAACAGGTCATATAGATCTGGTACGTCTCTGTAACCGAAAAGCAGAAAGCTGAGTTACTTGCCGAACGTCCAGCGATCTATTTCGGGCATGCCTTGTCAACACAGAAGCACGCAATAAAGAACTCCACGAATCTCTCTCTCTCTCTCTCTCTCTCTCTCTCTCTCTCTCTCTCTCTTTCAGCGTGCGTGCTCGCGCCAGCACAATGCCCTCTTCGATGCCAGATAAAGTGTTTCAAGATTATCTTTAGTTAATAAATCCAACTTACTGGGGTAATGTGCTGGGTGAATCTCTCTCTTTCCATAAACACATGAGAGTAGACTCAATTTTAGAAACTTACGTAGTTAAGCTCTTCGTTCCCTACTACTGCTATTGGTGGTGGTGGTGGTGGTAGTGGCAGCAGCAGCAGCAGCAAACTTTCCACTTCCGTTGCTCTGCATCAAAAATCGCTGAAACTCAAGTCTTCTACGTACGCAGGGATAATATTTTACGGGATAGAATTTTCTCACTCATGATCATTTTAACGTAGCGAAAACATACTTAGTGCCAGGCAAACATGGAACTTACAAAAGTCTCAGATTTTATTTAGTGACTCTATTCGAAGTATTCGAGCCGAGTGATCATCTGTGTCGCTCATAGCTGCTATTCATTTGAACACATGAATTAATCAAATTATTGTGAGTTTAGTGTGCATATTGTTACAGAACCAATCTATGTTATTACAAGAAACTCCAATACTAATTTGTGCAGGCAATGGTTTAGGAGTTAATTCATTGAAGGGTGGGAGAGATTCCAGTGATTGCTTGGTGGTGCAATCCGGCAGGCGGCACAATGCGCAAGCGCAAGTAAGCGAGGCAACTCACAGCGGGAAGGGTTAGCGGCAGTTGCCACCACCAGCAGGCGCCAGCGGGTGGCAGCGAACACCAGTCAGCTGGCCACGGCGCGGCCGCTTCCATCACTGAACAAACACGCCGGCCGGGAGCCCGCCGGCGTCAACAGCGCCTCCACGCCGCAAATAGCGGCGCTGAGCGCCTGTACTTCGCCAGCTCTACGTTGCAGGCCAGTGCTTCACGGCGTAATCATGCAGACCTCACATACTGATTTTTGGGAGATTCATCAACAGTATCCATAATAACCACATCGCAAGCCCAGCCGCCTAGGATAATGCTCTTTGGATCAAACTCGGCACGACATGTATTGTAGTAGTAGTAGTAGTAGTGGTAGTAGTAGTAGTAGTAAAAACTAGGCATGCAAAACGAATTACTATTTCCAGACTGCGAGGTCAAACTTGATAACAACTGATAATCTCCTTATGTGTCACACATCAACCAATCCTTTCTTTTAGTCAAGTTATGCCACAAATTATCCACTCCCAACTGTATCAAGTACTTCCTCTCATTGATTACATGATCTACCCATCTTGAGCATTCTTCTGTTGCACGAAATTTCGAAAGTTTCTATTCTCTTCTTGTTGGAACTACTTATTGTCCATATTTCACTTCCGTAAATGGCCACGTTCCAGGCAAATCCCTTTAGAAAAGTCTTCCTAACATTTAAATCTGTATACGATGTTAACCAATTCTCTTCTTCAATGCTTTCCTTGCCACTGCCAGTCTACATTTTATATCTTCTTTAGTTCAGCTATTATCAGTTATTTTTCTGCACAAATAGCAAAACTCTTACTACTTTTAGTGTCTTGTTTCCTATCCGATTCTCTCAGTGTTGCCTTTATTGCAATACCACTGTTTTGCCTTTGTTAATGTTCATCTTTTATGTTCCTTTCAAGAAACTATCTATTTAGATCAAATGTTCATTCAAGTCCTTTGCTGCCTCTTATAGAATTTGGTCCCTGAACCTTTTGTTTTCTTTACTGTACAGACTGAATAACATCAAGGATATGCTTCCACTCTGTTTCACTCCATTCTCAACCACACTGCATCCCTGTCACACTCTGAATCAAAAATACTGTCTGGTTTCTGACAAATTGTGAATGACCTTTTGTTTCCTGTATTTTACCAGTGCTACCTTCGGAATGTCAGTGTGTATCACAGGCAACATTGTAAAGACTCTCTCCAAGTCTACAAGTAATGTAAACATAGGTTTGCTGTCTTTACCCTACAGTTTTAGGGTAAGTTGTAGGGTCATTATCGTTACTCATGTCCCTCTATTTCTCCAGAACTCAATCTAATCTTCCCCAAGGTTAGCTTCTACCTGCTGTTCCAGTATTTCATAAATAATTCATGGCAGTATTTTGTCATCATGACTTATTAAACTCATAGTCCATTGATATTAAAACCTTTCAGCAACAATTTTTTTTAATGTCTGGGGGCATTTTGCCTGTGTCATACAATCTTGCGCACTAGATGGAATAGTTTTGTCATGCTGGCACTCTCAAAGACATCAATAGTAATGTCATCTACTCCAGGGTCCTTGTTTTGAGTAAGGTCTGTCAGTGCTCTGTAAAATTATTCCCACAGTATCGTCTATTATCGACTCCTCTTCCCCTTTCCATGACACTGCAGAAAGTTCATTTTCTTTGTACAGCCATTCTATATATACACTTCCACCTTTCTGTTTTCTCCTTTCACCAAGTAAATTCATTACTTCCTGCGACAGCTAAGGAATTCTATGGGAACTTGTGTTTTTACCTATGTGATCCTCTGCTAACATCACTATTTTACCTTGCAATGATAACTATTCGGCTTCTACTTTATATCTTCTGTTTAGGATAATTGGTGTCTAACATTCCCCCTGAAACTCTCAACTTCTGGTTCTTTCAACTTATCCAGGTCTCATCTTAATTTCCTACATTTCTGTAATTTTTTTTCCACTTTTGATCTACAGTTCATAACCAACTGTAGTCAGATCCCACATCTGCCCCTGGAAACGTCTCAATTTCAAAAGTGGTTAGATATACACTGAAGTGCGAAAGAAACTGGTATAAGCACGGTTTTTTAAATACAGAGAGATGCAAACAGACAGAATACAGCACTGCATTCACAACGCCTATGTAAGACAGTAAGTGTCTGGCGCAGTTGTTCCATCGGTTATTTCTGTAACAATGGCAGAATATCAAGATTTAAGTTAATTTGAACAGGGCATTATAGTCGGCCCACGGGCGACAGGACACAGCATCTCAGAGGTAGGGATGAAGTGTGGATTTTCCTGTACGACCATATCATGAGCGCACCGTGAATATGAGGAATCCAGTGAAACATCAAATCTCTGACATTGATGCAACCAGAAAAAGATCTTGCAAGAACATGACTAATGACAACGTGACATAAGTGCAACCTTACCACAAGTTGCGCAAATTTCTGACCTGTTGTTGACTGGAAACATGTTGCCAGGTCAGACAAGTCGTTTCTAATTGTATCTAACAGATGGACATATACAGGGGACTGTTCAAGCTGATGGAGGCTCTGTAATAGCGTGGGGCGTGTGGAGTGATATGGGACCCCTGATACAACTAGTTATGACTGACAGGTGACACGCATGGAAGCACCCTATCTGCTCCTTCCATTCATGTCCACTGTGCATTTCGACAGACTTGGCCAATTCCAGCAGGACAACACTACATCCCATACAAACAGAATTGCTACGGAGTGGCTTAAGGAACACTTTTCTGAGTTATTAAACACTCCCGCAAACCACCAAACTCCCCAGAAATGAACATTGTTGAGCATATCTGGGATGCCTTGTAACGTGCTGTTCAGAAGAGGTCTCCACCCTCTCATACTCTTACGGATTTATGGGCAGCCCTGCAGGATTCCTGGTGTCAGTTCCCTCCAGCACTACTTCAGACATTAGTCAAGTCCATACCATGTCATGTCGCGGCACTTCTACATGCTTGTGGGGGGCCCTACATTATATTAGGCATGTGTATCTGTGTCTTTGGCTCTTCGGAGTGTGTGTGTGTGTGTGTGTGTGTGTGTGTGTGTGTGTGTGTGCGCGCGAGCAGTGTGTTTTCACGCACGCCTTCTAGTGTTATCTAGGTCTCTCCCACATATACAACAGGCTTTCACGGTTCTTGAACCAAGTGTTAGTGATGATTGAATTAAACTATGTGGCAAATTTTAACATGCGGCTTAGGCTTTCATTTGTTTCTCTTACTATTCTCCTCATCTTTCTTGTCTTGCTAGTGAATGCCAATCACTCAGCACAAATTTTCATTTTACGTAACTGTCTGATAACTACTTCTATGTCATATTTTCTTTCAATCTCTCTATCTGCAAAGTAAATTGGCACATTCACTTGTACAAGATTTGTTTAGTAAGTGATGCAATATAGTTTTTTCTTCGGCCAAGTTCAGATGACAAAAATGCAGAATTTACTGTGGAATATTTCCACTTCAGCCCCTATAGTTTCGTAACGTTTCGATACATGGCGGTGCTATACATAGTCTTCAATAATATTTTTGATGTGTGACGGCGCTTTACTTAAGTCTTCAAAATGGGGTCTGTAATGGAGGTGCATTCCAAGCAGGGAGCTGTCCTTGAGTTCTCTTGGTGGAAAATCAGATCATCACAGATATTCATAGGCACTAGTGGGATATCTATCGAGACCTGTCAGTAAACAGAAACACGATGAGTCATTGGTCGAAGAATGTGTCATCACCAAAACAAGGTCACGCAGGGTAGTCCGATCTCCTGCATGCCAAATGGTGGCAAACAGCTGTGACTCCTATGTTGGAATGCTCATTCGAGGTGATCAACTGATCACAATCAAACACCTTGCTGCTTAACTGTATGTCTCTGTTGCTAGTGTTGACACACTCATTCGACAATTGGGGTGCTTCTCGGTGTGCCCCCACTGGGTCCCTCACCACCTAACAGTAGACCATAAACATCAACAAAGGAGCATCTGTGTGGGATTGCTTGCATGTTACGAGACTGATCTTTTATGATTTTTTTGTCGATCAAAGGCAATGAAACATGGGTTCGTCTCTTCCAACTGGGAACAAAACGGCAATCTATAGAGTGGTGCTACACCAACTCTCCTCTGAAGAAAAATTCAAAGCAGACTCCTCAGTTGGTTAAGTTATTGCGACTGTCTTCTCAGACTGAAGCAGTTATTTTATTTCATGTCCTCTCTCATGGTGCACTGATCAACTTTTGAAGTGTATTGTGTTATCCATAGGAAACTGAAGGAACGACTTCAGCAAATTTGCTGCAGCAAATTTGCTGCAGCAAAAACACAAACAAACTTCGCTTTTCCTGTGACAATGTAGGCCTCACTCAATTTTGTGCAGCCAAAAGGAGCTCACAAAATTTCAGTGGACTGCTCTTCCTCATCCACCCTGTGACCCGAATCTCACACCTTCCTACTTGCATCTGTTTGGCCCAATGAAAGATGCACTCTGTGAGGAGCAGTACGTGGATGATGGGCAGGTTATTTAAGAAGCACAACATTGGCTCTGACGTCAAGCAGTGGAGTGGTACAATGTGGACATACAGGCCTTTTCACTACGTGGTGTAAGGCTGCCACACTGAATGGGGACTATGCTGAAAAATACAATTGTTACCAAAGGACTGTGGAATAATTTGGTATATTGGAATCCGGAATAAAACCAACCTGCTTTCAGAAAGGGGTGGGGTGGGGGGGGGGGGGGGGGGTGGGATTACTTGTTGAACGCCCGTTGTACAGTGCGCAGATTTCTCTCTCTTTTGGCTATGACAATGTTTTCACTATACTGCTCGCAGAAGCTTAGTGTGTTGTTTGTTTATTATTTACGCCTACTCCTGTGTTACCCTCATTTGGGTTTTTATAGCCATGTACTCCCCTGATTGTAAGTCTCATTCATCCAGCAGGTGAATTTTACTAAGTACCACTATTTTGTAACTAGCTCTGGTACAGCTGGTTGGATGACATTCAATAGGGGAAACTGGCAATTTAACATCTATTTTTGGCTAAATTCACGTATTTTTTCCTCGTAAGTGATTAGACATACAAATTTAAAATGTTGGCATACAATGTGCCTGGAGAAGAAGCTGTAGTCTGTTGCATAGGCTTTAAAAGAAAAAGGGGGAAAAGTGCTATTGGGGCATTTTCACTAAGATATTTGCTTTTGCAAAAACTAACAGTTTTTTCTGAAATGGTCTTGTTTTCTTCTTTTTCCTGTATTTAAGCTTTGAAAAAGTGATTGTTTCTGTTGAGAAGCAGCAGCACTTTCCTTTCCTACCCAACCCAATAGTTCAAATATCTGCAGAATATTCATTTTGACCTCCTGTGGGCATTCATGGTTGTGCAATTCATACTTGACATCATCACTGACAGAACTGATGTAGTATGTACTTAGTGCAGAAGTAGAGCCAAAAACAATTATTTATACATTACAGGGTAACTTTGGCTGTAGTCAAATAGGTTGATAGTATGAACTGGCCATCAGCCAATTGAACAGACTAAAATTATGACAACCAGAGGGGAGAGACAGTGGTGCGAGAAATAAGGCCCCCCCCCCCCCCCCACCCAAGCTAGCCTCTGCCTGTGTTGTATGTTTCTGCGAAAGCTCGTGTGACAAATGGTCACAAGGATTGCCAATCCCTTCTAGTGTAGTTAGGGTTGTAACATAGTTCCATGCATGATAGACCAGGATTAGTCTTCACTCATTTCAAAATAGTAAAAAAAAAATAACAAGCAATGCACAACACCACATTCAGCAACAGCTACCACTCATTGCTTGCTAAGGTCTGCAGTATCATAAAAAACAAAGTCCATGTCCCACATCTACCAGCATTACCACAGTTCAAAACCCATATAACACACACGTTAAAAGTCTGCATTATACAGACTTCTGAATTTTAGCTACCACAAAAAGAGTAAACGTTTCTTTGTTGTATGATGCTAGGTCCCACCAGTTTAATCCTGCATTGTATTACCCAGAGAATAATCCCCACAATAGGCATGTCACCAATGCATCGAGCACACTGATAAGTAATTCCATTGTTCTTCCAAACTTGGCTTCGCTAGACGATGTCCACTACCAATATGCGAAAACTGGTTTAAATTTTAAATATTTGTATGCAGAAGACAGTATTTCAAACAGTATCTGAAAAAAAAAAAATTTCATCTGGATTCAATTCACTAAAAAAACATTTAAAAGATGATTTGACATTTCCACATTTTTAAGGCGTAATTCACATCCATATATTATTTAATCGGGGTGTATATGCCGACACAGAAAAATTCTTCCAGATATTTCTTCGGATTTCCTTATTAGTAATACACTTTTCCCTGGGTTAAAATACACTTTCCCTCTGAACTGTGAAACTTATCAATCCTTTGAATGGTTAAGGTTTTATACACCAGCGTATTTTAAGTCAATAGTGTACCTACCAGAAAAGCTAAGCTTTCACATATAATATTGGTCTCTTTTGTATGTGTTAAAACTTTAGATATACGGTAAAATACTTTGCAGAGTATCAGTTCTTGCCAGTCAAAATTACAAAAAAATTAAGTGAAAATTACAACATTGAAAAGTTTCCTGAATTCTAAAAAAATTCCTGCATTTTTCCCAGTTTTCTCCCAATTGAAGAAAATCTTATGTGAACACGTTTTATAACAACAGCTGCAGTATTGGACCAATGAGAATAATACCAGGTGTTAAGTATCACCACCTCCTTTGTCAGAGTTAGTGCTCCAGACATTGGCCCATTGCTGGAGGACCTCAAGTCTTTTACAGCTCCTATATTCGATTGCATCCATCCGGAATCAGGGTGTAACGTGGACAAGGGGAAAAAAAAAAAATCTCCCAGATTTCCCGGTTAAAAATACAATTTCTTCCGGGTGAAAATACACTTTTTCCGTGTCAAGTGACAGTATACTCTTCTCGGCACAGTAAAATTCATCAATCCGTTGAATGTTTATGGTTTTATATACCAGAGTAGAGTTTCCTGGCACTTTAGAAAACGAAACTCAGGGGGGAAAAAACATGTTTTGAAAGACCTTTGATGTGCTGCAACATGTACGCTGCATGTTTTCGTATTACGAAGGTTTAAATTTGAATTCCACCAAACACTGCATGTTACTTTCCGAAACATTGAAATCGAGATTGCGATGGGCTTTTGTAAGTCAGTCATAGCTCAAGTCACATGATCTCGCCAGCTCATGGCAGCATAGGACACATGATGTACTTAGCCAATAGCAAGATCACTCTCCAGCAGCGCGAACACGCAAACAAGAAAAGTTAATGGTTTAAATTAATATACATAGAATTCACATATTATATTGGTCTCGAAGATTAATAAGTTGGGAAATAAGTTGAGCTTCCACATATAATGTTGATCTTTTTTGCGTGTGTCACACTAAGATACATCACACAAATGTGCCAGTGAAATTTTTAATAACGACGTAAATGTCTGATCTTCTGGGCTCGTAATTCTTCTAAATGGTCGTCCTCAAAGAGTTGATTTTTAAATGAGAGTCAAACGCTTTGTGATTTAAGAAATTCATCGTACATTCTCGTACATAGTTCATCTTGCGTAAAAGGAAATGTGCTTTGAATGTAACGCTCTTCAAACCACAATTCGCAATATTACTTATACGGATATGGTGTCTTCTTTTGATCATGTTCGAAAGAACAGACACCATATCCATGTAAGTATATAGTTCTGGTGATACCAGCCATGACCTCCTCCTCCTGTACGGATGCACACATATTCCCAGAACTCTTACGGGACTTGGTAAGAATGTCTTCCACGAGTAATGAGTGTGTTGGGTACAGACACTACGAATGTAGTGTGTAGACATACAAGTTGAGAATGTGGGTCACGCGGGAGGTGTGCGCCAGATAGTTCCTGCAGTCGCACAATCCTTTGTGCCCTCGGTGGCTCAGATGGATAGAGCGTCTGCCATGTAAGAAGGAGATCCCGGGTTCGAGTACCGGTCGAGACACACATTTTCACCTGTCCCTGTTGATATTTATCAACGCCCGTCAGCAGCTATAGGTATTAATATAATTCTAATTTAATTCGCGATATTTTCCTGTGACCTTTTAGAAATAGGTTCGTTTCAGCAGTTGCAAGAGAGCAAGAGAACGCCACATAACAGCCATCACCGCACTTGCACAGCTATGACGCAAGAAGCCCATATGTTCGTACATGTAAAACATAAAAAGATCTTACACATGTCATAGAAAAAACAAGACATCAGACGATACTTCAAGAGTGTCGGAATTTCGTGAACCATACCAAAACGCATAATTCTGCTTAAAATGCAGATTCGTATGTAAATTTTCTTGGAGTACCAATACTGTATTATCTAATGTTTGGTTTTTATTATGGCAAAATGCAATATGTGCACTTGAAATGCAGCGAACAGCTGAAAGTAGCCAATAGCGTGAAATTGTACACTTGGTTTCAAATATATTGATTGCCTCAGGAGAAAAGATTAATTTTAAGCCAAATCTCTTTAGCAAACCGGTCAGAAAGGTGGAAATAAAATCTGAAACTAACAACATATTTTCGCCTTCCATAATTATGCACACATATTTTAATTCATCTGACAGCTCCTGCCCACAAAAACCTGTTTAGTCATCATTTAACGTGTGAGCAATAAAAGATGAGGAAACAACAAAAATCACTGAACGTAAACACAGGCCACGTGGAGACTCTCCACCTCAACTCAGACTGCTCTGTGTATCAGCCCCAGATGTAGTATATTTCCCAGAAGCGGGAGAAGGTATTACTCATACGCGACTCAACTGCGCATGCTCAAGAGACCCCCCCCCCCCCCCCCCCACAGCTCAAAGAAATCTAATTTAACACACTGCTGTTGTCAGACACTTGTATGAGCACTGTTTTATTGTATACAGCGCATTTCCTTTGCAACTTAAGTTTTATTTCTGTTTCCCCCCTCTCGTTCATGTTTTGTTGCGGCAGTATTGTTCTGCAGCAGCAGGATACAGTAATATCCTTTGTTAGAGTATTGGTTCTTACCAGTCAAAAATCACAAAAATTTAACTGAAAACCGAAACAATAAAAAATTCCCGGAATTCAAAAGAGTTCCCGGGTTTTTCCTGTTTTTCTCCTGAATGAAAAAATTCCCGGGTTTTTCCCGGATCTCCCGGTTCATATACACCCTGTGAATTCATACAGGAGGATATACTGATAAGGGGTTGGAAGAATACCTTACCGACATCCTGCTGACTCGTCACCTACTAATGGTGTTTTTTAAGTAGGTGAAGAGATGTTCTATTTTGATACCTGGTAAACCCAGCATCTAAGGAGAAAGTTACTGCCTCATAGCTGTACTTAGCTGCTGGTACAAGATCACATTACAGCACAGCTATTGTGACAAAGTGTTGTCTGTAACACCCTGAAAAAGGCAGAGTTCCAAACGAAGATAAAACCATTCACTTTGTTTTTTGATCTCACAGCTGCCTTCAACTATGTATGGAGAGAAGGCCTAAACAGCAAATTTATTCAAATTATACACTGCAGAAGGACGGTGCAACTTGCTGACACTGCTCTATGATACACAACGTTCCACGTTATTTACAGGAAGAAAGATCAGCATGAAGAGTAAGCTAAACAACTGATTATCCTAAGGAACAGCTCTCTCTCTCTCTCTCTCTCTCTCTCTCTCTCTCTCTCTCTCTCTCTCTCTCTCTCTCGTATTGTTCAACTTTTACCTATCTGACCTTCCTGACATTTCGTTGAGAAAATTATGTTATGCCACAACCTGGTTCTGGCTGTTCAGTGGAAGGAACTGTAGCAGACAGAAGAGATGCTGACCCAAGATCACCATAAGAGTGAATACTGTCCACCTAACAACATTTTTTGAACCCGGCTCAGAAAGTGAAGATTTCACTGCACGCACTACAGATTATATGGAACTCCATGGAGATCACCAGCAACCACCCTGCATTCTTCAAACTCGTGTACTGAAGAGCTGAAAATTATGCATCTGTCTGGATGATCAGGTATCATGAAAGCTTGTAGGGATCCAAACACACATTGCTGTGCACATAATATCTGGCACTAACATACCCACCCTAATTAATTGGCTTCTAAACAGATAATTATGCCACCTGATTTTCTCAGAGAATTCATCAAGATCTCCAGGAATATTATTCCACCCAAGAATAGAGATCTACCACTTTTAGAAGACTACGGTCACATCCTGATCTGTGGACTGCTTCTGACATGGTTACCAGAGGTTTTAAGCCTCTTTAAAAATGGAAAGGTCGGTGGGAAGCAGTGAGAGTTGTGCATCTGCCAAACATCATCTAAGCTGTACAAAGCAAGACAAGGCGTTTCCTTAATTCAATCTGAACAGGCCATGGGAGGTGCAAAGAAGCACTCCACAAGTGGAACACACTGTCCAATCCAAGTTGTAACATCACAACTTCACACCAGACTTGACATCATCACATTGTCAGTGAGTGCTGGAGTTTAGCGCATCATGGTCATGAAGATTTCCTGCTAGCAATTGCACAATCTGTATCACTTCAGGCAGGGGGATTAGCTTCATAATCTCTGATGTTCTTGAATTTAGCATATGTTAAATTCAGGAGTAAATAAGAGACACGAACTTTTTGTTTTCTCCAAAAAATTTCCGCGCCGAGATACAGGCCTCCAAAGATGACACTGCGAACACCATTTGAAGACCCGAATTTCGGAATTTTTTTTAAAATGCTGCATCTCTGTAACAGTTCTAGATGTAGTACTGTACTCTATATAAAGGAGAGCTTCCACTTTTAACCTTGACAGGTTTTATTTTAAAAAATCATTTTTTTCAACTTTCAGGGGTAATTTGGTCTTCCCTGAAGTTGTTTCTTACTCATTTCTTTGTTACAATGTTTATTTCTATTGTCTTTGTTAAAATTTCTTTTCACTTTCATTGTTGCAGTTATTTCTTTTCACTTTGTTGTAGTTTCTTGTCAATTTCTTTGTCATGGTGGTTCATTGCAGGTTTCTGTATTTTAGTTGTTCAGTGCTAATTTGTTTACAGAAGAGGCGTCCAAGAAATCTAAGACCATCCAGCGAGTTGTGTGTTTTCGTGAGGATTTTGCCAGTTGACACATTTGCAGTGTGTTTCGTGAAAAGGACTGTTTTAAATGTGAGAGTTAAGTGTGCTGATTAGTTGCATATCCATAAGAGAGTGATATGAGACAAACAAAAAATAAACAGGTTGGGAATAAGTGTTCTCATTTGAAGACACTGTTGCAAAGTGAAGATGTATCCAGTGATGACCTTTTGTGTTCTAAATGTTTAGACATAACAACAACAAAGATAGTATCTTAACAAGGTGAAGCCTCCCATGGTGCAGATTTTGGATCAACAGAGAAAGAATTGAATACCTTGAATCAGTCAATTACAGAGGAAGTTGTTAGTCCTGTTAAGAAACTGTGGTCAGTGAAGTAGAGTCATAAGCTCTGTGCATCAAGAAAGCGTAGAGAAATTACTAAAGCTATGGATGAATACACTACAGCAAAACTGACCACAATCTTCAAAGTAGAACTTCCATCTTCAGAAGAAAATTAACCAAAGCACCTCTTGCCAGAAAATTTTCACAAATATAAATTCAGCTGTTGAATATTGTGCATCCTACAGTGAAAAGGTGCAAGTTTTAACTATTATTCCAGAGACATTTTCAAAGAAAACAATTTTGAACCACGTTACATCAGTCTCAAAGTACACGATAGACAAATCAAGAAATTTGAGGTCTGTAAAAGGAGTCTTTGGAAGACTAGATCCCTATTATGATCAACCTGTAGAAGCAGCTTAAGTTCAGATAGTGCAGTCATTTTATATGGAAGATAAATGGGACTGTTCTCGCTAGAGCGCCAACTTTAACAGCTGAAGGTCAAAAAGTTGCGAAAGCGAAGAGGTACACGACTCACAGTATTAAAGAAACTTGCAATTTATAAGAGCAACAATACAACTTCACATATTGGACGATCAAAATTTTTTGCACTATGACCTAAATGGGTAGTTCCACACCCACCTAGAGATGTCTGTTTTTGTGTGTACGGCACCAATTTTGAACTTAGTGTGGTAACTTTGAAGAACTCAGTGGAGCATGTGACATATGACACCTTGGTTGGGTTTGTGAAGTCGTTAGTAGTCTGTGACGTAAAATGAGAGACTTGGTTGTTTCAAGAATGTGGTGACTGCCCTGGAAAGGGAGGACTGTCTTTACAGACACTTGGCCTCGAAGACGTAGCAGATAACTCCGCAGAAATCACATTTGCGACATGGGAGGAAAATAAACTAATTAAGAAAACTATTACCTTTGACAGTTTCATTGAACTTGGTAAATGGTCAGTGGAAGCAGTAACGCACCAGCATCTGAAGAAATTGCAACATCAGCACATTACAGAAGTGAAAGGGTGTGTACAGGCTGAGGAAGTACATTTAGTAGTTCCTGTGATTTTGCTGAGAACTGGTCTGCAATTTTCCCGCAAGAAGTACAAGGGTATCACTGAAACAATGATCGGGTTTCAATTTTTAAAGGAGTGACAGATTTTCAAAACAAGACCAGAAGTGTTGCAGTTGTAAATGATGACACAGGACATGACTCAGCACATGCTTTGCTAGCAATGCACAAAATTCTTCAACTGCAAACAGGGGCAGAGAAGATCATCATCATTTCTAATGGTGCTCCTAGTCATTTTAAAAATCGTTACCAGCTGTTTGAATTGAGTATGTCACTTGTGCCAGCTGACTGGGTATACAGTGCATCTGGTCACGGGAAGGAGCGTTATGATGGTGTAAGAGACCTACTGAATCACCATGCTACGAAACGATCTTTCCAGACCAAATACAGCTGTGATTCACAATGCTGAGGATTTTACGAGAGTTGTGGAATCTTACACATCCACGGCTCTCATTCTTTTGTCCAAAGAGGAAAGCTAAGAATTCTGCGAGAAAAGAAGAATGGTATAAAAAAAAACCTCCTGTGAAAGGAATTTAAAAGGCAGACACATTTTTAGACTCAAAGTGATGAGTGAACTCATATTGCATGCACTTTAAAGAGCAAGAAAGAAGAAATTTTGATCATTCAGCACACTTCAGGATAATATTCGGATTCACAACCTCAGACGGGGGATGTTTGTGGCGTGTTTGTGTGACTGACTGGTGGATTCAGAGATCATGGACACCAGTTATAAGTTAAACGAAATTGTAGTGAACTTTATGCTACCACATGGACCAGCTGCTGGATATAGGTTTCCAGCTGAAGGGCAGCAACAATCTTATTAGTGCTCACTTCCTGTTCACAATGTTTTGAAGATTGTAAGTGCTCCAGTTCCCATTGGTTCAACAGGAAGGCATCACTCTATATCAAAGGAAGATACTGAAGCAGTGGAACACATTTTTAGTCCATTGACTGGCTAATTTCAGCACAAAACAGAGTGCACAGAAGTTGTATAAACTGAGAAGTCTTTCGACCTTTCACATACATTTTGGAGCCATTTAAAATGCTTAGAAAATGAGTCTCTTACACACCTTTTGAAACTAAAATTATGTTAAATAAGGCTACATTTTGATTTTATAATCTTGTTATGTGATGATGTGGTAATGAAACAAGTTTTATGTATGGCAAAAATTTCAGTTGTTTGTAAAACCTGTTCAACCTTGAAGTGGAAGGCCTCCTTTTAAGGGAATGTAGAACTATATGGTACTAATCAACAGAAAAAAATTAAAATTTCATGGATTGGCATTTGGGGGGTGGGGGGGGGGGGGGGGGGTGGGGGGGGGGGGGGGGGGGTGGGGGGTGGGAATCCATAAATTATAAAAAAAGTTAAGAATGCTATAGTAAAAGAACTTTGAAAGACAAGTCCAAATGGAGGATTTCTTTGTAATCACAAAGCAATTACCTTTCAAATAAAAAACCCAAAAAATATTTAGAACTGTTCCAGATATACAGCATTTTAAAATTTGCACCTTCAAAATGGCATGCGCAGTGTCATCTTTGGAGGGCTGTATCTCAAAGCAGTTTTTTTTTGAGAAAACAAAAAAGTGTGTTTCTTACTTAGCCTTCATTTTAACATATGCTAAATTCAATAACATCTGAGATTATGAACGTAAGATTTTTTCCTAGCCTGCCTGAATTGATATAGACTATGACCAATATATTCAGTTATCAAACATATTACCTTGCAGAGAGAACTGTTTCTCATTTTTGTGTATATATATATATATATATATATATCTGCATGTCTCTTAATGTTATTAGCCACATGCTAAATAATAATCTAGGATCCTTGCAGCATTATTCTGTGTTCCAGCCATTCCTCTGCAAGACTTGCAACACACATTTTATTAATGTTCCTGGCAATTAACAAAATTGTGACGTGTCTGAACAAGGCAGAGAGCTGCTCCTGTCCAGGTAGAAACAAGTGTTTGAAGCAATTCTCCACCAAAGCATAGTGAATCATGTATCTTTTTTTCAAGACAATACAGCTGTTTAGAAAGAAAAAATTAATATTGGCTAACATGCAACAAAAACACTCAGTTTAACAGAATGCAGCAATTTATTTGATTGAGAAGAGAGAGAGAGAGAGAGAGAGAGAGAGAGAGAGAGAGAGAGAGAGAGAGAGAGAGAGAGAGAGAGAGGGGGGGGGGTGAGTGCTTTAGTGAGTGGTTTGACATATTGAAACATTTGCAGTCAAATAGATATCCAAGTAAACTGAATAACCTGATTGCATTGCAATGTGTAAGTAAAACAAAGAAAAAGAAATGAAGAATATAAAAAGGAGCAGAATTACAAGTAAGTATGCAGACCGTGTTAACTGCCCCACTATGATCAAATGAGATTGAAGTTAATATTGGCAAACTTGCAACACTCAGACTCCTCTTCTGGAGAAACTTGATTCACCACTGGCTAACTATTTCTAGTAACAGCTCCAAGATAAGTGTTCTTGACTTGTTTCATCCACCACTTATCTTCATATCTCAATTAGTTATGAAGCAGCCAATCTTTGTGACTAATGTGGCTTGTTACATGGTAATCAACCGAGATGGCTACACATTCTCACTATGCTGAGTAAGTAGTTTTAGCTAGGGAAGGCAGTGAAACAAAACTTCTAGACAGCTCTCGTAAATAAATATCAATGTAGTAATTTGTTTTGTTTTGCTTTAGGGCACAAAAAACAACTGGGGTCATATGCGCTCAAGTCAAAACTATAGCACACAAACACAGAAAGGAGTTAAACAACTATACATCAGTCCCAATGGACAGAATAAGAGACAGGTAAAAACAGGCACGTGGAAAAAGGCCTAAGAAACACCATTCAGAAATGGAAGTCTGAAACTAAAAATTAAATGGTATTCACCATATAGCTTCTGTGAATAAAAAGTAAAACGCAGTTGGACAGCCATGTGTCATTCACTGTAACAGTTGATAAATCAGACGGCAAACCCAAGTTGGAGTGTAAAACGTTAAAAAAAGGAGCATTCTGGCAGGAAATGGCGCACAGTTAAAATTTGGGCACAATGTGTACAAAGTGGTGGGGTAGTGCCACTTAACAAATGACGATGGCTAAAACGGCAGTGCCCAATACACAGAGAGTTATTTTATCTCCTCCCAGCAAGAGGGCTGAGAGAAGGTCGTTCAATGCACTGGGATAATCTTAATAAGCCGAAAAAGCCGAAACTTATTCCCGTGAAGGGAGGATCATTGTCGATGCCAAAGTGACACCACCTGCTGACAGACAGCAATGCAGAGATCATCAGAGGGAATATAAGTACTCACGGGCTGAAGTATGAGGACTGCAGCCCTGGCAGCAGCCTCGTTTCCTGGCAAACCGCCACGACCAGGGACCCACAGAAATAAGACACTGGCTCCACCAAGAGTGAGCAAGTGACAGTTTTCCTGGACCCACTGCACTAAGGGATGAGCAATGTAGACAGAACACAGACAGTTTGGAAGGCACTGAGTGAGTCGAACGGATGACAATTGAAAAGGCTGTGTTGCAGGATGTACTCCGTGGCCTGATACAAGGCAAAGCGCACAGATGTAAGTACTGACGAGTGTGCCAGAAGCCGATACTTAAAGATGTGGGTGCCAATGACAAAGGCACAACTGACCCCACGGTCAGTCCGAGAGCCATCAGAGTATACAAAGGTACTATTGCGAAGTTCCATGGGAAGGTCGTGAAACTAGAAGCAACAGACCAAGGCTCGAGTAGTGTCTTTAGGAAGAGAATGAAGGCCAAGGTCAACATTGGCTGCTTCACAAAGCCAAAGTGGTGAAGGGTTCTCACCCACTGGGAAAGTTGCATGTAGTATTAAGCCCCAGTAGCAAGTAGTGAAAGCAGACTCCAGGAGGTAACAGAAGAGGGACGAGCCCCATACTGAAAATAAAAGGAATCATCAAAGGAGGAGGCATAGGAGGGGTGCCCATGCATGGCAGACAAACGGCATGCATACCTGCTGAGGAGAGAGTCACGGCGGTAGGACACTGGTAGTTCAGCAGCTTTCGCATACACTCTCAACTGGGCTAGTGTAAAAGGTGTCCATGGGCAAATGGATGGCATGATGGTGGATAGTATTGAGACGGCGTAAGAGGGATGGGCGTGCAGACGCATAAACAAAGCACTCAGTCTAGTTTCGAACGGACAAGGGACCGGTACAAATGGAGGAGGATGGTTCGATCGGCACCCCAGTGAGTACCACTGAGCACACACAGGAGAACAGGAGATTGAGGGACCGCGTACCGTGGGCAGACCGATATAGTTGCCTATCGAGCACGAGCCCCAGGAATTTCGTAGTTTCAACGAACGGAAAGGCAACAGGCCCAAGAATTAGAGACGGTGGGAGAAACCATTTGCAATGCCGGAGATTTATACAGATGGTTTTGTCAGGGGAAAAGCGAAAGCCACTGTCGATGGTCGAAGAGTAAAGACTATCAAGACAGCACCAAAGACGCCGGTCAGTGAGACAGGTCCGTGGAGAACTGCAATAGATTAAAAAAAAAAAAAAAAAAGCCGGAGATGCCCAATGGAAGACAGGCCATTATAGGGTTAATGGTGATGGCAAAGAGGACAACGCTCAGCACGGAACCACGAGGCACATCTTTTTCCTGACAAAACCCACATGCATCTTGAAAACTCCGTCTTGTAAAAATGCTGGAACGCGGCACTCGGAATCTACAGTGTGCATTCGATAGTAAATGTTGAGACTTGAGCCACCACACCAGCCGAGCATGAATCATACGTCCCATCACCTTGCAAACGCAGCTGGTAAGAGAGATGGAGTGGTAGCTAGAAGGAAGGATTTTTTCCTTACTGGGCTTAGCTACAGGTATGACGGGCTGCACGCCAGCATCCAAGAAATGTGCCGTCTGCCCAGATGCGGTTGTGCATGTTCAGCAGAAAGTGTTGCCCGCAAGAGGAAGGTGCCGCAACATCTGAATGTGGATGACGTTTGGCCCTGGGGCAGAGGATCAGTATGAACTCCAAGAAGAAGACCTAGCTCCCTCATAGTTAAAGGTGGCACAGTAGCACTCGCAATTTGGAGAAGGGAAGGGTATCGCCCGAGCCGCCTCCGCTCATTTCTGATGGAAGAAGGCAGGGTGATAGTGGGAAGGGCTCAAAACTTCCGCGAAACGCCAGCTCAGGGTATTGGAGATAGCAATAGGGTCCACGATGACAGTCAGCGACTGTCAAGCTGGAAATTAGGGAACGTATCTTTGTTCCAGAGAGCCGTCAGAGGTTAGCCCAAATGGCAGAGGAAGGTCTGGAACTGTTAAAAGAACCAGTGAATGAAATCCAGCTAGCTCTTTTGCTATCCCGAATAATGCGATGACACTTCGCACGCGTCTGTTTATAATGAAGCAGTTTGCCAGTCTAGGGTGGCAGTTAAAAATATGGAGAGCATGTCTACGTACGCGAATTGCGCCGCGGCTTGCCTCAGTCCACCAAGGGACTGGGACACAACGTGGTAGCGAGGAAGTGCTGGGATGGAACGTTCTGCAGCAGTAAGGATAATGTTTGCGAGATATTTGATCTGATCATCACAACTAGGGAATCTTGTTTTTCGAAGGTCGCCAGGGAGAAGTAAGGTTCCAGGCAGCTTTAGGAAGCTGCCATTTAGGCGTGCACGCGGATGGGGTAGGAGTCAGCAAACAGATAGCACACGAGAAATGGTTGCTCGAGTTGGTGCCAGAAAGAACGGACCACTCAAGACGATGGGCACGCTGGGCAGTGCAGAAGGATAGGTCCAAATGGGAATAGGTGTGTGATGAGTCGGAAAGGAAAGTGGGTGCTCAAGGCAAAAGAGGTTAACATGGTTAAGAAGGTCAGGCAAGAGGGCACCTCTCTGACAGGTCCTAGGAGAACCCCAAAGAGGATGATGTGCATTAAAGTCACCGAGTAACAAAAATGGGGAAGGTAGCTGCCCAATAATTTGAAGGAATGAAGGATGATCATATATGGTACAGAGGGAAAGTAGGTGGGGAAGGAAAAGGTGAACTGTAGCAGCTTGAAGATTGGTAGTCAGGGAGATGGGTTGAGTATGAATGTCATCCCAGAAGAGCACCATTACGCCCCCACAAGAGGGAATGCCGATCTCAGAGGGAAGGTCAAAACGAATCTGTAAGAAATGTGAAAGCTTAAAGCAATCGTGAGGGCCAAATTTCGTTTCCTGAAGGCAGAGTACAAGGGGACGATGCAATGCTAAGGTATTACGTGGCGAGATCATCGAAGAGGATCTTTGAGGTGTCTAAGGAGAAGACAGTTTGCCCGTGGTGGACATCTTCGAGCCTTTCTGGTTAGATGAAGATTCAGTAGTTGTTTGGCTGGAGGGATGGAGGAAGTCTTCATGGGAGTTCTCCTGTCCTTTCAGGCCTACCGGTTGTATAGCTGGTGGTTTCGCCCCTTGAGGCAAGAGTTTGACGGCCTGTTGCACAGCTGGATGGGGTGATGGAAATGCTACCTTGACACTGGGCGATTTCGTAACCTCAAAGTTGAATTTGAGGTCGCATGTCTGCTTGGCTATGTCCTTCATGAAGTGAGGGGTAACAAGAACAGGTCTATAGGTACCAGGTGGGAGAATACATGGTTTGAGACTAGCCACCAACTTGCGAGCAACTGGATAAGGCACCTTGTCCTTTACCCAGATCTCTTGAACAGCCCCTCAGCTAGATAAACCACACACTCCTGAGAGGAGGTGGCATGGTCGCCACTGCAGTTGATACAGCAGGGAGTAGGAGGTGGACTATTGCCCTTGTGCGCATCCTTACCACAGGTGACACATTTGGCTGGGTGCCTGCAGGATGTTCTAGTGTGGTTAAAATGATGACACTGGTAGCAGTGCATCATGTTCAGAATGTATGGCTGCACGGTGGTAATTTCATAGCCTGCTTTGAGCTTGGACGGAAGCACCACTCTATCGAAAGTGAGAAAAAGAGCGCAGATGGACACTAAGGAGGGATCTACCGCACAGCCTAGTGTAAATTACACCACGGAAAAAACAGAGTTCTATGGGCCTCGACACAGACAGGGTAACCGTGGAGAAGCGAGGCAGCAAGCAGTAGTTGTGCCTGAGAATCAGAAGCCTTCTCCAAAAGCAAAGTGACATACCGTAAACGAGAGCAGGATTTCCCAGGGACAGCAATTGCATCTACACCTTTCCGAATAATAAACGGATTTACCGTGGTGAAGGACTGACTGTCTTCAGTACGTAAGACCAAGAGGAACCGTGATCCAGCGAGAAGGGTCTTTGAATCATTAGCCTCGTCCCGTTTGTTTTGTAAACGTTGAGTGGGAACATGATTGACTCATCATGAGGAAATCCCCATCATTGCGAGCATCTCCGATGGTGCGCTCCTTCCAACTGGGGGCCCCCTTCACAAGGGGGTGCACCCTCCTTAGGTGATTGTTCACACCTCGAGTCACACCTCCTGAACACCTGACGAAAGGACCATCGGCTATTTGGAAAGGTTACAGCTCTGGCAATCACCCCTCCCTGGACCTGGCCTATATGTCTCTACCGGGGGCTGGGAATTACGTGTTACCCCATCACCTGTTATACATCAGATGTGTGGGCCAGCCTTCAGTAGCACACAGGGAGGGAAAAAAGAGGATCCTCAAATGCTGAAGCAGAGGAACAAGAGAAGGGAAATGAGGAAAGGAAAAAGTAGCGAAAAACAAAGGGGAACACTGTTTGCATGTCAGTGATAGAATGCAGAAAATTCCCAATAACACCCGAGCCCTGTGGTGGCCAAGCGCGAACCCGCCAAAGAATGGCGAGCCCCCTGGGGGAGGGGAGACATCAATGCATCCTCAAGCAATGATGTTTTTAAGGGGAGTTGAAATAGTAAGAGAACTAAGCCCAGAATTATGTCAAAAATTGACGAGGTCAAAATGATTCAAGCCCAAGCCACAAGAAATTTTACATGAGAGTAAAACAAAGATTTGGAAAAGTCTATACATCAAGTTATTAAGTTTTAATAATTTGAAATATCCGTACACGTAGGAGTGCATAGTTTCACGGCGATATGTACTAATAAAGCCACTTGACATGGCTGGAAGCCCGAAAAACCTTTATTATGCCTACACAATCACTTAAATCTTGTAACGAAAAAAAATGTCATATCTCTGCCAGATATGGAAGTAGAAGGCAGAAGACAGACCTTTTCATCACCTTCGGGCTAAAGCTTGTACCAGTCTGAGCTCTCCAATTGTGTACGAGAGGTCTGTACATGTTGAGACTTTATACTTAAACGTTGAGAGTCAGTACTGTACATACAATTTCAAAGGACTGGTTATTGCTCTTTGCATCTGGTTAAAGAAAGAACAAAATTTAAAAAAATTAATCAAGTTTAAGACATGACAAAGGTAACCTTTGCATTCTGTTATTCTTAGGAAATATGAAAATGCTGCCAGGCAAGAAAAGAAGTCAATTCCGAGACACTAATTACAATAAGAAAAAATTTTATACGGGGCAGATGACTGTCACTCTGCCGTTAGCAATACGTTTTTTCTATTTTTTGTTGTTTTGTGTTGGGTTTTCTTTGCATTACTGTCTTAACTATACAAACACCTTAAAAAGTTTGAAATGAGGGAACAGGAACTGAACTTTAAGACAATTTATTCAGCAAACTTTTTCCTTCGCGCGCGCGCACACACACACACACACACACACACACACACACACACACACACACACACACACACGTGCGCGCGCGCAAATTTTGCGGAATAGATGGTATGAAAATTCACTGAGGAGAAGACTTGTTCAAACAACAAGTTGAGTGTTGCTGTGAAAAGCAAAAGAAATTTCCGAATCTGCCAAGTGGCAGAATGTATACTACCTCACACAAAAGCACGAATGCTGCAGAATGTACTCTTTATCTCCTGCAAAAGCATGAATGCTTTCGCAATGCCTAGTCTAATCCATGACCCCCCCTCTTCCGCACAAATGGGGGCTAACAATGGGCAATTATCCAGAAAAGTAGCATGAGCTACAATTAATTCGCAATCTGGGAACTAAATCGCAACCGCGATTCCTTGTTCTGTTATTCGTGTTGACCTCAAAACAGGGCCCCAAGTTGAGGAAGTTTTGGATTTTTATGCAGAACAAGAACCAGAAGAAGGCAGTAACTGCTGAAATGCAACTATTTCGGTAATCCATGATCTGTTTACATCCACGTGAGAGACAACTAGTGTCATTTCTGTATCATTGACTTGTGAATCAAGCTGTCTTAGGTCACAAGAACACTATGGAAAAAGTTAATTTTATTTATCTTGCACTGCTTCTATAGTAATTTATTTATTCTCTACTGATCCCTTCGATGTAATTTCTTCATCCCTTATTGCTAACTGCACTTATGTGACTTCACAATGAAGCTGATACTCATGCTATATTTATTTTAAAAATTACAATTCATCCTAACCTAGTCAAAATTCCAACAATGAACCTCACTTTGAGCTTCTTTACACACAATATTTAATGGCATGCTCCCTGTAAAGCCTTTTAATTGCAAAACATATTCAGGCTTTAATATTTAAACTTTTTAGTGTACAAGTATGCAGAAGTTTCAGGAAATAATTGCTGGGTTACATATTCCTGATGAACTACTAAAAACTTGTTGCAGTATTCATTCTTGCCTACAATTTTGGATTCTTTACTACGTGTTCCAGTTGCAAGTGTTCAGATGGTGTGGCTGATATACTACATACAACTTTACAATGACACTTTCACCGAGAATGAAAAGGTATGTGATTCGAGACAGAACTGCATTAAAGGTGTTTAATTTCAACTGAAACTGACAGATTGAACATGACCTATGTTTAACGCATTTCTAGGAAAGTTAAATATACTAATATGGGCACCAATTTTTCCATAATCCATCATATCAACACAAATCTTCAACACACCCTGCAAAAATTATAATTCAGGTTACAATGCAGATTTTGTTCTGTAGATAAAGTTATGGGAGGAAATATACCCAAGAAAGCTAATTTAATGTGCATAGTTACGGAAGCTAAGATAGTTTGAATGGGATTTTGGGCTTTCTGCAGCTTTAAGTTGCATGAACTGCTTTATTTTTAGACTGAATACCACTAATGAAAACAATTTAGGTTTTTTTGTTCTAACAGTCCATCAAATAGAAAGACTTGCACCCAGTGAACAGTCTACCCGACAGGAGGCCCTAGTCACACGACATTTACATTTTATTTTATAGAATTCTATATTTTTTCAGAGGGAACATTGAAACCAAACGACAGTGTTACTGCCTCATTTCCCAATAAAAATTAAATTTACCAACTAGTTTCTCTACAATAATTACAAAATGTGAGATCAGTTTATTCTGTGGGACCGTTGCGCCTAAGATGAAAATTTTAAAATTGTATTTCAATAGTTTTTAAGTTGATTGCACTAAAGAGAACTTAAAGCAGTAAGAACTGGAGATTGCATTTTTTTAAAAGGTACTTTTTCTTAAATTAAGCCACGATATTGAAAGTGATACATTGGAGGTAAGATATATGATACCGATATACTGGCTCTTCAAAGTATGTTAGTTGTTAATGAGGCAAGAATTAATTATTCAAACCTGTTGTTCAAGAAAACAGTCTCCATTTGTTTAGACACAAGTTCTGTGAAGAAATTGGTTTCATTTTTGCAGGTGCAATTTTAGTAATTTGTGAAGGTGAGTAATTAGATTTAAGTTAAAACAGATTTCTCTCTCTCTCTCTCTCTCTCTCTCTCTCTCTCTCTCTCTCTCTCTCTCTCTCTCTCTCCTCCCCCCCCCCCCCCCCTCTCTCCAGCATTCACACTGCAAATTCACAATGACAAGCAGAGAGCTGTTTCTGCGATGTTAAGGCATTCAGCACAGGACAAATTAACCTCCATTTCCTTGGTTAAGTGAGATAATAAGCGATGTGACCATACAAAAGTATGTTATTGTGTACTTTTCCATTTTTTGACAGAGGGTGATACCTCCTCTGGCTGTGTTAGTTTTTTTTCCATCTATTAAAGAACTTTTTATATTAATATTGGGTTCCAAAAACATAGAACAAGTATGTAGCCAGTCAGCCTGTAAACCTACAATAAAATTTCAGTTGCAGAGCAACTTTTAAGTTTCTCTCCAAGCTTAATTATAGAAAGTATTTATTTATCTAAGAGAAGAAACTATAAGTGGGATTACCGAACCTGCTGTGATATAGATTTATTGACACAAATCTCTTGTGGAACACTAAATACCAAGTTCTTGATTTCCTGAGCACCATAGCAGTGAGCATTGGCAGTACTTTAGCCCCAGCAATCGGAATGCTGCTGCTGATATCTAACAAAACAATGTGCTACTCCAACACGTCCTGATGTCTGGAGCTGTGCATAGTGGATGGAGGGCGAAGGCACCACCATAGCATTTTATAGGGTTTGTGAAGTCACAGGAAACATCCAAGCACGTAACCAAGCTGAGGTTTGAACCATTGTTGTCCTGAGTATGACAGCAGAATCTTATCATTGCATTCTCCTTCAAGAATTTCTTCAATTGTTCTTGTTGTCAAACTACATCTACAATTATTGTAAATCTTTTATAAAATTTATCATGTGTGGTTTTCTTCGTTGTTACATAGAAATGTCATGCAAGAAATATTATGAAGCTGTGTTTTATTAAGTTTATTTAGCGAAGTGGGCAGAAAAACAGTGATTACTTAACATTTCAAATTTAACAGAAGTTTCTTTCATATAAGGTTATGACATATGAATAGGTATCGGGTATCACCTGTCTATAGACAGCAGATCATCACTGTAAATGTTGATAGTATGTCCACAAATATTCAGTGTTTTCAATACATTGCTGCCACCTCTAACAAAAATAATTAGTTTTGTAATCAAAAGAAGCTGTTACTACCAAGGTGCTATAAGGTTATATTTATCATACAGATTGTTGTGAACAAAGAAAGGGATTTTGCATTTGTATTTTTGTGGCTGTCAGTACTGCTGCAACCTCCCCTCTCCCACATGTGCATGTCTCTAAGCAGATCTTGAGGGAGTCACGAATTCTGTAGCAGTTTATTACTCAACCTGAAGACTGAAACGAGTCAAAAAGCTTAAGGTGCAAATTCATTGCAAGTACATTTCGTTGCACTTAAGACATCAGCACTCCAGTTGCACAAGTGCTGCCACTCACTGTTTGGAAACAGATGCCTTTCAGTATGTTGTTTAAGGGTTGAGCAGGAAGCACGACAGATTTCTGGGAACATATTCCTGCACTTTTAGTCCAGAAGAGCACACATTTCAGTGAAAGAGGTGGATGGGTGGCTTGGATCTGGTGGTTTAGTGCGCTCAGCGATTGTAGAGCATTGCATGAGCACTCACCTGACTGGCAGACGAATAAGACCGATGCCGGCGGTGACGGTGGCGATCTCTGTCACGTTCTCGCTCACGCTCTCTCTCTCTATGTTCTCGCCTCCTGTTGCTGGTGGGAGAACGCCTATGGCTACGCTTATACCGACGTTCTGCACTTGTACCTCTTTCATGTTGCCTTGACCGTTGTGCCCTCTCACTGCTGCAACCATAAAAGATGTAAAAGTTATACAAGACTGCTTGTTCTTCCATAGTAAACAAGTTACAGTAGTGGCAGTAACATAAACACTCATTTTAGGCTTTGATTAAAGAGGCCAATATGTGTTAGTAGTATTGAGTGTTCACAAAACAAGCTAAAAGCTAGGGTTCAGTAACTTTGATATACCCACGACACTGTTAGAAAGGACAATAACATTGTTGATGTACAAAACAAACAAAACAAACACAAGTGCAATAACAATTGTTAGCATGATGTCACAGTAATTACATTAGAAATTGGAAATAATTATTTGTTTCATACTATCAGGTATCAAATGAAAATCAAGCAGCATTACTTATGATTATTATCTTGCAGTACGTTAGTAGTGTACACTAATGGCTGTTGGACTTTAAATACTACAGACAAGTAACAAAATTCATTTTTTCCCTACCAGCACTTCAACATCATGAGGGCCCTTGCAGACATGAGTGCCTTTACATTAGGTAAGTTATGTTATTAAAATCATTAAAGCAATTTACTGGCTACAATAACAAAAGACTGTAACACCGACTAGTGCCAACAACCAAACATACATACTCTTAAGGTTGATTCACACTGGTCGTCGGTGAAACGGAATGGACTGTCACTGTCAAATGGCAGTATATTTACAATATACAGGATATCAACAAAGTATGTTGCTCAGCTCAATACAACACAGCTAAAGTGGTGTTTTTAAGATATCAACCATTTACAAAAAGGAGAATATACATAACCACAGAGATGTGAGAAATGGAACTACCACCACCACCACCACCACCACCACCACCACCACCACCACCGCCGTGTGTACGCCACATTCTTCACTTAATTTTTTTAAATACGGAAACTATTTTCCCTATTTAAATTCTTAGTGACGGACATCTTAGATGTTTATTTTGCCAATCATTTGTAAAGGCTACGTCGTCTTTAGCTTTTGGATATTTGTCCACTTTTATTGGTGGCTATTCATAGGAAAAAATCAGGTCCTCGTGCAACTAATGCAAAGTTTTATGAAAACAAAGCGAGCACAATAAAGACTAAGAAGACAAAAAAATCCAGTAATACAGCACGTGCGTGCGCGGTCCGATAATAAGCAGAATATATCGGCGTCAGGGAAAGTCTACTTTATGGGCGCCACAATTTGCCCTGGTAAAGTAGTTGCAAATGTCATGTTGAACAGGAGTCTGGCTTTCAAATGAGGCCCACCGCTTTCAATAGGAATGTCTTCGATTGGCTGCAAAGACACTGTCGAATTCTTTCCCAAGTCCCTTGCATGTGTCACTGGCGAAAATAAAACTATTATTCTCCGCAGCCGTTCATGAAATTTTTAAGACGACGCGCAATACCGTCCCGTCCTCCAGTTTCAGTATAACGGCAGATAATTTTGGATACTGCTTTGCTTACTTTATGTGCAGGTTGCTCCTTTAAATATGCCTCTTTTAAAATACTATCTGTATATAATGTGTTATAGCAGCCAATTTCCCATGAAGTGCAAGTGCCTGCTACGATACAGGCTTTTCAAAGAAGTGTGTGTCTAACACTACCGAGAATTAAGTTTAGACATAATTTTCGGCATAGGCGTAGCAATAACTTAATTACATGTTGCCATCGTATTCTAGTAACTACAACATACTTACGTACGAAAATCGATATTAGTGTGATTGAAAATTGCATACGCAACATGTACACCACCAAGAGTCGGCAACAGCGGATGGCATTCCTTACGCCGCGCGCTGTCAGCTGCTGCAACAAGCAACGTTGCCACACGCAATCACTAATGTATCCACTTGGTGGCATGCGGCGATATGTAAGCCTTTTTTAAAGGCATTTGCTATTAGAACTGAGTGTTGACACGATTTTCACAAAATTAAACACCACGAAATTCAAAACGAGCCTCTGTGCGACATTTGACAACGCTAAATAGAACCGCTCATTTAATTAATTTTTAATTCTTAGAGTTTACGAAACGGCAAAGAACGACATCAAGGATATGTGAAGATGCGTCGTGGTACCTGGCACTACAGGAAGCGCAAATCTTCGGGAAAATGATTTTTGCCCAACTCGTTTTTCAGTGACTTACACGCTACCCACTTATTGAGTTACGAACCCCATTTCCAGTTGGGTCTGTTACATGACACTGTAATTTCAGAATGATGGTTTTGGCATGATAAGCTCATTATCCTTCGAAACGGACGCTTCGAACTTTCAGAAGTTTACGAATTTAGTGACAGTTTGGAGATGTTGTCTACCGTACTTTTCGCATGCCAAACGATCTTGGCAAGCTGTCTTAACTCCCAGCCTCCACATGCCTAATTGACACCACGGCCTCGCCGCTGGCGCCACGTCCTTGCCGCCAACGTGATACTGCAGCTGCTACATCAAGCCAACTTTAGTAAGAAGTTACAGAATAGCACTGATTCATAACACACGAATTTACGAGTCTCAGACACATTAGCTTCAGCTTATTATCTTCGCTCTTCGAGAATCTTCATATGTAATCGTCAACAACTTCTCGAAGGGACTGGTGTTAAAACTTTCAGTCGGTTTTGTTTCTTATGTAATGAATTCCACTGTATCCTGAAATGTTTACTGGGTCGACCTTTATTTTAAAAAGCCCGAGCTCCATATTGAAGATACACTCCCGATATGCAATCAGCAGTAGGAGTGTGAATTGCCAAACAGGTAAGTATATCGCACTGCGCGAGTGTAACATCAAAGCCAATACATCCCATATTTCGTTTTACTGTGAACTCTGAACGCTACGGCCGTACATTTACGTCTGTTTATGTGTATAGGTGGTGGACATTCGTTCGCGACAGATAACCAGTTAGTGAAGTCAGTTTTTTTTCTATTTCTTCAATTAATTTGTGACGTTTGCCAGCCCTGATTTCATGCATTCAATCATGGTGTGTAGATATAGCAACCGACATGAACATTTGTTTTTGTACCTTCTTATAAGTCTAATACCACAAAATATGTAGTTAATTGCAATAATGTTTTACTGGCGATGTTTAAGTGGTGCACAATAAAAGTATAGAACAGAAGTTACCTAGCGCAGCTTCATCCGTTTCTCTCTTATTTTCAGTAACTAATAACGCTGACATAAATTTAGAATACTGTAGTTTTTCAAAACGCAAGTAACGAAAGAATCCAAAATTAGGTCCGAAAATTTGAAGGTAGCTATGTGAAGTAAACCATTATATGAAAGGAATCCAGTTGCACGTTCTACAAGAGTTTCCAATTTCCTTTCATGCCTCAGTTTCCGACTTAAAATGTTTCACTTCGAGACAAACTAAGAGTGGGGTCAAATATATAAAAAAGCAAGGACACTGAAGAAGAAGAATAAAGTTACTGAATAGTTGAGACGTTTTCAAAACAGGTGGCCTATACTTTTGTATGGGGTTTAAAACGAAACCGGTATGTTTTATATACAATGAATCTGCCTCGGTATCAGAAGTACAGGGTGTATCCAAAAGAATCATCTTATTAAAAAAATCATAACTATTATGTTATTTGAGACATGTGCGTGAACAACGTACTGCTGGAAAGAGCGAACACTCGAGTTTACATGGCTCCTGCTAGGCAGCAGCAGTGTACGCCCACTTCAGTTCTTGGAGGGAAATAAATAAATAAATAAATGGTGTGGGAACAATAACAAGCGTTTTGTATTCTACGTTTTGTGCAGTGCGGGTCAGTAATAACTGTTCAGCGTGACTTTCGTACTAGGTATGGTGTGGTCCCTCCTACAGCACAGTGCATTAGGCGATGGCACGAACAATTGCAAAAAACAGGGTGTTTGTGTAGAAGCAAGTCGCCGGGCCGTCCCCGAGTGTCTTGACACATAAGGCGAACATACACGGCAACAGTTTCACAAGGAGTCCGCAGAAATACGTTCGCCGTGCACCTCGACAGTTCAACATGCTCCCGATGTCCTTTCTGGCGTCTGTTGGGTCAATGTTTACACATGAAACCATCCAAAATTCAGTTACTGCATGCTCTTCGTGAAGGTGACAAACAACAACGTGTGGAGTTCTCCATTTCGTTCTTGGCAAGATGGAAGATGAAAGTTTTCCTCCGCGCTTAGGGTTTAGTGAGGAGGCAACATTCCACTTAATGGAATAATAAACCGTCGTAATGTGAGAATAAGGGGTACGGAATAACAACAAAGGTATATGGTCCGCTTTTCTTTGCCAACAACACCGTTAAAGGAAACACTTATCTCGATATGCTAGAGAACTTTCTTTTCCCACAGATGGAGACTGATTCGAATGACTTCATTTACCAAAAGGATGGCGTCTGAAAGAGCAGGAATTTTTAATTCAACAGGTCGCACTGGACCAAATGATTCAGCCTTATATTACTGGCCTCAAAGGTCACCGAAACTGACTGGACATGATTATTTCTTGTGGGGGGTTAGAAAAGTCTATGTGCCTCCGTTACCGACAATGAATGAACTGTGACTTCGCATTACAGCAGCTCTGGAAGCTCTAACTCAAAAGACATGCCCGCTGCAGTGTGGGAACAATTTGAACACCGCACTGACATACCGTGCATTTCAAGGGCGGCACGTTTAAGAACTATGAAAAAACTGATTTTCCCGTTCATAAGAACTTCAATGAATATATTTATTAGTTTCAGAAATATAGACTTGCCAAATCGTATGATTCTTTTAGATACACCATGTATAACGTCCAGTGGCACTTCGAGACTAAACTTGCTATTGAGTCTGGTAAGTACAGAAGTATATTATGATAAAAAAAAAAAAATGTTCAAATGTGTGAAATCCTATGGATGCCCGAGGGATGACTCGAACCTCCGCCGGGACCAGCCGCACAGTCCACCGCTCGGCTGATCCGGAGCGGCAGTTGATTCTGACAATACCTGGTAAACGACTTGAAAAAAACTTTGTATTCAACAACAGCTGATATGATACTGGCAAAAAAAGTCAAAGCCATATTCAGATGGCGAAATAGATAAAAATGAAGAGCATCGTTGAAATTTCGCGTCCAGAAACGAAAACATTTCTTAAAAATAAGCCTGTCTCGTCAAGCTATTCCTATACGCGTGGACACTGGAAAAAATTGAAGATTTTTTAAAAATATGCTGTTCGTCTATTCTCTAATGCGCAGGTATGGCGGATATCGCAGAAGTGGCTGTTTATATCAAGAGAGTTGATGTCCATATTAATAAAACAGGAGAGTTAGTGGCACTGTATCCAGTTACACCAAGTCCCCTTGTCGTTAAAACTTAAGAACCTATCGGGGCTAACAACGGATGGTGCTGTATCAATGGCTGGGAAACACGAAGGTTTAGTGCTATTGAATGAAAATTATGCACACAAGGCTGGCAATATCTTGACACTAAATTTTCATTGGATGATCTGTAAAGATAACTTACGTACCAAGTCCCTCAAAATGGACCATATCATGACGGTAGTTGACAAAACATTGAACTTTATGAAGTCGAAGGATTGAAATAACGTCACACTTTATGCAGAAGACGGCTGAAACGTGCCAAAATGTTGGAAAAAAGGAGAGCGACTTTCACCAAGAAATATAGTCACTCTTTGAAAGGAAATCTAAGAGTATCCCGAAGTAGGAAGATACTGAGTGGCTTTCCGACTTTGGTGTCTTGGTCGCTATAATAGCCACCTAAATGACGTTAAGACTCACTACAAGAGTAAGATCCACACTGATTACTGTATTCATGATTTTATTTCCACATTCCAAATGAAACTTTGGCTTTGGTAACAGGAGTTATGATAAAAAAATATTCATTTTCCTACGAGGTCAAAGTAATCTTTGATATCTGTTTTTACATTCGAATTCGACGACAGATTTCAGGATTTTAAGTAACCACTGCTTTTTGCTGCATATGCAACGTCAGGTCAGATTAGTTTGGAAGTGTTATAAACAACATACTTGCACAAGAAGATACATCCTACTTTTTACAAACATGCTGTATTGATGATTTCTTTATTAAGAACAACTAAGTGTACAAAAAGCTTTTCAATCGGATCAATTACGTCAAATCACAATTGAAAATATGAATGACTGACGTTCAATTGAGAAACACTCTTCGTGTAGCAGCAACTTTAGTTGACATCAACACTGACTCACTCCGTTCAGTCGAAGCCAGATCATTACATTATCTAATAACTAGGTGTTATTCATATATTTATTTTCTTCAAGAATTACATTTGTATTTCTTGCTTGTTAATGGTTAATACGACCCGCCGAAAAGGCAAAACGACCGCTCTACGGTCAATATTTTGCGCTAAGCAGCACTATTTCTAGCAGTAATGAGTGCAATTTAGCGCGTACATAAGTTTATTATCTACATTTTTGTCCTTTTTCATTACACTGTGGATCTCAGTCAACGAAAAAGGCGCTGCCATTACTTTAAATTTTTGATTCAAGTTTTAATACTCACTGTACTGAAGACTATGACGTCATTACCTTCACAATACCAAGGGTGGCGGGGGGTGGGGGTGGGGGTGGGGGGGGTACTTTGTACCCACCTTTGGAAGTATCGTAATCTAGCCAGTAACTTTACACTTTAAAAATTTGAAAAAATATTTATTGTCTGTAATGACTCCTTCTACCAGATTCCATATACATTTTAAATTAAGTCTTTGTGGTATGAGTCGCTTTCCCCAATGAATGTCACACTCGACATTTTTACGTTCTGAACCTTCCTCTCACAACATCTGTCAACGAAATTTGCATTTTTAAATTTTTAAAGAGTTAAAGTGATCTCCCTTGGTAGTACATTATTGCAAGCGCGCTGATGTTGGTTAGTGTGTGGTGAAAGGTATTTGCATATTCGGGACACACTAACGATCTCTACGCCTTTAAAAATATGTTGTTAATGTAAGTCGACTACAATTACTTTCTACAATATTTTAGGTTGGACGAATAGTACACGACCGGGGGACAAAACGTTGGTATTACTAGCGTTAAGAGAGCAATGAACAGTTAACAGAGCTTACAACCTCGCGTCTTGGCTATGAACAGCGGCGGTACTCTGAAGTCGCTACAACAAGAACAAGTGAGTCACGACCCAGTCAAGGTTAATACGAGCAGCAGCTCCCGTTAGTTTAGGACTAAGAACCACACGAAACGATGGACGAGTACGTTCAGTATGCTGAACTGAATTCGGCCGGCGTACATCGTAGGAGCGTAAGTCACAGTTTGAAACTGCTTTTCACGTCAAACAAAAATCTTTTTTTAACATTTACGTAACAGACGCCGACAAGACACAGAATGCCTTTTCTCGTGGTCTCCAGCTCCAGTTATTTTTATATTTTAACAACCACTGAATGCATAATGCGTTATCTGTATTAATTCAACTCTGCATAACACTTTTTTCAACACTTTTCTTTCAAATGATTGTAAAAAACTGGCTGGAAGCAGATGTGCAAACATCCTCTTTTCCGCAACACAAAGACAAAGCGGGGTTGGCCAAATCACTGAACACGAAATACGAGAGAAGCACTGTTAGTGAATTATCTTATCATTCTAGTTATTTTCAGCAACAAAAAAGTCTTCTGGCTACAGAGTTTTGACGCACTGAATATCTAGCAAATTTAGCTTTATTTTTGTGCTAGTCTATTGAATGGTACGGCCATGTGTAAAATCTGGTACCATTACGTTGCTAATGTCGATGGCGCAACTTCGTCTAAGTTACCAGGTGCTAAATTCAATATCAAAGCTCCATACATCTCTAATGCTAATAACGAAGCTCGCACAATATGCGTTTAAGAGGCAGTTATAGAAAAAGCGTTTACGGCAAGAAAGGGCATATTACCAGTTACCTCTTGGAGAGGCGAAAACAGCATGATAGTAGGGAATCTGCCAGTTTGCAATGTCGCTGAAGTATCATTCCCGCACTGGTAACATTCAGACAAAAGCGCACCAGCACGACAGTATCCGCTCAGGGTTCCGGGAAACGGAGGATATGACGGCAACACAGACAACATGTCATCCGCTGATAACATTGATGCACTTTATCCTATGAGAAACTAAGATTTACAGCAATGGAAACATGGCAGTCACCGGCTTACTAGCATACTCAAGACAGAGAAGTCAAACTACTGGCAGAATACAACAGAAAATCTGATTACGTAGTGAATTAAATTATAATTGAAAACTTTGAGTGTTAGTCCGAAGTTGTGTAAATACCTTAGAAAAGGGGCGACGACACTGAGTAAAACCAAATTACCACACGCAATATTCCTTGCAATGACTAACTTTAGAGTCCAAGAGAATTAACGTTCGCGATGTTTCCAACGAAATGACTGCTTTCAGTATTCACGGAAGTGAAAATGCGTGTATGGTTATCAGTGATACTAATGTCATGGTGAAATTATCAACGGGAATCTCATGTTTTATTCTACGCTAAATGCTTCGTATATTTTTATGTGGCACCAGCTTACGATAAAATCGGCAAAGGTTTTTTCGAAGACTCAATGGAAACTGAAGGCGGGCATAACCGCCGCAATAACCGACTGTAACTGCTAAAAACCTTCTGTCCAGTCCAACCTCCTTTACACTTCCAGCATAAAGTTAAGTATGGGCACGCAGGTGACTCATGCTACAGAGTACGCGGGTGACGCCTTTAATGGTAACGATCCAGTTTATCGTTCGCACTCATCAGATGCTGCTATTAAAAACTGGGCACTGTTACCGTAGACGAAACTATAGCTTTATAGCAAATTGAAAACTGCGAGTATATCCCTTTCGACTACATAAGTTACCGCCGTATCTCTGGAGCACTCTATGCGACATCTCGTTTAAATACAAGTTTTACAGAATTTCCCTCCACTCAAATGTGTTTACCCGTAAATGGCGGTTGTGTTCCAGTTTTCGACAGCTGAACTTACTGGCTACCAAGACTATTCGATACAAATCAAAGTTTTTACCAACTAATCTTTCCGAACACAACTTACATTCTAGTTTAGTAATGGGAGACTGAGGTGGGTCATTTTCATATCATGCACTCCAGGTGCATAGTCATGTTATCGTCAGTGTTTCAGACTCCCAGGAGAACGAACTTTTCAAAGACATGAATTTTTGTTTAAACTGCTAGGCACTAACTGGGCCAGTTATCTACGCAAACAGGCAAAATAAACTGGCCTGTGTCGTTATGTATTTCAAAGTATTTTTTTTTCCTGGTTGCCAGTCGTAAAATAAATAACGTTAGAAATCTCTTACACACACATATTGATACAAACGTACCGTTGTTAACTGGAACACATCCTAAATCAAAATAGCTGTAATAGAGCAAGTGAAACGCAGAGACAAAGTCCACGGAGAAACAGTCCTAACAGACGTGTACACTCAATGAACGGTCAAATAATGCTGCGCTCTTACATCACCTGTGTACCAAAGGCGCTATGAATTCCCATTCTAGCAACTCCAAAGGCCATACACAAACTACGCACACTTTGAAACCTATCTGCAGTCGCCACCTTGCCATTTTTGACTCGGAAATAAGCCGCCAACGACTGTCTTATCTTATCGTCCCACTATTCACGTTCTTTGTTACGTAAAATCGGTACCGCAAACGCATGGGCGATCTGTCAGTTATCGAAATTAATGCTCCCAAAGTTTACCAATTCTTAACGAAGAACCTATGTTGAGAAATTATTTTTGTGTAAAGTATGTGACTAAAGTTTATATGTCAGTAATTTACTGAAACCCGAAAAGTGAGCACCACTAACATACACTACAGAGGAGGCACAACTATATATGCGATTTATTACGACTGATTTACTTTCTAAATTAACACATCTGTACCACTGGCACATTCGAAAATCAGTCTCTTTTAATGTTTAAACACACACACACACACACACACACACACACACACACACACACACACACACACACACAACCGCACTCGCAATATTCTATATAATAATTATATTACATACCAGCCACTTTTCTTGGGAAACAAAATTGGGATATCGTGCTCAGCAAGTGGCATCCTATTACCAGTACAAATGGTGTAATTCGGAACTCGCGTAACAACTGCGTAGATAGCAGCACTAGTTCCGTCTGTCAGTAGACATCTGCCGACATCTGAGTGGTGTAGTTTTGTGTCATACTACTATGCCTCCTATTGCTTTTTGGTTTCTCAATTCACTGTGAATGTTTGATGATCTGGATGTTCCAATAACAGAATTTTTTTTGGTTTAATTATTTGAATACGGTTCAGTGTCATTCCCCACGATTTACTGTGATGAAGACAGCATTGGTGAAACAATTATTTGGGATGATAATGGATCCAAAGGATGAATATTGTTCATCAGTCATTCAGTGCTGGCCAGTGTTCTTTTTCTCATTACCTTATTACTTTACATAAAAATGAATAGCCTTGTGTTTTTATGCTTTTACCAATGTAAAAGTGCATCAGCTTAGACATAATAGTTTTAGATAAATGTACGTGGCTTGATAAAAACAGGAATCTCCGCAAAGTCGTCGACCAACAAAACGGAGAAATAAATAAATTGCAATAAATATTTATTGTATGACCATTGATAAAAAGGAGTCAAACAATATGCAAAAAATACTTCTATAAATACTAAAAGATCTGATGGTATTATGACTGGAATCACAAGACGTGTAGAAGTCTTAGTGTTTCGAGGCGAAGGCGAGCAAGGCAAGAAAGTTTATGATAACCCCAGAAGAAAAATTGGTAACAATGCTTTATCACATGGCATCACTCCACACTTATCAAGCACGCTATACAAGATACTACACCACAAACAAAAGAAACTTACCAGAAAATTACTATAGCCGACTGCTCTCCTACTCACATAAAGACGATGTTGAAATTCAAGGAAAAGCTGCAGAAAATGTTTATGGATAGTACCTTAACGAGTTCTACTAACTGCATATTTGTTCCTGAACATTTAGTGCAGGGAGTGCTGTAAGAATTTTACACCAATTATTTGTGTACCACAAACGGCCTTGTACTGGGAGTCTATTTTCTGTGATGTTATGTTCATCCATTTTCTAAAATACATGGTTTTAAAGTCCATAGTGACTAAACTTTAAACAGTGATTGATAAGCATGAGTACTTTGTACCTCTAGTAGCATATGCGGCACGCATGCCACTGCGAAAGCATGAACGCAACCGAACACTGTAAATACTGAATTCATAATAATGTCTTCGTGTAATACAGCTGTAACTATGCTGCTTGTTAATTGAACACAGTACAAAAAGCGGCGCTACACAAATTCCATCAGAGGAGATTAACAGTTCAACTTTATGACCCACCCTGCACTGCTAAGAGACAAAGGCAAACACACACACACTTTTATCATCATTTACTAGTAAGAATTCTGGGAATCTGAATTACATTTTAACTTTCAGTAGTTCTTTGAATGTCTAGAAGAAACCTGATCTAATGGTCTCATTCCACTAAATCCAGCAAGATGACCTCATAAGGCCTGCAGACACAGTTTCAATATTTATACAGTAGAATCACATTAAAATCCATACTCCACACTGCATCTAATAATTACTGAATACTTCATGAAGTTTTAAAGCTATCCTCTACCTTGCCTTCTTACTATGTGTGGCAGATGGTATTCACCACCACCACCACCACCACCACCACCACCACCTACTTTCCTATTGCATTTATGAACAACTGGTGGCAGGTAGAAATAGGTTGCTTAACTTCTTGAAAGGTACGTAATCAGAATTATGAGTCAACCCTTTAAGTGGAACACCTCTTGTAGCATCTCCACTGGAAGTTTACGAGTCTCTTCTGAATATTCTCCTACTTACAAAAAGAACCGCTGATGAAATGTGGCGTTCTTCTCTGTCTTCTACTGATTTTAACTTATAACACCCAATAAAAACCGAGAAAACTGATGAATGAGTGTTTAGTAAGCTAACTGTTTTCATAGTGACTTACACTTTTCTTTAGATGATGATTGGCTTGTGGGGTGCTCGACTGCACGGCCATCAGTGGCCATACAAAGTCCCAATTTTTACACAGTCCATTTTCTTTTCACAATCCAATCTAGTCACTCTCACAAATGATGATGAAGACAACACAAATACCCAGTCCCTGGGCAGGGAAAATCCCCAACCCAGCTGGGAACTGAACCCAGGACCCTGTGATCCAGAGGCAGCAATGCTAGCCCCTAGACCACGAGCTGCAGACACTCCACTTTACTTACGATTCCTCTAACAAGGGAACCTCCCCATCGCACCCCCCTCAGATTTAGTTATAAGTTGGCACAGTGGATAGGCCTTGAAAAACTGAACACAGATCAATCGAGAAAACAGGAAGAAGTTGTGTGGAACTATGAAAAAAATAAGCAAAATATACAAACCGAGTAGTCCATACGCAACAACAAGGATTGTCTACGTTCAGGATCACCGTGGTCCCGTGGTTAGCGAGAGGAGCTGCGGAATCAGAGGTCCTTGGTTCAAGTCTTCCCTCAACTGAAAAGTTTAATTTTTTATTTTCAGACAATTATTATCTGTCCGTCCGTCCGATGCGAGGTAACTGCACCGTAGTATGGGGGCGTTGTATGAAAACATTAAAAACATATGTATTGACAGAGCACAGGGAAAACCGTGTGACTATGAAATTGTTGCATTCATTTGTTGCAGTTTATGTGGCAAACTCTTATGTTTTCATCACTTTTTTGGGAGTGATCATCACATCCACAAGAAAACCCAAATCGGACAAGGTAGAAGAATCTTTTTACCCATTCGCCAAGTATACAAGTTAGGTGAGTTGACAACATATTCCTGTCTTTATGTTCCCATTGGAGAGGCACGTCCTTTCGTCGACTAATCGCGGTGCGGTCGCAAAACACAGATACAAAACGTATTACAGTGAACAGAGACGTCAATGAACGGACGGACAGATCATAACTTTGCGAAAATAAAGAAACTAAAATTTTCACTCGACAGAAGGTTTGAACCGAGGACCTCTCTATCCGCAGCTCCTCACGCTAACCACGGGATCACGGCACTCGTGATCTCACATACACCTTAATGTTGCCTATGTAGCGCGTCGACTACTCTGTTTGTATATTTTGCTTATATTTTCAAAGTTCCACACAACTTCCTGTTTTCTCGACTGATCTGTGTTCAGTTTTTCAAGGCCTATCCACTGTGCCAACTTATAACTAAATCTGAGGGGGTGCGATGGGGAGGTTCCCTTGTAAGGAATACGAGTCTAGCAACTGCTTTTCCTACAACCAGGTTTATGTGGTGTTCCATATTAGGCCAGTCTTGATGATTTATAAGATATTTACGGTTTTTAGAATATGAGTGATCTATTGCCAATATTTTAATTGAATAAATAATCGTTTAACATATTTAACACAATTTATGTTGGGGAACTGGTGGTCTCTATTATCAAGTGTCTTGTCACCAGCAGATATACCTTAGTTTAGCACTGTCTTTTTAGTTTTCTGCACAATATTACAGACTGTCCATGAACAGCTTTCTGAGCTTACATTGGTAAGCCACTACATTACAACCATCTGCATGACACATATGGAAGGCAATGATGCAACTCTGTAGGGACAGAGTCGACAAGTTCTTCAAAGGATTCCAGTAGTACGTGGCATCAGATGTCTGCACATAAGAAACACTTCTTCCGTAAATTACTGGCAGGTGGTTATTGGAAACAGAACTAGCTCCCAATTAACGTCCCAGATATGCTCCAAATGGATCAGGTTAGGCGAATTTGGTGGCAAAGACATAAACATTCTTGTGACACTGACAGCTATCCTGCTGCAAGATACCATTGCTGTCATGGAAGACATCATGCACAAAGGGATGCAGGTGGTCCACAATAATATTCACTCAGTCCACAGCTGTTATGGTACCTTAGACTATAAACGAAGGTTCTACAGAAACCCAGGTGAGTGTCCCGCAGCGAATAAAGCCATATCCACAATGGACGCGCACTAACACGGCACAGAACAGAGCAGCATGGATCTAGTCTGCGCACTTGCTTGTCTTCAGTGAGCAACTCATGGCTGCAAAGTCTAAAGACATATATGGAAATAATATCTGACGTGATTTACATATCTGTACGATATCAACAATAAGAATTGCTAATGATGATGCTATCCTCTGAAAGCAAAGACGATTTACAGGACATACTATTGACCACAGAATATGAACTGAGGGCAAATCAAAGAAAGACAACAGTAGTAAGGGGTAGCAGAAATGAGATCAGTGGGAACATAGTATAAAAATTGGGAACCACAACAAAGTGAAAAAATTATGATATTTTGGAAGTAAAATAACATGAACAAGGCAAGGATTGCATGAAAAGCAGACCAGCATAGACAAAGAGGGCAGTCCTGGCCAAAATACGCCTATTAGTATCAAACATGAGCCTTAATTTTGGGAAGAAATTTCTGTGAATATACAGTTGTTGAGCACAGCATTGTAAGGCAGTGAGTCATGGACGGTTGGAAAAGTAGGTGAACTGATAAGAAATGAGGAGGTTCCCTACACAATTGGCTAGGAGAGAGGAAGTGTCGAAAACATTGGCAAGAAGAGACAGGGCGATAGTTTGTGTTAAGACAATAGGGAATCTTCCACAGTACTAGAGGGAGCTGCACTGCTTAACAACTGTAGAGAAAACAGATAATGGAATTTATCCAACAAACAACTGAGGACATTGCAAGCAAGTGTTGCTCAGATTATGAGGTTGGCACAAAAGGTATTTGTGGTGGGCCAGATCAAACTCGTTAGAAGTCAAAAGACTATCAAAAAAAGTGATTAAAAGCTTGAACCTGTTATCACTTGTCATAAGGCTTTCAGCACCTGGTCAAGTTGAATGAACCAACAATAAAGAAACAAGACAATAATTATGGAAATGTAGTAGTAACATTGCCTTTTTTGGTTCTGTTCACAAGTTTGAAGTATCTGTTCAAAGTAGCCAAGCAAAGCATCTCAATGACCGTCCCTGAAGTGCACAGAACCATTAATGATCCACTGGGGGGGGAACCCTCTTTATTTCAAATCTGTGATCAGTACAATTTAGGAGATAAAATTCTTAACAAATTACAGCAAAGAGCCATAATACTGATAGGGAAGGGCATGGTGTCCTCCTTGAAAGAGGCAAAAGGGCTACCTGATGTGGAGAATGTAGAGGTGACTGGCGTTATGAGGATTCAGTATCATACTGAACAGAACTTTGCATAGGAATGCGCTCAGCATTATGTTTTGTTTTGTGTGTTAATCCTAATTTTGTCAGCACAATTCAGATCTATTAGTTTTCTCTTTACTGACTCTACTCTAAACTCATTCTGCACTGAACATCTTTTCATTGTTGGTGGGGACGTTGCTTGATACTGATATCACAAGTTTTTGTTTATGGCGTGCATGATGTTTCGAGTAGCCATGCTCTTGGATGACTGTGCATCAAGACACAGTGTTTGATCTGGTGTAGTAAGCAACTGCTATACATTTACATTGTACCATGATTCAATTCGATGATCCCACGCCCACTGCAATTTTAACTGCCACTGTCATGTGATCAGCATCAGAACACACAGGAGACATCTGCCGGAGCCCCATGTTCAACAATCTACAATTAACAGTGTTTCTTTCACACATGCTGCCTATCTTGCTTTATAGAGCTGGAACCCTCCAACCATTCTGTAATGGTGGGGTCTGGACGACCAACAACAGTGTGTTGAACCCATACACAACCGACCCTTTTTATTTCGAGATCTATCTTTGCAAAGAGATAGCTGGAAGAACACTTTGGGAACCTAGAGCATAACGAAATGAAATACTCGTTCTAGATTTTTTGTATGGCACAGCAAACAACACATGTTGATATATACCAATACTGATACAAATCGCAGTTCAAAAACTACATTCAGTACAGAAAACTTCAAATACAGAAACATAAATCACACGAGTAACTAACACTATTATTTTTTTATATCACTTCCTTAGTAACAGTGAAGGCCTCTTTCTGATCCCTGATCACAGCAGGGCTGTGGCCACAGTGACAACATCGGAGGATTCCAATGATAAAAATGAAATGATCATATGGCATTTATTGGCCGGGATACCCCCTTCGGGGATTGGCTGCCACATTGCAATTCTTTTTAGTTGACGCCATTTCGGTGACTTAAGCGTCTATTATGATGGACACAGAACACCCAATGCCCTGCCGGGAATCGAATCCAGGCCCCCTTGCGTTTTAGGCAGTAACACTACCGCTGTACTACGAATTTTTGAAATTGATACACTAAAATGTATGTAGTCTTTGTGCAATGTAACTCTATGCCCGAACATACATACTTTGGATGACAATCAGCAAAATCCAAATAAATGTGTTTCTAGAGAGAGAGAAAAAAGTCTTACGTTTACTACAAGAAGTGAGTGTGTGTCATCCTGTGGATGTAGGAAACAACAGGGATATGCCTTAGATTCAAAGGTCTGAAATCATGTCTTTAGAAACCACAAATTTAGAACTTAAAAATTTAATAATATTAACTGTGTGTGTGTTCTGTGGCTGTCTAGTTATTTCACCCTAAAGTCTACATTTAATGCAGCATTTCATCTGCAACACAGCCACAACCTGTATTGGAAATTTTAAAGCTACACTATAACCTCAAAAATATATGATCGAAGGTGAAAGTTGGCACAAGCCAATTTTGATGCTTGAAGTTATTGTAGAGCACCTGACTAGTAGGAGGGTAGCTGTCTAATGGTGTTTCCACACCACAAGTGTGGCGATTTTGTTATATGAGTTGGTTTGCAAATGTGTAGTACATGTTTTCACTTTTCAGTGTTCGGAGTATATCTAATTCTAAAATTTGTAACACTTACTGAATGTCAGCCATTACAGTTTAATTGATGTATGTCTGTTTTGCTGAATTTATCTGAAGATCTGCAGAGAATTTTTGTAATACAGTGTTTCTTTCTTCATCTCATATATTAGTGTAAAACTTGTCTGTTTAGCAAGGACATAATGTACGGTACCCATGACATTCTTTTTTGAGATTTATAACTGATTCACACTCAATGGAATAGTTTAAATAGCAGAATGCGCAAAGCTGCCGTGGCACCCATCACGCCAAAAGCTGGGTACGGAGATCGGATGCACTGGGGCCACGTTATTGGCCGATGTCATCGTGTTCCCTTTGGCGACGGCATCTGGCAATCGATGTGCCACTGTGACAGCACCAGAAGACCATAATTGGGATTCCGCTGCAATATGGGACATGGTTTGTTTCGTAACAGCATATGGACATGCTTATGCAAGTATCTCTCAGCATCAGTTGAACGAATCAACGCATCTGCCAAAGTCTGATCTTACTCTGCTGAAAGTGGTCGGTTATTTTTCAGTGTCTGCCCAAGATTTCTACCACACTTTGTTGATAGCATGTCGGCACAACAAAATAACAGCTTATCGAGAAACACTTTCACTTACAAGCAGACACGGTGATTACATGCAAATCAACACCTGAAATGCTAAAAAAAAAAACCGCAAAAAGACCTCTTCAGAAGTAGCTGTCTAAATTATATGGCAAACGAGTTAAATGGACAAACTTTTCTTTGTATCAATAAACAGTAGAGCAAAGCATCTTAATAAATTACATTAACTGCTCTATGAATCAGCAATTAAATATGGCAAAGCAGATTCCAAATAGTAATAGACGAAAAAAAAATTTTGGTCTATAATACTGAACTCCCCTTACGCAAATTAGAAAAACAAATTAGGATGGTTGGGCGGGAAAAGAAACCGAATGAAGTCCAGTGCATTTATCACTGCACAAACTAACGCATACCATTAGGCTCGCGTCGCGCAATTTTTTCGTATGGTTTGGACACCAAACCTGTGGCAGCAAAATTTTAACTTCCGGATTTCGACAAAATGAAACACTGAATTTATAATGACCGAGCAACGTGGTGCAGTTTAAGATATATAGATAAATCTTATTCGACAGGACGACAGCTCATATCCCCGGTTCGCCCATCGAAATTTCTGTTTTCCTTGGTTTTCTTAAATCGCTTAAGGGAAAACCCAGAGAAGTTCGTTTGCGACAGTAAGACCTATTTCCCTCTCCAATCCGAGCCCGTGCTCCGTATCTAATGACCTCGTAGTCGACGGAAAATAAGCCCTAAATTTCTTTCCTTTCCAAATTAATGAAGGTCATGACGATCCACAACTGTTCAGATGCGCCGTAACTAGCCACGAAACAGGATTGTAGGGGAATCTAATTTAAACTATGGGTAATTAAGCTAATGGTGGAATTCCAAACCGAGACCAGGAAATCTAGCCCTTAGATTTAACCCGATGGCGTTGTGCAACACATGTTCTTGCGATAAATTTGTACAGTCCATAAATACTGTACACGGAAGTACTACGCTACGCCTTTAACACGACGTGTACGTCAGGATTTGTGGAACAACAAAAAGAATGCCCAAGTTTTTGCATTCGTCAGACATACTGCGCCCAGTAACTTTATATTCCCGACGCTAAAATAACGTTCTTTTGCGACCATCAACGAGAAAAAAGTACAGACAGGCTACAGCGCTACATCGCAAATTGCAATCCAGAAGCGCTCCGAAGCATGGTGAATGTCCTGGCATAAATGTCTAACATTCCTTGACCAGCACTTGAAGAAATGAAGAAACTTTACGATTTACTACTTTCACCTCACCTCACTTCTTTCTCGTGAAAAATGCGAAGTCGCATCGTAGTTCGGAAGCCTAGCCCTGCAACTGGCTAAGTAACTCAGTTCTCAGGTTGGAAGCAGCAACGCATACCGCCATTACGTGGATAAAGTCTACTAAAACGATTTGTTCAAATCAGCCTTATGACAGATTTACTTTTACTGAATGTTGTTATTACTATGGAACGCGAGCTCTTTCTCCTGGAAGTGCTTCTTACTGTATTCACTGTTTAACTCTTCCTGTCCACTTGAATCTCGTCGCAATTAGTTTTTAATAGCTTTAACAGTATTATTACGTAAATCCTAAGTGCACAAGTGGGCGGAAATGAATTACTGAAACAGGTGTGAAACTAAACTCTTGGCTATTTCACTGTACTCCTGACTTTAGCAAACCGCAGACACTAGATTTTTGTAACTAGCGTATATATCCGTCAGCTGGGTCCAATTACATTTAACAATTACTTATAAGAATTTTGTGCCGAATTCCTTACAACACTTCCGTAAAATAAGCATGAGCAAGTCAGCAGCAAAGTTAACAAGCTCCACTTGATGTAGAGACCATGACGAGCCTCAAGTATCCGCTTCCTCTTTTACACCAATCAACAAAGTTTCTAGGCATGTAGTTATCTGTAAAGAACGAAGGAAGCGAATGAATCTGCTTATACGGTCACGTCACGAATAATTTAAATTTTCGTTATGAGTGCGTCATTAACAAACAATCTTTCTCCAGTCAAACTAGGCAACGTGCCACATACAAACCGCGAAACCTGCTTTTTACAGACATTTAGCTATCCAAATGATGCCTCATACAAAGTGCCAAGCTGTGGACACGGTAAGAGAGCAGGCGTACAAGCATATCATGCTATCCTTGTGCTTCCTTTCGAGGTCCCTGTGATGGCTGCATGACCTACTTCAGTTTTCAAGGATAACTGTCAAACTTCACGATCGATCACGTCGGCGTCATATTCGTACAAAAATACATTACAAGCGTTATCCTCTTATTTCTTTTCACGACGAATGTGCTCACTTAGAGAGAGACAGAGAGAGAGAGAGAGAGAGAGAGAGAGAGAGAGAGAGAGAGTGACTGACTCTTGTCTTTTTCACTAAGACTCTTGTCTTTTTCACTAACATGGGGTCACAAGGCACTAAGTTTAATTCGGGATAGCACTATAAGAAGGCGTGGAAGGCCCAAATGGCGAGAGGAGTTGAAGTGATAGCATCTAACACAAGGAGCAATTTCACTCCCAATATTCTCTAGTAAAGCATAGAAAACATTTATTTTAGTGAGCATTCTCTTCATTTTCTGATAATAGGAGCTGTTGTAGAACAAAAATCCAAACCCTTTTTGCTTGTAAGAGAAAAAACAGAAAAATTTATACACCTGCAAGCTGCCTCCACGAGCAGTGTATGAAACGTTCACAACCGCTGTTAAATAGGATGGTTATTAAAAGATTTAATCTTCACAAAAAAGACCCTCTACAGCTAACGTCGACTTCCAAATTTTATACACCTTGTATGCTTATGGAAACCCTTCACAATCATTTAAAAGAATATCATACTGAACAGCAATCTATGTTAAATTACATCACGGTCTTTTTACATATACACTTTCTCCCGTACAGCTGTACGTCAAATAAAAATAATATCAGCTGAAGGTGTCACGAAATTTGTTAAATATTTCTCACGTGTCTTTTCCCCCCAAAGTAGCACACACAGTTTTTTTTCATATTTCTTCAGCGGAGTTCCTTAAATGTACTAGCTTTTATGAGATTGTGACCTTAACATTGCAATATCGAGACCTTTCACGGATTTTTCATAGCAAATGTTACGCAAGTCATTCGTGCTCTTCAAGATGCTGAATTGTAGTAAAGGTAAGAGCTAGGCTTTAACCACTCAGTGCTCAAAAATATAATAGTCTACTTGGGTAAAAAACGAAAAAAAGTCGGTAACTTTTCTCTGCGAACACTTCTGTGAAATACCACAAACGAGTCCTGAATTGTTACTAAGAAATTGTAAATGGTTTACTGGTCTGTGTGTACCTACACAAGATCGTCAGAATATACACAGCTGATTGCTAGGAATAAGCGGATTGTCATGAAAGACAAAATAACGAGTTAACAGACGGTCGGTAAAAAGTAGGCAGCAATTAGAACTCCTTAACAAACAGACTCATGTAGGCATAAAATTACAAATGCTCATTATCTGTTGGTTTTAGTACTTCACACGTTATTAAAAATCTACAGCAAAACTTTTACACAGTGAGAGTTGCTAAACTAACTAAAAATTAAAAACTACACTAATCTTATTTCACTTATTGTACCACTATTTTCTTGTGCACTCTTCACCGAAACCACAACATATCTTGCAGTTTGTAAGCTGAAGATACCTTAGGATTTAATTTTTTTTTTTTTTATTACGGAACAGAAGCTGCGAGGGAGATGTTATACTGGGACACTGCAAGAACTATACGTAATTCCTTTGTCTTCAAAAATGACGGAGGACGTTATTTTCTCTGTCAGTTACCCAAATCAATAGACGACATTTGTCTCTCACTTAGGTGTGTCAGTTCCATGTAGTCATGTCACGGCTAACTATGTAACCATAGATCGTGCTGATCGTTTATCACCTTCAGCTAGACGACTGAACAAACTACAGCTTGGCACGCTTCCTGCAGACGCACGGAAAGTGCACTCTTTGTTCTACCTCTGTGGCTGCGTGCCGGCTCTGGCCGGCATGGCGCCGTCTGGCTGGCGTCGCTGCAGCTGTCGCTGTGGAGCTCTCGTGTGTGCCGCTCCCTGCTGCTGTGCATGCGAGTCGACTGACCCGGGAGTGGCCTGGAGCCAGACTGTCCCGGCCGACGCGGCCCCGCTCCAGTCAGTTCCCCCGCCACTCGGTGCCTTTACTGTACTACCATTTTAAACTACATGCCTCGCACGTGTGTATGTAGCGTTGTACTAAATCGATAAAAATGATAAAAAAATAATTCAGGCACTCCGACAGTGATAGTTACGCCATTTCTAAATATTATTACATACCACCCACCCATCTTACCGTTCTGATTATCGAAATTAGCTTCAAACTTCGGGGTGCCTATTTAATTTTGTGAAACTTGTTTTCACACAATTCTCACATTACCAAGTACAGTACAACCCATGAAGGGTACCTCATAATTTACGAATATCTTAAAATGCTGATGCAGCAACTCCATCCCATCCAGAAATAATAGTGTGCTGCTACTCTATGATGATAAGCTATTTATTAGTGCACTGATATCACAACCTATGTAGGCAATTTTTGGATGAAAGAAAGTTGTGGACTTCAATGGTGTCTCACAAAAGCACTAATTTTGTAATAACCACTTTTCACACCTTATCTATGCAGTGGATCACAAAGTTCTCTTACTTTCAAGACTGTGTTACTAAACTGCTTATTATGGAGAGGTTTTCTTCTTCACCGCAAATTAGCATTTATTGCAGCAAGTGCATGTATTCATAGGTTTGAAATTTAACTTTTGAGCTCCTCAGGAACTTTACACCGTTCTCACCCCCATGCTGGTGGTAATCAATTACTTGAATTTATACGACGGAGAGATTTCTAAGAGCTACATTTGTTACAGAAACTGAAGCTTGCTATTCTGAATTGTAGGTGGCTTTACAATATGTAATTTTCAATCTCAACTGTAGTGAATTTTCTTGATCATTGGAGTGGTGGGATATTATGAGGCACATGAACTTACCTGAAGCAAAAATTAAGGGACTCCAGTATCTACAACTGTGACAATAACTAATTACCATGTCTGGAATCCAAAAAACACAACTCCTTTTATGATTTATACGTCTTGAATATTTGTCAACAATTTGAAAGCAGTGAACATGGGCTCCTTCTCCATTTATATTTACAACCAACACAGTCTATAAATTAAACAGTACTAACAGTCTACAAGTATAGATAATATAAATAAATTTGGTTTGTCAGCAACATTATTGTAGCATTGTGTTAAATATAGTACCAGACCATGAATTCTCAACTAGAATCCAGTCATTAAGTTTTTCATATGTCTGTTGATCCTCCCATGACCAACAGAAGAAACATGTGTCTTTCATATGGTGCTGCCTTCTGCCACTAGTTTTAGTAACTACTTGAAGCCATGAAGCCAATTTGTGTTGGAAATAGATGATATTTTTTTCCTGAAAAAAGTTGATGAGTCCACTTTTCCTTGATTTCTTATAATTTAAAAAAAGAATGGAATGAAGAGGGAACATTATAACACTGTACACTCGATGAATCAAGAGGTAGTAATACAGCATTATATCATTAGTGCAGTATTTGCCCTAATACTAGCCTGGAAGACAGTGACTGAAGCAATTGGGATGGAAGATGCAGTAAGTCTAAACGCAACTGGGCCTATTGATGACAATATGCTTTGATGGACTAAAATGCTAACATATTTCTCCATTTTACTCCTTATGATAAATTAGTCTATTTTCTTGTCCTTTTGTGATGAACCGAATGTCTATGGAATACAAGAAAGATACAATGGAGATAAGGCATTCAAAATGAGGAGTTTTAACTGGACAATGACACTCAGAGGAAAAGAGGGCACCTACTGCTGCTCACATAGTCTTCACGGTTAAGACAAGCTTTACCCGAGATGACGTCACTGGCCCAGCAGCCCACATCTCCAAGTCACCGCTCTATCAGATCTCATGATGAAGGCAAGTTCAAGAAACTTGCCAAGAATTTGACTGCACTGACAATGTGAAGCTTGCTCTTAGAAGTACAGTTAATACTGACCGTATTTGTAAACTAAGACACACAATAGATGAGTTCATTGCTCATTTGAAGCAATTTTATTTTTCACAAAATGTTACAGATGTTGCTGTGAGCATGGTACCCTAAATAGACCAATCACCCACCAGAAAATTTATGCCTATGAAATTGGAAAAGAATGGCTACTAAAGTTTGTTGTTCAGGTGCTTAATGCTTTGCTTTACATTTGAAGTTCATATAGAAAAAAACTACAGAACAAGAATATTTCAATTTCTCTCTTGGAGGAGAAACTGTATTGAGAATTTTCAAAATTTGAATGAAGTCTCGTAGGCTCACTGGTCTTTATACAGTGGGTACAGTCAGACAAAAATGGGAAAGGACTGTGACATTGTGAAGAGGAAAGACCAATTACAAGAGGCCTTAACTTTCTACATCCTGGGTGAGTGCCTGCCATTCGGACAGTTCTCTTAACTGCTCACAACTTCAAAAACGCCAATCTTAAAAGGAAAATGAGTGATGAAACATTATCTATACCTGGTCTGCATCAGAAACAGAGTACATTCCTGTAATGAAAGCATGGACATGTTCAACCAATGAATAGGAAATTATACCATTCATAGGCACTAAAATTGCTTTAGAGTGAACAGTTACCATCATGAGGCACTGTAATAATGGCAGCCAATGTGACCAACCCTCTTTTAGCCACTGTCTTTTTATGGCCACTAAGTTGAACAAATGATGATTTCTCAACATCTCTCAACAGGAATAAGTGGAGTTTCTGTAAAGTGCAGCTACAAAAGAAACCTTGAAAGTATTTTCGCCCATGAACACATACAAACAAAAATAAAAACTAGTATTACAGGTTGCTATTGAAGTATCATTATGTAGCCACCATTGCTTTGAAAACCTTCATACATCTCGAATTCTAAAGGATTATTCAAACAGGGAACAGGCAGCACTCACAGTCTATGTTGCACTCTATGGCACTGTCCCAGTCGACAGAGTAAAAATGCTCATACTAGACCACACTTGCTGATGGCGAGAGCAGCTGGTCAGCTGAAATTTTCTACAGAGACCTGGAGAGGGATTGCAAGAAATGTCAGAGGGAACCAAAAGATTAATTTATTTGGTGCCGGCAAAATTATTTTGGGGTGATACATACCATACAAAGATATGTCAAAAAAGATGGCAACATGGAGAGATAGGTACAATTCTGAATAAAACAGCTATTGACTGATTCTACATGTTTCTAAATAAATGTGAACTTGTATAATATAAATGACCGAAGGAGTGTTTTGGAAATTATAGTTAAATTGATACAACAATATGCTTGCATGGCCAACAATTCTTATTATTCCTATGCAGGGCTATGCCTGTACACAATGCTGGGAAATCATTTAATGAAATTCTCTGCAGTTTACATGTCCACTTATGTTTTTCTGACTGGATGATTAACAATGGAAGCTACAATTACATGAACTTTCTGATTCAATGAGCTTGTGTAATATTTTGAAATTTTCAAGGGACTTACGAAACAACTGAAGAAATTGTCAAGACCGTAGTTCCTTCGTAACCCTGAAATTCATTGAAGTCTTGTTCACTATCGATATTGTATAACTGCTTTCTTAATTTCCTCAGACAGAGAGAATAAAATCAATAGCTGATTGCCACTGGAATTACAACTAATGTTTACTGCACAGCAACAGGATCACACTCAATGAGCACTATTCAAAAACCAGACTGTTTGACCGTGGATGGAAGTGAGAGGAAACAGCATGTTCTGTGTATTTGAGCCTTAATTAAATGGCAATAATTCCAGTTTCTTTTTTCAGCTCTCACTCCCTTTCTTCATAAAATGGTGTCTTAATGTTTTCTGCCCGTGTTATGTACCACATGAAAAGTTAAAAACTTTAAATAGTAGGGGAAGTTACGAGTATCAGCAGACTCAGGCAGAAACAAGCCAGTCAAATGACAGCAATACAGGATTTTTTTTAAAAGTATTCAGACAGGAAATGGTTGAAACACCCACAGCTCTATCTTTGACACTCTCATTACAAGTATTCTTAAGGCACTCAGGCTCTCAGTTCACCCTCATAGCCATGTGCTTCACATACAAGTAATGGTCCATCAATTGGATGACAGCTTTTGAAAGAAAATGAGAGCGCACACACATTCATACAATCACTCTGACAACTCATGCACACGACAGCCCTCTCCAGCCACTGCTTCTACTGTCTCTAAGAACCAGACGCAAACAAACCACTCCTCGTGCCTCCCTGACCCTAGCGACAAGAATTGGTGGCAGCACTGACTGCAAACTAAGGGGAGTGGTAGAAAGAGTACCGTATCTACTCGAATCTGAGCCGCACGTTTTTTCCTGTTTTTGTAATCCAAAAAACCACCTGCGGCTTAGAATCGAGTGCAAAGTAAGCACAAGTTCTGAAAAATGTTGGTAGGTGCCGCCACAACTACCTTCTGCCGTCTAAATGTCTGCTGGTCAAAACTAATCACAAAATGTCAAATGAGCTGACTAATAAGTTGACAAATGATTCCGAGTCATCTGATGAAGATCCACGTACGAGCTTCTATGAAACCCTAAGCCCTTTCTTTTCCTTTTCTGGTGCTACATAATTTTAAATGAAGAAAGTCAGCATACGAAATGCAGGATGTTAAGTGTTAAGTGAATTACGAACAGAACTTTGTAACTACTAAACTAGTACATGCAAGTGGTTTTCATTCCAATGTAACACAGCAATGTTCAATTAAACCAAAGTAATAAAACTACTGACTACACAGGCTTCCTGTGCAAACTTAAAATTGTGTATATCAGATCACTACGAAATTTGTACTGGCATCCAACTAGTCCATGTGACTGCTGTGGAGTTCATTATTTCCATAATAATTATGAAACCAAAGAATTGAAAAATGAGGTTAATAATTTGGCTACACAGTGGAAAAAATGCACAAATGAGCTTGCCTGAGCCTGCATACATGCGAGTGCCTAGTATTTTTAGGATGATTACTTCAATACATTTTCCTCAAATGAAACACTGTGGCTCTTATGAGGTAAGAATTCAAAACAAATGTGACTAAGCCTTTTGAAGATGTTCATTGTTTATCAGGGTGAGTTAGACCCCAGAAATTTACTTATCAGAATCATTTGACCTCAGATACAATTGGTCTGAGCTTGTAGGGTCATGCAGAATGCACTTCATGAGTGTTTATGCCATTTATCATTACGCCAGTGCCGTAACTCAAAATAATTTGGAACCTATTAGACCCAACAACATGCAGCAGAACATTACGAGACTGTGTGTTTCATCAGTGGAACAATTGTCATGGGGGGGAAAAAAAAAAAAGGTCTCAAGAGTCATAACTTTCTGATCTGTACATGTTGACCCAGTAGAACATGTTTACTAGTCGGCGAGTGCAAACAACTGAGAACAAACTGCCTGTTTAAGATTTTGAACTGGAGTTACCCATAAAAATTTGATTCAATTCACTATTTCATTTGAAGAACAAACACAGTGCCTTAAAACTGTTAAATGGAATCCTGAATTTTGGTGAAGCTCAAATAGATTCAGCAGAAAATTATTTTTTATTCAAGATTCCATGCAACTTTTTCACACTGAAAGCAGTCAAGTTACTGTGCATCCCTTGGTGATTTATACTGTTGACAAAATATGGCACAAAGGCATCTGCGTTGTCAGTAACTACACGAGGCATGTTTTGTGGTAGAACTAGCCAACTTCTTAAAATACTAACTGAACTGCAGGAAATGTAATTTAGTGATGGATCTGCCATTCAGCACAACATTTTTGTACACTTTATCCCTTTGTGCCACACTCACCAAGATTTTGGTAGAATAGCGGCCAAAAGCACTGCACATATGTGAGTTTCTCGGCACACTTTCGACACAACCAAGCCACCATGTGTGAGATGCGTCAAGGAACCGCAAATGCACCGCATTAGATGTCAATGCAGCTGTCCGTGAGATATGAACAGCTTGCGTGTAACTTGGTTTTATATTATGGTACGTTAGGAAACTCAAAAATTTAAAAATGTTGTGATAAAATGATGGTACAAGAGAACACCTCTGCAGAACAATTAAAAGATATGTCTGCAACTGGATTACTCCAGCAATATTGTGCACAACACAGTGCTCTCTGTAAAATTCTGACAGCACTGAAGCTAAGATGTACAAAGAGAGGAAGAAACAAAGTTTCTCTAAAGCAAGGCATTAGGGATGAAATACAAGTTTAGAATCTAATTTTGTCTAAACCTGTTCTACTAACATGGCAATGGCTACATTCCTCAAAAAACCTGATAAAAGTTATGGCTAGCACAGACAGTGAGAACATGTAGCGACTTAAAAGTTCTGCAGATTTTCGTCACTCAGGTTGCCACTTAATTGTTATTCACTTTCGCAATAACACTTGTACGATAACTGAAAATTTGATACATTTTTACAACATTATTATTGACACATGGAAACTTCCAGAGGAAATCTTACAGTACTGACAGTTTTGATGGTAAAGACTGTCTCTTTTAAACGGAAATTACACTGCAGACCAATTGGTTGTCTCTGGAATCAGTTAGATTTAAATGGATAGTGTTATTTGTCAGATGTCCCTTTCACAGTGTGATTTTTTTCCCCAAATGCTTCCACTTTCCCCATCAAATCAAACGCACGCACACACACAAAGAAGCCCAGATCTCCTCACTTTTCCTCAGGTGAAAATACACTTTTCCCATGATAAGCGACAGTGTACTTTCCCTCGGAGCTGTAAAAATGTCAATCCTTTGAATAGGAAAGGTTTTATACACTGGCGAGAACTAAATGAAATTTGGGGCGGTGGGGTTGGGGAGTGGGTGTGTGGAAAGGGAAACGCATTTTGGACGGATCTTTGATGTGCAGCAACATGTATGCTGCATATTTTCATATTATGATATGCTGCATATATGAGAATAAATTCGAATTCCACCAAACACAGCACATTAGTTTCCGAAGCATTGAAACAGATTGCAATGCACTATCTTAAGCCAATCATAGCTCATGTCACTTGATCTCGTCAGCCAATCACAGCAAATATTCAGTGCACAGGACATGTTTATTCGGCCAATAGCAACATCACTTAAATAATGTGACCGCACAAATAGGGAAGTTAATGGTTTAAATTAATGTACATAGTAGAGCTACAAGAACAGCTAAGCTTTCACATTTATGCTGGACTTGACGACTAATAAGCTACAAGAGAAGTGAAGCTTTCACGTGTAACATCGGTCTTTTTAGCATATGTTACACTTTAAGAACATCACACAAATATGCCAGTAAAATTTTAAACAATGGCATTCACACCTGAAATCAAAATTATTGTAAGTGGCTGGTCCTGAAAGTTTTAAGTTTTAAATGCGAGTCAAACACTATGCGATTTCAGAAATTCATTGCACATTCTCACATACATCATTGTACTTATAGTGTAAAAGAAAATTTCCTTTGAAAATAACGCTTTTCAAAGAACCACTCATAATATTTTACCGTAACCTCTTAAGACATGGTTTCATTTCAGCAGCTGCCAGACAGCACAGGAAAACAGGCGTTACTGTGCGTGATACTCCAAGAGCATAGGAATTTTGTAAACCACACTGAAATGCATAATTCAGCTTAAAGGACACATTCTTATGTCCAGATTCAGAATGAAGTAGGCCCCAACCTGATATTAAGCTTTTCAGTGTGCTTTTTGGGCTGCAAATTTTCTTTGAGTACCAGTGCAGTATTGTCTCATGTTTGATTCTTTATTAACAGACAGTGTTCAAGTCTGACGTCGAAGCCAGAGGTCAAATCAAATTGAACAAAATCATTCCAGGCATGCTCCTCAACATAATACACACATTTTATAGTAATACAAAATGTTGCCATAATCTTCATGTAGCTCTATAAAAAGCTGTTTAAACTGATGGTGTAATAATTTATGAAACGTCAGAAAATTTGCCCACTAGTATCATCATGTGCTCCAGACCTGCAAATTTAGCACAAAGTGCAACTTCATATATTAAACATTAATCCCAGTTTGCTCTTACTGACCATTAAATGTTAAACTCTGAACACTGTTCTACAGCAAATACGCTGTGCCACGCAATTATGCGACTGTGTAATTGACATCGGAAACTCTTGACCTTTCGAAAGGAGCTCCATTTATTTTTGAAGGCTTGTGATCATAGGCCATTCAACTGCCTCTTTTTAGGTATATATTCCACTGCCAGTCATGGCAGTTTTCGACTTCCTGTATATCATTACGGAGGGATAAACAGTGCTGACGATATGATTCTACCAAAATAATAATAAATCCTGTAGAAAAAAACATTACACACTAAATGCTGGAATAAAAACTGTCATATCACACTAGTAAATGAAATGTCGCACTGTTTCAAATAATTCCGAGATGGGCCAAGTATTGGCGCAAAGGGTCAACTTCTGACCACACGTATGCAGCATTGTATTCACATGTCTAGTTTTGTCTTCTTTGACTAACCATGGGCTGGAGGATCTGTCAAATGATTGACTACAAGGGCTAGCTTTTAGCATTGCTAGAATACCACACTGTAATGCCATTTGACTCAAACGTTGACTGACTTGCAAAGGATTCAGTGAAATGAGCTTCTGGACACAAAAGTGATGGTCAACTGTTAATAAAATTTTGATTCTGCAGAGAATCAGCCAGAACTCAAAGTTTCAACTTTGCAACCAGATAGGTACATGGTCTGCATCTAAAAGCTGATGGGTTTGTGTCATTTGTGAGTGTGATATCCCCTCAGATACGTAATTCAGCTGACACACACTGTTGCCTTAAAATAGGCAGAAAGACTTAAGAAGTATCATTTCCTTAGAATCACTAGACCAATCACTGGAATTTATGCAATATAGTCTCAAGCCAGAGACATGAAATGCAGTTTGTTATCATGTTTCACACTCCTGCTGCTTTCGATCTGAAGAAATGAAGAACACTAAGTGTGATTTACAGCTAACTTTTTTTATTGGAAATTAATAAATGAATGACCTGCAACTTGTGCCACATAAAACAAACTTGACAAGTCTATTATTTAATGAAGTTGAGAGAGAGAGAGAGAGAGAGAGAGAGAGAGAGAGAGAGAGGATAAAACCATCTACTCACCAAGTGGTCTCCCATTGGGTCTGAAACCTTCGACATTTCCTGAACATATAAACAGGTTTTGTCCTGCCACCAGGTGGCGAGTAGATGTTTTATCTATCCAGTTACATCACATTTTCAAAAAAATATTATTTTCATTGATACAGCAAAGCACGGTACACCGAGGGATGCACAGGAGTAATCAAAAGCGAAATGTTTGGCTGGAAATGTTACATGTACAGAAATGGAAGTCTATAATAACACAGTACTAGGAAAGAATAATGCTTTCCAATATGAATGCAGTGAAAAAATTTTACTTCAATTGTGTTTCTAACATATTATGTAAATTATTACATGTTTTTCCACAAATGTAGTGTATATTGGTAACTGAAATGCTTCACTTCAAATGACCAATTTCTGCTTACTTTTTGATGCATTTTCATAACTGCATGTAACACACACACACACACACACACACACACACACACACACACAAACAAACACAAACACACACACGATATGCAACACTGTTTTACACTTTCAGCTTTTCTTTCTAGGGCACAGTTCGTAACGTCCAACACTGGGCTCGCATCTTCACCTAACAATAATTCCTTAATTGCTGTTCTCGTGTTTGTGGGTATTCCATTCAGCTTCTGCATTCTTTGCTTCATGAAAGGCTTTTTCAGATCATGTCCTAAATCCAACAATAAAAGTCTCCTGTTGTGTGCAAGATCCTCCCAGTGATGCTTTTCTGTCTTCCAAATAACATATGTATTTCTGTTTACATCTATGTCAGAAAGAACAGACACCTTTAATGATCCACAGCCATACAAAGTGATCATCCTTATTTTTTCACGGTGCAATTATTGTTCCACATCTTCAGAGCGAGTTAAGGTGACTGACACTCCAGCACTTGCTCCGTCCTTTTACACCTGCAGACTGTGCCACTGTGCATGTGGTCACAGATACCAAAGGCACCAGAGACATTGATTGGCAGCAAAGAAGTACAACATATGCATGAAATTACACCTATTGTTGCATAGTCGATCCACACGGTGATATGGGTGTATCACTGCGAGCTGCACCATTGCGACGTCTTTGCGAGTTAATTACTGAAAGTGCCAGATTCCAGCACCATTTCCTCAAAGGCATCCAAGGTGGTCAACTTCTTTATGGAGCACATTGGGGGAAACGCATTGGATTCTGCTAGCTTGAAGCTCACAGTATTTTGGAGGTATGTTGAAATTTGTAGTGTGGCCCCATGGTGCAGATAAATTAAAAGAATATTGTAAATCATCTGATCTCCACCCACTGACAAATTCAGTTCACAACAAATAAAAAACGATGGATGCCTTCCATTTTTGGATGTATGACACATAGATGACACTTAGGGACATGCAGTATATTGGAAACCGAACCATACAGATTTATATTTACATGCAAAAAGCTGTCACCATCCTTCGCAGACAACTTTTTTTCTCAGTACTCTGATACAGTGTCACTGCTAACGAAAGCAGTGTGGAGGACTGGCTCCTACACTTAGAAGAGTTTTTGAAGGCAATGGGTATTCTGAACAGCAGATACTATGAATGAAACCCATAGTGGGCACCAGGAATGCTGAAGACACAAAGTTTTAAAACAATGTCTTTTCTGCCATACGTGGGAAGCCCATTGTCAAACAGGCCAGATTCTCAGTAAACACAAAGTGAAAGTGATTTTTCGCCTTCCACCAAAGACAGCAGCACTTCTGGGTTCCGTTAAATATGATTTTCTGCTTAAGAAGCCTGTGGTCTAAAAGATCCCCTGTGAGTGCGGCTGTTCACATACTGGACAGACAATATGTACAGTCCATGAGATATGAACAGAGCACTGCAAGTACATCCAGTTCTTACTACCTAATAAATCAGTGGTGGTATAGCATAGTATTGACTAGGCACTATGTTGTACAATAACTTCAAAATTTTAGTCTGACTTCATCTTTCTGGAATTCAGCAGTGGAAGAAGCAATTTAAATTCGGTTGCAACAAATTTAATTAATACAGATAGCGGCCTCAGCTTGGACAAATCATGGAATCTGGCTCTTTCTGTAATAAACTCACAAAGCTGTCTCAACAATGCCGCTCGCAGTGATACACCAACATCACTGTATGGGTCGACCTTGCAGCCATAGGTTAATTCCACGCATACATTGTACCTCTTCGCCACCGATCAAACATCTCTGGTGCAGCGCCTTCTGTACTTATGACCACATGCACAGTGGCACAGTTTGCAGGTTTAAAAAAGACGGAGCAAGTGCTGGAGTGTCAGTCAGCTCAGCCCACTCTGAAGACAGCTGGACAGTATAAGCCAAAACATAAGAAGTGAAATTTATGTGGCTGCACACCCAAAATTTTATGAAAATAATTAAACAGCATGACATGGATGTCTGGGTCAGTCAAAGGTGCATGCATGAAGAGCCAAAGTGGTTATTGTGACCACTTGCGATAAGCAGAAAATACAGGTTCAAGTCCTGGTCTAGCATAAATCTTCATATGGCACTAATGGATAGCAGATAATATATATTACAGTCAAAGTTAAGGAATTCACGGCCATTTAATTAATTCTGAAGTATGAATTTTTACGGTCAAGAATAGCACAAATGGCAATCGCATGGTAATCCTATTGCATGAACACTCAATTATCATGTCTATTGTATCAACAGAAGCTTTGGTTTTAATGTAGTGTAGAATAACTACTCCATTTCTATGTGGCAATTATCACGATTTCCAGAAATCTGAAGGATTACGATCTTGTTCTTTTCAGACATTTCTGATACTAGGGTTAGATTATTATTGAACGTGACCATGGATGAAAACTGTGCCTTCAATTGCACTATAAATTTAGAAGGGGTACCTGGCTTGCTTTTTTGAAGGAAACCAGTCTAAGTTAGCCCCTCCCCCTTTTTTTCTCCCCCCTCCAAGAGTTCCTGTGTAAGTGGAACACTTGTGGGTCCATGGATCTTAACAAAGAAAGTGGGTGTCTCTCAGTTTTTAGTGCTCCCATTGTTACAATAACACACTACAAAACCAAACATTTCTGTTTTACTTGTTGGGATCAAGTGAAGTTTCTTAGAAGGACGAGTCGCATTCCATAAATTATAAACTGTCTCTGCTTTTTGGTTTTGTGTACTTTACAATTTTGTCTCCTATTTTAGGTGTAATGAAAAACATGGGAATGTCTAATGTAAGACAGTACTTTATGTCACCGTAGGAACACTTTATTTAACAAAATATCTTTTTCTGACGCTTGCTTTGTTGTTTGTACATAGATCATCGTATCATTCCATTTTTTGCTGGTATATGTAGGTTTCTCTGGCATTTGAATCTCTTCAATCACTTCATTGTCCCTTCCTACAATAAAGCCTTCAAATGTGTATTTCTTCCACAGTGCCTTCTATTTCTCAACATACTGACTCCACATCACTGCTTCCTCATTCAATTATTTGAAATACTACTTCTAAATGGTATCCACTGCATACAACATATTTCTTCCAGAACATTAGCTACAAATAAAATAGTTATGCTGGGGTCCTGCAGTACCCTGCTTGGTATGAAGAAGTTTAAGCAAGTCACATTTTTGTATCTTAATCCCTCAGATTTTGGTTGTGGGAATGTGTGGAATCTTTCACATAAGCAAGCCCTATTACAAACACCACACGAATACTTCGTCAATGGCTGCCAGCACATCCATGACCAACCTGGAGTTCTTTTTAGAGAGTGAGAGATTCCCAAAGCTGTACGACAGATGCATGTTTTACTATGAATAGGCACCATACTGAGCAGCACTTAGTTTTGGCTCTAAAGTGCAGGTTGCATGTAACAGCAAGCAGATTATATTAGTAGCTCTACTGTTTCACAGCGATGGAATAATGTGTCCACATTTATTAACTGCGATCTGTAGGTTGTGTGTTAATAGCTAAAAGCTAGCAGTAGAAGAGATGTGTTTCACAGCATCAAGGATACCCAAGTGCTCATAGTTCTAAAGATAAGCATTTTAGAAGCCAAGTTTAGTGGACTGGCTGTTTTTGGTCCATACTACCACCTCTTAAAAATACACAAAACTTTCATGCTCCTGTGTTTCTGATGTTGCACTATGTAAAAACAAAGTCATCTTAGGAATGTCAACTTACCTTCTTGTTAAAATATTACAACTTATGGGTTCCAAAAGAGTCAATGATTTATGACAGGCAAAGAAAGCTCTCCAGAACCAAGTGTTTTAAACAAATGACAATGAATGAATGACCTTCGAAAAAGTAAGAAAATTTAGTGCCGTTCAGGAAGCACTTCAGATTAGAGTTGCAGTAACTTCTGCTCACAGATCTGTGCACATATTTTGTACTGTGGGTTGCTGTACAGAGTCATGTGTCCACATCTTCAAAGTAAGTTGCACTACACAAATCAGAACATAATGTCCCACAAAATCGCCTCAGTGTGTTTGGTATGTGCGCAACTAATTTAATGTTATTAGAAATGAAAGCAGTACACACAAAGGTTACCAGACAAGAACTATTTTTGGGAGGCATTACTACTGCTATGAATCTTCTGCAAAAATTAGAACAAGACGGCATGGATTTCAGAAATTTTTATGTGCTCTCCCAATTTTGAAACTTTTCTGCAGATTGTTGGAGGAAATATTTTGAAAGATTATACTGTATTTATGGGAACCATTCCTGCCGCTGCCAGGCTAGCTTTCACCCTCATGGTTTCTTGCTAGTAGTGAAACTCACCAACTTTACACATACATTTGTAGTTTCAAAACATGTTATATTTTACTTCAATAATGATTTAACACACACACACACACACACACACACACACACACACACACACACACACACACACACACCATTTTATGAGATACATATGAGATACATTTATGTTTATTTTTTAAATTTGTCTAACATTATTTTTACAGTCTGATTATAGGTAATATCTTAACTGGTGGTATTATCTACCCCAAGTAGTGTGGTACTGTGCGCATTTGAATTCGTCATCCTTCCTTGATCCCATGTCTAATTTTAGGAAGACGTCAATTTTTTCACTCAGCTAGCGAAATTGTGATGCAGGTTCTTCCACTGTTTGATTTATTTGCTACTTGCAGTCCGTAACCTGTGAATTCATCTCTACTACAAACCGCTTCTGGAAACTTCCATGCAGTTTTACAATGCAGACAATTACGGCTGTTAGCTGCCGGCATCACTAAATTACTTACAAATACTCCAGCCTACGACTTCAAAAGTTTCAGTTTTGTTGCAAACAAACTTTTTGCCTCATCAAGCCATGCAACATCTTGCTTTGCTCAGTATGCTGCCTCCCTGCTAGAAGCTTTACTTCCCTGCTAGAAGCTTTACTTCTTTCACATAAGTGCCATATGCTTTGATGTTACATTATTGTACGGAGAGAAGGCATCCAATACTATTAAGGCAGACAGGAAACATCCATACAGCTTTTGACACTTTCACAACTGTATCGGCAGCCACTGCTGTTTACTGTCAGTCCTTGGTAGTCTTAAAACTAAAGAAAACATGTTACTTGGAAGTTAACTTGCAAGTTTATTTCTTAATGTGAATAACTTCAGCATATATTGACAAAACAGCAGATGTTGGCTTCTTGAGTACCAAAGAGCATGAATAATTAAGATTGGAGACAAAGGCTCAACATTTCCTTGGCAACTGCAAAAGGTAATGGCTATGGAACTCCAGCTGTCATTTATTTTACTGAAAAGGAACCCACTGAGTGTGAGGTCACAAAAAGTCAATGATGTTTACAGCATTCGGCACCCCACTTATTGTCGACCATGCAACCATAATATTGGCTGCTAATGGCAACAATGGGATGGACTGGAGGTATCCAAAGGCAAACACAGCATAGGGCTACAGAGTGTAGTTGAACTGCTTAGTCGTGAGCAACTCACAACAGTGCTACAGTGCCAGTGATGCTGATACAAAGCAGAGCAATGGCAATAATAAATAAAGCAAACATTTTATTTTATCTACAACAGCAGCTGTCATAGTTAACAGTTAATCAGAAACGAACACAAGTAATTCCACAGAGTGAAAAAGAAGTGGCAGATTAAATATTACCATTTCTGCAAGATGAGTCAGTGGAATGAGTGCTATCATTTACTTTATTCCTTGTCTACAAACAAAAATCTTGCTCCTTTAGAGCCCACTATCCCTCCTGAATAAGTGTGCGACACTGCAGTTCATACTACCTGGAACCGCTGGACAAATTCAACCTCTGGATGTCTGTAAGTAAAACATATTTTCCCGCTATCTGCAAATATGTTTTTGACGTTACCCAGTTTCATGACAGGCTGTTTCAAGTTTCAAGTTCAGTTGCATACCATTACATTCCATCGGTTCTCGTCACCCTGAGATTGTTCTACAGTGAAACACCTATTTTACGTTTTCGCGCAGACCAGACATTAAAAAACAAAACAAAAAGCTGAATTGAAGAACATGTTAACCCCCCCCCCCCCCCCAAATATGAACAAAAATATGTGTGATAGGCATATATGATTAAAATCACAATCCTCTCCAATGCTTTGTACAAATTCTATCTAAGTAAAGGAAATTAAATGTACAATACAAAACAGCAAGTAATAGTTCACCAAGAATTAGAAATTTTTATCTGGGTACAAGGTAATCTACCCATTTCCAGACATGCTATGACCATAAATTATACATTCAAAACACGAGTTTCTCAGAGGTGCTCTCCTCACCCCAATAAAAAGCAAAAATGTTGAATTGAATCAAAAACATTAAACAGCCAAGTGGTTAAACCACAAGCATTATTGCAGACATCTCCTTAATGACATACTTCATCACCATTGCCGTTAATGTTTAATGTTTTTCCTACAAGCCACTAATGTTTTTCCTACAAGCCACAACACTCAACGTTAAAAAAATGAGTTTTCTTCACCAATTGACATTACAAGTTTATTAGAAGTCACCTCAGTGAATTTCTGTGCTCTGTAAAATTTAAATTTGAACGAAAGCTCACTTGCTACAGTTCACTTCATGCCCTCTATAACTGCTGCCAATCTTTGCAATCTACAGTGTGTTGCGTGTGCGGTGCAAAGTATATACATGAGTAGTGTATGTAGTTGTTCCAACTGCATCATGTCAGTTTTGAAAACTAAAATATTTGAAATGTGCTATCGCAAAATCCTTGTTCTGTTTCCATGTGACAGCTCTGTTAGAGCACATCATCTGTACGAAAAGTATATTTTCAGCACTTCACAAAATGCTTTCAGCCCTACCTGCACTCCTGTCACTGAAGGGTCACTCCCCCTCTTCACACATCCAATAGGCGATCTCATTTTGCACGTGTTACTAAGATCAGGATTTACCTTATGGTTTTTTCCACAGGGCCAACGAATTTATGGTGTAGAATAGCAAAAAATGTAAAATTGGAAAATGTAAAATCGAAGTTCCACTGTATATGCATTTTTAAGAGTGGATACCTAGCTGAACGTCCTGTACGACTTCACTCAAGGAATTTGCCCTCGATCTTTATGGTGCGTACCTTTGCGATCACTGTGGCATGCCATTCATTCAGTGCTCACAGTGCAAGTTAGTAGTTTGTACTGATCCTTTCTTAGATGTTGACGATGCCCACTTTGAGCACTGTAATACATATCCCACTGAGTTGATTTATGCACCCACTGGACACACATTTTCTGTCACCCTCCTGATGCGCAGGGAGAATCATTAGCAGCTAATATTTTTCGTGTCATAATTGCTAACCTAACACTTTCAAATAACCCTTACTAGATATTGAAGTTGTGATCTCACACTTAAGGTATTCCTTGTGAGTTGCCAACTACTTATCCTGCATTGGATGACTGCCAGATCAACTGACAAATGATACAGTCAACATTTACAATATAAGTGCAATCTTGGCATGTTTCTAGACAGATAGCACGTCTTTTGTACGTAGCAAATATGAGGGCACCAATTTACGCACTGCATTTGATTATGTGTATAAAATCTAATTGCCTTAATGTGCTTAAAGCGAATAGGAAGGAAGCGGTTTCCTAGAACATTGTTATTATGTTCTCTACATGAAAGGATTACTGCTACCACATAAATATAGCACATTTGCTTAAAATTAGCCTGTGACAACTTTTAGAGAAACTGTGTGACCACGAAGTTTCTTGTAGTGGAAACACTATGCTGTTTAACTAGTCTTAGTGTTAGCTACCCCCACAGATCCCTTAATTATGCTGGATTGGAAACTGTCCCCTGTTTCTTATTTGACAGGAAACATTCTTAATGCCTTCTCACATTCAACCATTCTTGACTAATTTTGAACTTGAATACTGTGTGGTGTTGGTGATATTCACCAGCAATACATACATTGCACACCACGACCTTCTGCCTCACATGTACACCCAAGAATGTAGACAAAAAGGCAAATTTGTGTATATATCTGACCCATTCAGTGGGGACTGCCTCTGAATGGAAAGCTGAAACATCTTCCCAATTAATATTGCAGCATCAAGCATCTGAATTTTACACTGTAGTTTAAAATAATACCTCTTTTGTATGTACATCTCACAAAACAGTTGGCTCAACTGCATACCTTAAGATCACAATCAATTACTATATTCTTGCGAGTTTCTGTAGTGCACCATCAATACTGATCAAATGATAGAGATTTCTTAAGTGACATCTTAAGTCATGTCTCGGCACTGCCAGGACACACAACTGAAAGAGTTCCGTGAATTTTCTATCAAGCTCATTATATGCTGTGATGACACATCATAAAATTTGGCATATTTTTTATCTTTTGGAAAATGCATGGTCTTAACTTATGGGATTCGACGTTAATACAATGTCAAAGTGGGCAATTTTTATTGTACTGACTTCGGAAAGTAGTAAGAGTAAAATGCTTATTCACTTTTTTAATTGTTGTAACACACTGTTACCAAGCTCAAGCATGGTTAAGGTCACAACTTTGTGTTAAAGGTAACACTACATCCTAATATACGTAAGGTTGTGATTTGCTCGATGCACGGGCCATGTATTTTCAAAAACTGGAATCATTACGTATGAGAACAATGTATGCACATCTCGCTACCTGTCCCTTGACTGATGCTGGTTTCTGTTGTCAATTTCTAGAATTATTTCTAAAGAAACATTGGAAAACATAACTGGTGTCACAAATGGCTGGGCCAATAGGATTACACCGACTTAATTTTGTCTGTCTACTTGTTAGGTTTCACATTTTGCTGTATTTTTCGAAAGAGCAAGAAATTTTGGAATCTCAATGGGTGGTATCTAAAGAGGAAGAAATTGCTCAATAATTCACCTTTTTTTTTGAAGGTTAATAATATGAGAATAAATCTTTAATTTTGATTTTTTTTAAAATGTGTTACTCCTTAACATACATACCTTACATTTGTGCCAGTAACGCTTTATATAACTGGCATAAATGTCCAGTTTTCTAGGCCAGATATTTTCCTACACAGCTTGTCTCAAACTGTTAATGCACTGTTTAATTCAACCTTAACCCTGTGGTGCATAGCACAACTATTGTGGGCTGCAGTTAACTGCCACTTCTTTGGAATTTTTAATTGGTCTCGAGGCTGCAAATGCACACAGTACACTGCAATGACCACACCCTCTTGGTGTAGTGCCCTGTATACATTTGCAGCCTTGTGACTGCCTGTAAATGCCAGGGAATTTACCATTAACACTGTCCACTGCAGTGAAAACCATGCACCACAAGATTAATAAATTATTTTGAAAGCAACGTATGCAAAATATGTCCCGAGATTGAGTACCTGGTGCAATATAGTCATCGTTGTTCTCAGCCTGAAGACTATTCATGCAGCTCTCTGCGTTAGTCCACGCGCAAATTTCTTCGCCTCAGCACAACTAATGCTACTCCTATCAATGTATCCCTTCATTGAGTCAAGTTGTGCTGAGAAGCTCTTTTCATCCCAGTTTAATGTAGTATCTCCTCAATCTATCTAATCATTAACCTCCAGATTTCACCTGTATCACTTTATTTCAAGGTCTTCTGCTCTCCTTGCTAGCACTATTCGTCATCCACACACCATTTCCATCCAAGGCTACTATCCAGAAAAATACTTTCCCAACAGTGAAATGAAGGATATCAGACAGTAGTTATTAGGAGCAGCAGGATCGCTCATCCAGCAACCCTTCACACTGCCATTCAATGAAAAGTTTATAACAACAAAACAACTGGTAAATCTATGAAACAATGCCTACAAAATACCCATTTAAACACTGTTGTTATACTTGTGCTTTGAAAGTTGTAAAGCTGGCTTATTTAGTTTAAGTTGCTACAAAATAGGTACAATCATTTCTAACAAACATCACACAGATGTACTAGAGGAATGGGGACAAGAGGGAGATGTCTGTGTACACCAAAAAGGTGGTTGGTACAATGAGAAACTGATGATGCCCATCTTAGCACCTCTCTCAGTACCAAAATTCGTAGCAAGTTCATCTCAATGACACACCCTGAAAGCTTCACTTTCGGCAACAATTTAATGTACGATAAACTGGAGTTTATAATATGTATTTAACTATAACATTTACTGAAATGTTCCTTGTTTGAAGTCTCTGTCTGGCACGCAAGTTTCCCAGAACACACGCACACACCACTGCAGAATGAAAATTTAATTCTGGTACACTATTTTTTAAGGTTAAAAACTGCATTATGCAGTACATAGCTGCATGAGTACATTTCATTAGAGACTGTTCATTTTGGTTTATGATCAGACCATCATCGGGTATACTTTGACGCCATTGGATTAAGTTATCAGATGTATATTGTTCCATCACTACAATTACTTGTAACTGTTATACCAATTATTTAAATAAATAGCTGAGATGTTTTTTGGACCCAATGATGGCCTGATCCTCAACCAAGATAGAATGTCTCACTATTATGAACAGGAAAGTCGCTACTCACCATATAGCAGAGACACTGAGTCGCAGATAGGGGAGGGGGAGGGGGGAAGACTGACAAAGAAGGCTTTCAGTCACACACACACACACACACACACACACACACACACACACACAACTCCGGTCTCAGTTAAATGAATCCACACAGTATAGAATGTCTAATAAAAAGTACTGATACAGCTGTATATTGCATAATGGAGGTTTTGACCTTCATTGAAGCTGTACACCATCTCCTGAAAACAATTTAATAATTCTAAAGCCATTCTACTATCTTAATGTGCCCAGATAATTTATGAACCTATCCTAGGAGATAATTATGCAATAGTCAACAAGTTATCTCTTTACTCAGCCAATCACTACAGACACTTCAATCTGAAAACGAGATGTGTGCCCGAAGGCCTGTTCAACAGTACAGTTTTCAAGAAAAATGTTATGAACTCTAATTTTGCAAAAAACACACACACACACACACACACACACACACACACACACACACACACACACACACAGAGAGAGAGAGAGAGAGAGAGAGAGAGAGAGAGAGAGAGAGAGAGAGAGAGAGAATTCACCAATCTTTAGCATAACCCTTCATGACCTGTTAGAGCTCTGTGCTGGCAGCATAAGTACCTTTCCTGTCACAACTTGCTGATTGATCTCTGGAATATATTTCTGTGGCCTTCACACTCAAGGTGCACTATCAAGGCGCACACAGATTTTTGCATACTGTCTTTGAGTAGTATTTTAATGAAACCACTGTGATATGCTCAGTGATTTTGAATTTGTTTGGCTGCATCAATACATGCACTATGAAGTAAGACATTTCTGCAAAGTCATTATTTTTACACAACTACAGAAAACAGCAACACATTTCTCTCCAGTAAATGGCTTGCAGGCAGCAGGTAACTGATTAGATACTTGAGCATGTGATTCACGATGTTGCAATGAAACAAATGCTATTTAATGTGTTTTTGACAGTAGACCACAATATAGAAATTTTTGTTGGCTGCAGTTTGTTATGTTTTGGAGGACACTAACTTCATTGTCTGGTGTCACAAAGCACAGTTAACTCATCTTGACACACAATGCCAAAAGTTACCTATTAGAGAATTAGCTGTAATAATTCACACCCTAAGCATTTTAGGTGCACATAACTAATTTTTGTATGAATGCTGCATCACTGTTCCAGCAAATACCGGGTGATCAAAAAGCCAGTATAAATTAGAAAACTTAATAAACCATGGAATTATGTAGATAGAGAGGTAAAAATTGACACACATGCTTGGAATGACATGGGGTTTTATTAGAACAAACAAAACAACAAACTATTGCTAGACGCGTGAAATATCTCTTGCGCGCGTCGTTTAGTGATGATCGTGTGCTCAGCCGCCACTCATCATGCTTGGCCTCCCAGGTCCGCACACATCAGTCCGTGAGATTATTGGCTTTGGGGTTACCTGAATTCGCAAGTGTATTGTGATCGACCGACATCTCTAGGGATGCTGAAAGACAACATCCGACGCCAATGCCTCACCATAACTCCGAACATGCTTTACAGTGATTGTCACAACATTATTCCTCGACTACAGCTATTGTTGAATTATGGTGGACATATTGAGCATTTCCTGTAAAGAACATCATCTTTGCTTTGTCTTACTTTGTTATGCTAATTATGGCTATTCTGATCAGATGACGCACCATCTGTCTGACATTTTTTGAACGTTTGTATTTTATTGGTTCTAATACAACCCCATGTCATTCCAAGCATGTGTGTCAATTTGTACCTCTCTATCTACATTATTCCGTGATTTATTCAGTTTTCAAATTTATACTGACTTTTTGATCACCCAGTACTATTACACACACACACACACACACACACTATCCAACCAGGGGACAATATGTATAATAAAGCAAAACTGTCATCAATCTGAAGAGTGTTTTGAACATCATAATCGTTTACTTGGCATCATCCTGTTTATGGTACACCACTGCCTCCACTAATCTTTGAACCAACTTACCCAGCCAGTCACAAGTGGGCCTACAGTTTAATGTGGATTCCAAATCATGGTGTAACTCGGCCCTTTTCCGTATCAACTTATGAAGTGATAAGCAACATTAAAATGCTACGATTGACAGGGGATCAAACTGGATATCTCTGGATCTGTATTCTACCACTTTACTACTGATCCACTTGAGCTTTATATGTATATAAGCTTGCGAAGATGTGTGTCTGTATACTGACTAATAAGAAAGCCAAATTCAAAAACAATTGAAGACCACAGGGTCCATAAGATTAACTGTAAGCTATAACTGCACTTTTGCCATCAGCTGCGCAAATTTTTCTACCAGTTTTGCTCATAGCAACCATCGTCACACAAAGAAGAAAACCTGTAGATTAAATGGCTATGTAATCAATTTTCCATTGGATAAACTGAAAACCACAAGTCAGAAACCAGATTTAATAAGCCAAGATATCAATGACAGCACAAAATTGACAGAACTATGAACCCACCAAATTCGTAAACAATGTGGCAACAGTTCACATGGAGGAAAAGTTGAGCTCTATATAAATCAAGTGAACAGCTTTGTTTTCTCCTATAAAGATCATCACTACAATCAAAACCACCAGAAAATAAATAACTTGTTCAGCTGAGAGCAGACAGTTCTTCAAATTTGTGATGCCTATTCACCTCATTAAACTTAACTATAACACACTCTACACATACGTACTATACAAATAATTGCCATAAAAATTTAAACACCTCTGTACATGGTTGAATTAATGCTAGAAGCATTTTTCAGACTCTGGATGTTTACTTCATACACATGCTTTTGGAAAACTTTAAAGGTGCCTTGAGGTGATTGAAATTGCAGTCCAAATATTTCCTTGTTGAAATAATGGAATAAATAAAATAAATGCACACAATGAGAAGTTTATCAACATTTTTCTCTGTCAATTGTTTGGTGTGATGTGAGACAGCTGATATTTTTATGATAATGAATGCTGTTATATTTCCAGTTTTCCTTGATTTCATCAATAATGTGGACAACTTTGTTCATCATTCACCATAAACTGTTAAACTGTTTTTGGATTCTCTAAAGCAGTGACTGTGGCTTGTCCAGTGAAAGCAAACAAATGAGCAATCATTTTCTTCAAATGTTTCACAACCACATTTGTTAGCCGAGTACTAAAACAGTTGGTTGCAATTTAGTTCTTGTACTGCTTTGAGCATTGGTTACATGAACTTTAAGAACAAAACGGTCTTAACACATCTCTGTCAACAGCAAGAGTTCCCTGAAGGCTGCTTTAAGGCTGCCACAGGCTGAAGACACTCTATACTGTATGTAGGAGAACAATTACCTCAATTCCACACCAATGATGAGGATACTTTCAGTCTGAGCACTCAATGATTATGTCAACAAACTTATCACCAAAACTGGTGGTTTAAAAAAATTCCACTGCTTTATTGCAAGCAAAAAGCTGTAGTTATTTTCTAAAGCCTGACAAGAGGAGACATTAGTTCAAGCACTGGAGATGGGGCTTAGTTTGCAAGCCACCTGTAGACTAGCCTTATACTGTAAACATCCTTTACAGTTGTATGAAATCTCTGTAAAATGGCAGCCCAAGTTGTTAGAGATAGCAATAGTGTCCACAATGACATCACCTGCTACTGTCAGGCCGTAAATTGGGGAATAGATCTTGGTCCCTGAGAGCCACCGGAGGTTGGACCACACTACAGAAGAGAGTGAAACTGTTAAAAAGAACTAGTGAATGAAACGCAGCTAGCTTTTTTGCCATCCTTAAGATCGTGACGACACTGTGCACGCATCAGTTTATAATGAATGCAGTTTGCCATCATAGGACGACTGTTAAAAAACGCAGAGCACGTCTCTGACCGCAAATTGCGTCGCAGCAGGCCTCAGTCCACCGAGGGAGCAGGACATGGGGTGGTGAAGAGGAAGTGTGAGGAATGGAACGTTCTGTGGCAATAAATATAATGTTTGTAACATATTCCACCTGGTCATCAAAATGGGGAAATGTTGTTCGTCGAAGGTCACCAGGGAGGAGTACAGCTCCCAGTTGGCCTTAATAAGCTACCATCTGTATGTGCATGTAGGTGGGGTAGGAGTCGGCAAATGGTTGCTTGAGTACGTCTCTGAGTGAATGGGCCACTTGAGACGATGGGCAAGCTGGTCAGTGCTGAAGGATAGGTCCAAATGGGAATAGGCATGCGTGGAGTCTGAAAGGAATATGGGTGGCTCCTGTGTTAAGGCAGAAGAGGTTAAGTTGATTACGGTAAGCCAAGGACAGGGTCTGGGAGCACCCTATAGGGGATGGTACACATTAAAGTCATTGAGCAGCAGAAAATGGTGATTTAGCTGCCCAGTAAGCTGAAGGAAGTCCGCTCTCGTTACATCTAATGACAGAGGGATGTAAACAGTAGAAGGCCAAAATGGACTGGAAAGAACTGCAAGAGCTCAACGTGATCGTGAAGACGCAATTTTCTTTTCTGAAGACAGAAGAAGTGGATGCTGCGATTCTAAGAGCAGTCGTAACTCCTCTTTGCTGGATCGAAGACTGCAATTGTTCCTTTGGAGGATAGTCATGACGAGGAAAACACGAAGGGGTGTCACCTTGGCAGCTGTTGAATGCCGGCCTATGAAGACTCACTGCTACAGGGCAGATGCAGTAGGATCCTGCTTCATGTTGACAGAAGTGTGTGAATTTTTCTGCTGTCAGCCTGCAGAGTCCAGGGCAAAAAAATGGTTGGTGGTGTGCACTGGCAACATGGAGGTCGGCCAGGCGAGGATGTCACATGGTGACACCATGAAAGAGTATCTTTGAGTCAGCGAAGGAGAAGACCGTTTGCCTTTCTTCGACTTTGAGCCTTTCCGGTTAGCAGAGGACAACTCATATGTGGATTGGTTGGGGGGGGGGGGGGGGGGGGGGCGGGGGGGGATGTATGAAGTCTCCATGGGAGTATTCCTTCTGTCCCTTCCAACCTGCCAGTTGTGTACCTGGCAACTTTGCCCCATGAGGCAAAAGTTCGGTGGCATGTTGCACATGCTGGAGGAGGAGACGGGACACTATCATGATGCTGGGCAGTTTCACAACCGCTGTGGTAAATCTGAGATCGCATGTCTGTGTGGCCAATGTCCTTTGTGGAGTGAAATGAAGCAAGAACAGACGGTAGAAAGCAGGGTTTCTAACTAGTCAACAACTTGCAAGCTACCAGGTAAGGCACTTTTTCCTTCATCCAGATCTCCTGGACAGCCTGCTCATCAAAATACACAGGACAATAGCAGGAGGAGGCGGTGGCGGCAGCATGGCCACCACTGCAGTTTATGCAGTGGGGAGAAGACGAAAAATTGCCCTCGTGAACAACCCTACCACAGGTTACACATTCACCTGGGTGTCAACAAGAGTCTCTAGTGTGGTTGTAATGATGACACTGGTAGTCTGACATAACTTCATAACCAGCTTTGATCTGGTGAAAGAACCACTATCAAAAGTGAGAAAGAGTGTCTGTGGGCAGTGAGGAGGGATCTACTTTTTTCCATCACCTGAAGGGACGGCAATGACAACCTGATCAGAGAGGTACGTTTGGATTTCCGTCTTGGTCAGGCTGTCGAGGAGGTCCAGTGTTAAGTAACACTACGGGAAGAATTCAGAGTTCGATGGACATCGACATGAACATGATAGCCATGGAGGAGCGAAGCTGCAAGCAATAGTTGTGCTTGAGAATCTGAAGTAGTCTCCAAAAGCAAAGGGCATTGTATAAACAAGAACAGAATTTCAGAGGTCCAGCAATTGCATCAATACCTTTCTGAACAATAAACTGATTTACTGCAGCGAAGGACTGACTGTCTTCAGTACATGAAACCACAATGAACCTTGGAGCGGCTGGGATGGTCTTTGAATCTTTTGCCGCATTCCATTTACATTTTGTAGCCACTGCCTGTGAAGATGATTGGCTGATTGCAAGGAAACTCCCATAATTACCAGTGTGTCTGATGGCGCACTCCTCCCAACTGGGGCCCTTTCAGAAAAGGGGCGCACCCATCTTAGGTGACTGTTCATACTTCACTCACATCACACTTGACGAAGGGACCAACTGGCAAGTTGGGAAGGTAGCAGCTCAGGCAATCACTCCTCCCTGGGCCTCGCCCGTACAACGGGGTACGTGCAAACCCTACTTGTCAAACCGGAGCGCTGGGAGTTACGCGTTACCCAGTCAGCTGTTATGTGTCAGACATGTGAGCCAGTCTTCAGGAGTGCACAGGGAGGAATAAGAGGAGAAGGACCGTCAAACACCGAATGGAGGAATTTTAGCCTTTGCAGCATAGTTTCCTTCTTTGCTGCATGTCTATCCTCTCGCTGTTCTATTTCCCCTCCCTTGGAGAACATTTCTGGGTTGTTTTGAGAAATATATTCTGCATTTTCAGTAGTCAGTATCGGAATACTCTCCACAGCTTTTCGTTTATATATGTATCTCAGATGATGTGACTTACCAAACGAAAGCACTGGCAGGTCGACAGACACACGAACATACACACATAATTCAAGCTTTCGCAACCAACAGTTGCTTCATCAGGAAAGAGGGAAGAAGAGGGAAAGACGAAAGGATGTGGGTTTTAAGGGAGAGGGTAAGGAGTCATTGCAATCCCGGGAGCGGAGACTTACCTTAGGGGGAAAAAAGGACGGGTATACACTCGCGCGCGCGCGCACACACACACACACACACACACACACACACACACACACACACACACACACACATCCATCCACACATATACAGACACATTTAAAGACAAAGAGTTTGGGCAGAGATGTCAGTCGAGGCGGAAGTGCAGAGGCAAAGATGTTGTTGAACGACAGGTGAGGTATGAGTGGCAGCAACTTGAAATTAGCGGAGATTGAGGCCTGGTGGGTAACGGGAAGAGAGGATATATTGAAGAGCAAGTTCCCATCTCCGGAGTTCGGATAGGTTGGTGTTGGTGGGAAGTATCCAGATAACCCGGACGGTGTAACACTGTGCCAAGATGTGCTGGCCGTGCACCAAGGCATGTTTAGCCACAGGGTGATCCTCATTACCAACAAACACTGTCTGCCTGTGTCCATTCATGCGAATGGACAGTTTGTTGCTGGTCATTCCCACATAGAAAGCTTCACAGTGTAGGCAGGTCAGTTGGTAAATCACGTGGGTGCTTTCACACGTGGCTCTGCCTTTGATTGTGTACACCTTCCTGGTTACAGGACTGGAGTAGGTGGTGACGGGAGGGTGCATGGGACAGGTTTTACACCGGGGGCAGTTACAAGGGTAGGAGCCAGAGGGTAGGGAGGTTGGTTTGGGGATTTCATGGGGATGAACTAAGAGGTTACGAAGGTTAGGTGGACGGTGGAAAGACACTCTTGGTGGAGTAGGGAGGATTTCATGAAGGATGGATCTCATTTCAGGGCAGGATTGAGGAAGTCGTATCCTTGCTGGAGAGCCACATTCAGAGTCTGATCCAGTCCCGGAAAGTATCCGGTCACAAGTGGGGCACTGTTGGGGTTCTTCTGTGGGAGGTTCTGGGTTTGAGGGATGAGGAAGTGGCTCTGGTTATTTGCTTCTGTACCAGGTCGGGAGGGTAGTTGCGGGATGTGATAGCTGTTTTGAGGTTGTTGGTGTAATGGTTCAGGGATTCCGGACTGGAGCAGATTCGTTTGCCACAAAGACCTAGGCTGTAGGGAAGGGACCGTTTGATGTGGAATGGGTGGCAGCTGTCATAATGGAGGTACTGTTGCTTGTTGGTGGGTTTGATGTGGACGGATGTGTGAAGCTGGCCATTGGACAGATGGAGGTCAAGGTCAAGGAAAGTGGCATGGGATTTGGAGTAAGACCAGGTGAATCTGATGGAACCAAAGGAGTTGAGGTTGGAGAGGAAATTCTGGAGTCTGTGGTAGCCAAGCACAAACCCATCAAGAGCAGTGAACAACCTGGGGGACTGCTATCATATTGTAAGCTTGTGTTATGACACCTTCACAATTCAGAAATAATCTTCGCTCATCACTGGAACAGTCCTCTGCTGTCTAGTCTACTTATGCCTGTTTGATTCTACACCATGACTCTGAAGTATTTAAACATCTGTGTTGCCTAAGACTTTTTCTTCATGAAAATACGTTCTTTTCTTCAAAAATCAACAAGCTTATGAAAATAATTATCTCCACCAATAGATGCTGTCTCCAATGGTCCACACAAACCAAAATGTGCTAAGTTGAAGGTGTTTGTAGAATAACTTTCACTACTTTCAAATGGACTATGTGACTGTTTTCCCATGATGCGCAACTGACAGTGATATTTGACCATAGTATCATTCTTCAAACCCGTTGAATCCTTTGCCAACTTCACCACACTTTAGAAATTCTTATATCCCAGCTTCTTAAACCATAGGAATCTACTACCTTTTGTTAGTAGCAGTGTTTCATTTCACTTACTCAAATAATTAGGGTGTATAACAGGAACAAGGAAGAAAATGTCTGGATATCCAGGTCAAAAAATGCCATTTTTCTTGCGTGAAAAAACCCTTTTTCAGTGTTGGGTTGACAGTATTCTCTCCCACGGGAATCCAAAACTTATCAATCCTTTAAAAGGTTAATGTTTTATACACTGGCATTGATCTTCCCGTCACCACTTTAGAAAACGAAACTCAGAAAAAAAAAACTGCTGGGAAGATCTCCAATGTGCAGCAACATGTACACTGCATATTTTCGTATTACAATATGCTGCATATTTTTGTAACTACGGAAGTATAACTTCGAACTCCACCAAAAACAGCACATTAGTTTCCACAGCATCGAAATCAAGAGTGTGATGCCCTTTTGTAAGCCAATCACAGCCCATGTCACATGATCTCGCCAGCCAATGACAGCAGATACTCTGTGCACAGGGCACGTAATGTCAGCCAATAGTGACATCACTGTTAAGTGGGATGAACACACAAATAGGAAAAGTTAACGTTTTAAATTAATATAAATAGTGTAGCTACAAGAAAAGTTATGCTTTCACATCTGATACTGATCTCTAAGATTAATAAGTTACATGAGAAGCTAAGCTTTCACATGTAATATCAGTTCCTTTTGCGTGTCTTACACATGTACAAGTAAAATTTAAAGTAATTACAAAAATTTCTATGGTCTTCTGGGCTCAAAATTCTTGTAAGTGGCCGGTCGGTCCTCGAAGTGTTAAGTTTTAAATGAGAGTCAAACTCTCTATGTCAGAAATTCATTGCACATTCTCACACGCAACGTAATTCATCTTGCGTTAAAAGGATATTTACTTTGAAAGTAACTATTTCCAAATCAACATTTGGAATATTTTCCCCCGAGACATGTAAGAAACAGGTTCATTTAAGTAGTTGGCAGAGAGTGCCAGAGAACAGACATTACTGCACATGTGCAGCTAGTATTGCGCAGGAAGCCTGTTACGTTTGTACATATAAAGCATTAAGATATCTTACATTACGTCATGAAAGAAACAGGACTTCAGAGTATGGTCCCAGAGCATCGGAATTTCGTAAACTGTACTAAAATGTGCAATTTAGCTCTAAGTTTATGTTTGTATGTCCATATTCACAATAAAGTAGGCCCCAAACTGATATTAAGCTTTCCAGGTGGTTTTAGGGGTGTAAATTTCTTAGTGTACCAGAAGTCTTACTATCTCACATTTGGTTCTTTATTATGGCAAAATGCTGTATGTGTTAAAATTAAAACATGCACTTGAAATTCAGTGACTAGCCTATATTGTGGAATGAAATGTTTTGTTTTAAATACGTTGCCTGCTTCAGCGGACAATATTAATGAAAGCCAAATTTCTTTAGCAAACCGACAAAAATAGCTTCCAAAATTTGGAAATAAAATAAAATCAGAAAACTGAAACTAATAATATATTCAGCCTTCTGTTATGTGAATGTATTTTAATTTGCTTGATAGCTACCAGCCACAGAAATCCTTTTTGATTTCATTTGACGTGGGAGCTGTAAACTAAGAGGAAACAGCAAAATTGCTAAATGTAAAACATGAGATCACATAACCCTTCCCCATTAAACTGAGACCGCTCTACATATGGCCGAATCTGCAGCTTGGCCATGCCAGTAATATTTTTCCGGCTACCATCTGGCTTCAAGTAACCACAAGTCGGAGAAGGTACTGCTCAGATGCGACTAAACTGTGCATGCAGCATGCACATGAACCCTCTGGCAACTGCTCAAACAAACATAATGTAAACAGTTGTAACTTCACACTCAATGTAAGCAGTTTGTTGTTACTAAGTATTGCACAGTCTTCGTCCCTAGGCCATTGATGCATTTTGCCGTTGGCAGACTGCTTGTGGGTGCACGGTGTTCAGTTGTTGGAACGGGCACATTTCCTTTGCATCTAAAGTTTTATTAATTTTTTCTTTCGTCTTATGTTTCATTGCTGCAGTATTATTTTGCATAAATGGGATACAGTAATATTCTTTGTTAGAGTATCAGTTTTCACCAGTCAAAATTAACTGAAATCTGAAAGCTTCCTGAAATTCCGAAAAATTCAAGAGTTTCTCAGTTTTTCTCCTGGATGAAAAAATTCCCAGGCTTTTCCCAGACTTCCGGTCGTCCTGTGGTGTGTACACCCTGAATAACAGAAACCATTCTTAAATTATGATATGGCTATTAGTTCACCTTCTGCACTGTAAGCAAATCCAAATTTTTTTACCGAACTTTATGCCCTTTGCTTACAACTTTACTGAGAGCAAATTCACGGCCGAGTTTGCAATGTGAATGATGCTTGACACTACTACTTCTGTTGCTTTATTGCCAGTAGAGGTGGTCAGATCAATTCTTCCAGATCTCTTTTCTACTTATCACACCTGCATTGACCACTCTACTATTATGTGGCTTGGCACTGCGAAACTTTGCTCGAATGTTAATGATGTGAGATGAGGCACAAGAATTGAAATCCAAACATCTACCTTCAGTGAGTGCGTTTAGAACCTGTGGCAAGAAAGGCTTCCTTGTATCCTGACTGATTTCTAGTTATATTTCCTTTGCCATGTTTTTAAGAGTTTTCTCCTTGCTGACTTGCTAGAATAATACCAATACAGTGCTGTCTGTTGTACCTGTAGCCTTTAATAATGTGTTTGGTATGACTGTTTATATGTAACACTGGGTCTTCACTTCCATTTGAGACTTCATGTTTGACATCTTGTTGTAGCTTTACTTTAACCCTCCAGAGGGAATATGATTTTTAAACATACGAGCAGGCGCGCAATGTACTTTGTACACGTGTAAAGAACAGCTATCTTTAAGGTCCCAAGATAAAAATGTATAAGCAAAATCACAGTCCAATCTTAATTTAATTCAACAAGAATAAAATGAACCTACATTATATGAGGTAAAGCACTGCTTAATTAAACAATAACAAAATATACTTTCATCACACTGTTGCTGCATGAAAGTGTTAGAAACACACTAATGACAAATCTAAGCATTACACAGTGCAGTTGTACCAGATTAAGCTTATATTTGTTTCCTAGTTATCTCTTAGACAACTGCCTCATCATGGGACTGTACTAGCTCATATTATGGATCATTTTCTTGTGTGGATTGTAATATTTTTCCTCGTGTAGCTCACATTATTATTTCTATTACTGCTGCTCTCTTCGACATATGACAATACAACATATCACAGTGTTAGCTGAAGCAGTAATGAAGGAATGGGATCACAATTGTAAAATAAAAATAAAATGGTGCAAGACTATTATTTGCGGTTGGCACTTTATACATGGGCGTGCCCACTCTAGGGTTGACAATGACACTCTGGTGATATATGTGCCATAATCTTAAGTAGATAATGATTAGGTACTCCAAGTAGGAGTGACATTCTTATCCTCTCTTCACTCTTTGGAATATCATTTCATTTAACTTAAATGTAGTCGATAAGATTTGACCTTAATAGTCACTTGCAGACCTGTATTTATCTAATTTGGTTGTCACTGTTCTAAGCAAGCCCACTATGTGTGAATACAGTCTTCTAATGCTTTTTCCAGGGCCTTTGAAGCTTTTTCTACTGTGTGACGTACCACAGTGTCATGGACCTGATAGCAATTTCCACTAACATTTTTCTTTCCCAATCAACTTTTCAACTGCTGGGACACCAGATAAGGCTGTACCACTGATTTTTAGGCTGGGTGTATGAACAGTAGTCTACAATGCTAATGATCAACTGATGGTGGGGGTGGGGAGGTGGAGGGCGAAAGATGACGACGACGATGATTGGTGCACATTGTCACTTTATCAAACCAGCCACCAATTTCCGTGCACAACTTCTAAATGTTACTTTCACAGTCCTGGGCAACGCATTTTCCATAATGTGCATTACCAAAACGGGGGAAGGAGGTTTCTTTAAGAAAGTCATTACTTGTTGTCAACTTATATTAAAAAATATACTTTGCGAAGAGACACTGGTGTACAGGTCAGTTCCAGAACCTGAAAATATCTTTCAGTACACACTTATCAAAATCAATGTAGTTTCAATAATATGTACTACCTATGGCTAATTGTTGATGAACTAACTCATAACTTGTTAAGTAAGGTCCTGCACTCGAAAATATTGAATACGACACTCACTGGGTAAGTTACATCTACTACTACCACTTAAATTCTTTGTTTAACCAAAAAATTCAAAACATTTATGGAATCTGGTACACTATTAAATTAAAAACAAAAAAATATTTTTCAAAATTTTAGAATATGAACCAAGTGACTAGGTTTCAATATTTTCAAAAGGTGGGCCCAAAGTATCCCTGTCCTCCCCCTGGTACTACAAGGCTTAAATGAAAATCAGTGTGTGCACTATAATTACACACACATGAATGCCAGACAACAACACAGTAATAACAGCAAGGAGCAAACAGGAAAGTGTCAATAACAACAAAATGGATTTAGATGAACTATACAATGAATGTTCAAGAGAAAACTAAGATAACTTCTGGAGACATCAATGCTACAATACGAAAAGAAGGTAAATAAGTGTCTTGTATTGTAATACAGTCAGCACGGTAACAGATGACAATGGAATCAGACTCATGCCCTTGCTTCCTTGAGAGGTATGGCAGTACCTAGTAAACCTTGTAAGAAGAAAAAAATGCACACAAAATGACATGGAAATACTTTTAACGAAATCAACTACTCTTAATAAATGCAAGACATCTGTCTGACCCCAAGGTATGTCAAGCTATGTGTGCTAATGTTGACTGACCATTACCTAGTAATAGCAACAATCAGAAACAGAATCTCTCACCCAAGGGAAGTATGAGGCTTTCACGTAAAATGATTCCATATATTGGGCTCAAGGAACCCAAGAAAAAGCTTTCTGACACACTTTATGAAAACCTGGCATACTTGCCAGACAGTGGAAAAATGGAACAACCTGAAAGACAGATGCGCAAAACTATAGACCTATATCTCTTACGTCGATCTCTTGTAGAATTTTAGAACATGTTTTTTGCTCGCGTATCATGTCATTTCTGGAAACCCAGAATCTACTATGTAGGAATCAACATGGATTCCGGAAACAGCGATCGTGTGAGACCCAACTCGCCTTATTTGTTCATGAGACCCAGAAAATATTAGATACAGGCTCCCAGGTAGATGCTATTTTTCTTGACTTCCGGAAGGCGTTCGATACAGTTCCGCACTGTCGCCTGATAAACAAAGTAAGAGCCTACGGAATATCAGACCAGCTGTGTGGCTGGATTGAAGAGTTTTTAGCAAACAGAACACAGCATGTTGTTATCAATGGAGAGACGTCTACAGACGTTAAAGTAACCTCTGGCGTGCCACAGGGGAGTGTTATGGGACCATTGCTTTTCACAATATACATAAATGACTTAGTAGATAGTGTCGGAAGTTCCATGCGGCTTTTCGCGGATGATGCTGTAGTATACAGAGAAGTTGCTGCATTAGAAAATTGTAGCGAAATACAGGAAGATCTGCAGCGGATAGGCACTTGGTGCAGGGAGTGGCAATTGACCCTTAACATAGACAAATGTAATGTATTGCGAATACATAGAAAGAAGGATCCTTTATTGTATGATTATATGATAGCGGAACAAACACTGGTAGCAGTTACTTCTGTAAAATATCTGGGAGTATGCGTACGGAACGATTTGAAGTGGAATGATCATATAAAATTAATTGTTGGTAAGGCGGGTACCAGGTTGAGATTCATTGGGAGAGTGCTTAGAAAATGTAGTCCATCAACAAAGGAGGTGGCTTACAAAACACTCGTTCGACCTATACTTGAGTATTGCTCATCAGTGTGGGATCCGTACCAGGTCGGGTTGACGGAGGAGATAGAGAAGATCCAAAGAAGAGCGGCGCGTTTCGTCACTGGTTTATTTGGTAACCGTGATAGCGTTACGGAGATGTTTAATAAACTCAAGTGGCAGACTCTGCAAGAGAGGCGCTCTGCATCGCGGTGTAGCTTGCTCGCCAGGTTTCGAGAGGGTGCGTTTCTGGATGAGGTATCGAATATATTGCTTCCCCCTACTTATACTTCCCGAGGAGATCACGAATGTAAAATTAGAGAGATTAGAGCGCGCACGGAGGCTTTCAGACAGTCGTTCTTCCCGCGAACCATACGCGACTGGAACAGGAAAGGGAGGTAATGACAGTGGCACGTAAAGTGCCCTCCGCCACACACCGTTGGGTGGCTTGCGGAGTATCAATGTAGATGTAGATGTAGAATACAAAAGCTGCTGACTAACATCTCTGAAAAGTAGATCAACCCATACACAATTGCTCGTTTGACAAGTGTGCACAAGCAAAACAGTTAAAAATGAGGTCTTTGCGAGAATGCAACAAGTAAATAATACCTGGCGATTATATAATAGCAAAATGAGTAGAAAGACGTCGAACAGATAAAACACATCACAGGAAATAACAAAGAAATGGAACTGGGTCACAGGAAGTGTCCAATTCCAAATGTCAGCTCTGCCACGAGACAACTTGTGTGACATCATTGAGGCACAAAGCGTTTCAAATAGACTGTGCCTGCAGAGGGTGTGTTTGAGTAAGCGGTGGCCCACTCTAGCGTGTTTATGTTTCTGAATTGTAAGTAATGTTACCACACCATTGGGCTTTGTAGTTCACTTTACTCAATATTGTTTTGTTGCCTTGATTATGAGTTATTTTCATGCCGATAGTTACTGGCTGCTGGAATTTTTATTCATTATGTAGTTAATGGTTTGAGATTTTTTACTGTTTTTGTCTGGTACCATGTATGGATCTGCTGTGGATGACAATATGGCACATACAATTAAATTTCTTCAGAATATGTAAAGTTTCAGCAGGGCACAGAATTTATGAAATTGAGCAAAGCCTACACTTCTCACACCTGGAACTTGTGTATGTGGCAGCGATTTCAGTAATGGTTATACTGTGTTCAGATATGTGCGTTTAGCGGACTTTGGGTGGTAAGTAAGTTTTCATATATTTTTGGTGTTCAAGTATAACATGTTTGAGTTCTTAAATTTCTTTTATATGTGGGAATCTACATCTAGGAAGAAGTTTTGTTTGTGCTGGTAAATTAAGTTCATATTTAGTAGTTTATAGCTGTAGGTACTGTGGAGTGTGTTATTTTGGCCTTGTCGGGTTTTCATAATAGTTCTGATACTTCATTAACAGACAGTAAGTTGTGAGCTCACCATGACTTAACTTCTATATTTGATATTATTAATTAATAATATTCCACCACCACTCACAAATTTTTATTTTTTTAAATTGCTGTCCAACATGATTCAGAGCTGCAACTCCACTTTCAGGGACTGTATGGCTGTAATGCACATTACGTCTGTTTCAGTTTGTTGCCTAGCAGTAACGGAACATCTCAGCTGTTAAATTTAATGAGAAACTATAACACATGCAGGATTATTGAGAAAATGCTAGAGAAATGTGGGAAATTAAGTCTACCTGCAGTTTCCATTGTTGGAAATAAAGACTAGCAACACTATACTTGTGTTAAACAACATAACTTTCGATTTCAGCATTGGAGAAAAACTTCTACATTTGCATTTATATTTTTAAACTTTTAGTCTATGATAGTATTACGTGAATAAAATGCTATCTATACAGCTTATGTAACAGCGATGAGTTCTGTATTTAATGTTATGTAAATGGCAATAACTGTACATTTAATCTAGCATTTTCTCATTGATACTGCCAGAGGTATAGTTTACTTAGCTAAATCTAACAAATGATGTTCTGTTAATGTTGTGTAACTGATGGGGAAAAAATGTTTCCAGTGGGCTCAAACGTGGGCTGACTGTCACACCACCACTTAACCGACAAATACAATTCATTATATGAGGCTATTTCTGCTTCACATAATTCATTACACCCTTTTTCATAAAATTGGCAGGTTTTCACTCTTAAAGAAAAAAAGATAGCAACTGCTTCCAAGATTGCAAGGAATGGAAGATATAATGAGCTGATAATTAGTCTGCAAAAAAGACTACTACAGATTAGCACCTTTAATTGCAGGTCTATCCGTAACTCATTTTCAAAACAGCAAGTACACATCATGATGATGCCACAAATGAGTCTGATGTAAAGAAGCTTATGTCCTCAATATTGTATATTTTGGAAAAGGGGGCATCCACCATCTTGACGGTACCGTAAGTCAAAACAGCCAAAAAGGATTTCCTGCCTTGTCCAAATTTATGTAAGAACGCAGATGGAACAATTTTGAGTTGTGATTAAGAAATATGTACAAGATGAGCTCAACACTTCAAACAGCTGACAGGGTTTAACTGAGAACTAATGACTTACACCATATAAACACAACTTGCTCGGAAATGGAGGAACCAGCACTTACTACCATGGGAGTCGAGACAGATCTTAATATGCTGAACAATAAGGCACCAAGAATAAATCTATTAGGCTAAATCAAAACACAGAATGAGCAAGGGAAGAGACGATGCAAATTTTTAGAAAATACTGTAAAACAACAAATTATGACGAACCTCCACTTGCAGAAATTTACGCACAATGTATGAATGAAACAGTTGTTCTTAAACAATATTTAGTTTTACAATTTTTTTGGAGAAGAAGGCGTATCACATGGTTAAGTTTTACGCAATTACCCTCGAGTTTGAGACCTTTGGAAAAAACGTACTTTAAAGTAAAAAGTACATTACACTGACGTAAAAAAACTATGGCACTAGTTCTCAAAAGCTCAGGTCATAAAGGGTTATTTCTCTCTTCAATGTGAATTACTGTACTTATAACTTATGAAATGAAAAAATTGACATACGTCACTTGCCTGAAAGAACCTCTGTAAAGGCTATCATCGGAATCCAAACGTCTCCGTTTCACATCTCTATCATACGAATCAGACCGAGAACGAGATCTCGAACGAGAATGGTTTCGCCTTCTTCCACGCGGCATCTGTAGAAAAATGATTACTCATCCAGTAAATGCCAGAACAATATGTTACAAATGCACAAATACTGCTAAAATGGCACACTGTAATTCATGAAAAACAATCAACTTAATGCACACAATAGGCCAATCATTTGAAGCACTTTTTAACAAGCGAGCATTACCACTAACTGTAGGAAAAATTAAACTACAGTTGCACGTACTCTTCTAATAATGAGATCTTAATAATCGCGGAACAAACATTACATGTTAAAGAGAAGATTGAACGCCATTTTGATGCGCCTTATGTTCATAGCTGTTAAGACACCATGTATGAAAGTTTAGATAAGTGGTTTTATACTTTACTTGAATCAACATATCAACTGACGTCCAATCTTACGCATACTTACATTTACAGCAGGGACTTTATGGATTTTACTCCACAAAAAATTAGCAATGGTCTTCAGACGACTCCTCACCAAGGTTCCACTACGTAACAGCGAACAGAACATCGGATCGATGCTATTGGACACAAGCTGCAGTACGTCAGACGTAGCCAACAAGATGGCTGCACTGCTGTGCCATCTAGGTTACAGAGTTCCGAAACCAAACGGTTTATGAGGACTACCCTTCCAACAAATATTATTGTTAGAAATAGGGTTGGAACTGTTATAGTTTACACCAGTAAGGTACTGCAACACTAGACAGCGGTGATTTGTGATGCGGCACTCCAGATATAAACGGCACGCCGAAGAAATATATCTGCAATGCACTTTCCCGCCACGTTTTTGACCTTTGCTCTCCCGCTAAATACGAGAATTTAACATGTGACAGTGAAATTCATTAACACAGGGATTTCACGCTGTACGTTTTTAAAAAGACTTTATCATTATTCCGAAAACCTTTACGTGTGATGCCACAGCTAATGATTTTTCAAATGGGTTCACGTAACCTTGACTATTGTAATCTTAATTTTGATATCAAAGAATGGAAATTGGAAATTAACGTCCAGTTGACGAAAAGATAACTAGAGACAGAATATAATCTCGGAATGGGGTACGGAAGTTGGCCATGCCCTTTCAAAGGAAACATTCCGGGAGCAGATTTAACCCTGAACTGTGCTGGAGTCTGTGAAAGTGAAATCCCTCCACTCTTTTGTTTTGTAATATTTCTGGAGTTATACGTCAGATGTCGTTGTGGCTTTCCGTAATCATGGTATTTATTGTCAGGTAACTGTTGCAGGAAGCACTGTGCATTATTGGTGTTGACAGGTGTATATCACATTTTTTATTCGCTTGGACTCCACCATTTATGAATGTGCATGATTTTGTTCTCTGTTACTACGAAAGTTAATCTTTCAAAAACTTAACTTTAGTTTGCAAATCGGCTCACATAAAAGTGTTGGCTAGTTACTAATCAGATTTGATAATCTAACGGGAAGTCATGTTTTCTTTTTCAGCACGGTGATTTCGCAAAAGCCACCAGCAGGTCTGTAATAGAAGCAAAAGTAGGCCAATTCACACTGGCCGTCAAGGCATCGTCACATCAGGATGTATTCATACTGTCCGACAAATCACGTCAAGTCACGTGATGTGCACTCGCATGGCTGTCCTCTACTGGCTTCAGTCTAACAAATAACCAAATAACAAAGAACTAGTAATAAATAGCGAATAACAAAGACGTAGAATAGCAACCGCTAGTAATCACTTAACAAACTCACGACGAAATAAAGTATGGAGGATAGCACGGCTACACGAAATGACATTAGGGATACGGGGTGGGGGAGCAGATGGCATGTGAACAACAACGGACAATGGCGTCAGCCATCAAAACTCCGTTCCCAAGCGAGATTCCTTGACGGTGACGTGATTTGACGTAACGTGACATCGCGGCCAATGTGAATGCCCCTATTTGAAGGAAACTGTGGATTTTGACGTGCCATGACGTGATGTGAGGCCCAGTGTAAATTAGCCAATAGAGATCATAGTCAATGATCCACATTTTTTCGGTTCAAACGGTGAAAGTGATGCTGGTTAAAGTCAGTTTATCACAAATGAGTGCGATTCAGTCTGAAGCGTCCTCGAATGGATATATTGAGACCAAAGATGATGAACACCCAAATGCAACAGTGGTAAAAGCCCTAATTGCCTGAAACATGTAAACGACATACTCGAACTCAAGCTGAAAATATTATTGTCCACCTGTTAGGACTGAAAGATCCGGCAAGGAATATTGAGCCTAGAAAAGGATTACTATCCTGATACTTATTTGTTTCTGATCTCATGCTAGCTATTATTTTAGTATATATAAATTACTAAGTAAGAACAAGAGAAGTCCAAAGAACCACACCCATCATACACAAAAGATTTAGCTTTGATGGAACTAAAAGATTCTGTTGGTTTGTTACATTTACCACGATGTATGAAGTCAGGACATGAAGATGTGACATTATTGGCATCAGATGGTACTGACATGGACATGCTCTGGATAACCATGAGTGTGGTACAGTTTTTGTTCATGCTCTCTTATCTCCAACTAGATGCCCATTGCACCAGAGCAGAAAGCAAACTTTACGATAAACTACCAGCTGTTACTGAAATATGGAATCTTTTTTATCTAAATGCAAGTCTTGCTCCACAGCACATGAAAATGTCACTATTAACGAATTATTGGTTCCAATTTGTGGACAATGCGATTTCAAAACTTATATGCCTGAAAATCGGAAAAATATGACATGAAAATAATGTGTGTGTGTGGCTCTCGAACTCATATTTTGTGTAACGCTTTAGTAGGAACAACGAAATGATACACTGTTTCCATAAACGATTTACCAAAGCTTATTACTCCTATCCAAGGCTAAAATCAGAATATTGTAGCTGATAATTGGTTTAAGTCAGTGGAATCATATGAAAAACTAACAGAAAATCATCTGGTTGTATTAGGTACTCTAAAAGTGAATAAGCTGCAGCTGCCTTCAGATTTTCACCCTAATTGGGAACCTCAAGTAGGTACCATATTTTTGGTCATAATGATAACATGACAGTTTATTCATTTGTTCCCAAAAAGAATGGTACATTTTTGTTGTTTGTGGAGTTGACAGCCTGGATCTAGACGAACCAGGAAATGGCCAGTGATCATACTTTTTTACATTATGAAGCTGTATGGTGTAAACAAGGTAAATGTTTTAGTCTGTTGAAAATTCCAAGGAAACATCTACATTTACATCCATACTCCGCAAGCCACCTGACGAAGTGTGGCGGAGGGTACTTGGAGTACCTCTATCGGTTCTCCCTTCTATTCCAGTATCATATTGTTCGTGGAAAGGAAGATTGTCAGTATGCCTCTGTGTGGGCTCTACTCTCTCTGATTTTATCCTCATGGTGTCTTCACGAGATATACGTAGAAGGGAGCAATATATTGCTTGACTCCTTCGTGAAAGTATGTTCTCGAAACTTCAACAAAAGCCCGTACCGAGCTACTGAGTCTCTCTCCTGCAGAGTCTTCCACTGGAGTCTATCTATAATCTCCGTAACGCTTTTGCGATTTCTAAATGATCCTGTAACGAAGCATGCTGCTCTCCGGTGGATCTTCTCTTTCTCTTCTATCAACCCTATCTGGTACGGGTCCCACACTGGTGAGCCATATCCAAGCAATGGGCGAACAAGTGTACTGTGACCTACTTCCTTTGTTTTCGGATTGCATTTCCTTAGGATTCTTCCAATGAATCTCAGTCTGGCATCTGCTTTACCGACAATCAACTTTATATGATCATTCCACTTTAAATCACTCCTAATGCCTACTCCCAGATAATTTATGGAATTAACTGCTTCCAGTTGCTGACCTGCTATATTGTAGCTAAATGATAAAGGATCTTTCTTTCTATGTATTCACAGAACATTACACTTGTCTACATTGAGATTTAATTGCCATTCCCTGCACCATGCGTCAATTCGTTGCAGATCCTCCTGCATTTCCGTACATTTTTCCATTGTTACAACCTCTCGATATACCACAGCATCATCCGCAAAAAGCCTCAGTGAACTTCCGATGTTATCCACAAGGTCATTTATGTATACTGTGAATAGCAACGGTCCTAAGACACTCCCCTGTGGCACACCTGAAATCACTCTTACTTCGGAAGACTGCTCTCCATTGAGAATGACATGCTGCGTTCTGTTACCTAGGAACTCTTCAATCCAATCACACAATTGATCTGATAGTCCATATGCTCTTACTTTGTTCATTAGACGATTGTGGGGAACTGTATCGAACACCTTGCAGAAGTCAAGAAACACAGCATCTACACGGGAACCCATGTCTATGGCTCTCTGAGTCTCGTGGACGAATAGTGCGAGCTGGGTTTCACACGATTGTCTTTTTCAAAAGCCATGCTGATGCCTACAGGGTAGATTTCTAGTCTCCAGAAAAGTCATTATACTTGAACATAATAAATGTTCCAAAATTCTACAACTGGTCGACGTTAGAGATATATGTCTATAGTTCTGCACATCTGTTCGATGTCCCTTCTTGAATACGGGGATGACCTGTGCCCTTTTCCAATCTTTTGGAACGCTAAGCTCTTCTAGAGACCTACGGTACACCGCTGCAAGAAGGGGGGAAAGTTCCTTCACGCACACTGTGTAAAATCGAACTGGAATCCCAGCAAGTCCATCGGCCTTTCCTCTTTTGAGCGATTTTAATTGTTTCTCTATCCCTCTGTCGTCTATTTCGATATCTACCATTTTGTCATCTGTGTGACAATCTAGAGAAGGAACTACAGTGCAGTGTTCCTCTGTGAAACAGCTTTGGAAAATGACATTTAGTATTTCGGCCTTTAGTCTGTCATCCTCTGTTTCAGTACCATTTTGGTCACAGAGTGTCTGGATATTTTGTTTTGATCCACCTCCCGCTTTGACATAAGACCAAAATTTCTTAGGATTTTTTGCCAAGTCAGTACAAAGAACTTTATTTTCGAATTCATTGAACGCCTCTTGCATATCCCTCCTCTCACTACATTTGGCTCCGTGTAATTTTTGTTTGTCTGCAAGGTTTCGGCTATGTTTCTGTTTGCTGTGAAGTTCCCTTTGCTTCCGCGCTAAGGCAGATAAGGAAACCTCTAATTTTCTCACACATGGAATTCAGGGATTTGAAGTATGTTCCTCGAGATCTGCAAGCCGTCATACACTATCTCTTAGGGATACATACCCTCTGTGAAAAGCTACCCTGAAAATCCAGATGTGAGCTATGTCAAAGACATGCAAACAGAAGAACTGAAAATCGGTATTAAAATTGTGTTACATTCATTTGTGGGAAACATACCCATTTTGTATCGAAAACCTGGTAATAACTTTTTCAAGTTTTGAGGGAGAGACAGACAACAGCCTCAGTTAGTTATATACGACAGGTATATGTTAATAACTTTGTTTCGCCAGATATGGCATTGTATTTTCTGTATATTTTTTGTTTATATACAAAATTCATTGTATTTGATTACAGACAGACAGAAAAATTGGAAGTTGGCGTGAAAAGGGTATTATTTATATTTCTAGTTTATTTGCATATTTAGTATGTGAAAATTGTTAATAACCTTATATCACCAAGAGCTATGTTGTATTTTTTTCATAATACTACAGTTTATAAACAACATTTGTTGTAATTTACACTTCCAACATTTTTTTTATTTACCTTATGTAAAATCCTATCAGGATATTAGTGCAACAGGAAAACACTAGTATAGTTAAGGCTTGAGGAAATCATGGAAAACTTAAACATGAATGTCCAAATGAGGATCTGAACTGCCTTCCTTTGAAACACGAATGGAATATATGAACACATGAGTAACATACAAGTGACATAATCCTTTATGAAACTGCAGTTTGATCTGAGATAATAGAATTCCATGTTCTACATTACCATTTTTTTCTTCTTGAAATAAAAAGGTTCTACCCACCAAAGTTACAAATACATCGTATTAACAAGTGACTTATTGTAAAATAACAGATAGACCAGGGGGGAATTCAGGGGGAGATGTTTTTGATACGTTTGTAATTTAATAATACTAAAGTGTGAGGATTGTGTGACGTGTTTCTACTCTTTTGTACACTTTCTCATTCTCTCTCCAAACACACACACAATTCCTATATCGTCACCTTACTATAACAACTATATAACTTTGAATGGGCGTTACTGAAAAAAAAATGAAAAATTCTGCGAAATTTAGAGCTTCATTATACACAAAGTGTTTGAAACAATTCTGATGTGATGAGCTTATTTAGTCTGAAAAAAGGTGGTACTTGTAGGTTTGTCTTGATTTTCCTTTCAAAACTGATTTCTTTTTACTAAAAATGGAAATGTCTACTTGTTGCTCTGGTCTAAATGGCGAGTTAACTACTTGTGAGTTCCAAAATAAATCAACTGCTGACTATGATCTTTATTTCTAAATAAATACTTAGTGATGTGAAAATATGCAAGAATGGTTTTAATCATACGCAACAATGTCGATTCTTCTGAAATACACTGTTATTCATTCTTTTTTCACCTTCAACAATACCACAATTTGTCATTGTATGTAGTCTTCAGTTGATGAATCACATCCTTTTGAATATCCTTGACATGGTGGGTTTTCATAAAATGGCCCATATTCCGATTCCAGTGTATGAAGCACTGACTTTGCAAGCACATAAAATCATTGTACTTTCCCCTTGTTATGGACATGGTGGACGTGTACCAAGATCTGGTGTCAGACAATGAGATCCCATTGAATTTTCTAAGTTTTTTCTTTAAGTCCAAAGCCCTGAACTTCTGGTTAAAGCCTTTGTTCTTGCCCGTTGAGGTGAATCAGTTATATGTCTATTCTTTGAGACACGTCTGAAAAAACAGACATCATACAGAATCCACAGCTGCGATACATATTATGTAAATTGAAGGTAGAGAAGGAGGGAGAAAGGTAACGAATGCAGGAACTATGTATTCATGTCAAATGCATCATGACTTTATGCAGAATCAGACAAGTGAAAATTTGTGCCGGAGGGGGAATCGACCCTGGGATCTGCTGCTTACTAGGCAGGTATGTTAACCACTGCACCACCCGGGCATAATGTTTATCGTAATTGTGCGGGCTATATTGGGTGACCCTCATTCCCACCTAGTGGTACCTATCCACAGTCCTCGTCCATATCCTCCATGCTTGCTACTTTGAGATTCTGGCAGGAGTTTGAACATAATTGTGCATCTGTACTCAAGGTGCATGTAGATGTAGATGTAGAAGGTTGTGGACTCGTTTCATATCAAGGTGAATCAGTTATATGAATGTGTGGTGTCTGTTCTTTTGGACATGTCCAAAAGAACAGATATCATGCATTCAGATAATTGATGCACCTCAATGGGCAATGAACCCACCACCTTCAGTGCACAATTAAGTTCGTCATTTGGAATACATGTGCTATGACATTAGAGATGAAGGATGTTTATGCACATTTAGGCCTGTCTGCTGACCCACTTGATGAGTTTCTCTCAGCTGTCTTTCACTCAGAGGGGTATGGTCACTGTGTCTCCTAAGTCTGAGTCTCTCCACATGTGTCTTTGTTTAAACAAACTCTGGGAGTGGCAGATCTTCTGGACGCACTTCCCCCCTCAACTTACTCCCCTACGTTAAAGTCCAAACTGTGTTCTATTTAGCAGGAACACCTGAGTTTTAGTTTTACCAGTAACTTCCAGGGAGCACTCCCTTTCCACAGCCAAGACGTCTGCCATTATGCACCACTGCCACACCCATAAAGTAGGGCAAAGCTGTCAACTACTGAGGTTGCCTAAGACATAAGAGTTCCACCAGGTGGTAGTCAGTCCACCATCTGTCAGTGACAGCTCCAGGCAGAGGAGGATGTCACAAGCATACTACTGATTTGATAACATAACACTACAGTGAACTTTTGTGTGGTGGATCTGAAGCCAAAAAAGTAATATGTTAAGATTGTAAAATTCACCTCAAAAATAAAATGTGTGTGGAATGGATAGTGGCTACTTACCGACAATAACATAACCATCGTCAAGAGTCGTTTTTTCTTTATTGTTATTTCATCTCCCCTTATCCCAAGTGGGCTGTGGGGTGGGGTGGGGGGGGGGCGTGGGGTGGCTGACAGTGGTATGAACAAGCCACCCTTGAGCCAGTAGAAACTGTCTCTAACTTAGTTTCTAAAACAAAAAAAAAAGACAAGCAGATATATGTAATATGAGTTCCAAATTATTTTAAGAGACGACGGTAATGGGACAGTACAAACAATACAATACTGTCTTCATGAATTGTTTAAAAACAGCGATAAAATGTGGACAGACAGCACAGCTAGAAACACTGGAGAAACACCTGAAGAAAGCTATACACAGCAGAAGGTACACTGACCATTAAATACAGAGCACCATACACTTTCACTAAAACGGGAGAAGAACTAGCTCTGGGATGGCGTATTGTAGTTGAAAAGAACGGTGAATGTGGAGGGAAATAGGAGAGTGGTGGTGATGAGGCACTGGTGCCTGTGGGGAACAAGGTGAAATTGCAAGCCGTTGATGTGAGAGGAAAAGGGGATAGGGCATGACAGGGATGGGAAAAAGGAGAAGGTGTGGTATGGACAGAGGTGCAAGAGAGAGCCCTTGAGGGGGAGATTAGGATGAGATGGATTCAGAGTTGGTAGGACAGGCATATGTTGGGCAGAGTTTGTGGTCTGGTAGAGAAAGATAGTTAAAATTTCTTTGGAAGAGGACATGGATGGTGTGCAGGTGGATGGTTGGTGGGATGTGTACATAGAGGTGCACCAGCACACAAGAATTGGAAAGCAGAAGGGGCACAATAGGATTCCTGGAGTCGAGTTTAAGGATCGTGCAGGTTATTCAGAGGTGCTCAAAGAAAGTGAAGAGAGATGGGAATTTTGAGTTGGTGGAGGATCTTTATGTGGGAAGGTAAGTGGAAAGCGAGCCAAAAACCATGGCATTTGAGAACCTGGAGGGACTTATAGAACTTGGGAGGGGCAGATATCCATGCAACATTTGTAGAGCAAAGAATGGGGCAGATGAGGGACTTGTATGTGTGGAGGGGTGTAGTCCCCATGTTCAACCAGTTAGTACTTTTTGTCTATTGTGGGAATTCTATTGGATGGTTAGTAAGCGATTTTTCCAGGTTAGTTGAAGGTCAGAGATTAGTCTAAGTACTTTAATGTGTTAGTTAGCTGGATAGAATGATGATAAATGGTAAGGTAGAACCCATGGAGACAAAGGTGTGGGTGGCGCATTCTATATTTATTGCCTAGGTTTTGGAGGGTTAATTTTAACGAGTTATTGGTTACATTGGGATGTAAAGTGGTTGCGGTGGATTTGGAAGGATCGTTGAGATTTCTAAGTGTGGGCCAGTGGGGGAGGAAAGTGGTGTCATCAGCATATTGAAGGAGGTGGATTGGAGGAGGTAGTTTGATATATTGGCAGGATATTAGAGGTAAGGGAGACAGGGAGAACAAAACTTTTGGGAAGGGGTGGAAGGTATGGGAATAGATGTTGTCAACAATGACATAGATTTGGTGACTGGAGAGGGAAGGTGCAATAAGGGGACATAGTTGTTTGAAAGTTCAAAGGTCTAGAGTTTGAAAAGGAGAACAGAATATCATATGGAGTCGTATGCTTTTTCCAGGTCAAGGGAGACAAAGATGTTGGACTGATAGTTCTTGAGCTGTTGTGATAGATCTGTGAGGTTCTGGAGTTGATCGTCAGCAGAGATGGAGGGACAGAAGCCACATTGGGTAATAGGAAGCAGATGGTGTTGGTGCAGATGGCAGTGGTTGTGTTGGGAAAGAATGGATTCAAAGACCTTGCCAAATCCTAAGGTGAGGTGGATGGGGTGGTACAAGGAGATATCAGTGGAATAATAATTAAATCGACACCCTAGGTGCAAACAGGCTTTGATGTACATCATTGGGGACATGCTATGCCCCAATTCATACGGGATTTGGTAGATTAATCTGCCACAAGGAATGAGTGTGATGGACAAACATCTATTAGGCGCATTATGAATGTAGTGGTGAGGACATGTTGGGAATGTGGGTCCCACGGGGAGCATGCGAGGGAAAAGTCTCTGCAGGCGCACTACCCTCTGTGTCCTTGGTGGCTGAAATGGATAGAGCCTCTGCCATGTAAGCAGGAGATCCTGTGTTCGAGTCCCGGTCGGGGCATACATTTTCAACATGTCGCAAATGATGTATATCAACGCCTGTTTGCAGCTAGGGTGTCAATTTAATTATCATTTCATTCTAAAGAAGCTGAACAGTCATAAATGTGTAGAGGACAAGGGGTTTTTAGGAAATATGGTGCGAAATTGTGATTTAGTCTGTTTCAGTTTCAGAATTCATATCATGATACCATTAACATGTAAGGATTGTAAATTTGAATGTTACACCTTGCATACGTATCCAGTGAAGTGGGACATTTTGCAGGAATTCGTACAATTAACCATATGGGAAATACTGTTAGTGGCACGCAACACACAAGCTCATGCGCTCCTCACTGCACAAGACTTGCTGCGTTGTCGAACAGTTCGAGTTACCATCTGCCCCGCGAAATTGTTACACACTGTTCCCAAATCTTGTGAGTATTCTCTATTCCGCTCTCAAGAACCAGTCGCAGAGTGCCCTAAGGAAATTATAGCAGGCACGTTGCAGTTCTTTCAGCAAGTGGGTCCACATTGGGTATTTTCAGTAATGGAAAACACAGTCGTTATTTGCGTTTGTTACGAGCAGGGTAAGCAAGGGAGTACGCAAAGAATAGAATTGCAGGGGCAGGGACTGTTAATTAACGGCACATAGTCTGACATTTCAGGGCCAACTTTCCGTTTACCAGCCGTGATTACTGGAGCTACAATCATGAACATAACACGCACATTGATCTATGTACCTGATCAACCGGTGCAATTCATCACGAAAGAAAATCTCACTCTTTTGAATAGCACATTAGACCCGACTGCGCTCGCCTCTTTGCACCAGATGCTAGCAGCTCAGGATGGATGTATAACTATGGAACATCTTTTTCAACGAGTGCATGAGTACCGTAATTAGCATAAGCAACACTTACTAGTTATTGGATCATCAACCACCTCCAACTATATTTTTATCTTTGTCGTAGGATTAGTGTACTATTGGCTCAAGAGGAAGGTAGCTCAAATCGCGCCCCTTCCAACCTTTCACCTAAGGGTCCAAACAAAATCACTGAACAGTTGTGAGGCACTGCAGCAGAACACTGAGTAATGTTTATGAACAAAGATTAGACTGAGGATAGAAGTGAATGAACACAGTGTAAATAGTGAATCAATCGCATTTTGTGGTGTTTGTGAAGTGAACTGTATTTGTTTTGACTTTTTGGTTGAATTTGGGGACGAATTCTTTCCGTACGAGGGAGGAATTGTAGAGGCAAGGGATGATTTTTAGGAAATATGGTGCGAAATTGTGATTTAGTGTGTTTCAGTGAGTGATGCGCCAGCCTCAGGGCAGACAGCGGACGAAGGCTGGCTGGCGCGTTACGCAGGTGACACAGTTTGGCAATGAGCGTCGGTATGTGTGTACGTGCGCTGCAGCCATCAACAGCCAGAACGCAGCATTAGCAGAATTACGCAGGCGTGGGCCTCGTGTGGCGCAGTTGCATTAGCAACCTCATCGAGAACATTCTAATAAACACTGCACTGCATAACTGGCGGATTCAACAGCGGTCTGCACTATTTAAGGGCATCAGAGGTGGGCGTCGGCGTCGGTTCGACCGATTGGTCGTTAGGTCGCTGTTACTTCATCGTCGTCACTGACGCTGTCCCGAAGGACCGGCCGGCGGAGGGCATTGCCCGCTGCTGCACCGGCGACTCCCGGCGTTGTCACGAGCCGCAGCATCTGCAGGAGGCGATCTGGGCCGGGCCTCATGCTGCTAACCTCCTACCACATGCGCAGCTGCTGACTGAGCACGGCGTCACGTTCCCTGGGATGGCGCGCATCAGCACGTCTCCACCACGACCTGTGCGGTGGGGCTGAGCTACTGGAAAATATATTGGAAGAACCAACAATCAAGAGGAAGATTGCTGAAAACGGCCACCTTCTTCTACCCAGCCACACCCTACAACCCTGACCACGTCACCCGCTCCAGTCATCCCATTACAAATGGTATGTGTTCTTCATATTTGTAGATATCAGTGGGGTGTTTGGTTTGAGGAAAAGTAATATTTTGGAGGATTCTCACAGGTCGAGATGGTAACCTTTGGTAGAGGCTAGTGGTATACAGAGTGATGTGAAAGGAGGTGTGGTATTCTTTGAGGGGCTGATAGATAAATAGGTTATGTCTAAGGGATGTGTTGCGTTTTCTGTGAAGTGCTTATTCTATACCCTGTGTTGTGATTGGGGTGTCTAATTCTATTTTTGGTATGTTGTTCGAGTGTCAGAACGACAGAGCAATTTTTTTTTCTTTATTGTTATTTCATTCCCCGCCCCGTATGGGCAGGGGAGGGCTGTCAGCGGCACAATCCGCAGCTTTTCATCCGAAAGATAGCACATTAATGAAGAAAGATGACACAAAACACATAATAAGGCCATAAAAGAAGAATATCAGAACATAATGAGGGGGGAGAGAATGGTGGTTAAAAATATGCATACATTGAGATGTTCATTGTGGCACACAGCTTAAAAAAGTTCCAGAGAAAGATAAAAATACAGTTGACAATGTGTGTAGCACTTAAAACACGGTGGAGTCACAAGCACAAGATTAAAAGTAGGCCAAGGTATTAAAACCCATATGACAGCACTTCAAAAACACTGCACTAGATACAGAACACATGACAAATATTAAAAAACTTGGAAAAAAAACGGGAGGGGTCTGCTGATGGAGGGGCGGCCTAAGAGGTGGGATGAGAAGGGAGGGGAGGGGGCAGCGTGGGAGGAAGGTTGGAGAGGATGGGACAAAAAATAGGGCAGGAGACGTGTGGGGTGAGAGACTAAAAGCAATCCAGGAGGCTGTGCAAAGACTCAGGAGTTCGATGGCGGGGGAGGTAGTGTAGAGGGAAGAAAAACCGCTCAGGGAAAGTGAAAGAAGGGGAGAGGGAACCCGAGGGTGGGGGGGGGGGGGGGAAACGGTGCGGCTGGAGCTGGTAGAGAGGTAGATGTCAGGGTAAAGCTCATCATCGAGAAGGGGTACGCAATGGAAGTTGCACTGGTAAAGGAGGTGAAGGATGTGGAGACAAGGAGAGAGTGGGATGCAATGGTAAAGGCGCAGCAACAGGTGGCAGGTAGGGAGGATAGGAGACATGAGGAGGCGAGGTGGATCAAGCATGCAGACAATGTACAGGGTTCAGAGATGTTCAAGGAAAAGGAGAAGATGGAGGAAGGGGATGAGGTCATGAAGGATCCTTGTGGGGGGTCAGGAGGCGAATATAGAAAGCGAGGTGGAGTGCATGGCATTTGAGGATTTGGTGGGCTTTATTGAATCTGTGTGGGGTAGAAATACAGGCAACATTGGCATAAAAAAGGATGGGGTGGATCAAGGGTCTGCAGGTATGAACGATAGTGGAAGGAAGCAGTCCCCATGTCCAACCGGACAGGAGTATCAGGAGGTGAAGTCTACTGTGGTATTTGTGTTGGATTGTAAGGAGGTGGGGATTCCAGATGAGGCGACGGTCGAGGGTGAGGCCAAGGTATTTCAGGATATGAGTGAGTTGGATAGGATGACCATAAGTGATAAGATAAAAATCGTGGAACCAGAAAGAGGGGGTGGTACATCCTATGATGATGGTCTGTCTCTCGGATGGGTCGATGTGAAGGAGCCACTGGTTGCACCAAGTGGTGAACTGGTCAAGGTCGGTTTGAAGGGTATGTTGAGACTATTGATGGGTGGGACAGAGGGACAGTAAGGTGGTGTCATTAGCAAATTGGAGGAGGTGAACAGGTGGGGAGGGGGTTTGGGTATATCATGTATGAGAGTTGGTATTGTGCTCCATGGTGGTGACTGTGATGCAGTGGGTGGTGACATGAGTGGGGGAAGCAGAGATGGTCATAGTAGGCCAAGTGGGGAGTGGTGGAAAGTCGTGGTGGTAGTGGCAGGAGTGGGGGCAGAAGCATGAGTGTGAACAGATGGAAGAACAGTAGCAAGGGCAGTATACAGGTGGGAATACAGGGGAGGGGAGAGTATGGAAGGGGGGGAGACTTTGAGGAGGGCAGGTGGAGCAAAGGGGGAAGCCCAGAGGAGGCACTCCAGGAGGTAATGGTGGGGTCAGGGGAAAAGGAGGTGAAGGACATGATTGTGGTTGTGGTGTCATCGAGGTAGGGAAAGAGAAAGAAGATGGGGTCAATGAGGAGGTGGAGGGTGGCAGGCAGCAGCAGCACAGGTAGTGAATGGTGGGCAGCGGCAGTGGTGGTGGTGGTGGTGGTGGGCACCCGTGGCTGGTGGCAATGGGAGGTGGTGACGTGCAACGGCAATGGGCAGATAGACAGACGGGATACAGCAGCCGTCAACCGATGGTAGCAGATGGCGACAGGATGTGCTTCAAAGTGTTGATTTCGTCCATAGGTAGCCTGGGCAGTGAAAATCTTCTGGTTTGGAAGTTGTGAGACTCCAACACACATGATGGCACACAGCGATTTGTTTTCCTTTATTGTCATGCCCATGGGTGCAGGAATGGGCTGGTAGCAGCACAATTCGCCACTCATCAGCTAGGAGATTACATAAAATACCATTTGAGAACATTACATATATAAAATATGGGGATAAAACCTGAAATATACACCTGAGATGGAGGAAGCAATTGGTGCTAAAATATATGAAAAAGAGGTAGTTGGATGAGACATGTTTGCACAGAATCCATGTTAGTTAAAATTGCACTAAATGAAGATGTAGCATGTAAACACTAGTGGCATGTATAGAACAATTAAAAACAGTGTACACAGTATGGGATGGCGACACTGAACACACACTGCACTGATGTTACATACCAAGTGAGGATAGGACAGAGAGGAGAGGAGAGGAAGGAGATGGGGAGGGTTGATGGAGGAGAGGGGCAGGAAGTGGGAAAGCACACCAAGGGGCAGGAGATGGGGGAGGGAGAGGAAAGACTGGAAAAGTAAGGATCAAACAGCAGAGGGGGAGGGGAAGGAGAGGGAGCCCAAGGGAGGAGGGGACTGGAAGAGATCAGAGTTCGAAGGAAGGATAAATATCTTCTTTGGCAGAAGACGTGGAGGGTGTGGAGATGGGCAGAGGTGGGAACTCATCAGTAAAGGTGCAGCAGTAGGTAGGGAGGGGAGAGGAATGGGGACACCAGGGGACGAGGGGGATTGGGGTGACGGTTTACAGGAAAAAGATGTGTCCAAGGTAAAGGAGGAGATGTGGGGAGGGGATGGAGTCAGGGTATAACAAAGGATGGGATGGATCAAGATTTGTAGATATGAAGAATGGTGGAGGGTTGCAATACTCACACCCAGCTGGACATGAGTTTCAGGAGGTGGAATCTACCATGGGTCTTCCACTGAATCATAAGGTGATGGTGAGTCCAGGTGAGGTGATGGTCAAGAGTGAGGCCAAGATATTTCAAGTTGGATAGAGTGGTCATAGATGATGAGGTAGAAATCATGGAGCCAGAAGAAGGGGTTGGTGGGTCCCATATTGATTGCCTGGGTTTTGGAAGGATGAAGGAGCCACGGAGGGAAGGATAGCATATTGAAGGAAAACGATGGGTGGGGTGGTTTGGGCATATCAGAGGTACAGGAGATAGAGGAGAGGAGAAAGGATAGAGCCCTGGGCACACTTGTAGTAGGGTAGGTGGTACAGGGATTGGTGTTATGAATGGGGACATAGGAAAGACAGAGGGAGAGGAAGGAGGCAGTGAGATGGATAAAGTTGATAGGAAGTGCGTAGGTCAGGAGCTTGAAAAGTAGTTTGGAATGCCATACACAGCCATAGGATATCTGATGGTCAAGGGAGCGATGGGAGCTAAGTTGGAGGGAGAGGAGATGAGTGTGATTAAAGAGCTGGACATTGGCAGAGAAGGAGGGCCAGAAACCACAATGGGTGAGAAGGAGGAAGTGGTGTTGAGTTAGATGGTGATGGTTACTTCAGGAGAGGATAGACTCAAAGACCTTACTGAACACAGAGGTGAGGCGGATCAGATGATAGAAGGAGGTGTCAGAAGGGGTTTCGTTAGGTTTAAGGAACAACAGGTTGCAGGAAGTCTTCCACAGGTCAGGGTAAAAGCCAGTGGAGAGGACAGTGTTGTACAGGTTGGCAAGGGCGACAAAGAAGGAGACTGGGAATTCCTTGAGGTGACAGTAGGTAATGCAATAGTGACTGGGGGTAATGTTGTGTTTGGAGTGGAAGATGAGTTTAATGTCATGTGCTGTGATAGGAGGGTTTAATTCCGAGGGCAGTAACTGGTCAAAGTACTGGAAGCTGGGAACAAGTGGTGGTACAGTGGTATTGGTGCAGTCAAGGATATCAGGGAAGAGGGAGTAATCAAAGTGAGGGTCATCAGGTATGGAGAAGATTTCAGAGAGATGGGAAGGAAAATGGTAAGCTTTACTGAGGTTGTCTGGGAAGGGGTGGTTGTCATAGAGTGGGTAGTAGGGGACTAGATGGCTACCAGGAAGGCAGACCAGTACTTGGATGAGTTGACAGGGAGGGTGGCCTTGAATTGTGTGCATGTATTGGGCCAGTCCCGGCGTTTCTTTGTTGTCAGGAGCTTTTGACCCTGTCTTTGTAATTGCTGGTCTTGGAGGAGGGTGTCCCAGTCACAAGTGTGGAGGGAGGAATGGTACAGCTGGCAGTATTCACAGAGAAGGAGTACAGTCAGTGGAGGAAGAGGAGGAAGGGGAGGATGGTGGGGGTGGATAAGTTGGTGGGAATGTGGGCCACCACAGCGCCAGGGACGGTCTTCTGGTGGAAGGATGAGGCGTGAGCAATTTCATCAAGATGATGGAAGGGGAAAGGGTGGCTTCTGACCTAGGTATTGATGGATTACCATTAGACATTCCAGTCTGCATTGTGATAGTCATGAACGACTTTGGAAGGGCGACAGGGTGGGGAGCTCAGGTAGGCCAAGGGGCAAAGGAGGTGGTGAGAAGGATGGGGAGGTGGTCACTGCAAGTGGGATCTAGGACTTCTGCAATTATACACCCAAGGAGTTTGGGGGAAGCAAGGATTTCATCAGGGGTAGTGTTACTTACGGGATGGGTATGCTGAGGGAGGAGGACAAGATCGTCATGGAGTGTGGGAAGGAACTGACACAACTGCTGGAGTGTAGCAGGGTCGCAGCTATGAATGTTAAGGTTGGCAGCAATCACGAGGGTGGAGAAGGTGTTGTCAATATGGGAGAGAAAGTCATCATGGTTGGGAGCAGCAGGATGGACATGGATTGCGGCACAGGTGATAGTGAGGGTAGAGAAAAAGCTGCGGAGGATCAGGTGCTCAGTAGGATCATTGAGGAGGGGTTGTGGCTGGATGGGGATATGCTTAAGGTGGCCAACATGCCACCCCACCTCACACTAAGGGTCGGGGATTATCAGTACAGTGAAGGACATAGGGAGAGGTGAAGGCAATATTGGAAGATAGAGGAAGGTTTCATTGAGGATGAAGGCGTCAGCCAGGTGCTGGAACAAGGTATGCATGAACAGGAGCTCGCTAGCGGGGAAGGAGTGAATGTTTTGATAAAGGAGGGGGTATTGTTGTCGCTCCAGGATGGAGGTAGGGTAGTCAAGGTAGGTTTAAATGAGGGTGTTGAGGTGGGTAAAGATGAAGAGGGCTTGGTTATGGGTGTAGACAGTATAGATTTTCAGGTGGAAAATGGAACGGCTGGCGAGGGAGACCTGCTGGAGCATGTGTGGGCGTTGGAAGGTGTGGATGTTTTGAAGGATGATGGTGAGGAATTGGATGATGTCTTCAGCTGTGGGGGTGGACGGAGGGAATCGATCAGATTGAGGGGTTGATCAATGCGACAAACGGGGATGGTAAGTTGTGGTTTGGTTGGGGGAGGGTATTGCCTTACAATTAGAGGAACGGGTGGGGTGAGCTTTATTACATGTATTGCAGGAAGAAGGGGAGGCAATGGGACACTATTTGAGGAAATGAGACGTTTTTCCATGGGGGCAAATGGGAGGATTTTTACAGGTTGTTATAGACCAGGCACTTTTGGCGCTGGTAGGACTGGGGAGGGGAGCAGGAAGGGTTAACAGGGTGGTGGCGGCTATAAATAAGGGCTCACTGGATGAGGAGGTGGTCCATGGTGGAGGGGGTTCGGTGAAGAAATGCCTAAGGAAGATAGGTGCAGAGTCATTGTAGATATGGTGGGCAGTACGTATTTCCAGGGCAGGGTGTGCATTCAGTCCCGCCAACACCTCCACTTCCATGACCATGGGGCTGAGGTTTGTGGTCATGGCAGTGAGGGTTGGCAGGCGGTGAGGGGTTTGGTGTTGGCATGGAGAGGACAGGGTAAGGAAGGGTGTAAGTGTGGCATGAGGACCAAGGGTGAGACAGGAGATCTTTTTGAGGAGGTCAGTGTGGAGGGAGGAATTGGGGGACTTGATAAGGATGGAGTCCTTCTAGGGAATGAGTTGGGAAATAGGAAAGATTTTGGTGATTCCCACAATCAGACAGCAGGCATAAAGGAACTTGGGGTTGGGGTGGAAGAGGACAAAAGTGTGCATGCTGGGGGTGGGGATGTGGGAAAAGGGGTGGTATCAATGGAGAGTCAGAAGGGGTGGGAGTTGGTAGTGTTTTATTTGGTGGAGGGGGCAGGCATAGGTCAACTCTAGACCGTTTAGACGTTTTTTCGATGAAGGTGACCTGGGAAGAAGGGTGAGGGATAGGCTGGAGAGGGAGGCGATGGGAGGCAGGCCCTGACTGGGGTAAGGAGGTGCCAACAAAAGGTGGTGTCAGCACATAATCTGGGATGGCGACTGTTGCCTGCCAGGCTGTGGCCTAGTGGATTGGGGCCCGGGCAGATGCAAGAGGTGCTGGGGGCAACAGAGGAGGGGGGGGGGGTACATGAGGAAGTGGGAGAGGGATGATAAATGTGGGGATACTAGATGGGGGAGGTGAAGGAGGGGGATGAAACAGTAATAAGGGCAGGCTGGGCATAAGGACGGGGACTGTAGGAGGTACTCCATGAAGTGAAGATGGGGGCAGGTGAGGGGGAGAAGTAGATGATGGTTGTGGTTGGGGTGTCCATGTTGAGATGGGGATGAGCCTACTGGCGATAGGTGTCGCCTAGATAGGGAAGCTAGGACTGGTAAGATGACACAGGACAGGTGAAGGTGATAATGATGACGCTGATACTCGCACTGATGGTGATTGGCGGCAGGCTTCCAAGGCTTTGATTTTGTCCTTGAGTGTGACTCAAGCAGCAGAAATCTTCCGATTTGGGAGTTGTAGTACCCCTTCCAAATCGGAAGTTGTGGTACCCCCTTTTTTTCCTATATTGTATTTCAATTCTCCACCCAAGGTGGGCTGGTAGCAGCACAGGCGCTGCTCTACAGCCAAGAGACGTTACAAGTATATAGGAAGACATTTAAAACAATACAAAGGAGAAAGTACTGCCGAACATAGAAATAAAAAGGGGGTGACTATAAAATGGAGATAAAAATCTAAAAAACTATTTTACACAAAAGAATAGCACACTGTAAGAATTAAAAGACAAGAGGTGAAGTATGGCTGGAGCATAAAAAGCTGCAGAAAGATGAAACCAGCCATGCAATGACAGCATAGCACAGAACAATAAGGGGCAGCAAAACTAAGTATATACAAGTCGAGCACATGATTAAAACCACATCACTTGATGACACTGTAAAATTGTCCGATCACAACATTGATGCAGCACACTTAATGATGAAGAAAAAGCTGGCAGGATATGCCAGGGGTATGGATACAATGGAGAAGGGGAAAAGGGGCGAAGGGCAGTGCTAGAAGGGGGGAGAGAAGGGGAGATAGGGCGGGGGGCGCACCGAAGGAGGCCGGGGAGGGAAGGATGGGAGTGGGAAACAGCCAAGGAGGGCAGAGACTCAGGGGAGAAGGAGGTTCAAATGGTTCAAATGACTCTGAGCACTATGGGACTCAACTTCTGAGGTCATCAGTCCCCTAGAACTTAGAACTACTTAAACCTAACTAACCTAAGGACAACACACACATCCATGCCCGAGGCAGGATTCGAACCTGCAACTGTAGCGGTCTCACGTTTCCAGTCTGTAGCGCCTAGAACCGCACGACCACTCCGGCCGGTGGAGATGGAGGAAAAATCACTTTGGGGGAAGAAGGGGAGGGAAAAGCAAGGCCCTGGGGAGGGGGAGGAAACAAGGAAGGGCCACATTTGGTAGGAAGGGTAGACATAATAGCGAAGCTCATCACCTGGGAGGGGGAGATGGGGAGAGGATTTGGAGGATTCAGTGGGTGGTGGAAGTGAAAAATGAGGGTACCCCAGGTGAAAAGGTGGTAGATGGTGGGGACAGACTCCAAAAAGACCCACATGTGGTAAGTGGGACCAGAGGGATTGTGGATAGGGGGAGCAGAGCGGATTTCAAGGTCAGGGTGAGAATTTAGTCCAGCCAGCACCTCAGCCTCCATGATCACTGGGCTGGGTTTAGTGATCACGGCGGTGTAGGTCGGGGACAACAGGGAGGCTGGGGCTTGTGAGGAGAGGGTATCAGGGATGCCAAACATGATAGACGGGATTTTACAGAGGAGGATTTGATAAGGATTGAGTCCTTGCAGGGAATCAGTTGGGTGATGGAACATCTGGGAGATACTTTCGTATCTCCATGGTGTGTGTACAGGTGTCGAAGAACTTGGGGTCCAGGGTCGAAAGGACAAAGGTGTGGAGGGTAGAGGTTGTGGTATGGGTGACAGTAGGAAGGATGGTATCCATGAAGATTATGGCGGGAGGTGGAGGGGGTGGTCATTTTTTGTTGGAAGTGGTGGAGGCACATTCAGTATTGAGATGCTTCTGGGGTTTATTGGTGAAGTTAGCCTGGGAGGAAGGGAGAGGGACAGGGAGGAGAGGGAGGTGGCACATGCAAATCCTTCAGGTGTGGTGCAGATGCCAGGAGGTGCTGAGGGTTCTGTGGTGATAACAGTGGCCTGGCACGATGTGATGGGGGGAGCAGAAAGATGAAGTGATTGGGAGGGGGGCGAGAGAAGGGGAAGCTGACCACCTGAGGGGTTGCAGCTGTGGTGGCAGCTGAGGCATATGTGAGGTCAGAGGCCAGAGTGGGAGCCATTGCAGGTGTGGAGGGTGGGGGAGGGGAGTAGAGGTGTGGGTTGGCAGCAGGGTAGGAGATGGGGGAATGAATGGGTGAGTGGGGGGAGGGAAGGCTATAGGTAAGGGGGGAGAGGAAAGAGGCACTTCAGGAAATGATAGTGAAAGTGGGGGAGGGGGAGGTGTAGGTGAAAGTGGAGGTGGCTACAGACAGTGGGCGGCAATGGATGGATGGACAGACGGACAGTGGGTGGCGGTGGTGGCGAGCACTAGGCAGTGATGGCGATGATCACCGGATGGTGGTTGTGGCGTCGATCATCAGGTGGCGGCGACGAGCTGCGGGTGGCAGCAGCGAGCACTGGCTGGCAGTGGCGGCGGCGGCGGCGGCGGCGGCGGCGGCGGCGGCGTGGACGGCGTGGGCGGCGGTGGCGAGCACCTTCTCCACAGTGCGGGGCGCTCTTACCGATGCGGGATCAGTGAAATCAGCGGTGACCAGCTACTGAATGAGACCAGTGCATTGAACCCGGCAGCTCTGAGGAGTCCTTGATCTAGGGGTGAGGTCGGTGTGCGAGCTGCAGTTACTTCCCCCTGTATGTCAAAGGAGCAGGTCCGAGGCTAGAGACATGGTTCCCAGTTTCTTCGCTTTTTAACTGTTCATGATGGCTGTAGCAGAGACAAGTGACTCTGGTGCACTGGTGGGGGTTTCTCTGCTAGCTGATCCCTCACCACAAGATGGTCTGGGTCAGGCGATGGAAGGTGACATAATGAAATAGAAGAAACAGGCAAAATTAGTCAGGCTGCAGTCCAGGCAGTTAGAAATGAACTGACTGGGAGGGCAATTGCCAATGCGAAGCTTGAAGTCTGCATTAAAGAATTAGAGAAACAAAATTATAGGTTATGAAAGCAACCTGTGAAACATGGGCTGGCGTGGCCACACAAGTGGCACCAACGGCCCAAACAACTAAAGAAACGATAGCTAAGGATTCCAAACGACCGGACATGGCGGTCTTTCTTAGACCCATGCCTGGCCAAGACATTAAAAAGGTTCAGGAAAATATTACGACCACAGTCAAACAGGCAACAGAAAATATTGTAATTAACAGAGTCAATGCAACTAAGGATGTGGTAATAGTTGATGTTGCCACTGAAGATGAGAAGAACAAATTATTAAGTAAACAAAAGATGTGTAAGGCTATTAAACGTCGACCCCCTAAGAAGTGTAACCAATTAATTATCTTGTATGATGTCCCAACGTCCTTAAAGGAGGAGGATTTATATGAGACTTTGTATCACCAGAACTTAGACGATATGGACTTAGACACTTTCAAGAACGACATTAAGTTAAGGTTTAGAACAGAACCTAGGGATCGAGATGTTGTCCATCATGTTGCCGAGGTTTCGGTGCTTTATGGAAAAAATTAACAACTATGAGCAAGGTATATATTGGCTCTTGTGCCATAAATGTAAAAAATTACCTTATGGTACCTCGTTGGTACAACTGTTGGGCCACAGATCACGTTCATAAGCACTGCAGCAGGAAGCCGGCAAGCTCTAAGTGCTGCGCTGATCACAGAAGAATGGATTGCAAGAAGTCAAATGTTTGCATTCCATGTACACGCAGAGGCAAAACGACCTGTGGTGCTCGAAGAGCAACAATGGTAGACGCTTGCATTCAGACCAAGCCAGTGGCTCAAGCTCCTCCAAGCGTCTCCTTCTCCCACAACCAGATAGAGGAAGCCAAGAGACATGTGGGGCGACCAGTGATAGTTGGCTGGCCAGTGGTAATTCAGGGCAGCGAAATTTTAGACAACCGTTTGCGAGCAGGTAGAGTCAACAGCACTCTACCTGTGTTCATGGAACAGTCACACCAACTAATTCAAGATAGCACTGTAACCAGCCTGATGCCAATACTGGAAGTACCGCAAATGAGAGCTTTGGGTAAGAAGCGTATACCCCAATTTAGAGAACGCTATGCAGTTGTCGCGCCTGGAGCAGCTGCTGTCCTGACAACTGCCCTAAGACATGTCGTTCACGCAGGACATAAGTACAGAAGAAAAGCCACGTCCTCAACATGGAGGCTGTGGACAAAATACAGTTAAAGTCGATGAATCTCCCAACTGACTTCAGAGCCCTGCATGACCTTGTTAAAACAGTTTTTGAAAGAAGAGACGAAAGGTTCGACTTCGACGAAATTTATATACAGTCCATATTAGCCAATAGGCACATTGCGCTCGACTGGAAAAAGACTTGGCCTGAATGTAAGGTACACACTTATTTCCCATAATGTAGCCTGAAATAAACATTGGACAAATAAATACACATAACAGTCGTTTGGTGATGCCGGAGCTGCGAAGGGTGGTGCAGGAACCATACTCCCAAGCTGGGAAAATTTCCTTTATGGCTGCCACTTGGCACGTAATCAGCATCAAGGATCAGCCAAAAGCAGCTCTAACTGTAGCTAATAAGGCATTACATGACACAGTCCTGTCATAACTGTCAGATAGCCACTGCAACGTTGTGGAGTTTCAGTCACCTGTCGGACTCGTTTACATGGTAAATATGTACATCCAATATGGAGGTAATTCTGAAGATAATTTAGATCACCTCACATGGGTCACAATGGCGTTAAGGTTATTATGACATCTGACATCAAGGCTACATCCCCCCTATGATTCAGCTGCACTCGAGATGCAAATTGTGAGAGAGCTGAAGAACTAATAATGGCCTCACAACTAGTTGTTGCAAATAGACCTGGGAATAACCCCACTTATAGGGGTGAAGGTGGAGCTGAAACGAATGTAGATGTTACTTTATCGATGCCCAGTGTCACTGGCAATATTCGGAATTGGAGAATCCTTGATCAGGTCACAACAAGTGACCACAACCTGATTGTGTTAACCCTAGGTGACAAGGAGTGCTGCTGGGACATGGAGTGGGAGGTTGAGTTCAACTTTAACAAAACCAATTTGGAACACCTAACTCTGGAGGGTGATGTTCCTCCATTGCCAGAAGGTGACAAAAATATGGATAGATACGACGAGGAGCTGGTAGGATCAATAGTTAGAGAGGTGAGTGTTGCCATACTAACTGGGAGGAGAGCCGTTGCGGCATCCCCATCTCCATGGACTGCCAACCTTGGACGTATGTGTCAGTCTGTAAGAAGGGCGAGGAGGTACTACCAGCGAAGTGTCGTCTGGCACGAAAAGCAGTTTTGGCTACAAAGGTATCGCGACGCCAAAGACTTCTTCCAGAAGGAACTAAAGGAGGTAAGAATCAGGAGCTGGGAAAAATATGGGCTGCATCAGTTACCTACTGACCCCTTGGGAGTCCCCTACAAGCTGGTCAGGAAAAAATAAGATCTCCTACGGTTCTGTCGACCATCAGGGACAGTGGCCAGGTGACAAAGTCCTGGCAGGAGACTGCTGAGATCCTCCTTTGGACTCTGCTGCCAGATGATGACGAGAATGAGGACACAGAAACGCAGCATCAGATCCGCAGGGATGATCTTGCAGAGTACACCAAAAACACTGTGGCGTACCCCTTCTCTGAGGAAGAAGCGGTGGCATATGTAAAATCCATGAAAAGGGGGAAGGCTCCAGGGACAGACGGTATGGTAGCAGAGATGGTGCAGTTCCTCATCCCTCAGCTTATTGCACCTCTTACTAGGCTTAATAACAAATGCCTGAGACTTGGCAAATTTTCAAAAACATGGAAGAAGGCAAATGTTGCCATCACAAAGAAGGGAAAAGACAAAGATGCAATGGAAGCCAAGTCATATTAGCCAATATGTCTTCTAGAAGTTTTGGGGAAAATATGAGAGGCTATTGGCTGGCAGACTGGCGGCACATGGGATGCTGTGCAGGATGAGCGGTAGGCAGTTTGGCTTTCAACTGGGGCCATCAGTATCTGACACAATTGCCCTGGTGTCCAAGGTCTGCAGCTCAGCCACAGATAAGTATGTGCTGGGCATCATGGTGGATATCAGTGGTGCCTTTCACAAACTGTGGTGGCCTTCGCTCTTCTACTCCTTGCGGGAGAAGGAGTGTCCAGGGCCACTCTATGGCTTTCTGAGCAGCTATTGTGAGGAGAGGGAGGTCTGGTTATCATCGTCTAGTGGAAAAATAAGTAAAACGATCACCAAGGGGTGTCGACAGGACTCTGTGCTGAGGCTACTATTTTGGGATATATATATATATATATATATATATATATATATATATATATATATATATGGAGCCCTTGCTGGAAAAGCTACACCTTAGTGACGATGTACTAGACGTGATAGCCTATGCAGACGACCATCTTCTGTTGGTCGGTGGCCACAGCCATGAGGACTTGAACCTAAGGTGGAATGGGCTATGACATCATTCGCTGATTGGTGTCACAAATCCAAAATGAAGATCGTACCAAATAAGTAACGTATTTACTCCTTAAAGGTAGTCTAATCAGGTATCCCACTGTGAGGATAGAGGTAACACCAGCTCTCCGGCACCGCGAGGCTCGATACTTAGGACTAATCACAGATGAAAAATGGAACTATACAGCCCAATAGATGCAGTAGCCCAACGTTATTTGGAAGTCTTAAATAATCTAATTAACACTGGGCACAAAATATTCCATTTGACACCCAACTTAATCAAACGTCACAACAATATATTAACCTCAATATTAAGATACGGGGAGGGAGTTTGGGCGCAGGCTCACAAGGGTGGTGCTGTTATGGCTGTGAGGAGAGTGCAGCGGAATATTGTGTTACGCTCTGTAGGGGCGTAGAGAACAACTCCTGGGGGAGGGGGGGGGGGAGCTTTGCTGATGTTGATGGGGCTATGTCCTCTAGGCATTAGAATCATCGAACGGGGAGCATGGTATTGGGTAACCAAAGGAAAAATCGAAAAGACCAGGGGATTATGGGGGTACAGCTAGGTGATAAATTTGCAGTCAGAAGAAGAGGGGAGGAATTGTGGCAAGCGTCATGGGAAAATGAGGCAATATAGCGGAGGGTCTTTCAACTGTTGCCTGACGTTAGGGAAAGTTTACAAATGGATTATTTTAAGCCAAGTAAGGGTTTGCTGCACTTCCTCACAGGGCATGGACCATATCCGACATATTTATGTCGTTTTGCGAAACGGGCTACACTTATTTGTGACTGTGGCACTGAAGAAGGCACTCCTGATCACGTTATCTATGAGTATCAGATATACAATGACGTGGCAACCCGATTACCAAAACAACTACCTAACCATAATACCTTTTCCTTGATAAGACATGATGATACATTTTAGATTCTCAACACCATGGCAAACGATGTGACGCAGAAGAACTTGAATTAATTTATAAGTGACCATAATGGTCGTTGAATGAAAATAACCGATAAGACTGAGATGCACCTGCCCAGTAACGCCAGACACGGAATGGCCAATCGCCGTAACGACCTTGATCCACCTTGCTCCAGGATCAGGGAGGCAGGTGTGTCAACAACATCAGCCTGAAAACAGCACTTACTTTTTAGTTATTATGTACTAGTAGCTTAGAAACGAATGTAGATACCAACTAACGAGTACTAACACGATAGGGACTGCAGCGAGTTCAAGTACTTTGGGCCAGCCCAGCGCCAGAGTCACGCCCACTGGGATTAGCTCGGTGGGCAGGCCAGCAACTATAGGTTTATAAGATTTTCTGGCACACCTGTAACGCTGCAGAAAATACGAATTTTTGTATCCTTGTAGAGTAGAATAGTAAACACTAATCTTGTCCATAGTAATAGCCATTAATGAATGTATGAAGCTGAAATTGTTGTTGTATTAATTATAAGGCCCACTAATTACAATACAATACAATACAATCTTAATCATACAACATTCTCACTACATAAACTAATTAGTGGACCTTATAATTAATACAACAAGCAATTGTAGCTTCATACTTTAATTAGTGGCTGTTGCTATAGCTATTGACAAGGTAATTGGAATCTACTATTTTACTCTACAAAGTACAAGGTCTAATTCTGCAGCGTTACTGGTGTGCCAGAAGTTTTACAAACCTACTTTTGCTGGCCTGCCCACCGAGCTAATCCCAGTGGGTGCGCCCCTGGCACTGCGCTGGCCCAGAATTACTTGAAATTGCTGCAGTCCCTGTCATGTCAGTTAGTATCTACAGTATATTATAAACTGCTAATACCTAATAGCTGAAATAGAAGTGCTGTTTCGGGTTGATGTTGTTGACAGACCTGCCTCCCTGATCCTGGAGCAGGGCGTCCATTCCGCGCTCGGCGGTACTGGGCAGGTGCATCTCAGTCTTAGTCATTTTTCATTCAATGACCATTATGTTCCCTTATGAACTCCCTCAGGTCCTTCTGCGATACCTCGTTTGCCAAGGTATTGAGGATCAGATGGATATTGGCTCGTCTTAACAGGGAATAGGTTTAGCGATTCCGTAGCTGGTGTCGTAGTTCGGTTGCCATGTCATTGTATATTGGACACTCGTAACTAACGTGTTCAGGTGTACCATCTTCAGCGCCACATTCACACGTGGGTGTAGACCGTTTCCAAAATCGACATAAATATGTTAGATATGGTCCACGCCCTGTATGGAAGTGCAACAGACCCCTACTCGGCTTAAAATAACCCATCTGTAAATCTAATACCAGGCAACAGTTGAATGACCCTCGGCCCAGTTTCCTCATTCTCCCATGGCTCCTGCCATAATTCCTCCCCCTTCTTCTAATTGCAAATTTATCACCTACCTGTATCCCAATGATCTCCATGGTCTTTTCGATTTTCCCTTTGGTTACCCAATACCATGCTGCCTTTTCACGGATTCTGATGTCTGGAGGAGACAGCCCTATTAACACCAGTAAAGCCCCCCCCCCCCCCCCCCCCCCGTGCCCAGGAGTTGTTCTGTATGCCCCACCAGAGTGTAACACCGTATTCCGCTGCACACTTCTTATAGTCATGGAAGGCATCACCTTCGTGAGCCTGTGTGCTCAGACTCCCGCCCCATATCCGACTATTGACGTTAATATACTGTTATGATATAGTTTAAGTAGATTGGGTGGCAAATGGAACCTTTTGTGTCCAATGTTAATTAGATTATTTAAGACTTTGAGAGTTAGTTGAGCTATGTGGGCTTTTTATTTCCATTTTTCATCTATTGTGACTCCTAGATATCGAGCATTGAGGCGATGAAGAACTGGTGTTCCCTCAATCTTCACAGTAGAATTCCTAATTAGGCTACCTTTAAGCAGTAGGTACGTTGACTTCTTTGGTGCGGTCTTCATTTTCGATTTGTGCCACCATTCAGTGAGTGATGTCATGGCCCATTCCACTTTTGGTTCTAAGTCTTCGCAGCTGTGGCCGCTGACCAGCAGGAGGAGGTCATCTGCGTAGGCTATCACGTCTAGCATGTCCTCACTGAGCTGTAGTTTTTCTAGTAATGGTTCCATGTTTATATCCGAAAAGAGTGGCCCCAGGACAGAGCCCTGTGGGCACACTTTCGTATTTGTTTTACTTATTTTCCGCGAGGCGATGATAACCATACCTCCATGTTCTCACACAAGCTCCTCGCACAGCCCTAGAGGGCCCTGGGCACTCCTTCTCATGCAAGTGGGAGAAGATCAAGGCCCACCACAGGTTATCAAAGGCGCCACTGATATCCACCATGATGCCCACCACATATATGTGTGGGGCTGAGCTGCAGACCTCAACTGCCAGGGCAATTGTGTCAGATACTGATCACCCCAGGCAGCAACCAAACTGCCTGTCGCTCATCCAGTGCAATATCCTGTGTGCCATCAGTCTGTAAGCCAATAGCTTCTCAAATATTTTCCCCAAGATATAAGACATATTGGGCTGTAGGACTTGGCTTCCATTGGATCTTCATCTCTTCCCTTTTTTATAATAACAATAGTAGTCATCTTCCATGTTTCTGAAAATTTACCAAGCCTTAGGCAAACGTTGTAAAGCCTAGTGAGAGGTGCAGTTACCTGAGGGGCGAGGAACTGCACCACTTCTGTTACTATGTTATCTGGCCCTGGAGCCTTCCCCCTTTTTATAGATTTAACATGTGCCACCAGTTCTTCCTCAGTGTTGTTAGTGTGCTCAACAAGATCATCCCTGTGGATCTGGCACTGCATTTCTGTGTCCTCGTTCTCTTAATCATCTGGCAGCAGAGTTCAAAGGAGGACCACAGTAGTCTCCTGCCAGGACTCTGTCATTCAGTTGCCGTCCCTGATGGTCGAATGAACCATGGGAGATCTTATTTTTTTCCCTGGCCACCTTGGAGGGGAATCTTCAAGGGTCAGTGGATAGCTGATGCAGCACATGTCTTTCCCAACTCTTTACCGTTACCTTCTTTTAGTTCCTTCTGAAATACTTGTTTATCTTCGTGATATCTTTGTAGTCAGAACTGTTTTTCCTGCCAGGCGACACTTCGCTGGTAGTACCTTCTCGCCCTCCTTACAGAGTGACACATATGTCGAAGGTCAGCAGTCCATGGAGATGGGGAGGCCACAATGGCTCTCCTTCTGGTTGGTACAGCAGCTTTCACTGCTCTAACTATTGACCCTACCAGCTCTTCGGCATATCTATCCACATCTTCGTCACCTTCTGGCAATGGAGGGACATCACACTCCTGAGCTAGGCGTTCCCAGTCGGTTCTGTTGAAGTTAAATTGAACCTACCACCTCATGTCCAAATGGCGCTCCCCATCACTTGGCGTGAAAACAATCAGATTGTGGTCACTTTTCGTGTCTTGATGTAGGACTCTCCAGTTCCAAATGTTGTCAATGACACTAGGCGAAGACAGGGTAACATCTAAATTGGTTTCAATTCCGCCTCCACCTCTATAGGTGGAGGGATTCCCCTGTCTATTTGCAACAACTAGCTGTGAGGCCATTATTAGCTCTTCAGCTCTCTCAGCATTTGCATCTCAACTGCTGCTAAACCATAGTGGGCATTTAGCATTCACATTAGAAGTTATAATGATTTTGCGCCCCCACAATGCTGTGGTGACTTGTGTAAGGTGATCCAAGTAATCTTAAAAGTTACCTCCATATTGGAAGTACATATTGATGATGTAAACAAGCCCTGCAGGTGACTGTAGTTCCATGACGTTGCAGCGGCTATCTGACGGTCGTGATAGGGTTGTGACCTGTAGAGCCTTGTTAACTACAATTAGAGCTGCTTTTGGCTCTTACCTAGTGCTACTAATTAGCTTAGTTGGTGGGCGACTACCAGGCGACGACGAGCACCCGGCAGTGGCGGCAGGCACGGGTTGACAGCAGTGGCGGCGGACGCAGCGGCAGCGGCGGCGGTGAGCACCGGTCGGCGGCGGCGGTGGGGGCGGCGGTGGCGGCGGCGAGCACCGGACGGCGGTGGCAGTGGCGGCGGTGGCGAGCACCAGGCGGCGGCGATGAGCACCAGACGTCGATGGCGAACACTGGGCGGAGGAGGCGGTGGTGGTGGGCACCGGTCGTCGTCGGCGGTGGCGGTGGGGGCGCTAGCGGCGGTGGCGGTGCCGGTAACAGTGGCGGTGGTGAGCATCGAGCGGTGCCAGCGGGGGCGAACATCGGGCGGCGGTGGTGGTGGTAGCATGAAACACTGAGCAGCTTTAGCAGTGAGCGGGAGTAAGTGGCAAAGGTGTTGAGGTGAAAGACAGAGCGGATGGCGAAGGAGATCTGTTGGAGGGGTGTGGGCACTGGAAAGGGGTGGATTTTTGGGGGACTATGGTTAAGAAACGGATGATATCTTCAGCTGTGGGAGGCAGACGGAGGGCATTGTTTAGGCGGATGGGGGGGGGGGGGATTGATGGGATAGACGGAGACAGTAAGCTCGGGGATGGCTGGAGGGAGTTTAGCCTTACTTTTGTGGGAGTAGGTGGGATGCGGTCGATTGCAGATGGTTCTGGACGGAGGTGTGGCGAGGTTGGGATAGTTTTTTTAGAAAATGGGAGGCCTTGCAATGGGAACAGGTGGAGGGTTTTTACAGTTGGGGGTCCGGTGATCATTACACATTAGGCACCATTGGCAACTTTAGGTTTGGGGAGAGGATTTGGAGGATTTAGGTGAGAGGCATGGTGAAAAAATCAGGGCTCTCTGGATGAGGAAGTGATCGATTTAGGAGGTGGACTCTGAAAAGGCTTACATGAGGTAAGTGCGACTGGAGGCATTGTGGATACAGTGGGCAGAGCAGATGTCAAGGTCAGCCCACACCTCATTTCCCATTATCACTGGGCTGAGCTTAGTGATCATGGTGATGTAGGTCAGGGGGCAATGGGGTGGCTGGGGATGGTGAGGAGAGGAAGAAGAGAGGAATGGTGTCAGGAACATGTGGGGGCCAAACATGATATGCGGGATTTTACAGAGGATGTCTTTATGAAAGGAGGAGGAGGGGGATTAGATAAGGGAGTCCCTATGGAGAATCAGTTTTGAGATGGGAGCATCTGGGAGATACTTCCATATCTCAATGGTGAGGGTACGGGTGTCGAGGAACTTGGAGTCCGGGGTCGAAAAGTCAAAGGAGTGGAGGGTGGAAGCCGGAGTATGGGTGACAGGAGGAGGGGTGATGTCCATGTAGATGATGGTGGGAGGGTGAGGGGGTGGTGACTTTTTGTTGGAAGTGGCAGTAGCAGATTCGGTATTGAGGTGCTACTGGGTTTTTTTGGTGAGAGTATCCTGGGAGGAAGGGAGAGGGACAGAGACGAGAGGGAGGTGTTGGGCAGTAGATCCTTTAGGTGTGGTGGAGATGCCAGGAGGCGCTGAATGTTCCGTTCTGACAATAGTGGCCCGACATGATGTGATGGAAGGAGATGGAAGATGAAATGATTGGGGTGTGAGGGGGGGGGGGGGGGGAGCCGACCACCTGAGGGGTTGCAGCAAAGGTGGCAGCTGAAGCATACATGGGGATGGGGTAGGAGTGTGTTATGGGTGTGGAGGGTGGAGGAAGGGAGTAGAGGTGTGGGTAGACAGCAGCAGAGGAGATGGAGGAATGGGTGAATGGAGGTGAGGTGTATGAGTGGAGGCCAGGGGCGGCACACCAGAAGCGTTAGTGGAGGGGGTGGGGGAGAGGGAGGTGGGATGTGTGGCGGCAGCTGGAGACACGGATGGCGTGGGACTCTTCCACAAACGTCGATTGCACCCTGAGAGTAGCCCAGGCGGCGTCATCCTCCGATTTGCAAGTTGAGGGGATCCAACCCTCGAGATGCCTGGTACTCCTCAGACACGCGAAGTTGTATGTACTTGGCGTGTAGTAACCACATTTGAGAAAGAAACACGTTTACACTTCTTGAAAAATCGAATTGTATGCATTAAAAAGTGTGAAATGCGTATGAAGGGAACATATGATCTTTTCTACCAAAGTATTGGTCAATACATTACTTGTATATGACATATCAAGACGAACAATTGAACTACCTTCACAACAAAGTGCAGCGCCAATTGACGACAGATGACAGTAGCGTCGTCCAGCGACACAGCAGAGATCGCCACACCCATCTACTGAAAGGAGTATGAACGTTATACCTCAAGAGTGCGGCCAGAGGCGAAGAGGTTGACGTGCGGAGGCTCTAGGCACCGTATAACGTTGCGTACGATTCACGCACGCCAACACTGCTGTTTGAACTGCGTCTCTCCAGGTGGAGAGCAGTTGCTGCCGTGAGCGGGCGCGCGACTCTGATCAGGATTCACCACTCCATAAACGTTTGCAGAATATACATAGTCGCTTCTCTAAGGCTTCCATCAGACGTTTCCTTGGATTTTTAAGTCTGACGTTGAAAAACCGCGAGCACAGCAGTGTCGTTTCTACAGAAGTCAGGAAACGTATGACATTTACTGTTAGTTCTTGAAAAATGAGTATGGCTGTTGAACAGCGTATCGGTATACATTGTAGCCACTATTCTGTGTTACACAAGAAGAGAATGTTGCTGATGGCATTGATACGTTTCAAATTTGTCACTCAAGACATAGGATCCATTCTTTACTGTGTTTTATTTTACAATAAGAGCTATAGTCCACGATATCATACCACTGTCCCACAGTAACTGTGAAAGGTTTCCGTGATCGTAATCATTTGATAGGAAGTGGGATGTCTGTTTGATGGCAGGGTATATTTTGAAAGTGTTATATGGCAGACGCAATGTAAAACTCTCAGGATCATTTGACGAGCATGCAAAATCCTAAATTCATCTCTCCGTTCGGACATGATTATGCAAGAGAGTAGCGCGTCACTTCCGCCAATTACAAAGTAATTTAGAGACGTGTGGATGTTCATTTTGCGAAACATTAATTTAAATTTTACAAAACATACTGAGAAAAAAAAGCGGCGAGTTCAGTATAATGCGATTTTAAAAGCAGAGTTTAGAATTGATCATACTACCGTCTTCTAAGTCATTCCCTTTATAATACACAACGGCGTCTCACCTCACATCAGCTGGGAAGAGATGGAAACAAGTTTTGGGGTGTGTTTACGGCCCTTCTTTTCGCGTGACGTTATTGAGAAGAACAGATGTGCTACTGATATAATGTCTTGTTAAAGTTTCCAAGAAATCTAAGTCTTCCATCCGCTTGTCCTTTAGACCCTCTCTCTCTCTCTGAGAGGTCCAGAAGTCGTACACTAGGCGTTTGGAATGTAGCGCCGTTAACACTACAGTGTAGGAAATCTATTTCAGCGCCTGATATACCGGGTGATCAAAAAGTAAGTATAAATTTGAAAACTTAATAAACCACGGAATAATGTAGGTAGAGAGGTAAAAATTGACACACATGCTTGGAATGACATGGGGTTTTATTAGAACAAAAAAAACCAACGAATTGTTAGACTCGTGAAATATCTCTTGCGCGCGTCGTTTGGTGATGATCATGTGCTCAGCCGCCACTTTCTTCATGCTTGGCCTCCCAGGTCCCCAGACCTCAGTCTGTGCGATTATTGGTTTTGGGGTTACTCGAAGTCGCAAGTGTATCGTGATCGACCGACATCTCTAGGGATGCTGAAAGACAACATCCGGCGCCAATGCCTCACCATAACCCAGGATTAGCAGACATCGCAGCAGACTCGCTCGCCGCCAATGCTGACCACATCAGTGGGCCATCGTCGTGATCGTGGGGGGCCGAGGCCCTGTGCATCCGCCGTCACAACTGGGTGAGCCGACGATGCTGGGGGACTGCAGCCCGTTCCGCCTATCCACCATGGACGAGCCACCAGGAGGAGCAGGGAAGAAGACTGGGTGGGATAGAGTACACTCCGCACTACGAGAACGCTTCTCGTGCCGACAGAGCCGGGACTCCAATCCGGAGCCTCTTGCTGTCTGCAGCCGACCGGCTAGCCGAGCGCCACCAGCCATGCGGGGCCGAAGTACGAAGTAAGGACATTCATCCGCTACGCCACAGCACGCGGCGCTGCGCTAGCAAGACTGTGCGGCCCGGATCTGGTGTCATCGCTACGAGTCAGCGAGGACTCGGGGAAGGTCGTTGATATCACCAAGCCACATTGTAATCGGCAGGAATATAGGTGTTATGAATTAATAATGTTTCTTTGGCGTTTCTGACGCTTCTACAGCCATTTCCTAGCATCCTGACAACTGGAGAGGTCACCGCTCGGCCATCCAGTCCACTGTAGGCGACCGGGACCACAGGGGCGCCTACAGTTCTGATCAGATGAAGCTTCATCTGTTGGACATTTTTTGAACTTTTGTATTTTTTTGATTCTAATAAAACCCCATGTCATTCCAAGCATGTGTGTCAATTTGTACCTCTCTATCTACATTGTTCCGTGATTTATTCAGTTTTCAAATTTATACTGACTTTTTGATCACCCAGTGCATTCAGCAGCCAAGTTCCATGTACTACGGTCGCAAACTTTAGACAGGCGTTAGAAAGAATCACATCTCACGCAAGAACCTCGAAGATAGGAGAAATCACAACTGCTACAGAGCCGTACAACCGTTTTGCCATTGTTAAACTTTCATTACTTGATAGCTTGATATTTTTTTTAATGGAAAGTGTAGCAATACAACAATGTCAGACACCAACCACACAGTGAAACCGCATTTACACGTTCCTCAGCTCTACGTTTTTCGCTCTTGTACGTTGTATACTGTGCACTTTTTCGATTTTGCCTGCAAAGTTACCCCACTTTCACGTTTTCCGTTCATACGTTTCCGCACTTTTCGCCTGTTATTTTTATTCCTTCACAGTCATTTTTGTCACACTTATACGTTATAAAGACTAAGAAATCGTCTCGAAACGTTTCGTATATGGTGTGACAAGTGATTGTTGGTTTGCTGTGTGCATGCAAAGTCGCAGTTAGCTACAGTGCACATAGCGATGCTGTTGTGGCCTTATGGCAATCGGTGTCGGATTTTATAACTTGGCGGACACACGACGCCACTCTAGGTTGCTGTCGACCGGCCAAGCAGCGGGTAGCCTCTAATGAACAGTCGGAACGAGACGTCAGCGAAAACAGCAGTAGTAGTGGCAGCATCTAAGTTGCTCACAGCAATAGCTGCACCTGTGGTCAGTGGCGGCACGACGCGCCGTATGTAGAGTAGCGCTTCTCGATGGCGTCGCGTAATGAGGTCCTAAGGAGGGGGAATGCAGCCCGCGGGCCAACAATCACACAAGACATACCAGTGGCACTTGAAGGTAGTGTAAGCAGTTGCGGAGCACAGTGAGTGAACCTAGGAGTGTTTCTGCAACGAGCGAAATCAGTTTTCTTAGTGTAGTTTCCAGTTTTCGTGTATGGGAAAATGATGAGTTCGTCACAAAATAAAAGAAAATGTCTTTCCATGCAAAGCAGTCCTAGTGAAAAAGCGTCTCGAAATCCCGTATGCTACTTTAAATACCATATTGGCCAATGAAACGCAGATAAGCTCTAGCGCTCCGAAAGTCGCGCTAGGCGGTGAGAAACGCATGCGTATTCAGGGTGGAAAGTTTGCAGACATGGAAAAATACCTACAGACTTAGTTTCAGCAACAGCGTGCCTATTTCAGGCGCAATAACGAAATGAAAGGCTTTAGAACTCGCAAAAAAGTTAATGTTGAAAACTTTCATGCTTCTTCTGGTTAGTTACATCGCTTCAAAGTAAGATGTGGCATTACTGGCCGCAGAGTTTATGGGGAGGCCAACAGTGTGGATAATGTCACGGACTTTTTTTAACTGTTGCCGGACAAAACACCGGCATTTAAGAGCGATCCCTGCTTTGGCGGAAACAGAAGCAAACAGACAGTGACGGTACTCCTTACCGTAAACGCAGGTGGCTATGATAAACTCCACCTACTAGTGATTGGTAACTCAGCGATGACTCGATGTTGCAAGGGCGTAAAGTCGTATCCAACCAAGTGTGAGGCAAACAAGAAGCCGTGGGTGACTGCGAACCTCTTCAAGAGTCACCTCGATAAGCTAAACGCACGCATGGGTCGTGAGAAGAGGAAAATAGTTTTGCTTCTAGACAATTTTTCAGCTCATTTTCCGGCACTGTAGTTCTTGCAACAAGGAACTGGCATTTTTTCCAGTAAATTGCATGAGCCATATTCAGCCTCTGGACTTTGGTATCATTGCTTCCACAAAAGTAAAGTACAGGGAAATGCTGGTTCATCATATCATTGCACATTTTGACCCTCGAAAGAAAGATCCTAAACTGGACGTGTTTCAGGTAAATCAAATAATTGCAGTGTAGGTTAGGATACTCTTTACACATGCAGTATGTATGAAAAGCACCTCTTGTTCCTTGGGCTGCTCCACAAGCCCACTGAGTGACTTGTGCCGTCTACCTGCGGAGACCAGCAGTCTATTGTTTGCATGCACCACTCCAACCACTCACTTCCATGAACCACTCCAACCATCTGCTGTGGGCTGTGTAAACCTCAGGAGACACACGCACGCAGCAACTTCCTTTGTATCCATCGGCAGTCTCCAGAACTGCTGGCAAACAGTGAAGCATTTCCTGTCAAATCGTTACGCATTGTGTGTATGTGGTCCTACAGATGTGAAAAATAGCAAAATACATGCCCGAGGACATGCCCAGCCAAAAAGTGTCCTAGCCTGCAGACCTGGGTTTTGCCAAGGCCCGATTTTGTGAGCAGTTTGCTTTGTGACTGGCTGCTCATAAGGCCCTCTTAAGTGCCACTGACAAAGAGCGAAAGGATTCCTGCCACACCTGCACATGTAAGTTACACTGACCTTTAGAATTGGTGGGAACTGTGGCATTTCCTATCAGAGCACCTGCAAACCATTAAAGCTTGCTCTGTGCCAGGGCTGCTCCAAAGCCTGTTTTGTGTAACCCCCAGGGGGCTTGTGATTCCTGGAACGCCTTCACACTTGAACGACACCGACAAAAAGTGAAGGGATTCCTGGAACACATGCACACACTTGGAAGATGCCAACAAAGGGCAATGTGATTCCTGGAACTTCTGGCACTTGAGGGACACCGACAAAGAGCGAAACGATTTCTGGAAGGACGGTGACCACCTGAACTCTTGAAAAACACTGACAAAGAACAAAGTGATTCCTGGAACACCTGTCCACTTGAAAGACGCTGACAAAGCGGAAAGGGATTCCTGGAAGGACTTTTAAACATGTGTTTCGAAAAAGATCGAAGGACGCTCTCAAAAATGCCTGAGCCTGCAGACCTGGTCTTTCCCAAGGATGCAGATTCCTATTGGTTCCAACAAGATTACAGGCCAGAGCTTGAGTATATGTAAACCTTCACAAGCCCTCGCTCATTCTGCTCTAGTCTGCAGTCACACTTGTTGGTAGTGCATCAGGTCTGTCTCTAGCAGACTGAAGATGAAGCACTCAGCAGCAGCAGCAAACACCAGCAGTCCAAGTGGCAGTGGAAAATGTTCCTACCAATCTGGAGACGTGGTTTTTACCCAGGGTACAATATTGCTATTGGTTCCCGCCAAATTACTGGGCAGAGCTTGAGTATACAGAGTGAAGCGAAATTCGCGCAGTCGGGCTTCACAGTGCGATTTCTCACATTCCAGTGACAAAAAAATATCTGTCATAAAATTTCGTCCAGCGAGTACATCCGGCAGGAAAAAAGACGTTAAAGTCTTGCAACACTGTAACCAAATGCATGGTAACTACCTCTGCCAGCAGATGTTGCTTCTGCTGTACAGTTGGTGCAGAGGATAGAGTTTTGCTTTAGCATGAAGGGGGTCGAGGGATCGATCCCGGGTTGAGGTATATGTTTTTTATTTGGTAAATGTAGTCAGGGTGGTACAGTACCTGGCATCTTAATCGTCAACAGCGATTGCAGCAGGTCCTCTAGGAAACATTTGCACTTACATACTACAATTGTAGAAATGGAAGATTGGTCAGCTATGAAAGAAGCCCTTTCACACCACTTCATCTCCTAGATGCGAAACCTTTTTTCTTTGTACCCTTCTCCAGTGGTTCTGTAGATTAGTACTAACTATTATTCTTGCCTCCTTGACGTCCATTACATTTCATTAGGGCCAGTAGGACTAGCAACATGCTTTGGAAATAATGTCCAAACTCAGTTACTATTTATATGTGTTATCACTATGATCCAATTAATTATGCTTTTCAACATTGAGTCTGGTAACCACATGCTCTTCAGTATATATGCCAATGCATTATTACTATTATTATTATTATTATTATCTATGGTATTGTGGAAACATCATATCTATTACCGTTAGGGAAACAGTGTAATTCGAAACTGAACATTTCACAATTAGTGGTGTCGGGATGAATCATGCAGAACAATATCTGTCAGAGGGGTAATGCATGCTAGGAGCAACAGCGTGCAGGACTGATGACGTGTTTATACTGCATGCACTGTCCACCAGGCAGGGAGTAGTTGCGAGTGGAATCACGCGCCTGTGACAGGCTCCAATGTACATGGGTACACATATAGAATTTTCTCATTGTATACTCTAAATCAGTGTGGCAGACATATGGCATGCACAAGCGATGAATATGTGGATATGTTTCTGTCCATTGGTCCATCTGATAATCGGGCTGGTGTTCCAACTAGCGAATATGCTGCTGGATATCCTCGTCGACGCCATCCACATAAACATGTGTTTCGTCATCTGGAGCTACACCTTCATTAGTCAGGTTCTCTTCTTCCGTCGGCCAGAGTGGCCGTGCGGTTCTAGGCGCTGCAGTCTGGAACCGAGCGACCGCTACGGTCGCAGGTTCGGATCCTGCCTCGGGCATGGATGTGTGTGATGTCCTTAGGTTAGTTAGGTTTAATTAGTTCTAAGTTCTAGGCGACTGATGACCTCAGTCGTTAAGTCGCATAGTGCTCAGAGCCATTTGAACCATTTCTCTTCTTCCACAATCGCATGACAGAGGTCTTCCACAGACTCGCCGTACTCCAGCTTCTGGGGAAGCTATTCTGGAGTTCATACACCAAGAACCTTAGCGAAGCACATGTAGTGTAGCAAGACAGCTGTGTTTCTTACAACGCAAGGTCGTTAATGTGGTGCACTACCATGGGCTGCACCCTTATCATTATGCTTTCATGCAACACCTGCTTTCTGCAGACCGCCATCAGCGGATGCAATTCTGTGAATGGTTCCAACAGCAACAGGAAGCCAACGATGACTTCGTGAACACTGTAAATACGGTCAGATGAAGCAGCATTCTCTCATGAGGGTGTCTTCAATATGCACAATGCCCTCCATTGATGTGAGGTTAACCCGCACGTCACCCACGACCGTCGCTTTGGTATGAACGTCTGGGCCAGAATACTGGGCGACAGGTGTTTGGGCCGCTACATGTTGCCTGACCAGTTAACTGCACGAGAGTATCATGCATTTCTCTCAAACTGTCTGCCTGATGTGCTGGTAGATGTTCCACTAGATGTTTGGCAGAGGATATGGTTCCGACATGATGGTGCACCTCCATACTCTGGAATTAATGTGTGACAGTATTTGGACACAACATTTCTAGGGAAATGGCTCGGGTGTGGAGGTCCAATTGTATGGCCGCCTCTTTCACTTGACCTAAATCCCCTGGATTTCTTCCTGTGGAGACACCTGAAGGAGCACATGTACTCTGTTCCACCGGCGAATGTGGAAGAATTGGTAACATATATTCATGCTGCTCTTGTTATTGTGGATGCAGCTTTGCTGCGAAGGGTCCAGAGCTGTGTGATCTGGCGGGTTGCGCAATGTTTGGTCGTGCAGGGAGGCCACTTTGAGCATCTATTGTTCTGAGGACAAAGTATTCTGTTTTGAAGGTCACGCGGTCATTAATGTGGACATTATTATTGTCACTGGTTGCTAATGTGCGACGTCTGAGCGCTCATATTACATGTAGTAGAAATGACAACTAGATGTTGTGTTATTGCACTGTGCTATCATCTTCAGCATCTCGAAAATGATAATGTTTTTGTAGTTATTCTGTCCTATGACAGGTCATTTGTTTCCACTGTCTCTTTCTTAACTGCCTAACCACGTATTTCTAATGTTCAGCGTTACAAAATGTTGTAAATTTAGGATACAAGTGAACTAAGAAACGGTGTATATTACAGTATGAAACGCCAGAAAGAAATTGGCAAATAAAAAAGTGCGCGCCAACCCACGATCCAACCTTCGATCTCCTGCATGCTAACCGAAAGCTCTATCCACTGCACCAACTGTACAACAGAAGTGGTGTAAGGTGACACGGGTAGTTACTATTCATGTGGTTATAGTGTTGCCAGAGTGACACTCTTTAAGGTCCTTTTTCTGCCGGATGTACTCGCTGGACGAAATTTTGTGACAGGCATATTTTTATCGCTGGCATGTGAGGAGCCGCGTTGAGAAGCTCAAGTGCGGGAATTTCGCTTCACGCTGTATATAAACCCAACCATCACACGCCCTCCCTCATTCAGCTCTAGTCTGCTGTCATATTTGTTGGTAGTGAATCAGCCCTGTCTCTGGCTGACTGAAGATGAAGTGGTCAGCAGTAGCAACAAACACCAGCAACGCCAGTGGCAGGTGTCCTGACCAGTCTGGCTGCTTGGAGGAATTGCCACGTAAGTACATATTAAAAAAATTTGTAGTGAGTGTTTTTATCAGTATGTTCAAATTTCGTAGTACTGAATGTGTGTTAGTAGTATACAATAATTCTTATTGTTGTGATTGTTTCTGCAGCATATACACCTTAAAATCTGGAGGAGATGGACCAACAGCAGGAGGCTGAAAGGCAGCAAGCCAATGAGCCTGGTGTGGCTCTGTCAAACCCCCAGATATCATGAATCAGCTGCCAGCAATGGATCATTTACCATTTCTGCTGTAAGTACCTATTCTCAATTTTAAAAAAATGTATAGTGCTGTAATTTATGTGTGTGTATGCCTATGGAGTATAGGGCTTTAAATCAATAGCTTTAAATCAATATGTTGTTACTGCATCGGTAGGTCACTGTGGGGATTTGGACTGCTGACTCTATGCCAACTCTAATGCAGAGATGCCAGAGAGGGTGAAGGGGGAGGAAAATGAAATGAAATGATCATGTGACTTTGTTGGCCAGGACGCACTATCCAGAGAAGTTTGGCCACTGTGTTGCAAATCTTATTTCAAGTGACGCCATACTGAGCGATTTGTGCATCAGTGATGATGAGATGATGATGAGGACAACACAACACCCAGTCCACAAATGGAGAAAATCTCCAACCTGGCTGGGAATCGAATCTGGGCCTGCTGCATGAGAGGCAAACAGGCTAGCACTCAGCTAAGCAGGCAGACATGGAGTGGGAGCTGTGGCTCCATGAGTCTGAAAACTTAGAGTCTGAAATGATGGAGTAGGTGGAGGTGATCTCTGACGACCTAGGGGATATAGCTTCATCTTGGAGGCAGAGCGATATCAGTAATTTATATGCTAATCCCTACTGTTCTTTATTTTTGTAGTACATATAACCAGTATTCTTTCTTTGGAGCAGGTGAGTGTAATAAATGTCTTGAACAATGTACTTATTTTCATTATTCTTTTTCTCCACAGCTGGTAAGCCGACAGTGCCTAGGACAGGCTGACAGCGTGACCTACTCCACCACCACTACCCTACAGTACTCATTGGTCGAAGTGCTCTACCAGTGAAGATGCCGTCGAATTGCAGCCCTGCAAGACATTCTTCATCCACAAGGATGATGCTTGTTGGTGCACAGGCAGCTGCCTCAGCTGCTTCCACCTCCATCCCTGCTGTGTTCGCCTCTGTCGCCTCCACTTCCACCCCTGCTACCTCTGGCACTGCTGTCCCAGCTGCGCCATCAGTCTGGTGACGTGAGTGGTAAATGACCTGCAAACGTCCACCCTTCAGGCTATGCACCTCCCATCCATTAGAATAGAGCCACCAACTAGGTCAAGGCTACAAGTTGCTGGTACTGCATTCGACATACCTCATCGTCTCACATGGGGTGCACCTTGGCAGCCTGGATGCTCCTTCTGGCCTGATGCATTGGGTCAGGCGACTGCTCCACATCCCCCACCAAGCAAGCAGCAGCACACTACACCACAACCATCAACATCACCATTCTCTAGTTTTAGTGAATCTGTAGCTAGCAGCAGTTTTCTCTCCTATCCTGTAAGTAATGGACGCTACAATTAAACTACAATGTGACTGCACATCCATTTGAGGAGCGAATCTTGTTTACTTAGATAGAGAACCCAGGAGGGCATAGAGTTCCAACCGACTTTCTAAAAGTATGCCTTCCTCTTCTGCAAACGGAGCTCCTCAAAACTGTTAACAGTCCGCTGTATCCAACTATAAAGTGTAGCACAGTGGTAAGTTGTGAGCTATTGCACCCTCCAAAACAGGTCTCTGCTACTGAGGAGACAAGCACTGTATATATTTGGGGAAGAAATGGCATGTTATCATGAAAACCTCAATCACTAAGTGGCTTCATGAATTAATCTCGAGTGTTATACAGGCCAAGTTTTCCGAGATGGAAGCTAGAGGGCCTGGTAAAGCACTCAGACAAGTACTACTCCTCGATATAGACTCACATGTGTTTCATCCACTAAATGAGGGAGAAGGGTGAAGTTGACCCTACTGCCTCACAGAAAACAAATACTATATGCGGCACTATACCAAGTTGTATGTTAGTATGATTCGAATCTTAATCACCATAAATCATTTGTCAGGGATAATCCTGTAATTTGACTGCTCACTGAGCTCGAAAAAATTTTCACTAGAGATTGATAAGTTTTACAGCAGCAATGTTACTGTGACTAAGTTAAAGGAGAATATTGTTTGTGCAATTATGTGTCTGATTGCCACATTTTTGGACTGCCATTGGATAGAACATTGGAAACTCCTTGTAGGATCCACTGTCCCACAGTGCTGCTCATAACGCTTGCAACCTGAAGTGTAAATTACCGTGTTACGTACCCATCTTTTTTCACAGCTTAAGTGGGTAGGATGCTCACTTTCTTGCTGAGCACCTGGCTGATTTTGGTATGGAGTAGGATCAGGTCAGTATCCTGCACAAGAATGTAGAAAAATATATTTTTTTTCTCCAAATGTGCAGAATTACCTTCTGCTTCTTAGACTCGCTATGTTTTATGCAGTCACGACTCCATAAACTTGAAACTCTGCCTGAGGAGGACATGTACATCATTTCAGGTGCATATCCCAGTGATGAGAAGTTTCAGCTTGCGACTATGAAGAGGGTTTTCCCATATAAGTATCTGGATTATAAGGAAAAAATCGATGAAACAGACGCAGAATGTCAGACAAAGCTGAATTCACCAGCAGCCTTACAGGCAATACCACTTCAGATGCAGAGTATGAGTGTGCTATGAATGTTTGGCAGAGGGGTTCAATATCCTAAATTTACTGGGAGTATGCATAACTTGATGTGGACATGGATGTGCATTAGCATGCTGATGTTTTTGAAAAATTCCAGCGTTTATGCATGACCACATATACTTTGGATCCTGCTCTTATTACACAGCACCTAGGTTGTCAAGGGATGCTTTGCTCAAGAAAGCGAAAGTCAACATCGAGCTATTGACTGGTGTTGATATGCTTCTTTCCTTTGAGTGAGAGATCCATAGTGGATTATACCAATGTGTCCATGGACACTGCAAGCCAAATAACCCATGGATGGGTGAAAGGTTCAATGCATATGATCATATATCTTGATATCAGTAACTTACACAGGTACCATGCAACAATTGCTGCTGATTGGAGAGTTTTGAAGGCTATCTGAAGACAAATGCATTCAATTAGGAGAAAATATATATACATTACTCTGTACGATGCGCACAGCGAATTGCTTCTATGTCTAGAGCAACTAATTCCACGAAGAGACTCCATCCCCATTGATGAAAATGCTGGAGAACAAGCAGAGATACGTTCTTCAATATCATAATCTCCAGCGGTGTCTCAGTTTAGGAATGGAGCTGGCTGGAATCAAGTGTGCTATCTCCTTCGAGCAATCACCCTGGTTGAAGGAGTATATTGATTCAAGTATCGAAAAGAGGGCTTCCAAGAGAATAATTTTGAAAATGATTTTTTAAATTTATGAATAGCAAAATTTTCGTCGAGACCATGGGGAATTTAAGAAAAAACTGTGAAATTCATAGTGGAATGAAATGAGATGGGCATTATGGCTTAAGGAAATGTATTGCCAGAGCAAATTTCGAATGGATCACAATCTTCTAAAAGAACTTTGTTGCTGTGGACATGGTAAAGGATGCAGTAGAGTTCACAAAGCCTGTCCATGTGGGGATGTCCATATTACACCTGTCCAAACTCCACACATACCAATTTCATTATGAGTTTGCAAAAATAAATTTCACTGATCCAAAGTTACTTTACATAGATACAGATAGCTTCATCTATTGAGTGAAGGGCTGCAATCCATGTGAACTAGTGAGGTGCCACACTACTGCACTCGAAATGTCTTCCTACACAGCCGATAAGCCTTACAGTATTGTTTTCCAGAGCAAGGAGGTTATTGGTTTTATGGAAGATGAGGCCAATGGGTTGCTGTTTGCAAAGTGTATCGATCTCAGATCAAAGATATATGTGTATTGCACATTGGGAATATCACCCAGATGCAGGCGAAATGTGTGCATGATGTGGTATCAAGGGCTCTCACGGTACAAGTCTACTTGCAGTGCCTGTACAGCAGCGTTCACAGCGCTCCACTGCAGCCACACTACATGTTCAGCAAACTAGTATTCCCCCATGAACCATGGACCTTGCCGTTGGTGGGGAGGCTTGCGAGCCTCAACGATACAGATGCAACCACAACGGAGGGGTATCTGTTGAGAGGCCAGACAAACGTGTGGTTCCTGAAGAGGGGCAGCAGCCTTTTCAGTAGTTACAGGGGCAACAGTCTGGATGATTGACTGATCTGGCCCTGTAATACTAACCAAAACGGCCTTGCTGTTTTGGTACTGCGAACGGCTGAAAGCAAGGGGAAACTACAGCCGTAATTTTTCCCGAGGACATGCAAATTTACTGCATGATTAAATGAAGATGGCGTCCTCTTCGGTAAAATATTCCGGAGGTAAAAATGTCCCCCATTCGGATCTCCGGGCGGGGACTACTCAAAAAGACATCGTTATTAGGAGAAAGAAAACGCATTCTATGGATCGGAGTGTGGAATGTCAGATCCATTAATCGGGCAGACAGGTTAGAAAATTTAAAAAGGCAAATGGATAGGTTAAAGTTAGATATAGTGGGAATTAGTGAAGTTCGGTGGCAGGAGGAACAAGACTTTTGGTCAGGTGATAAAAATACAAATAAATACAAAATCAAATAGGGGTAATGCAGGAGTAGGTTTACTAATGAATAAAAAAAATAGGAATGCGGGTAAGCTACTACAAACAGCATAGTGAACGCATTGTTGTGGCCAAGATAGACACGAAGCCCGCGCCTATTACAGTAGTACAAGTTTATATGCCAACTAGCTCTGCAGATGATGAAGAAATTGATGAAATGTATGATGAGATAAAAGAAATTATCCAGGTAGTGAAGAGAGACGAAAATGTAACAGTCATGAGTGACTGGAATTCGACAGTAGGAAAATGAAGAGAAGGAAACGTAGTAGGTGACTATGGACTGGGGCTAAGAAACGAAAGAGGAAGCCGCCTGGTAGAATTTTGCACAGAGCATAACTTAATCGTAGCTAACACTCGGTTCAGGAATCATAAAAGAAGGTTGTATACATGGAAGAACCCTGGGGATACTAAAAGGTTTCAGATAGATTATATAATGGTAAGACAGAGATTTAGGAACCAGATCTTAAATTGTAAGACATTTCCAGTGGCAGATGCGGACTCTGACCACAATCTATTGGTTATGAACTGTAGATTAAAACTGAAGAAAGTGTAAAAAGGTGGGACTTTAAGGAGATGGGACCTGGATAAACTGAAAGAACCAGAGATTGTACAGAGTTTCAGGGAGAGGATAAGGGAACAATTGACAGGAATGGGGGAAAGAAATACGGCAGAAGAAGAATGGGTAGCTTTGAGGAATGAAATAGTGAACGGAACAGAGAATCAAGTAGGTAAAAAGACGAGGGCTAGTAGAAATCCTTGGGTAACAGAAGAGATACTGAATTTAATTGATGAAGGGAGAAAATACAAAACTGCAGCAAGTGAAGCAGGCAAAAAGAAATACAAATGTCTCAAAAATGAGATCGACAGGAAGTGCAAAATGGCTAAGCAGGGATGGCTAGAGGACAAATGTAAGGATGGAGAGGCTTATCTCACGAGGGGTAAGATAAATACTGCCTACAGGAAAATTAAAGAGACCTTTGGAGAAAAGAGAACCACTTGCATGAATATCAAGAGCTCAGATGGAAACCCAGTTCTAAGCAAAGAAGGGAAGGCAGAAAGGTGGAAGGAGTATATAGAGGGTCTAGACAGGGGCGATGTTCTTGATGACAATATTGTGGAAATGGAAGAGGAGGTAGATGAAGATGAAATGGGAGATATGATACTGCGTGACGAGTTTGACAGAGCACTGAAAGACCTAAGGCGAAACAAGGCCCCTGGAGTAGACAACATTCCAGTAGAACTACTGACAGCCTTGGGAGAGCCAGTCCTGACAAAACTCTACCATCTGGTGAGCAAGATGTATGAGACAGGCGAGATTCCCTCAGACTTCAAGAAGAATATAATAATTCCAGTCCCAAAGAAAGCAGGTGTTGACAGATGTGAAAATTACCGAACTATAAGTTTAATAAGTCACAGCTGCAAAATACTAACGCGAATTCCTTACAGACGAATGGAAAAACTGGTAGAAGCCGACCTCGGGGAAGATCAGTTTGGATTCCGTAGAAATGTTGGAACACGTGAGGCAATACTGACCCTACGACTTATCTTAGAAGAAAGATTAAGGAAAGGGAAATCTACGTTTCTAGCATTTGTAGACTTAGAGAAAGCTTTTGACAATGTTGACTGGAATACTCTCTTTCAAATTCTGAAGGTGGCACGGGTAAAATACAGGGAGCGAAAGGCTTTTTACAATTTGTACAGAAACCAGAGGGCAGTTATTAGAGTCGAGGGACATGAGAGGGAAGCAGTGGTTGGGAAGGGAGTGAGACAGGGTTGTAGCCTCTCCCCGATGTTATTCAATCTGTATATTGAGCAAGCAGTGAAGGAAACAAAAGAAAAATTCGGAGTAGGTATTAAAATCCATGGAGAAGAAATAAAAACTTTGAGGTTCGCCGATGACATTGTAATTCTGTCAGAGACAGCAAAGGTCTTGGAAGAGCAGTTGAACGGAATGGACAGTGTCTTGAAAGGAGGGCATAAGATGAACATCAACAAAAGCAAAACGAGGATAATGGAATGTAGTCGAATTAAATCGGGTGATGCTGAGGGAATTAGATTAGGAAATGAGACACTTAAAGTAGTAAAGGAGTTTTGCTATTTGGGGTGCAAAATAACTGATGATGGTCAAAGTAGAGAGGATATAAAATGTTGACTGGCAATGGCAAGGAAATCTTTTCTGAAGAAGAGAAACTTGTTAACATCGAGTATAGATTTAAGTGTCAGGATGTCGTTTCTGGAAGTATTTGTGTGGAGTGTAGCCATGTATGGAAGTGAAACATGGACGATAAATAGTTTGGACAAGAAGAGAATAGTAGCTTTCGAAATGTGGTGCTACAGAAGAATGCTGAAGATTAGATGGGTAGATCACATAACTAATGAGGAGGTATTGAATAGAATTGGGGAGATGAGTAGTTTGTGGCACAACTTGACTAGCAGAAGGGATCGGTTGGTAGGACATGTTCTGAGACATCAAGGGATCACCAATTTAGTACTGGAGGGCAGCGTGGAGGGTAAAAATCGTAGAGGGAGACCAAGAGATGAATACACAAAGCAGATTCAGAAGGATGTAGGCTGCAGGATAGAGGAACATGGAGAGCTGCATCAAACCAGTCTCAGGACTGAAGATCGCAACAACAACAAACTAGTATTCAATCACATTTGAACGAGGTGTACGTTGTGATGCATTCGAAAATCACCTCATGTCCATTTGTGAGGATAGAACAGAACTTGTCCATAGATTATTCATTTGATGAAGGTGGTGAGACTGAGAGAGAGTGACAGTGGGTGTAAATGTTGTATCTATGTAAAATAGTATAACGTGTTTATAATAGTGTAAAAATTCTTTTTATTAAATTGCACACTGTTTGTGCTGACATAATGTGTATCATATACATCTGTAAATAAATATGCACACAATATACGCTGACAAAATGTGTACCATGTAAATACATATCCACACGATTTGTGCTGATGAAAATGTGTACAAAGTACACTTGTAAATGTATTCAAACGAAAAATGTCACACGCCGTGTATATCGTGTACACTTGTAAATATATACCTTGTACGTCATGTGTGCAGACGAATACCTATGCCGTGTACACTTGTTAATAGAACCTGCTGCTACAGCTCGCGTCACGCAAGACGACGCTTCCGTGCATAGCGGCGGAGCATTGAAGGGATGAGAACTCCGCATGCATGGCAGCAGAGAGCGGGCAAAGTCCCCGTTGCCGAACTGCATTCCTCCGGGACAACAGTTAGGGTCATTAGGGGAATGGTGAATACGAAAACCAATTTCGATCAGTCGTCGTAAGAGAAATACACTCCTGGAAATGGAAAAAAGAACACATTGACATCGGTGTGTCAGACCCACCATACTTGCTCCGGACACTGCGAGAGGGCTGTACAAGCAATGATCACACGCACGGCACAGCGGACACACCAGGAACCGCGGTGTTGGCCGTCGAATGGCGCTAGCTGCGCAGCATTTGTGCACCGCTGCCGTCAGTGTCAGCCAGTTTGCCGTGGCATACGGAGCTCCATCGCAGTCTTTAACACTGGTAGCATGCCGCGACAGCGTGGACGTGAACCGTATGTGCAGTTGACGGACTTTGAGCGTGGGCGTATAGTGGGCATGCGGGAGGCCGGGTGGACGTACCGCCGAATTGCTCAACACGTGGGGCGTGAGGTCTCCACAGTACATCGATGTTGTCGCCAGTGGTCGGCGGAAGGTGCACATGCCCGTCGACCAGGGACCGGACCGCAGCGACGCACGGATGCACGCCAAGACCGTAGGATCCTACGCAGTGCCGTAGGGGACCGCACCGCCACTTCCCAGCAAATTAGGGACACTGTTGCTCCTGGGGTATCGGCGAGGACCATTCGCAACCGTCTCCATGAAGCTGGGCTACGGTCCCGCACACCGTTAGGCCGTCTTCCGCTCACGCCCCAACATCGTGCAGCCCGCCTCCAGTGGTGTCGCGACAGGCGTGAATGGAGGGACGAATGGAGACGTGTCGTCTTCAGCGATGAGAGTCGCTTCTGCCTTGGTGCCAATGATGGTCGTATGCGTGTTTGGCGCCGTGCAGGTGAGCGCCACAATCAGGACTGCATACGACCGAGGCACACAGGGCCAACACCCGGCATCATGGTGTGGGGAGCGATCTCCTACACTGGCCGTACACCACTGGTGTTCGTCGAGGGGACACTGAATAGTGCACGGTACATCCAAACCGTCATCGAACCCATCGTTCTACCATTCCTAGACCGGCAAGGGAACTTGCTGTTCCAACAGGACAATGCACGTCCGCATGTATCCCGTGCCACCCAACGTGCTCTAGAAGGTGTAAGACAACTACCCTGGCCAGCAACATCTCCGGATCTGTCCCCCATCGAGCATGTTTGGGACTGGATGAAGCGTCGTCTCACGCGGTCTGCACGTCCAGCACGAACGCTGGTCCAACTGAGGCGCCAGGTGGAAATGGCATGGCAAGCCGTTCCACAGGACTACATCCAGCATCTCTACGATCGTCTCCATGGGAGAATAGCAGCCTGCATTGCTGCGAAAGGTGGATATACACTGTACTAGTGCCGACATTGTGCATGCTCTGTTGCCTGTGTCTATGTGCCTGTGGTTCTGTCAGTGTGATCATGTGATGTATCTGACCCCAGGAATGTGTCAATAAAGTTTCCCCTTCCTGGGACAATGAATTCACGGTGTTCTTATTTCAATTTCCAGGAGTGTATTAATTCACGTTTGCTCCACAGATTTAAACCACGTGACATCGGCAGACGGGAACAGCTGATACAACTCGTGAAGACGTGAAGTACAATTTTCCTCAAAATGACAACTGTCTAACGACAAGATCATAGAAACTGCTTGCAGTAATTATCATTTACTGCGATTTAAACTGTATTATAAGTAAAAATTTAATACACAACAAAATTAACTTCCAGCACAAACCGAAATCCTTACATTTGCTTGACAACTGCGTCTACTCAACAGAATTTTTAAAAATGCGTATAAGATGTGTGTGTTGATGTGTTTGACTGTAGTTAAGTGTAATCGCTGCGCATAAAAAGGAATTAGTGGTAGAAAAGACTAATGAAAAGACTATCGTAAAAATGGTCAGTAAGTTGTCATATTTTTAGCGGTTAACGGGAATTACGAGTGTAAACTAACTCGTTCGACATTACAGTGAGAGACCGCATTTATAATCCATTGAACAAGCAAACACTTAACAATCATCTGCGAATATTTCCAGGGAATGATGACGAACATCGAAAACTACCGAAATCTCGACAAGTGACAGTTACTGTCATTTTAGGACCTTATCCAGTTCATGCCTTGAAAATGACATGTGGAAATATTGGACTTTCGACGAATTTATCCAGCTGCATTCTCGAGTGTTATTAGAGATTACAACATGATGGCAGAAGTTTATCTTCTGCTTGAGCAATATGTTGAATATCATAGTCCGCATAATTCAAAGGATACAAAGTCCTCATCAAAAAGGCTAGGAAGTTTTCATTATTATGCACGCAACTGATATGTTGACAAATACGTTTTTTAAACCACGAGTCTTTGAAACTAAGAAATATTATTGCTTTGTTTCAGAGACTGCATCACAATACCACTGTCACTTCCACGTGAATCTGTTTCCGAACAATCTGATTGTAAATTTAGGATTATAGGTTCAAGGTTTGTATCTATCATCACTTCCCTGTCAAGCTATTCTTTAGGTGGGATATTGTCTGCTGCCTCATGCATAAGTGATTCAGTGAATGTTGTCTTGAATGTTTTTTTTTTCTTCCACATAACCTTATTCTCTGGCTAAATTAATTCCATAGGGCTTCAACGACAGTGACATATGGGTAAACGCAAAACTGTGTGACCCCATTCACGTGCAAATCAGTCAAGTTTTTACGTTCTGTCACGTGATTTGTACAAATTAAAGAGCTGCAGGAGATCGGCACGAGTCTGGTTTTTACAAGTACTTAATATTTTTGTTTTTAAGCCAGTGAAAAATATCCGCTTTTCTGGTGTTTATACTTGGTGTTTTCTCAGTAACAGTTGAATTATAACTAGCAATGACCGACTTCAGAGGAAGGTATGACAAGAATTGTGAGTCACGCCACGAAACTGACAGCATTCGTTCCCGAATGGTAGTCACTGCTGCTTTTCTTACACGTAAACACAAGTTTACTCTCAGCAACAAAACGAAGAGTCAGCATGCAGAATAATTATCCGAGAACCTATTCCTAAAAAAATTTTAAAACCGCCATTACCAATCACTCATTTTACAGCAGTTCTTCCTAGAATGATTCTAATTGACCCATGTTTCATCAAGGTAATACACTGTTGAACTACACTGCTGACCACCGTAAATGCAACACCAAGAAAGACAAGAGGTAGCACAACAAAATTTATTTTGTAGATAACATGTTGACCAAGTATCAAATGATTACGTTTACAGATGTCTGTGACATGTGGTTCCTGCCAGAATCAGTAGCCAGAGTAGCCGCCATTGTTGGAGATCACCACTGCCACACGTCTCGGCATTGAGTCAAAGAGACGTTGGATGTGTACCTGGGGTACAGCAGCCCAAGCAGCTTCCGCACGTTGCCAAAGATCATCTGGTGTGGCAGCTGGGGATGTAATCTGGGTCACTCGTTGAGCAACCATGGACCACATGTTTTCTATTGGCGAAAGATCCGGAGAGCGAGCCGGCCAGGGAAGCAATTCAATCTGGTTATTGACGAAGAACCTTTGGACAATGCGTGCCACGTGTGGTCGCGCATTATCCTGTTGAAATATGGCTGTGGCCGAGCCCCGAAGGTAAGGAAGGACAACTGGCTCCAGCACCTCGGATATGTAGTGCCGGCTATTTAAAGTACCGGCAATGCGTACTAGAGGCGTGCGAGAGTAATATCCAATACCGCCCCATACCATAATACCCGGTGCAAGACCAGTGTGGCGGTGCATAATGCAGCTGTCCAGTATCCTCTCTCCACGGTGTCTCCACACTCGAATCCGACCATCGTGGTGCTGCAGACAGAAGCGTGCCTCGTCAGTAAAGACAACGTCATTCCATTCTGCCGTCCACATCCGTCTGTCATCACACCATTGGCGACGGAGACGTCTGTGGTTCTGCGTCAATGGTAGACGAAGCAATGGACGTCTTGCGGACAGACCACTCTGCTGTAAACGGCGTCGAATGGTACGCGCAGACACTGGATGACGCGTTACAAACGCAATGTGCTGTGCTATGGTTCGGGATGTCACTGAGCGATACGTCACTGCCATGCGCACAATTTGCCTATCAGCACGTGCAGTGGTGCACCGAGGTGAATGCGATCGACCACGTCGGTCCGTCGTACCCTCCTGCATCCAACTGTCACATATCCGCATTACAGTTGTTTGGTTTCGTCCAACACGACTAGCGATTTCTCTGTATGATAATCCACAATCTCGGTAAGCCACTATCCTTCCTCTGTCGAACTCGGATTCTTGATCAAACGATGTTCGCTGTTGTCTACGAGGCATAACTGATCGTCTTGTGAAACAACCACAAGGTAAACACACGTGCCGAACGTACACTCGTCGAAATCGCCAAGCCTTAAATGGCGTTATGAGGTGGCGCCACAGGCGCGCGTGATGTGCGTCTGCGCTGAAATTCTAATCAGTTGCATATCTCATCGCTGCAAACCCATGGTGTAAATTTCACTTGATTCGGATGCTTCCTTCAGGGTGTTGCATTTACGGTGGCCAGCAGTGTACATCCTTCTCTTGTATCGTGAATCTTTATATGGGATGTAGTTCGAGCTGCACCTATCTCACTTCTTTGAACTAAAAACTATCTTCTTAACATATCAGGAACCAACGTCTTTTAAAATTCTTTACATTTACGAAGCGCTTACTATTGAAGCAAATTTTCTCCTGCATAACTGTAACATATTTTTGTGATATTGGGCATTCATCATCCATGTAGAGCACTTTAAAACATCGTTGTTAAAACCATCCATTTGTGTTACAGGTTCCTTGCGATTTCGATGCTTTCTAGGAGACACGAAATCAACTTTTTCTACGGTTCCTACAGCTCTGACACATTCGTTTACAGTTCCATGTACAGTTCTCCTGTCGACACCACATGGTTCTGGAGTCCGTTCTTGTGTCTTCAAAAGTCAACAGCAGGAGACCAGCTTTCAAATTCACGTTTGAAAAAGTGAAAAAGTTACAAATGCGGTAATAATCCTCCTAGCCTGCTTGGGAAGCACTTCACGTTTATTGCTGCCACCTTGCTTTTTTTAATTGCATTTAAACATTTACATATAAACATTCACACTTAAACTGCTGCAAGAAAAAAAATAATAAAAAAAACTGACCGCTGAACGAATAATTCGGCTGTCGCGAGGTACGGCAAAAGTGCAGCATGTAGGAGCGATGTTCTCGCTGTCTAGCTGTAACTGGCTGCTAGCCGCCCGGAAAGAGAATGAATATTATTGGGTGCCAGTGGCTAGTGGAGGGGGACGAGCTGAGCGACTGAAAATTGGGCCGCCTTCAAACATGACACGACTTTAGCTATCTAAGTCTGATTAATTTTTAGTGTAGATATACGTGTAGTTCCCTCTTGTAACCAATCCATCGAAATTGTAAATACTTTTAACCTCGACTTGATGCAACCAGTGCTACTGTTGGGTGGACTGTGTGTTTTCAATGTTATAGTTCTCAGTAGTAATAGTGTAAAAAAGTATCTGCATTGAAAAATATTATGTGAATTTTTTTAAGAACCAATCGGTATGTATCATCTTATTTATCTACGCCTAAAAGAGATGTGAAATTTTTTTAAAGAATCAAGAACTGAAAGAGTCAAGAACTTAAATGTCTATCATTTACACTGAAGCGCCAAAAAACTGTTACAGGCATGCATATTCAAATACAGAGATACATAAACAGACAGAATACGGCGCTGCGGTCGGTAACGCCTATATAAAACAACAAGTGTCTAGCGCAGTTGTTAGGTAGGCTACTGCTGCTACAATGGTGGATTATCAAGTTTTAAGTGAGTTTGAACGTGGTTTTATAGTCGGCTCACTAGCAATGGGACACAACATCTGCGAGGTAGCGTTGAAGCGGGGATTTCCCTGAATGACCATTTCACGAGTGTACTGTGAATATCAGGAATCTGATAAAACATCAAGTCTCCAACAATGCTGCGACTGGAAAAAGATCCTGCAAGGAGTGGACCAACGACGACTGAAGAGAATCATTCAACGTGACAGAAGTGCAACACTTCCACAGATTAAGGCAGGTTTCAATGGTGGGCCGTCAACAAGTGTCAGGGTGCGAATCATTCAACGAAATATCATCTACATGGGGTTTCAGACCCAAAGGCCCACTCATGTAGATGAATGCACGACACCAAAGCTTTACACCTCACCTGGGCCCGTCAACACCGACATTGGACTGTTGATGACTGGAAACATGTTGCCTGGTCAGACGAGTCTCATTTCAAATTTGTATCAAGCAGACAGACTTGTACAGGTATGGAGACAACCTCATGAATCCATGGACCCTGCATGCCAGCAGGGAATTGATCAAGCTGGTGGAGGCACTATAATGGTGTGGGGTGTGTGCAGTTGGAGTGATATGGGACCGCAGATACATCTAGATACGACTCTGACAAGTGACACGTATGCAAGCATCCTGTCTGATCACGTGCATCCATTCATGTCCATTGTGCATTCTGACGGCAATGCCAGCAGGACAATGTGACACCCCACACGTCCAGAACTGCTACAGAGTAGCTCCAAGAACACTCTTCTGAGTTTAAACACTTCCGCTGACCTTCAAACTACCCAGACTTGAACTTTATTGAGCATATCTGGGATGCCTTGCAAAGTACTGTTCAGAAGAGACCTCCGTCCCCTGATACTCTTACGAATTTATGGGCAGTACTGCAGGATTCATGGTATTAATTCCCTCCAGAACTACTTCAGACATTAGTCAGGTCCATGTCACAACGTGTTGTGGCACTTCTGCATGCTTACACAGTATTAGGCAGATGTTCCAGTTTCTTTGGCTCTTCAGTGTATATGCATCTGGGTCTAATAGAATTGTATACTCGAATGCGTTACCACACATCTTTGTTATTGTTATTTACCAAAAAACCTATTGCACTGTATGTATAAAGGGTGTGAAAGACACACATATTAGTTTTGAACATGAGTGCTATTAATAGGTGAAGTTGAAGATGGAGAATAACAAAATATATGGAATGGATGCATGAGATTTTGGCTATAATGTTGCACATATTGGATTAATTGAGCAGGTGTCATGTGACCATGTCCGCTTCCAACAATGTATAGCAAACATGTCTAAAATTATATCACCTGTGCTTGAAGAAAACCATAGACATAGGATCTGGACGAAGCTGCATACTATATAGCTATAAATGTATCGAAATGGGAGCAAGGTAAAATTATACACTTTCAGAAAAATTCATTTATATTCCATCCACCTTAAAAGTAATTTTACATTTTCAGATGCAGGAACAACACTATGTTGTTAATATCCATACATCTTCTTGAGCTGGTGGAGGGCAGGACAGCTGTAGAATTCCAGCTCTTAAATAGCTGCATACTTGTAGATTCCCCACATCCGTGTGATCTCCTCCTCTCCTTTGACATAGATGATTGTATCCGTGTAGTCAAGTAATCGAAGCAACGCCACTATATCTTGATAGGGTATACCACGATCATCCCAGAGAATTCCATGGAAGAAATAAGTTAACCAAATCGCACTCCTCCTTGAAAGGCTTCAGCAATGCGATGCTTACTGAGAATGTCTCTATTAAATTGGCATTCTCATGCATGTTATGAATACATTGTCTCTGTATATGAATTGTCTGCGCTCATCATGATAGAAACCTTAATTGTCTGCAATGATTTCACGGTCTGAGATACCATTGTGAAATGCTCTGGGTATGACGCAACATCTGTTCATTTATACAGCTTGCTGTATGACACCAGTGATCAGACAATAGTTAAGCACATGGTTGTGTAGAACTGGAGCATATCTTTCAGTGGATTCTAGGAAATTTTCTGATGATTCGAATTCAATTTGTGTATCTATAGGTCGTGATTTAATTACCTCGTTCTGTTTTGAGCAGTCTATTTGATGATTGGTGCTAACTCCTTGAACTTCTGCGAACTTAGTAGCCATCCTTGCTCTTAGCACCTTCATAGTAAGAAGAACAGAACCAGCAAGTTTATCAAATGCTAGACAGTATACATATTCTTCCTATTGCAGCAGTAAATTGTCATGTAAACAGAGTTTAGAATTCAAGTTGACCTGCCATTAGTTAATTTGCCATTTTCAAATGCAGTGGAATCATTTGCTATATTCCCCTTCTACTGGTCTGAAATGGAAATATAATGAGTCTGGATGTCTCTAGTTGAACAGAGGTGTTAATAGCCTCCGGTTGTCTGGTTGCCATTGACAGCACTGGGTATTCAAAACTCTCCCATGAATAGAAAGTTAATGGGAGATATGCACCAGTATTGGGAACTATTGAAAGCTTCAAATGCTCCTCGTCCATTATGGTGATGTGGGACGTTTTCCATATTATTTTATTAATGATGATCTCGTTCTCCCTTTGGGCTTCTTGAATGTATGAGATGTTATCCATCACACCTTGTACCAGAACGAGTTCCTATTTAGTGTTCATAATAATTCACCTCAAAGTAGCCAATAAGCATTATTAGAGGTATGCACACAGTAAGTCGCTTGTAATCTTCCACTGTTGTATCCACTGGCCCATCAGTGAGCCATCCTGCATTTTCTAAACTTTTCAAATTCGAGAAAGATGTAGAACCATACGTTTTAGGGGTTGATGCTGTGCCTGCATTGCATGGAAGGTCAATCTCAACCCCATTAAGTTGATGTCGTAACTTCTGAGAGAGGAATGCTAAAGCATTGCGTAGAAGCTTCGATCCCACTGTAGCAATACCATCCTCTTGCCTAAATGCTCCACCCAGATATATGAAACTGTTGTATGGGGCCACATGGTGTATCCATATGGTATGAGGTGTCTTGTCACGGTTCATGTACCTCCCCCCGTTGGAGGTGCGAGTCCTCCCTCAGGCATGGGTGTGTGTGTTGTCCTTAGTGTAAGTTAGTTACAGTTAGATTAAGTAGTCTAGGGACCGATGACGTCAGCCGTTTGGCCCTATAGTCCTTACCATAAATTTCCAAAAATTACTTCTATAGGAGAGTTAAAGTATCTTGCTGCTGGATGACAATCCTGATTTACCTAGTGTACAATTCGCTCATCATATTCTACTGGGACAGGTATACTGAGCAGCATCATTGCACGATTCTGCCCTACTGATTTGAGAAACTCATAGTTCGCACGTGGTATCACCTTGCAGTTCTGCTTTGAAGTACTATGCTGTTGTCTGTGTGTGCTGATTCTATATCTTACGCCCATCCTGTCTCAGATGTAGTCGTACAATGATTTTCCCACCATGAAAGTCAACAAGTTGATTAGTCTGGTGCACAATACGCAGCTCCAGATAGCCCAATGTGTGAACTGTCACTGCACACTATACAGCCTTGGTGGGAGTCTCAACAATCTTATACTACAGTCCAACATACAGCAAGAATCCATAAATTATATGAATCAATTTATCGTTGTTGCAATGTTAGACTCAAAACAGAGTGTGCTGATGGGGAGTATATCCACCGCCTGGTCAGATTTGTAAAAGTTATTAGAATCCATCTTCAAAATCTAACCTTTCTGGTTGAAGTCAGTCCTTGCTTGCATTCACCATCCTTGTTTCAGATTTAAGTGTATTAATGTTTGCGTGCACCACAATCGCATCTCCAGACTGTTTTAAAACATCGTTTAAATAGTTAGTGCCATATGCAACAGGTTCTCTTTCCACAATTTCTTTTTTACTGTTAATTTCCAGATGCAGTTTATTGGTAGTCTCTGTGATATTTTTTATACTGCCATATGTCTCCAGCCCAATCAGTGCAATACTCCAAGCTCCTATGCTTAAATCAATGAGTGGGGAGTAGTTCGCAAGTAATACTGACGATCATTCTTTTAAGCCAGCTTATACCACAATGCGTCTGAAACTAAACTGGTGAATTGATGCTTTATGCACCTCCTTATATATTCTTCTTCGTAAATGTCAGGATGAACATGAAGCATAGATGACCACACAGGTAAGTATTAATATCTTGATAGCGTTCCAAATTGTAGAACACATGTATTCCGCTGGTGAAATATCGTTGTAATTTTTCCAGAGGTTGCAGATCACTAATGAGTCGAAATAGTAAACATTATTTATGTTTTGTTTAACATCAGCCATCCAGTGGGTTCCAGGTCCTCCTGTAACGTCTAAATTCACAATTCCACATTCTCGGGATTTCCACATAGCCTTCGGTCATGTATCCCACATAAACACAGCGCAGACTCTGGGAATGTTGAATTTTTTCTAACAAACTTTAGCAGACCTGTATTTTTAAGCAATCTATCTGGTAGAATGGCTAAGGGTTTGTTTCATTTATGAAGAGACATATCTACATCTACATCTACATACATACTCCGCAATCCACCATACGATGCGTGGTGGAGGTTACCTCGTACCACAACTAGCAGCTTCTCTCCCTGTTCCACTCCCAAACAGAACGAGGGAAAAATGACTGCCTATATCCCTCTGTACGAGCGCTAATCTCTCATATCTTATCTTCGTGGTCTTTCCGCGAAATATAAGTTGGCGGCAGTAAAATTGTACTGCAGTCAGCCTCAAATGCTGGTTCTCTAAATTTCCTCAGTAGCGATTCACGAAAAGAACGCCTCCTTTCCTCCAGAAACTCCCACCCGAGTTCCTGAAGCATTTGCGTAACACTCGCGTGATGGTCAAACCTACTAGTAAAAAATCTAGCAGCCTGCCTCTGAATTGCTTCTATATCCTCCCTCAATCCGACCTTATAGGGATTCCAAACGCTCGAGCAGTACTCAAGAATGGGTCTCCTTTACAGATGAACCACATCTTCCCAAAATTCTACCAATGAACCGAAGACGACTATCCGCCTTCCCCACAACTGTCATTACATGCTTGTCCCACTTCATATCACTCTGTAATGTTACGCCCAAATATTTAATCGACGAGAATTTCCCAAGAGATTCTCTTGGTTTTTGCTGTGGCTCCAAATGTCCTAACCTTAGTAACCATAATTTCTCTTGAACAGCCTTGAGTACCTTGGCGACAATACACTTAGTTGGCATACACTAATCAGAGTTATCAGCTAATCAGTGTTCTGTGTAGGGTACACATTGTATACATTGTTGTCCACCTTTCTTCAATTACATCAACGTTTACTATTAAGTCATTTAGTATCTTTTCAATTAGATTTATCATGTCATTGAACGTGCTGATTGATATCGAAAGAACCCAATAATACATCTCTAATTCCCTGTGTACGCCTAAAACGTTGTGTTTGAGAGTCTGGATTTTTGCATCCACGTACAAGCAAATGTTCTGTCTGTGAACACCCATCCCCTCATGTTTACTGGTCGACATGCATGCGAATTTGTACATGGCGTGATATGTACTGATGTACTCACCTCTTTTCATAGTTATAAATACAGAAACTCTTGGAAGTTTGGCTTGTATCTACCATCATTCAATTTTCTTGTTTTATCAATAACAAGAAACCCATGTGTGTGTTATTCCAGCAATCACCACATATCTTTACAAAATCATGGAATGACATATCAGTTCCTACATGCTCTTGGTATATGTGGTTTAAATGCAAATTGTCTTGTTTAAAGGCTGCAACGAAGTTTGCATTATTACTCAACAACTGTTTTAGGTTTCTGGAACATATCTGACTCAAACAAAATACCTCATCACCCATTTGGCGACCCAAACAGAAATATCTTCGAATTTGAGCTTGCTTTTCACAGAAATATCATGAAATAAGAATTTGATATTTGGTTTTACTTTTCCCAGTGGAGGAATATTCTTCACTGAATGTCGTGCTTATTACACCATCGACACCTTCTATTATTTGCTATACTAGTTATTATTTGGGCGGAAACAGTGTTTTTGAAATTATAGTCACATACTCAAAGTGGACTCCATGTGCGTGTGTTGTCAGCGACATGAAACATTTGTCTTGCCACAGCTGCATGGATACACAATTATCGCTTGTATATTACCAGCAAGGAGTATACCATTCTTTTTCTTCTTCTTCTTCTTCTTCGTCTGGTGATCTATGACATTGCAGGACCAGCCGCTTACAACCAGGTGCTTGTGATGCAAATGCTGCACCCACTCTGCCATGATACCGACTACATCAGGTACGGCCCTCCAATGGACTTTTATAGAAACAAACGCTTGCATGGTAATATGTATAGCCACCATAGTGCAAACATTAACTAGCACCTTACCAACTGAGCTACAATGGCTACAAACTTGTACACCGTAATGACAGGTTTATGAAGTAAGAAAAACACAACAATGGCAATAAAATATTATTTCTTATTTACATTTCAGCAATGGTACATAGCATGCAGTACATCAGCAAAATCCACTGGTTCATTTTTTTCACAGAAGTGTAGTATTTCCAGGATAGCTGTTTCTTGTATGCACTGAATTCTGCTCATATTTCCCTTAAATAGATAAGAACATCACAAAATTTGGGTATTCCATCTGTAAATTTAGTGCAGATGGACTCAATGCTTACTGGAGCATTAGTAGATGACTTTGGCACTGCACTGATATTTGAACTGAGGCATTGTTCTAAATCACCCATAGGTATATTATACACACGAAGGTAGTTCACAGCATCATTGAAGACATCTTGAATACATGGTAGCTAACAGTCTAGTTTCTCTGGCTCAAGAGATAGCACCATTTCTAATCCAAATAAGTTCATAACAGCTGTGTTCTAAATAAATGGATAGGTCTCCATATTTCACTCTAAGTGGTGCGCCTTTGCACATTGATATGATGCATAGCGTCAGACCAGTACAATAAATGTCTGGGGAATAAAGAGATCTGTTATACTCTGCAGTCATCTGAGCATTGATGTACTGCATTGCATGACATACCTCATTCCATTTTGTTTCAGCAAACTGCACTTTCATACCCTTCATCACTTTCTTAATTTCCATTTACCATCTGCTTCTATACCTATATTCAGACGCTTTGATACACTAGCAGTGAAATTATATGTTTAAGTGAATAGCAGTTGTGCACTGGTAGTGATTGGCATTTCATCCGGTACATCCTCATTGTGTCCTTGCAATATCACTGGAACACTGCACACTTAAATGAATTGTGCATATGTTGGAGTCCAGTGCCGACAATGCCATGCTGTTTGGGACCCCCAGTGCCTTCTGCAAGTCATAGACAGGTATAGCCATGCTCTGATCTTACTGTTTTCATCAAACAAATTGCTGAGTGGCACAGACAATAGCAGATCCTTGTCCTGCTACAATATGCTGTCCAATTCTGCTACAGGATCCCAAGCGGCGGAGGCCTCTGTCGCTGCTGCAGGTCCTGACAAGCAGAGCTGCTGTGCTCCTACAGGCCTCGATAACCTGAAGGTCACCTCCACTGCAGGTCCTGGTTGTGCTGCTCAACAAAGAAGAAGAACAAGAACCATTATATGTAACAGTAATAATAATACTACTACTAATAATAATAATAAACCACTAATAGGGCTAACCCCCCTTTTAGTGTGATTGGTTGGTTCAGGACAGAACTAATGAAGCCTCGGACAAGCGCTGTCATGATCGAGGACGATGCTTGAACCCTACGCTCGTCCACAATGGTAACGACACTGCTAGACACACAAAAAATGATTTAAATCCAAATAGAGGTGTTTTGCAGGATATGCTTCCTGCAACCACTCTAGAAGGAAAACAAAGACAGAGGATGAGATGGTCAGATGAAGTTAACTGACACCTCATGTTCTGTTATTACCAAGCAACAAACTTAGGAACCAACACAACTGGATACAGATCACAAGTATACACAACATTTATCACCAGATACCCAGAATTAAAATTTTTAACAGAACAACGACTAGCTGATCAGGTCCACGTAATAATCAAAAATAACAGGATACCCCAGTCAGAATTGGAAAACATCAAACAACAAGTACAACAAATACTGGAACAAAATAATGTGCAATCAGAAGAAGAAGAAAATTCAGTAATGGACTCAAACATCCCAGAGCAAACAAAAAGAGAACAACATGCATCAATTAAACAATCAGAGGTAAACGAAATCTTAAGACAGCCACCAGAAAAAGCACAAATAGAACACGAAGTGACACACATGTTAGATATAGAAGAAAAATTTCAGCTGACATATATAGAATACGAAGACACAAATACAGATATTAGACCATTCTTGCATAGACCACCAAATAACCCACAATTCGAAACAACAATAACAACTATCAACACAATCAATCACAACAAAATAAATGAAAATGCAACTATGGAAGAGTTACAACTACTGGTTTATATAGGAGCACTCACTACACTAAATATACACACTAGGCAGAGATCAGAACCAACCAACACACAGAAGAAACCCACAAAACCAGCATGGCAACGCAGGCTACAGATCAGAATAGAAAAACTGAGAAAAGACATCGAACAGCTAACACAATTTATAAGAAATGAAATATCAGACAAAAAACGAAAAAGGTTAGGTAAAATCTCACAACAAGAAGCGATAGAGCAATTAGATGAAAAGAAGCAGAAATTACAAGCATTGGTCAAACGAACTAGAAGATACAAAAAAGTGAAAATAGAAGGAAACAAAACCAAACATTCAACACAAACCAAAAGAAATTTTACCAGACAATAGATAACATACACATTAAAATAGGCAATCCACCAAACGTAATAGACATGGAACACTTCTGAAGCAACATATGGTCAAACCTGGCACAACATAACAGGCATGCATGGTAGATACAAACAGAAACAGACACATATATGATGATACCACAAATGCCTGAAGTGATAATTTTGCAACATGAAGTCACCCGAGCAATTGATTCTACTCACCATTGGAAAGCCCCTGGAAAAGATAAAATAGCAAATTTCTGGCTAAAGAAGTTCACCTCACCACATTCACATCTAACTAAATTATTTAGCAGTTACATTGCAGACCCATACACAGTCCCTGATACACTTACACATGGAATAACTTATCTGAAACCTAAAGATCAAGCACACACAGTAAAACCAGCTAAATTCGTCCCATGATATGCCTACCCACAATATACAAAATATAAACTTCAGTCATTACACAGAAATTAATGACACATACAACACAGAACAAAATTATAAATGAAGAACAAAGAGGCTGCTGCAAAGGAGCATGAGGATGTAAAGAGCAACTGATAATAGATGTAGAGGGGACGTATCAAGCTAAAACTAAACAAAGGTCGCTACACTACGCATACATTGATTACCAAAAAGCTTTTGATAGTGTACCCCACTCATGGTTACTACAGATATTGGAAATATACAAAGTAGACCCTAAATTGATACAATTCCTAAACATAGTAATGAAAAATTGGAAAACCACACTTAATATCCAAACAAATTCAAATAATATCACATCACAGCCAATACAGATTAAGCCTGGAATATACCAAGGAGACTCATTAAGTCCTTTCTGGTTCTGCCTTGCTCTGAACCCACTATCCAACATGCTAAATAATACAAATTATGCATATAATATTACTGGAACATACCAACACAAAATCACACATTTACTGTACATGGATGATTTAAAACTACTGGCAGCAACAAATCAACAACTCAACCAATTACTAAAGATAACAGAAGTATTCAGCAATGACATAAATACGGCTTTTGGAACAGACAAATGTAAGAAAAATAGCATAGTCAAGGGAAAACACACTAATCAAGAAGATTACGTATTGGATAACCACAGCGACTGCATAGAAGCGACGGAAAAAGACAGATGCCTATAAATATCTAGGATACAGGCAAAAAATAGGAATAGATAATACAAATATTAAAGAAGAACTAAAAGAAAAATATAGATGAAGACCAACAAAAATACTGAAAACAGAATTGACAGCAAGAAACAAGACAAAAGCTATAAATACTTATGCTATATCAATATTGACCTATTCATTTGGAGTAGTGAAATGGAGTAACACAGAACTAGAAGCACTCAATACACTTACATGATCACAATTGCACAAATATAGAATACATAACATACATTCAGCAACAGAAAGATTCACATTAAGCAGAAAGGAAGGAGGAAGGGGATTTATCGACATAAAAAACCTACATTTTGGACAGGTAGACAATTTAAGAAAATTCTTTATAGAACGAGCAGAAACTAGCAAAATACACAAAGCAATCACTCATATAAATACATCGGCTACACCATTGCAATTTCATAACCACTTCTACAACCCTTTAGATCACATAACATCAACAGATACAAAGAAAGTAAATTTGAAAAAGAAAACACTATATGGCAAGCATCCGTATCATCTAACACAGCCACACATCGATCAAGATGCGTCCAACACATGGCTAAGAAAAGGCAATATATACAGTGAGACAGAAGGATTAATGATTGCAATACAGGATCAAACAATAAATACCTGATATTACAGCAAGCATATTATTAAAGATCCCAATACCACAACAGACAAATGCAGACTTTGCAAACAACAAATAGAAACAGTAGATCACATCAAAAGCGGATGTACAATACTAGCAAACACAGAATACCCCAGAAGACATGACAATGTAGCAAAAATAATACATCAACAACTTGCCATAGAATATAAACTAATAAAACAACACGTTCCCACATACAAGTATGCACCACAAAATGTACTGGAGAATGATGAATACAAATTATACTGGAACAGAACCATTATAACAGATAAAACAACACCACATAACAAACCTGACATCATACTCACCAATAAAAAGAAGAAATTAACACAGCTAATCGAAATATCCATACCCAATACAACAAATATACAGAAGAAAACGAGAGAAAAAATTGAAAAATACATCCAACTGGCAGAGGAAGCCACTGACATATGGCATCAGGATGAAGTTGACATTATACCAATTATCAACTACAGGAGTCATACCACACAATATCCACCAGTACATCAACGCAATACAGCTACATCCAAACGTATATATACAACTACAGAAATCTGTAATTATTGATACATGTTCAATTGTCCAAAAGTTCCTAAATGCAATGTAACATATACCGTACAGTTAAAAGGAAGTCACACTTGATCAAGGTCCGCATCACTTTCTATTTTTAACCAGACATAACGTCTGAGAAAGGAAAGAAATAATAATAATAGCAACTGTAGACAGATATGTAATGTTATGAAGCAGGGGGTACTTGCTCTTCAGTTCTTCCTATTCTGATGGGAGGTGTTGGACAATCTCGACTACAGCTGTTGATGCTCCATGTTCCTCCCACCGACTGACTGCAGCTGAGACCAGTGAGTTACTGTGGCTGCCTTATATCCTCAGCATCGCCCTTCCCCCCTCGCTGATGGTGATTCAGCTGGGGCTGGGGAAGAGGATGCGATCGCCTCTTCCCCTGTGGGAGACGCATATTGACTATCCATTTCGAAAGTGGTTGACAGTTTCAGCATAGCCAATCGTCTTTATTAGTTGCACAAAGCATCTTCAAGCCATCTCACTGCATCACCGTTGTTTGTTCTACATCTACATTTATACTCCGCAAGCCACCAAACGGTGTGTGGGGGAGGGCACTTTACGTGCCACTGTCATTACCTCCTTTTCCTGTTCGATCCACGTATGGTTGGCGGGAAGAACGACTGCCGGAAAGCCTCCGTGAGCGCTCGAATCTCTCTAATTTTACATTCGTGATATCCTCGGGAGGTATAAGTAGGGGGAAGCAATATATTCGATACCTCATCCAAAAACGCACCCTCTCGAAACCTGGACAGCAAGCTACACCGCGATGCAGAGCGCCTCTCTTGCAGAGTCTGCCACTTGAGTTTGCTAAACATCTCCGTAACGCTATCACTCTTAACAAATAAACGTGTGACGAAACGCGCCGCTCTTCTTTGGGTCTTCTCTATCTCCTCTGTCAACCCGATCTGGTACCCGCCTTACCAACAATTAATTTTATATGATCATTCCATTTCATATCGTTCCACACGCATACTCCCAGATATTTTACAGAAGTAACTGCTACCAGTGTTTGTTCCGCTATCATATAATCATACAATAAAGGATCCTTCTTTCTATGTATTCGCAATGCATTACATTTGCCTATGTTAAGGGTCAGTTGGCACTCCCTGCACCAAGTGCCTATCCGCTGCAGATCTTCCTGCATTTCGCTACAATTTTCCAATGCTGCAACTTCTCTGTATACTACAGCATCATCCGTGAAAAGCCGCATGGAACTTTCGACACTATCTACCAGGTCCTTTATATATACTGTGAAAAGCAATGGTCCCATAACACTCCCCTGTGGCACGCCAGAGGTTACTTTAACGTCTGTAGACGTCTCTACATTGAGAACAACATGCTGTGTTCTGTTTTCTAAAAACTCTTCAATCCAGCCACACAGCTGGTCTGATATTCCGTAGGCTCTTACTTTGTTTATCAGGTGACAGTGGGGAACTGTATTCTTCTTACACTCCTCCAGTATGATTTCTTTTCCGTCCTCATGTAGGAGGCTATGATCACTGTCCTCTTCATGCTCACAGGCAATACTGTTATTAAAGTCCTCTCTGTCCAGCAATAACATCACATCAATTGGAAAAATTGTACACACACAACTGCTTCCACTTAGACTGACAAGCGACTGAGCTTCTCCTGCCTATTCCCGAAGTAGGGATTGGGGGGTGGTATTTGAAATATATGGTTGTAAGATAAAGAGGGTCCTGAGCTGTTTCGTTTGTGGGGGTTGCATACACTCAGGGACAACCATATATTCAGGGGCTAGCATACATTCAGGGACAAACCCATTAATTGATTAATGGACACTTTGAGATTGATTTATGACCTCCTCAGAGCTCTCTGTCTTTCTGAGAAACGCCCCCAATCCTTCCCTTTCCTTTCCTCCTCCTTCTCCTCTCTGGGAAATCCCCAACACTCCCCCAACTTCACTGATTCAAATTAATTGAAAAAATAATTAAATTGATCAGGTAGTTACCCAAGCTTCCTCTGGGAAATCCTTAGCCCTCTCCTCCCCCAACCCCCATCCTCCCCCCCCCCCCACCATCTGGAAACTGGTTGGAAAAAGATTGTCTGTGCTGTAGAAGAAGGATATCACAATATTAAATTGAAATTAGTGTCAATTACATAGCAGAGGATATATTTTTTATTAATAAAATTCAATTTGCAGGGGCTGGATCTCTTTATTTCATGGGAAAAGCTCACATCCAGCAACTACATGACCTAATTAGGTCAGATTGGAGGTGTTTTCTTGCTGGAAAATTGTTGTGCATATGCTCATCTTAACGTGCGGGGATCAATTGTGGAAAGTGCACAATGCCACCACCAGAGGATGTCCAACAACCCCACTCCTCACCCGGTCCCTCCCCGCCCCTCCCACAAAAAATTGGCGAAAACTCGCTCAACCTGTGTTGAGCTGGTAGATTGGATCCCACGATACGAAATTCAGTTACATTGGAGAGGGCACAATAATATATTGTATACTTATAAAGTTCAGTTTGTATACCAAGTCAAAGGGTTGAAGCTCTTTATTCGGGGAGAAAAGCTCATCGTTATCTGCTGTTCATTTAATTTTGGAAGACGCAGGTCTTGTAAAATACATCAAGAAGGACTAATTAAATACATAAATAAATTGCTTTTTCCGATGGCGCAAGGAATACTGTCATGAAACCAATGTCAATGTAGAGCTCTCACCACATGTAATCGCACCATTACAGATCGAGCTAAACATATCAGGCAAAAGACATACCGATCACGTCTTTGCGCATGCTGCATCACACTGTACACACTGGACCACTGGCAACCCTTTATTAATTGGTCAAACTGATACACTCTGTGTGGGACAGTTTTTCCTTGGCAGGAAATTTTATGGCTATACATAATTTGATCCCACGACTGCCCAGTTTCCAAACCCTGCTCTTCTCCCTTTTGGATGCTAATTTCCTCCTATTCGTGGATACTGGCAGTTAGGTCGTTTGGCAGGAAATCCATTACGTTGGAGGTCGCTAAAAATGGAAGTGAGAATTTCAAATTTCAGTTCAGTTGTGCTATATCTGTAAACAATTTCCAGGAGACAGGGCAGGGGTTTGAATGGACTTTGCTTGCAATACGAGTATCGGAAACGATAAACTGATCTATCAGGAATTTGAAATTATGGTCGGAAGTGGTGCTCTATAAAATGATACTTGTAATTTCAAATTTTGGTGGGGATTTATAGTGTCATGGTTGTGTAATTCTCAACCACCTAGAGTTCTGCTAAGTATATTTGTAAAGCACTATAGAATTCCCAAGTTGGTTCTCTGTTCTACACCAGGAAGAAGAAGGATGGGAAATGGTCTACTGCATGATAGGACAGTAACAACAACAAAGCATTTGTTTAAACAAATACCACTCCACCTTCCGATGCAAGACAGAGTCCACTGGGATGTATCGAGAAGCACTCAACGCTACACACAGCAGCCATCACCACATGGACAGGGCACTTCGTAAACACATACACCTAAACTATGATCTATTCCATAGTAGTTGTCACGTTTAGGTGTAGAAGATCTCAGGAACTTCTGTAGGCCATCTTTGTACATACATCTTCTGCATCCATAATCCAGTCGTAGCAGCAGCTAAGAGGCCAGGTAGACTGCAATTGTGACCGCCAAGCCATCAACGAGTTAATTTACACTGAGTGGGAAATAATCGCCAGCGCAAACAGTCGCCATATTGAATCTTCTCAAATTTCCACATAAAAATTGGAGGATACTAGCATCACACGCAATCACGAAGGCTGTCCAACACCTACTGAGTATTATTCGCTATTCACCGTCCCAGAGGGTGACATGGTTTGGTCAACTGCTCATTCATAACCCACCTGCTGTGGCTCGAGCCTTGAGCTACAAATGTCTATTTATCTGGACGTCAGATACCTCTGCCACATGTCCGTACGCCAAGCAATGCCGTTAGGAAACCAGCCACATATTTGTGACTGTAATTAGAATTAAATATTACGATCACAGTTCCAATCTGGTGACATTCGACAGAGAGCGGAGTATCAAAAATACCTCTTCCTGACGATTGTGGCTCTTGAAATGTTGGCTTCCCACGTAATTCTATGTCCTCCTTATGACTGGAAATAATTTTCCACATAAAATCGTTCACAGTCCTTACGGCTATCGATGCAGTGAAATTGCAGTTTTTCATGTCAGATCCATACCACCCTTATGGATGGACATAGTCCCACCCACATCACTTTCTTTACGTGTGACAGAACAAACCGCAGTAACTTCACATTCCTACAAAAACACATTTTGGACAAGCAATACAATTAACGTTTATGTGTACAGCGTCCGAAAAAATTAGGACATGTCCAGAATCACACCGGCTAGGTGTTTCACATGGTCTACTATAGTTTCCCAGTAACAAAACTCTCCCATCACATCACCATTATCACATATTCATCGAGGAGTAAGGGGCATAATTACCATTAAAACGCCCTTGCGTATTCTATTTATGTTATGTACGTTCTTGCACAATAGTTGGCGTTTGTCAGAGTAGGAAGAACTGATACCCACAGCCAAGTCACAGCCCCTGGTGATTTTCTCGAAATCCCATCACGTCCAAATTTCAGTGTTCCATAGTTAGGAGGCTGTCTAGTCGTCCATCCACCACTGACTAGAAATAAAGCTATTACAATGAGAAAAATAGCACACTAAATTACAGGAGGAAATTGACAACCATGCAGTGTACATGTGGTCTGCACAAAGAAATTAAGAAGCACAACCCTTACTATTCATCGATATCAAATGACAGTCTATTAATATCCCCCTGTACATATGCTAATCTGCTTTATCATATCTCTATGATTACCATTCTGGAAATACGACAATGTAATGGTTTCAGAGACTTCACTGACAGCATAATCTTCCTCTCTCTCTGTGTGTCTTTTGCTTTCTCCCTCTCTCTCCTTGTTAATTTTGTAACACTAATGTTACATGGTAGAGAAATCAAAAAGATCTTAACGTATGTCTTTCTTCTGATATATTGGAAACAAGTACTATCTGTGTGTTGACGTTGACTGTAAGTGTGGATCTAATTGAATATACAAGTATTGGTCCACTAGAGCAAGCAGCCAGTGATCGAAGTCGTTTCCATGGACCTATGTACAGTTTTGTTGTCTGTACTGGAGGAAGACCATATCCCGCAGACTATCAATCACAATAGAGAGTTCTTCTGTTGTCATTTCATAAGCAGTTTGATACATTGTTTTTGCTGTAACACATCAAAGCAATGTATGTCTGCAGTTGTGTACATAGCCATACATTTTGTTTTTCTATCATGACTTCGAGATCTGCAGGTACTAAACTGACATTAATACATTTCAATCCATTGACTCTCACAGAAAACTGAATATTGCATTTTGTAAACTATGCTGCTCCCACAACACACAGGATGGTGGAAATAAAGGAAAGAGGTTGTGTTTCTTATCGACAAAAATATCAAAGACCTCTCAACATATAGAAACTGTAAGAGTTTGTGGCGTTGTGGAGCATTTGCAAAAAGCCATCAGAAGGTGATGATCTCTACATCTAATCTCATCTTCCACAGTGATGGGGTCAAGTGCTAGGACTCAAACGTTTGCCGGTGGGCCAGAACTTGTGTTGTGGTGCAGCGTGCACAAAGACACGATGGAGAGATTTCTTGCCTGATATGTTTAGTGTCATCTGTAACAGTGTAATTATTGGCAGTGAGTGTTTTAAGTTGACATTGACTGCGGGATGGTATTCCTCACACAATCGCAAAAAAGCAATCTATTTATGTATTTAACTTGTTCTTTTTGATGTAAGCTTCAAGTTCACATCTTCCATAATTAAATAAATGGAGTTGAATGATGAGATTTTCGCACCAAATAAAGAGATCCAACCCCTGCAAATTGGTATGGAAATTGAATTTTACAAATAAACACTATATTATTATACTCTATACAAGGTAGCTGAATTTCCTTTTGTAGGAACCTTCCAGTTCACCACAGACTGAGCGATTTTTCCCGAAAATGTTTTCATGGGAGTGTTGGAGAGGGAGGTTGTGAGGGGTGGGGGTAGGAAGCCCTATGATGGTGGCTCAGTCGATCCCTGCACATCAAGGCGAGCACACACATGAAAACTTTCCAACAGGACAACACTTCTAGTCTGCAGCCATGCAATTACCTAATCAGAATGTGTAGCTGCTGTATGTGAACTTTTCCTGCCAAATAAAGAGACCGAACCCCTGAAAATTGAATTTTATAAGTAAATGGCATATACCGTGCTATGTAATTGATGTTAATTTCAATTTCATATTCAGACATCCTTCCTCTCCAGCACAGATTGAGTCTTTTTCCCATCAATTTACTGGTGGAGGAGGGGAGGGGCAGAGCGGGTGAGGTGAGGGAGAGCTGGAGGAGTTCCCAGGAGCAGGAAAGATTGCTCAGAACTGATCAACTACCTGTTTTTGCAGAGGAGCGGGGAGAGGAGCGGAAGGCTGGAGGTTTCTTAGAAGGGCTGGTTATCTCCAGGAGTCATAAATCAACCCTGAGGGGTTGTAAACCATTTGGCAGAACAATAAGCTAAGGGGAGGGGACAGGGTATAATTTTCCCCTGAATGTATGCTTGTCCCTGAATAAATGCAACGCACAAAAACAAAATGCACCAGAACAGACATTACCCTACTACTCACCATTATTCTGTGGAACACCTTGCCCCACTGTGCAAAAGGTCTACGAGTTAATGAACTCTGACAGACCAAGGACTGTGTCATGATGGCAGGAAATCTACTGAGAATCTATCAATGGTAACTTAGCTGCCACTCAACTTAAGACCACTCCACAATGAAAATGTGACACTCTGTCAGTGCATAAACAACATGTCCACTGCTTTTGCACTCTTGCATGAGCACTACAAGGACACTGCTCAGTTAACAGAAATGACATAGCTTCAGGCTGTGTTTTAAATTATTTTATTTGCATTATTAGTTTCAGACTGCCCATTATATATCACTTTCATGTTTATGATCTGTTTTTATATTTTTTAATATAGTGTATTTATGTTTTTTTAGGTGCACTTGAAAATGGATATTGTATGATACTAGTAGCGTAAGTAAAGTAATTTAAAACACAGCCTGGTGGAAATACGTTATTTGTGATATTTACCAAGACTGAGGGAAAGAAAATAAACGTTGCACACGTCCGCCACAGAGCTGATGATGGGGAACGAGTGCAGCCATGCCCACTCCACCCAGTGCCAACCCACTATTATCAGTGCACCTGGCATCCACACAGTCAATGGTCCCTGATATGCTTCATGGTTCGCATGGCGCACCTCACCAAGTAATATGTCGAAATAGGCACTGCCTCCCTAGCAAATATCCTGCTAACCAAGGCGCAACTAGTTCTATAATCTAACTTCGTGTGGTGCTCCGCAGTATTGGAGTATGTGGTAGCACTTTGTGATATTTCTGCCTTCGGAGGCGTAAAATTTCTCCCAATATTCACTCCACAGTCTAGGTGAGATTACAGTAGATGAGGCATGATGTAAGAAATGGAGACAATAGATCCTATTGTATCACTTCTGTGGAAATAGCACCAGTACAATGAGAGCATAATCTTATTGATTGCTGTCACAGGAGCCAGCGCATCACATTTGTTAGATTCGTTTATAAACATTTGATAAAGTATAATAAAAGCTATTCTGGGCGTGGTGTCAGACAGTGTGTGTCACTGATGACATCAATGACGTCATCGATGATTCATGGGATTTCCCCAGCCCACCCCTGCCCCTCTGACAAAGTCCAATTGTCCTACATATAAAACTGAAGGAAAATCAAATTCTGGTGGGAAATTAAGAAAAAATAGCCCAGTTGCTCCAGTGTGTTCCCTATGGAAGTAGGCTGTTGTCCTGAGTATATATTGGTAGGAAATGCATTCTGGTTTACCTGGAATACTGAGACAGTTCAATTACCGAACGTGCAGCAAGATGGTACAGTAGTTAACACACTGGGCTCGCATTCGGGAGGACGACAGTTAGAACCCACATCCGGCCATCCTGATTTAATTTTTCTGTGATTTCCCTAAATCGCTTTAGGCAAATGCCTGAAAGCGCGTGGCAGATTTTCTTCCCCATCCTTTCCTAATCCGAGCCTGTGCTCAGTCTCTAATGATCTCATTGTCGATGGGACGTTAAACACTAACCTCCTCCTGCTCCTCCTCCTCCACAGGCTCTATGACGGCACAGTCCATTTCAGATCTCTTGGGCTATTCATAACAATGTGGAATTCTGGATTTCAAATGCTGGTGCAACTTTCCTATGACATCAGAATCTGAGTGGGATACATAGAACACAAGAAGGCGATCGAACACGGCGACTGGGGTATACTGGGATAGGCTGAACGATGTCAGAAGCCGAGTTTTGGAGTACTGGCCCTGGTTCTACGACCTTACAGACAAAGGATATTTGTGCAGATCCAGACCAGTCTGGTGGACAGTGGACGCCCTAGTTGCCATGTTTTCGCAAGTTACTATTCACTCAGAGGTATATGGTCACTTCATACTCCTTCTTATAAATCTAAGTTTTAATCTCTCCACTAATGTCTTTATTTAAACAAGCACTGGGGGAGGGAAAGGTCCCCTATGCTGTCACACCGATTTATCCCCGTAAGTTAAAGTTCATACTGTGTGGTGCGTAGGAGGAACACTTCCATCTTTATTAAAACCAACACCACACAGGGGAGGGTCTCTTCTACACACTCTATGTCGTCAGTCGGCCGGTCGGCCAGGCAGAGCTGTCTCACCACATCTGTTACCACCACTACCGCAGACTGCATCATGCCTTGTGACACTCCAAGGCTGTATTCCAAATGATGTCAAATTCTAGCGGCTGAACCCTGCAGATTGAACGATGCACCTCTATGGCTGATACTAGTCCCACCACAACCGGTGTGCCCTGTGGGATGACACAGATTTCACACATATTCTTTAGATCATTCGACTTTACACTTAAACAGATCCTAATTTAGAAAAAGATTACGTCCGGTTGTGTTAGAGGTAGGCAATGGAACAACTCTGACATTACATAGCAGGAGTACTTGACATGCTACTATAGACTACCTATTCGGAGGATGATGTCACACTGTGGCGGTTTTTGTGTATCATCAACATAAACAAGTGCAATGAATATGGATGATACGATGCTCTATGGTATTCTGCGGTTTGAATTTACATTTTTTTTTTTTTTTTTTTTGCAGTTGCATTGGTTTGATTTTGTGAACGATACTGACAATATTATACACATGTATAACGCACCATTCAAACTACAACTTCTCCCAGATAATAATTTTGTTCAAATTGCACAAGAATTCCACCTGATGTAGTGTAATAATGTTGACTGTAAGCTGTGTTCATATCACTAAAATTACAGATCGTACATTAGAGCTTTTATAATTTTTTTGTTTTCGATGGATTTAATTATTCTTAGCAAATTGTTCATGAAAAGGGACCACAGAATACCACCCGCACACAACACTGACGTATGCTACCAGGAATATTTTTCTCCATGATTCGTGCATAGTTTAATTTTGGCCACATACGTCAGCAATGAAATCTTGTTCAACGATAAATACCATCAGCACTGTTCTTAGACAATGCAGTCTGATTCGATTAATTTGTTTTCTTTTATAAACGGGGTTCAGTACCACCAGTGCACATTTATTTCTTACACATCGGAATATTGAAAGTTTGCAGTTTCAAGTTATTTAAATTTGCCGCTGTGATAAAAGTTAAGATGGCGGCCAACAAAAGATAGAGGATTTCTTTTTTAATTGAGATTTTCCTTTTCCCAATAAATAATTTAAATCATTTAAATTGATGCCAACAATAAAAAAAATATTAAATTGTTTTGAAAATTAGTTTAACACATACCCATGCTATTTTCAACTAGAAGTACAGACGGAGTTGCTATATAATCACAACTAACAATGGCTGCGCTTCTTGCAGCTATGATATAACAATTAATACAAAATTATAATTAAATGAGGAAGTGAATTTTCAATAATTAATCATAAGTAGTTTTAACGCATTTGGCTGTATTTGTTTTACCAGCAAATGAACATAAAAGTACAATAACTTTACATTAAATGTTTTTCATTTAACAGACCTCAAATCGATTCGCTTCTTGCGTCGGCGATGTACATCAGACGACAAAAGGGTAGAAAACAAAAGAAAAGAATGACATAGATTAACAAAGAATGTGAGACAAATATTTTCTCTGTTTTACATAATTATCATCTTTTTAAGAAATAATTAAATAATTGAATGAATATTATCCACACGTTCATATTCCACTCGTAATATATATATCCGACACCCTCATACAGTTCGAATGGAAGCATATGCTCACCTGCTGTACGATAAGGGCTGTTTCCCCCACCACAATCGGGACGCTCTATAGTAGGAAATCTATTTCCAGCGCCTGACACACATTCACCTACCAAGTTTCTCTTGTACAGATCTCCAAACACAGTAGTCGCAAACTTTAAGCTCAACAACAGACTGTTTTGCATTCAGTTGGATGCCATCACACTCCATCAGTTCTTTAAGAGTGGATACCTAACTGAACATCCGGCATGGTGTGTAACTCACAAGGAGTTCGCCTTCGATCTTGATGGTGCGTACCTTTGTGATCACTGCGGCGCGCCATTTTTCGTCCGGTGTTCACAGTGCAAGTTAGTGGTTTGTCTTGAACATTTCTTGAATGTCGACGATGTCAGTTTTGTGAAGTTTAATATACACATCCCATAGAAGGTTCATTTCTGCACCCCCTGGACACTCAGGGGTTCTTTAAGAGGCCTTGCTGTACTTGTCAGTAAAACAGAATATCGTCAGGTGAAGCTTACATTTAGTGTGCAGCGTGTGGATGGAGTTTAAGGAATTCGAAAACCATCACATATTAAACAATTTACGTCTTTAGTCCGGGGATATTTAACTAATGGAACACAATACGTTATACTGCATGGTCAACATCACACACCTCAGTATAAAAAAAAGTTAGCTAATTGGATCAAATAGCACTAAAATATTGTTGTCTGACAATGCTATTGTCATATTTTGCAAAATTTTATTGTGTTTCCTCTGTAATTCCAGTGTTACGAGTGTCAAGAGATCTAATGTGGAACGGTCGCTCAAGTGCACTCGGAGAAATTCCTCAACGCTGTGCAAGTATACAAGATGTGATAGGGAAACGGTATAGTTAACCCCCCCCCCCCCCCCCCATTCGTTTCCTCGTTTGGCAGACCCTAGCTGTAATACGGAGAGCAATTTGATTTTTCAATTTTGTGTTCAAAATCAGGGAATTTAACACGGAACAAGACTTTCTAACTGTTTGCTTTAGACGAGGTAGAATCACAATCAATATACTCGCTTTTCTAAGGGCACTGTTTATAGCTTAGTAGAAGCAGCGTGAAAGTCTCATACTTCCGCGGTGCAAATAGCTCTAGTCGTGACAGAGCAGACGTTTTTACTGGTGAAACTCTTGCCTTGATGTATACAAGATGAACAGAGATAACTGCTACAGGCTTGCAATTGGAGAAAGTATACAAATTGGTGACATATATCCATCGGGATGTTTATATCTCTTGGAAACATTAGAAGATGCATATCAGGGTGCAAAGTTATCCCATACTACTGAATGGGGACGTCTTTTCTGGAAGACGCATCCACATTATAGACACGAGAGCGGATGTCATGCGCGCCAGTAGAATTTAATCTTACGTGGGTAAATCTTACATAAGTCTGAAAGAAATCTTTCGGTGTGATCTTCAACACCCAGTCCCTTTTGTACAGTGCATGCAAAGAGTTAGAGGTATTCTGTAACATCCTATTCGAAACACTCTGTCTTTACCAGAGGGACAATTACATAATAGAACACAGTATGTTATAACAGTGACTACAGTCAATATCTTCTCTGGGGTGTATTTTCACATCAACAGTTAGGCACATACTCGATCCTCCAACATTCGTTCGTCTGTTGTCGTTGATAATGTGTAATATCAGAACCAACATACTTGAACGAGGGCAAAATAGGAACCAAACGGCTCAAATTTACTAACAGCGTATAGAGGTATCGTATGCAGTTCTATGGTAACATACATAGTTCCTGAGGCTCATAAATGAGAAGAATAATTACAAATCTGAAATCAACACAGCAATGCAGCGACAGCAGGACGCAGAATTGGTTGGTGACAGGATTTTTTTCCAAACTTTGGTCTGACGAAGCATACTATTTCTAGTGTACACTCCCCTATATCGTTACACGTAGTGACCAACATGGACATGTGTAAACCATAAGCACATTCCATTTGCTGTTTATGGCTGCCTGCTGCCACCCCAGTAGTGTTTCAAGTGTACAGATAGGTTTTTCAGTCACCTCGAACGTAACACAATCAGCCACGTAGCAGGGTAATGCTATTTCTATGACATTACACTACAGGTACTAACCTGCGACGGACCTGTCTTATGGTAATGACAGCACAAGTCAGTCGCCGACAAGTGCACTTTATCTTGTAAGCTACATCAGTCGTACTCTCAAGTGCATCTTGTAATGTTATAGAACAAGTATTTAGGTATTTCGGTAAATAATGCTCGAAACCGCCACAATATATGTATTGTCATGAAACGTAAGTTCTAATTAGATTTTCAGGTGCAGCTTCTCGCAGTTTCTTCCAACATATGACCATTACCAGGTATCTTCCTTTCATATCCCAGCAGTGGTGGTAGGCATACTCTGCGACATGTTCGACTGTATTGAGCGACGAGACGCGAAAAGATTTTTGAAATCCTAAGAAAAATAAGCTTGGGCTATAAGGGAAAGTGTTGAAATAAACGTTTAGGAGAAACTCATTGTAATTTAAGTTCCAGACCGAGACAAAGTTATAATCCTGCTAACCTACAGGTAGTCGTTTACTCGTACCTGATAGAAGAACGGAGAGCTACAGCGATGTTGCAGGTAGTTGATCCATCAGAATACAATTTTAAATACAGCCAAATCCAATTTATTCGGTATGATCGCAGCTCTTCTACATGCTTTCTTAATGATTTTAGCTTGTATTCCTCCTGCTGCTACACAGTCATCCCCATGTAAGAGAATTCATTTCCAGCCTTGACACTATGTCTCAGGTGATGAAATTGACGAATTTACCAAGTAGATAGCTGTTGAATGTACCACATGCATCTCAAGAGCGTTCGTCATTTGGACTCATCATTCTATCAAGAAGGTGAATGCTGCCTGTACCATGTGAATTGATGGTTCACAGTCATGAATAACTAGAATTATATGTATTGAACAGGAGAACAACACAAGGTGTTTGTGGCAGGGAGGGAGATACTGCTCCTCGTGAGCAACATTTTTACTTACAGATGGCGCAGCACATTAGCCAGACGGTAAAGTATAGAGCTGTACCTGAACGTGGTTTTGGATCGGGTGGTAGAGCACGTTAGCCAGACGGTAGAGAACATTTCTGTACCCGAACGCAGTTTCAGACAGGGTGCTGCAACGACTTTGATGAATGGTATACTGCTGTCCCCAAACATGGTTCGGATGGGTGGTAGAGCACGTTAGACGGACAGTATACAATAGTGCTGTATCCAGAGGTGATTGCAGGATTATACAGTCTGGGGTAGGGTGACACTTGTGAGGGACAAGTATGTTAGTTCTCATATTATGCGTCATTAACGAGAACAGACGAACTGACATTTGCAGGATCAAGTGTGTGCCTAACTGGTGATATGCAATTACGCTCCTGAGAAGAGGTCAACTGTTACAAATTACTGTATTCTATTAGTTAAATGTTCCTCGACATGGAGTGCTTCGAATAAGATCGTTCACAATGACTGGTGCTCAAATGAACTTGATTTCCACTCTATCGCGTTGGGAGTTACATCAGGGAGTGTATCTGCAAGCCAGCTTGATATCTGTTGCTCATCTACAATATGGAGCTCTTGAACTACGGGATGAATAAAAGAATACCATGAAAAACACATACATACACATACAGGTACACACATGACGAATAATAAACCCTGAGTGAGAGAGAGAGAAATGGTTTAATACTTCAATCGATTGTGTGAGACAATTACTTCTGTGTGGGGGTGGTAGACCTCTTATGACGCTTCATGTTGATTATCAACCTTTCACTGTGGAGAGCAGAGCACGCCGGCCGTTGTGGCCGAGGGGTTCTAGGCGCTTCAGTCCGGAACCGCGCGACTGATAGGGTCGCAGGTTCGAATCCTGCCTCGGGCATGGAAATGTGTGATGTCCTTAGGTTAGTTAGGTGGTAAGTAGTTCTAAGTTCTAGGGGACTGATGACCTCAGTTGTCAAGTCCAATAGTGCTCAGAGCCATCTGATCCATTTGAGAACAGAGCACAAGTGGTGGGTCCACTTGATGACAAACAAGCCTGGACATTGAAGATGAGTGGCAGGGTGGCAGATGACCGCATTGCCACAGGAACTGGAACATCTATTTTGGACTGTGATCATATGCACAGGTCACCCATCTTGGATTCGGACATAATCGAAGACGTTATGGATTCTAAACTTAGAACCATGCAGGTTAGTCCCTGTAGGTCAATAGAAATACCGTTACCATGCTCATTTGTTTACTTTGCTGGAATGTCACTTGTGCATAACATGCTAGAAATTCATAGCAGAGACTTCTTCTGAAAGGTTCTGTCGGATGAGCTCCGTAATGTTTCTCCAGACAATTCCATAAAATATGTACATGTAAAGATATCACACACTCGGTGGTTTTGCTGACATACATGAGATTTCTGGAAATGAGTGCAGCCTGTGGTATTATCGTTGTTGATGTATATTTTCGCTGTTCTTGGGTGGGTTTCATCTTCATTGGTATCAAATTTCCGTCACACCAAGGTGTTAGTTAAAATATAATCTGTCAACCATCAAAAGCAAAAGAATGCGTGGGTCACTGCTGTACGCATGACTGAGAACCCTTATCAGCTAATTGTGATCCTATTGCATTCTGAATTCGCCTGAGACCTACTGTTGGCATCTACTGAATCTACTACCAGTGCTACTATTACTAATACTTGCTCTATTGTTGAGCCACAGTGATAAACACGTCTGTATGAACTATTATAGGACCTTCCCTCTACAAGCAGCCTTGCAGTTCATCGGAAATTTGAGGTATGCTGTATGTTGAGTGCAGCCACTGTGTTTGTGTAGTGTGTGGTGTGTACAGTATGTCGTCTGAGATGTATTGTGCAGTGTTTTCTGTGCTGTGTGTGATGTTGTATGGTGTGTGGTGAGGTATGGTGTGGTGCGATTGTGTGGGGTATGGTGGGTGTTGTGTGTGGTGCTTGAGTTATGTGTGTGGTGTGTATGGTACAAGGCATGAGTTGTATGCGATGTGTATGTTGTGTGTACTGTGTGCGTTGTACTGGATGTACGATGTGTGGTTTCTCGTGTGTGTTGTGTGTCGTTTGTTGTCTGTGGTGTGTTGTGTGGTGAGTGATGAGATCTGTGGTGTGTTGTCTGTGGCGGGCTGTGGTGTTTGGTGAGTGGTGTTTGTATGTGCATGGCGTGTGGTCGGGTATGGTATCATCTGTTTTGTGCCTTATGGTGTGTTATGGTGCGTCTGTGTGGTGTTAAAGACTTTGAAGCTGCTTATACTAAGAGTCACACCTTAGAAAAGCGACGGTTTGTATTCTGCAGACCTTCATATAACAAACTGTTGTGTATATCTTATATCACTTATAATCGTTCCCTTTCCTACTGGCAATGCGAGAAAAATATTGTGCCTCCATACAAACTGCTCTTTGATAATGTTGTAAGTACGTGTTAGAACATAAGGTTAGCAATCCTGACTTCTGGTCGTATTAAATACAGTCCTGAGATGTCATTGCATGAGCAAAATATGGAATATCTCGTCGGATTTCAGGTCTGACAATCAGGGACACCAGTATTCGTCAGAATTTGTGTGGAGCTCCTTGTTTCCTAGTTTTTGTGGCTTTGAATCCGTGCCGGAAATGGGAAAACCTTAATGTGATATAGCAATGGATAGTCCTGCCGCATGTTATTCAATGTACATACAACCATTTTCTGTATACATGTCAGCTATCTCCGTTTACAAATTTTGTGGGAATGTCTAATCTCATGTATACAATGTGGAGATGTAGTGTAACCGTGTTCTGCGGCATGTCCACTGGGTTATAAGAAGACAACGTTGTACGTCTAGGAGCTAAGAAGCAGTTTGCAGAGTTCTTAAAACTGATGCAGTAACTGCATTTAACAACAGTTATATAGGCTCCAACACTATTTGTGACTCAGTAATCAAGTTACCAAATTTATAAAGAGCCTAAAAGAGATATGATAAATTGACTACCGGTTCAAAAATTTCTAGTAAGTAGGCACCTCAATTTTCAAGAACTCTCACCTAGTTAATGCACATAACTAAAGGTCTATATCGTTATGCCAGGTCGACTTCCAATATTGGTGACAAATTCGGAACATACCAACAGCATTCACGTCTTGGGGAAGACAGAACTGACAGTAGAATGTGTACCGATATGTCATTCAGCAGCTATTCCCATTTTTCAAGAACTGACAGTAAAGTTCCTGTTTTCTGATTTCTATAGAAGTGGTACCATTTTACTTGCGATATCTTGACGTCTGACTTAGAAATCCAATGGAGATGTCTGATATCATTAAACTTTCTGTAAAACACACCAAACTATGAAGTAACGATACTTTACTGAGGTGTCTGTGTGAGATGTGAATCTTTCCTCTCCCTGTCTCAACTGTGGGTTCTGTAAAGCTTAGCAATAACGTTTCGCAAAATGAAGCCCACACACCTCTGAACTGCTTTGTAATTGACGGAGTCGAACAGCTACATCCTCGCATAGTCGTGTCCGAACAGTAAGGCGGAGTTAGGATCTTACCTACTCGTCAAACGACCCTGAAAATTTTTCATATGCGCCTGCCCTTCCAAAATATACTCTGCCATCAAACAGAAGATTCACCTCCCGTCAAATAATTATGATAACGGAAACTTTTAGCATTTACAGTGACACAGTCATTTGATTTCGTAAAGTATAGCTCCTATTGTAAAATAATACGCAATAAAGGATGGATTATACATTTTGCGTGACAAAATCGAAATCTGTCGATGCCATCAGCAAGATTCTTTTCTCGTGTAACACAGAATCGAGGCTGTAATAATACCGATATGCTATTCAACAGCCATTTTCATTTTTCAATAATTGACAGTAACTCGTATATGTTTTCTGATTCTTGTAGTAACGATACCACTTTGCTCGCGGTAGTTCGACGTCTGACTTAGAAATCCAGAGGAAACAATTGATGGAAGCCTTAGAAAAGCAACTACTGTATGTATACTCTGCAAGCCTTTATGCGCTCCAGTGCTGACTGATGGAGTCATGAAGGAGGTGTAGTGCTCCAGGCAAGAGCGTGCGACATCGCGTGAATCATACGCCTGTAACGTACTGTATTTATAGACGCAAGCAGCTTTCCCTCCCGCACCGCTAGCATGATGGAACCGTTACACAGCTTGCGCTGGAAGCTCTTGACTCCATATTACGTGCAGTGAATGGCGCTAGGCTCTGCTGGCGAAACTAGTTCAGTTTTTTGTCTTGAAATATGGGGTGCAAGTGCAGTATTTAACCACTGCTCTAGTAGAAAATAATATACTTTCCCCTCATAGATATTTGTCATGTTTTTATGACTATGATTCAGTTTGTAAATAAATATAAGCACGTTTCATTCAGAATGCTCTTACTACATGTCTGGTACATAGAGAGTTCGACGGCTCTGCAAACTTCGTTATGTTACTGTCGATGAATTAGCCAGCGTCCATCCCACACACAAATTTTGTTGTGAAACTTACAAGCGTAGTACCTTATATACTTCTTTTCGGTTACAGAGCCACCATCAGAAGAATGAATGTGCATCTCTTGTTTTTTTTTCAATTTGGGTTATAGGTTATTTTCTTGCTTCCTGCATGTTTCATGTTTGCCACTATTCTAATTGAGATCATACGGACTGTAGTGGCAGTGCTACCACGCTTCATTTCCCATTAGGTTATCGAATCGCAAGAATGCGTGTGGAACTAAGTTGGCTACCAGCTGTCGGACCCTTTATGCCTTAGGAGATACGGCGACCCGCGTGGCTGACAGGTCTGCCCAAACTTTTGGGAACGGCAGTGGGCAGTGGTGTGCAGTGACTTGACAGCAGGAATGGAGCTCTCACTGAAAATGTAGTTGTTTAAATAAAGTCGCAAGTGTTCTATGCCTACAGTATATACTTTGGGCTTCAACTTACATGAATAAGTTGGCACAGTGGAACACGGGCGTGTCTACAAGGCCCTTTGCCTCCCAGTGTTTGTTTATATAAAGACGCTAGTGGAGAGACCCAAACTTATAGTTACGAGAAGGAGTGACAATACACCTCTGAGTCAACATGAGCTTTGGGTAGCACGTCAAGTAGGGCAGTCTGTCCAGCAGACATGACTGGACCTGCACAAACATCCTCTGTCTCAACTTCATAGAACTACAGCCAGTATTCCAGAACTCGGATTCTGACAACATGCAGCCTGTCCCAGTATGAACTTGTCACCTTGTTCGATCACCAGTAGTATTCCAGGTCACCAATCTCAGACTCTGATGTCTATCTATACCAGTATATCAAGTCTGGGTCACTAAACCCAACAGGTCTGAGCTGGACTGCACCGGCGCAGAACCGGTGCCAGTAATCTAAGTCTTCGATTCTGACGACATACGGCTGCTTCAATAAGCCCAGATCAGCCATTTTGGATTCTGATGTCATACTAAGGCTGCGCCAGTACTCCAAGTGTCAGACTGTGACGTTATAGAGTCAGGGTCTGTGTTCCAGTTCAGCCAATATGACAATACACCATCTTGCATTTCCCGCTAATTCATACTTAGGACAATAGCCCTGCTTGCATAGTGCAACTGGGCTATTTTTTGAATACCCAGTATTTAGAATTTTCTGTCAAAATTTGAATATCCCTTCATTTTATACATAGGGCAACAGACCATTGCCAGAGGGCGAGGGGTGGAGGTGGGAAAATCCCATGATTCATTAATGACATCATCAGTGACATCATTGGTGACACTGTGCTCTAGAACCCACTCTGTATACTTATTTAGGTCCGGAAGTTAGTACATGACTGGAAGTACTGTGTCGGGGTTCGGAGCCAAAGATTCACGCAGCTTGTGCGTGTATGAAGTGTATCACAAATTACAAAGGAAAAAGACAAGTACGAGGCAAGTAAAAAGAAAGAAGCATATGGCACCGCGGATGTGGTATCCAAGCGTTGACAGCAGGCAGCAGTGCGTACAAGTATAACAGCGCAGACATCGGCATCAGCTCCAGAATCTGAGGCGGTGGCAGCAACTTTGAAGCCCCCTACGGCTACAGCAGCTGAATGACGGGCACGTTATGTACTGACATCGATAGAGAAATCACGTGTGACTTGCAGGGCCGACGTCCAAATTTGGGGATTGTAGTGATTAAGCATTGGCGGCCGAAGACTTCCGGCATAAGAAGTCAGCCTCATTCTGCCAACGGCCCTGTCAAAGAGGGCGGAGGAGCGGGCAGAGGTTCAGGGCACTCTCTTGTCCTAGGGGTGGGAGACTGCCCGCGAAGGCGGAAGAATCAACGAAGGTCAACGGCCTGAGGATGCAATGGAAACCACTGCATTAAAGACACGTAACGTGCATCCACAGGACATGTGGCCTATAACTGAAGAAGTATCATGATGATCTCTCCTTTAGCAAAAGATTCTGGAATAGTCCCCCATTCGGATCTCCGGGAGGAGACTGCCAAGGGGGAGGTTCCCATGAGAAAGAGATCGAATAATCAACAAATAAAAACATTCCACGAGTCGGGGCGTGGAATGTCAGAAGCTTGAACGTGCTAGGGAAACCAGAAAATCTGAAAAGGGAAATGCAAAGGCTCAATCTAGGGATCAGAGAAGTGAAGTGGAAAGAAGACAAGAATTTCTGGTCAGATGAGTGTAGGGTAATATCAACAGCAGCAGAAAGTAGTATAACGGGAGTAGGATACGTTATGAATAGCAAGGTAGGGCAGATAATGTTACTGTGAGCAGTACAGTGATAGGGTTATTCTTATCAGAATCGACAGCAAACCATCGCCGACAACGATAGTTCAGGTATACATGCCGACGTCGCAAGCTGAAGATGAAGAGATGGAGGAAGTCTATGAGGATACTGAAAGGGAGATGAAAATCTAATAGTCATAGGGGACTGGAATGCAGTTGTTGGGAAAGGAGTAGAAGAAAAGGTTACAGGAGAATATGGGTTAGGGACAAGGAGTGAGAGAGGAGAAAGATTAACTGAGTTCTGTAATAAATTTCAATTAGTAATAGAAAATACTCTGTTTGGGAATCACAAGAGGAGGAGGTATACTTGGAAAAGGCCGGGTGACACTGGAAGATTTCAGTTAGATTACATCATGGTCAGACAGAAACTCCGAAGTCAGGTACTGGATTGTAAGGCGTTCCCAGGAGCAGATATAGACTTAGATCACAACATAACAGTGATGAAGAGTAGGCTTAAGTTTAAGACGTTAGTCAGGAAGAATCAATACGCAACGAAGTGGGATACGAAAGTACTACAGAATGACGAGATACGGTTGAAGTTCTCCAAGGTTATAGATACAACAATAGGGAATAGCTCAGTAGGCATTAGACTTGAAGAGGAAGGGACATCTGTAAAAAGGGCGATAACAGAAGTTGGAAAGGAAAACATAGGTACAAAGAAAGTAACTGCGAAGAAAGAAACCATGGGTAACAAAAGAAATACTTCAATTGATTGATGAAAGGAGGGAGTACAAAAATGTTCCAGGAAACTCAAGAATACAGAAATACCAGTCGCTGAGGAATGAAATAAAGAGGAAGTGCAGGAAAGCTAAGACGAAGCGGCTGAAGGAAAAATGTGAAGACACTGAAAAAGAAATAATTATCGGAAGGGCAGACTCAGCATACAGGAAAGTCAAAACAACCTTCGGTGACATTAAAATCAAGCGTGACAACATTAAGAGTGCAACGGAAATTCCAATGTTAAATGCAGAGGAAAGAACGGAGGTGAACAGAATACATCGAAAGCCACTATGGGGGACAGATTAGTCTGATGTGATAGAAGAAGAAACAGGAGTCGATTTAGAAGAGATAGGGGATCCAGTATTAGAATCAGAATTAAAAAAAAAAAAAAGCTTTGGAGGAACTAAGATCAAACAAGGCAGAAGGCATCGATAACATTCCATCAGAATTTCTAAAATCACTGGGGGAAGTGGCAACAAAAATACTATTCACTTTCGTGTGTAGAATGTATGAGTATGGCGACATACTATCTGACTTTCGGAGCCGGCCGGGGTGGCCGAGCGGTTCTAGGCGCTACAGTCTGGAACAGCACGACCAGTACGGTCGCAGGTTCTAATCCTGCCTCGGGCATGGATGTATGTGATGTCCTTAGGTTGGTTGGGTTTAAGTAGTTCTAAGTTTTAGGGGACTGATGACCTCAGAAGTCCCATAGTGCTCAGAGCCATTTGAGCCATTTTTTGACTTTCGGAAAAACATCATCCACATAATTCCGAAGACGGCAAGACCTGACAATTGCGAGAATTGTCGGACACTCATCTTAACAGCTCATTCATCCAAGATGCGACAAGAATAATATATGGAACAATGGAAAAGAAATTAGAGGATGCGCTAGATGACGATCAGTTTGGCATCAGGAAAGGTAAATGCGCGAGAGAGGCAATTCTGACATTGCGGTTAATAATGGGAGCAAGACTAAAGAAAAATCAAGACACGTTCATGGGATTTGACGGCCTGGAAAAAATGCTCGACAAATGCAAAATGGTGCAAGATTTCGAAATTCTGAGAAAAGTAGGTGTAAGCAATTTTTTTTAAATGACGGATCATATACAATATGTACAACACTAAGACGGAATAATAAGAGTGGACGAACAAGAACGAAGTGCTCGTATTAAAGAGGGTGTAAGAGAAGGATGTAGCCTTTTACCCCTACTGTTCAATCTGTACATCGAGGAAGCAATGATGGAAATAAAAGAAAGGTTCAGGAGCGGAAATAAAATTCAAGGATATCAATGATACGATTCGCTGATGACATTGCTATCCTGAGTGAAAGTGAAGAAGAATTACATGAATGGAATGAACAGTCTAATGAATACAAAGTATGGATTGAGAGTAAATCGAAGAAAGACGAAGGTAACGAGAAGTAGTAGCAATGAGAACAGCGAGAAACTTAACATCAGGATCGATTGTCAAGAAGTAGATGAAGTTAAGGAATTCTTCTACCTAGGCAGTAAAATAACGAGTGATGGACGGAGCAAGGAGGACATCAAAAGCAGACTAGCACCGGCGAAAAGGGCATTCCTGGCCAAGAGAAGTCTACTAACATCAAATATCGGTCTTAATTTGTGGAAGAAATTTCTGGAGTACAACGTTATATGGTAGTGGAACATGAACTGTGGGAAAACCGGAACAGAAGAGAATCGAAGCATTTGAGATATAGTGCAACAGACGAATGTTGAAAATCAGGTGGACTGAGAGGAAAGGAAATGTGGAAATAAGGAGAAGGGACATGGCGATAGGGCATCTGTTAAGACATGAGGGAATGACTTCTATGGTACTAGAGAGAGCTGTAGAAGACAAAAAGTGTAAAGGAAGACAGAGGTTGGGATACATCCAGCAAATGATAGAGGACGTAGGTTACAAGTGCTACTCTGAGATGAAGAGGTTAGCACGGGAGAGGAATTCGTGACGGGCTGCATCGAACCAGTCAGAAGACTGATGACCCAAAAAAAAGTGATTAAGCGATCACTGAGCTTGTGTGGCTCAGAGAAACCAAGTGAGCAAGAAAGTTCCAAATCTCACAGAGAAAGCGTAATTGAGGAAACACTGTGTCATGGTTGAACCAAGCATTAAACTCTATTCTTTCAAATGTAATAACAGAAATGAATAACAAGTGTAAGAACGAATAAGTATGATTGCATCAATGATGTCGAAGTGGTGCTAACGAAGGAACAGTCTGAATTAAAAGACGATACAGAAAAGCTTAGACTGGAGATGGAGGATGCAATGGAGAAAAACCTAACTGATGTACAAATGCAAATCCTAAAACTTTCAGATGAAATGGGCACCGTACTGAGTTAAGTGAAATCAGTAGATGGTTCAGTAGATATGAGAATAAGAAAATTACTGAATGATTGGGTGACAGCATGGGGTAATGCTTGCAAAAGTAGAACGAGCTTGAGGTTACGACTGGCAATGCTTTCAACAACTGACCTAAGAGAATTACCGAATGTAAAAACACCAACGCTCAAAGCATCAAAGCGAAGGTGAAGAAGAACGAACAACAGAGAGATGGCTGCAAAATTGTATGCGATGGCAAGTAAAGTTGCAAAAACAGGGTGTTTGCGAATTCCCGTTACAAACTTCTAGGATTTGTACATATTCTGAATAGGAACCTGTATCCCGGTGCTACAGCCGTTTGAAAACATAACAGGATAGTTACGGTGGGCAGTCGCTACGTCGGATCAGCTGATGTCATTTGGCATTTGTCACACCTCCGTGACGTGTTTGTGAGTGTTAGAGCAATATGGTTGAATTCGCGTTTGCAGAATACACCGACATGATCCTTCTGAATGGTAAAGCTCACGGTAATGGAAGAACTGCTCGTCGCCTTTATGAAGACCGTTCTCCACAACGTCCGACTCCACCGCAGACCCTTTTTGCCACAATGACGCAACGGCTTCGAGAAAGCGTACCTTCATTGTCAGCAAGCGCGACTGCGGTACTCCACGGAGACGCCGCACACCACAATTGCAAGGGGCCGCACTGCATGACGTTGAAGAGACCCATCAACTAATGCGCGACCAATTTCTTTGCCTGTTAATGAGTAGAACTGTAAAACAATCGATGTACTGAGTCACACATAGACAATTACTTACGAAAGTGGTCGCGCTTCCAACATGTTTTCAAATGGCTGTACCACGGAAACGGTACGTTTCCGGACATGGGTTCCAATTCAAAATATTATCTCCTCACTCCCCTTTACAAGTGTTTGAATAATAAATGTACAATCGGGCGGTGTTTCCAAAAGATGGTGAATATCATTCAGCGAACATTACTGCTGCGTGTAAGGATGGATTTATGCCGGTTATGTTGGATGAGGTAAAGATTAAAATAGTGTAAAAGGTTCTTAGAACGGGAAGCGCAGTCCTGGGCGAACTTTTGAGTAGTACTTTTGAGTAGCACTTGAGGCGTGTGAAAAGGCATTCTTAAGTAAATTATGTAATAAGGACAGATAAAATCGATCACTGAACAAATTCTTGAATGGGCCGATTTGTCGAAGTGGACATATATTCTTCGGGAATTTTGCGTGCGAGAACTGGCAGAACTAGTTCACGTAAGCAGGCAGTTAGGTACCTTAACAGAGATAACTACTCTTAAGAGGACGTTACCACAATACTTGCAATAGGATCTGGTACATAGTCCGACACAATCGATCGACGACTTTTTAGATTTTGTTGGAAATCTGGAGCTGGTACTAAAATACAGGCCGCAACAAAATTCCAGTAATTGGCAGGGAGGTGGATAAGAAGGGGAGGTGCTGCGTGGCGATTATCATGGAAAGAACCTGAATAATAGTAATTTTAATAGGCAGATAATTTTCGAAGGGGAAACTTCCAAGGTGGAAACGTGCGAAACCACGTAAGACAGCGGAGAGTTGAGGGGGCGAATCAACACAGACCACAAATTCGGAAGATAAATTCGAAAAAACTACATACCGCCTCGCCTCAGATCTACAGATGGGGGTCTCACTGAACAAGGAAAAAAAAAAAATACACGAGGCTACAAAAATCAACGGAGGTGCGAGAGAAGGGGAAACGGTGCTCGAATCATGCAGCTGAGCTTAATTAAAAGTATAAATAAGGAGTTGAATAATAGAAAGCAATACAGAAGGAAAGGAGGAAGGATTAAAAGTAACAAGGTGATCTATATAGGTCATATGGCGCTAAATAATGCATTTAATACAGAAGAGAAAGTTGATTTTAACGGAAATAATTTAGGAAAAGATGGGAAACCGAAGAGGATATCAAGAGTGAGAAATTGAAAATTTTTCCAGCGACGAGAGAGAAAAAACAAAACTGCCACAGGCGGGCTCAGCAAGCCAATGAAACACGAGATGCTCTTAGAATTTAGGTGTAGGAACAGTAAGTGTAACATGACATGTTTCATTGTAAATGGATTGACGAAAGATGTAATTTCAGACACAGATTTTCTTTGTAAATATAAGTCGTCGCTAAACTGCCAGGAAAAGTGTTTAGAGTTTATTTTGGAGGATAAAAGGCATAGAATAATGGTCCAGGATATGCTCACTGGCGACGAACAAGTTCCAGAATGGACTAATGGAGTGAAGCAGGACCTATGACAGAACAAATCAGAGATTAGATGGATCTGATAGTAAGCATCATGAGTGGGGAGAAAGACGAACTTTGCAAGTTACTTGGGCGGTACGAGATTGTCTTCTTCAACAAACATGGCAGAATTGCTGATTTTGAATACACCATCAAAGTAAAACAGCACGATCTGAAACGTGTAAAGCTGTACTGTTTAAGGTGGTACTTTTCGGACTTACCATATCTGTAGCAGTATTTGTGAAGGCATTAAGTCATATGTTGGGTGCAGAACTGATGATCAAACTGGTAGCGTATGTTGACGCAACTAATTCTTGGTGCGAGCGCTGTGAAGTAATGGAAAAGGTAATGATAGCTTTAAGACGAGGTGGAATGATTTTGAAACTAGGGAAATGTGAGATTGTGAGAGCTGAAATACAATTCTTGGAGCATAAATTGACATTTGAAGGAAGCCATCCAAGTAGTGAGGAACTTGGGCGACAGCTGACTGCAAGCGACATACCTCGAAAAAGCGGCTTAAGTCATATGTAGGACTATGCAGGTTCTATAGGAAATGTGTCGAAGTTTTTATTTTTTTATGTAACATAAGATTTGTATCATAGGTAAAGTTCTTCTCATCTTATCGAAGATCACACTGGTCACGCACCACTGAAGAGGAGCTGCAGTATTGATCAGAAGTTATTTCATACTTTTTGATATTGCACTGCCTGTGCTGTTAACACTTCGCCGTCCGCACGTTTCATACAAATTTATTCGCTTGGCGCCGGCAGCGCTAATTCGGATTACTTGGCTTGTGGCCGGCCGCTTGTCACCTTCCCGTTGATGACAAGCTTCAGACACATTGACTTTTGCGCGCTTTAATTTTTCCGGAAATACTCTATTTTGCCGTATCGTTCAACAAACTCGAATTTTCTTTTCAGGTAATTTCTCTGGAAGTTCTACACTGTTATAATAATTATCCATGTAGAGGTGATGCCACTTTCCATTAGAACTATTGAGTTCCATCACTGTTTTTGCTAAAGGTTGTCCAGCGCCGGAATGTATTTTGAATGAGGAAATGTATCCCGTACTCGAATCACACAGCATCCGAATGAGTATGCCACATTTCGTAATTTTCGATGGATTGTAAACTTTAAAATTTAACTTTCCACTCCGCGGTATCATTCCTTCATCAGTTGAGATGTTTTAACTTAGATTAAACGTTTCTTTAAACATTTTGGAAAAATAATTACGAATTTCACTTTGAAAAGCCGGTCGACATTATCCGGTTTATTGTCATTGTCGGAAAAATGTAAAAATGATAATATTTATCTGAATCGGTTGCGGGACATCGACTTACGAAATATCGGTGTGTCTCTCAACGGAATCGTTGACCAGTAGTCATCGATCCTTGCTTTTTTTACAATTCTCGTAAGGATAGCTAGCCCAAACCATTTTCTAAGTTCGGATCCCGTAATGTCGACAGATTTGGATTTTTTTTATCCAGTTTCCTTCTATTGCAATTTTGACTGTAAGACTTGTTGGTTTCGTTGCTAATATATTCAAACAGATCTTTCCCATTATATAATTCTACGATACCCACGACGCTCTGTATGTCTTTGTGAAATATGTGTGGACCCGGAGATGCTCCAAATTTATTATTGGTCCTCAGTAAATCGTAGTCTGTCCGTCTGATTCATCCGATCAGTTGGCAACCGTAGCGATCGCCGGATTCTTCTTGGACGTATTTCACTATCTTCCGACGATTCTGCTTCACTTTCATTTTTTTGATATCCAATGTCTTCTCCCCAATCGGCCAAGTCGTCCGAAAGGTTAGACAAGACGTCCGCGCATTCAACGTAAATAAAAGTAGCGTCTCTTTCGTCTGCCATGATGAAAGTGCACAAGTACTTATAAAAACAAAAAACTTGTTGACATGTGTAACTTATTGTTACCTAAACGAAACACCAACAGAATGAAAAAGACACTAAAGTGCTGTCACCGGCCACTGCGCGTTACTACGCTCGCGACACCACTGTGGTGTCGCCGACCGCTGAGCGATACTATGCACACGACACCACTGTGCTGTCGCCAGCTGTTGACCGTTATTTCGCGCATACCACTGTAGTGTCGCCGGACGGAAAAGTGTTAAAAGGAACGATGCAATGTTCCTTCGGATACGCGTGCATTATTGTGAGAACAGCAGTTATGGAATACATGAAATGTATTCGCAGTTGCGAATACGAACAAAATTCAGCTGTCTAAGGGAATGACAACAATAAAAATTTGTGCTTGACCGCAACTGGAACCTGGATTTTCAGCTTTACGCGAGCGATCGCCTTGGGATAGCCGCGAACGACTCACGGCTAGACTCACTTCCGTAACGTCATCGTTAATGCAGCACAATATGTACGCGTACACACTTTACGTAAATCCTGAACAGGTGGGGATATTGTAATTGAAAGTCGCTGCCCAGTATCGGCGGATAAATACGGTATTGCAGTGTTTGGGTTGTTGATCGGTCGTATTTATCCGCCGATATCGGGCAGAGACTTTCAATTAAAATATCCTCGCCTGTACATAATATGTGTACAAGTTGTGACGCAGGAACGAAGACGCGACGAACCGAAGATTGGATGTCGACGTGAGTCGTGCGCGGATAGCCAAATGTAAATCAACCGCTGGCGATAAGCCGGAAATACGAGTCCCAATCCGCCACATATTTTCATTGTCGTCATTCCATTCTACAGCTGATCGTTGTCTACATTCGCAACTGAGATCACATTTAATGCATTTCGTAAAGGCTGTAGTCGGCGCAGTGCATGTTCTACTGGACATGCATGCATGTCCAGAGGAAATTTGGATCGTAATTCAGAATAACACAGGCACTGCAATATTATTACTTTTCCGCTGCAGCGGCGACGGTCTGGCCACCAGCTCGAGCGGCACCGACGAATTCCTAATCCATCGGCGGTTAGCTAGCTGATGCAAAGGACTAGTCAGCACAGATACAATGCGGGAAATTCCATGATCATTACCAGGTGTAGAAGTATGAAAACCGGAATTTCCCTACGGATGTTGCTAGCCGTCAGTGTCGGGCCCATGAGGCCGCGTCTGCAGTGCCATCTGCTTCCTGTAACGGCTGACAAATGTCAACACACAGTAACCCAAGTTCCATATATCGATATCTGTTTCAAACCCGTAAACATGTCGAGTTCTGTGCCTACGAATTACGAATTGTGGACAGCACTGGTTTTCTTTTATTATTTGAAAAAAATTGCTGCAGAATCGCATCGAATGCTTGTCAAAGTCTTCGGCGAACATGCTCTTCGGAAAACATTATTTCGAGTGGTTCAAAAAATTCAAAAGTGGTGATTTTGGCGCGAGAAACGACGAGCGCGGGAAACCACCGAAAAAGTTTGCAGACAAGAAATCGCAGGCCTCATTGGATGAAAATGATACTCAAACTCAAGAGAAACTCGTGAAACAACTGAATGTGGCGCTGAAAGCCGTTTCTCTTAAGTTGAAAGCTATGGGAAAGGTTCAGAAAGTAGGAAAATGGGTTCCACATGAACTGAATGAAAGACAGCAAGCAAATTGAAAGACCACTTGTCAAATGCTGCTCGCCAGATACAAAAGAAAGTCGTTTCTTCATCGAATTGTGACAGGTGATGAAAAATTGATATATTTTGAGAATCCCAAGCGTCGTAAATCATAGATGAATCTAGGCACACGATCGACATCCACTGCAAGACCAAATCGCTTTGGAAAGAAGACTGTGCTGTGTCTGGTGGGATCACAAGGGTGTCATCTATTTTCAACTGCTAAAACCTGGTGAAACCGTTAACACTGATCGCTACCTAATGAGAATGATCGATTTAAATCGAGACTTACGTGAAAAACGACCGGAAAATGGAAAAAAGGCAATACAACGTCATATTGCTCCATGATAACGGTCCATCATACACAGGAAAACGGGTCACGGAAATGATCGAGGCGTTCAGTTGGGAAATACAAGTACTAGGGCATGCGGCGTATTCTCCAGACTTGGTTCCGTCCGATTATCATCTGTTTGCAACGCTGGGACACTCTCTCATTGAACAACGTTTCAATTCGTTTGAAAATGTAGGGAACTGAATCGCTGACTAGTCCGCTTAAAAAGACGAACTGTTTTTTTGGCATGGTATTCATAGCCTGCCGGACAGTGGGAGAAATGTATAAATAGCAAAGGAGATTATTTTGAATAAAATATTTTTTATCAGTTTCAAACAACAGACGTGTAATTATTGCAACAAAATTCCGGTTTCAACTTCTATCCCAGGTAAGGGAACAGCGAGGAACAGGATTCTTGGTCAGAGATAAGACTTCAGACTCCTGTTACTTTAAAAGTGAACCCATATCAAAATATTGAAGGCTATAGTAGGAGAGCTATTAGGGAAGCAATGACCGATCGGTCACGAAACGAAAACCACTGGGAAAATGAAATAGGTTCAATTTGAAACAGTTAACTACACCTTCCAGCTACTTCTCTACATAGTCGCCGCTCCGAATTAACATTTATCGCAGTGTTGTACTATCTTTTCAATGAAGCCTGTGCTTTCCGCCAACTCTCTACGTTGGTTTGCAGCTTGTTGTCTGTGGCCTATCTCAGACACCTTGATTGCCCCTGCAGAGTGCGGCCGAGAATTGTGATAAAGAAGGAAACGCATGCCAGTTATGTTACATGGGCTGCGTGACATCAGGCGCAATCTTTCACCAGGCTCTCATACTTCGCGGTAGACACTTATTTATCCAGGCATCCTTACATTCTCACCGTGCCCTCAGAACAGGAACAACATTGTATCTTGGGGAGATGATAAATTAGGTAATTATCTACACTACATGTATACAATTAATGTTCTTTCTTTCTTTACAGTAGTAGCAGCCGAGTTTATAACATGTGTACCTATAGTCCTCTCCTCGCAGCCTCGTTAGGCGTGCCTTGCAATGCAGCTGTAGGTGTCTCTGCCCTTCCCTCTGTCCTTCCCCTCCCGCCCCCACCGCCGCTCTCACCACCCCCACTGCTGGCACCCCCATGGTCCTGCTCTGGCATCCATGACAGGCACCACACCACCACCACCGCAGCAATAGCCGTCTGGAGCAGCTGTACCCCACCTTCCAGACTCACCTTAACCCAGGTGACTCTTCTGGGCAGTGCAGTCACGGCAGCAGCCAGGTGGAGCATTGTCCTGCATGACCCCAGCCCGGATGCTTGGTGGGGCAACAAAGACAGGCAGCAGTGTCCTGCCCAATCATTCCATAACTGTAGTGTTTCTGTGAGTGACAGCATTATTCTCCCCCACTCTAATAACAATCAGCACCAGGTTGGTAACGTCATCCCAGACTTAAACTACTTGGTGGTGGTGGCTCTGAGCGCTATGGAACTTAACATCTGAGGTCATCAGTCCCCTAGAACTTAGAACTACTTAAACCTAACTAACCTCAAGACATCACACACATCCATGCCCGAGGCAGGATTCGAACCTGCGACCATAACAGTCGTGCGGTTCCAGACTGAAGCGCCTAGAACCGCTCGGCCACACCGGCCGGCAACTACTTGGTGATTGACGATGCTTTCGATGAGCGAATCGCATTTTCACGAATTGAGAAGCCAGCAGAGGGGTATAAAGAGCCGTTATGGTTTATAAGAGCATGCTTTTCCTACTCGCTAAAGAAGTCACTCAGCTTCTCTAACATCTGCGGTACTCCTTCATTAAATGCAGAGCAGTGTTGTGCTCTGAGCTCATGCATTCTCTCAAACAAGTCAGTGCTGTCAAGGAGACCAGCATCGACTACATTTGGGGGAGAAATGGAGAGGTATCATGGAGCATCTCAATCGCTATGTGGTTTGAAGATCTCACCTTGAGTACTATACAAGATAAGTTATTAGTGTAACAAATGAGACGCATTAGTTTTGTTTTGCGAGGTCACTCCTGGCTTGTGAGAGAAATATTAAACAGGATCCAGAGTGCACAACTCAGTATGGTAGAGATATTGACGTTCATGGGTTTTATAACTTTGACGGTTTCGAGTTCCCCATTAAACTCCAGGATAGGCCTAAATCTGAGGCACAGAATATCAATATATGTTTATACCCTGGATGAGTGCAAGGCAGATGATGGTGAAGTTTTGAACAGAGTCGTTAGGCCTGTCCATTGCTGGGAATTTGCAGGTCAGTGGAAGATGCACTTGGTCATGCTGTTATTCTCAGGTGAGGACAATAAGTAGAAAGGTAATCGTCATTGCCGCTGGATCAAGGATATGTCCCACCTTCTGTCCTCCCAATTGCCAAAAAAATCATGATGTAAAGCATATTTGCTTAAGACATATTAATTATTTTTTCACAAGTGACTTTTTATTAAAACGTCAAAATCATTTCTCTACCAGTAAACTGGTATGTGTTATAATGCCTACTGAGGAGAACAAGTTCTTAAAGTTTAAGAATGTCTATCACCAGGAGCCATGCCCCTTTGTAATTTACGCTGATTTTGAATTCCTCCTCGCCACTGTAAAACGCTGTGAAGGCGTCCCTACAGCCTCACATACAACCTTCACAGAGAAACACGTACCACATGTGGCAGTATACCAAGTCCAGTGTTCATTTGATTCTAGTCTTAACCATTACAAATCATACTTTGTGGATAATCCTGTGATTTTGTTGCTCATTGAGCTTGAGAAACTTTGATGGGGGTTAGATAAGCTTTACAGCACCAAAATTCCCGTGACCAAGTCAAAGGAGAATAATGATTTGTACAAGGCAGTGGTTGACCATCATATATGAGGGCAGCCACTAGACTGGAAATCGGAAACTCCTCATAGAGATCATTGTCACCTAACTGGGAAGTTCTGTGGTGCTGCCCATAGCAAGTGCAACTTAAAATATCAATTGCCACAATTTCACAATCTAAGGTGGTATGATGCTCACTCAATCACTGAGTATTTGGTAAAATTTCGGTGTTGAGAACAACCAGGTCACTGTCTTGCCTGATAGTGTCAAGGAATATATTTCATTCGCCATATGAATGAAGCCTAGAATTGCACTCTACTTCCTAGACTTGCTACACTTTATGCATACACCAATTCAGAAACTTATTGCAGCATTCCCTCAAGATAATATGCACATCATCTGAGCTGCATATCCTGATGGCGTAAAGTTTCAGCTTTTGTCAAGAAAGTCAAATTACACTTTCTCGTTCATATTCCTATTTTCCGTGTTATAAAGTCACGATTCTCACATATGCTATGGGAACATGCTTAAGCTAGACTATTTAAGCCCAGACTCAATACTGATAACTGATTTTTTGAATTGTTCGGGCATGGAAACATGAGAAAACTACAGTTCGACGACTTTGCACGACTTTGCACACAGTAATCAATTTATGGATTGTCAATGTATTAAAGTAGCAAGAAGAGAAAAAAGGAATCATTGAATGTTATATGGCAACGCTAGTATTTATTCTCACCACGTCATTTCATAAATACTGCAAAATATGATACATTAACAACTCACTTTTAGTAATACTTCGAATAAACTAGAGTTATAATAATGTAAGTCATTTGTTGTGAAAGTTTTCAGTTCTGTAATAACTGAAGAACATTATTGATCTTTAGTCGTCTCCTGCTGTTGTGTTTTCAACTATTACTTTCCAGCTTTGCAGCCAAGATTTAGATTTACTTCGCCAGTGATAAACCAAGAATGCATCAGCACCTGTATCTCACATGGCAAAAAAAGAATACTCATAAAATAAATACTGATCTGCCCAAAAGTGACTATAATGGAGTGTGCTTACACCTGAAAAGAAGAAAATTCTCATAGGTCCACCAATCCATAGAGCAAAACTGGTTCATGAATAAAAATTACTACACACTAAAATAATAAGTTAAAAACATTTTCTACGTATTTTCTCAACTGTTAACTGCTGGACACTTTGGAAAGTTTTCTTGTTGATTTACTCGTTTTTGTTGACTTAAGTTCCTTCCTGAGTTCCAACATTTTGAAACAGAATCGACATTTCATGTAGTAAAAGATTAGTTTGGGTACAATCTCCAAGGCATGTTCTGCACTTCAAGCTAAGCCTGAAATCTTCACTTTTATTTTTTCGATACTTTCCAAAGAGTCATAGAACAAGTTATCCCAGAAAGCAGATGGAGAAGAAGGTTTAGTACTTTAAGTTTCTTGTGCATGTAGCAAGAAATTTAACAATGCTTCCGAAGGGTAACACAACTAACTTTGTCCTTGATGAGAACCATAGTCCTTCAAGTTAGTGAAAAGTGAAGAAAGACGATTTTATACTGACGAATTCTTGAGTAAATTTAAGCAGGCACAACATTTAGTGGATACTGTGGCTTGATGTACAATATAACCTACTACGTTGTGTACAATAAATTTTTTTGCGTTATCAAGAATGATTTTCACTAGCATTTATGGCAATCAGTTTTCTTCTGTACTCCCTATTACTAACTTTTTAAATGTCAGTGTATTCCTTCCTAGTCTTATTCGCCAAGATTCTTATCTGACTGAGACAGGAAGTAAGAGTGGCTTTTGTCTCTGATTCACAATTCCCTCCCTTTGATAAAACATTATTCACAGGCACGTATATTGATTGGAGCATATGTAAATGTAGAAAGTCTACTGATGAAGGGTGATCATCACAAGTAAATGATCTAATAATACCAAAATGTCACTGTAGTGAGTCCTGATTGAACTTGGCATTCATTACACGTTTAAATCCTTTATTCCACAAGTATTCAGCTATTTCTAACATTCTCTGTCCTGTTGCTCCAAGCAATCTCAATGTTGTATTTGAAGCAAAAGTACTGTCTGAAGTGGTCATAATATAAGAAGTATGCTGCATAGTTATATGGTGATCTGGATCTTTTCTCATATCGCATGATGGTGATTTTCAATTCAGAGCATCGAAAACAACGTTTATATATTGAGTAAATTTTTCAGTTGGCCCACTATCTTCAAATTCTACGATGTCACTTGCTCTAAAAATATGTATAACATTTGCCATGGTGGTATTAAACAACTGGAAAGCAAGGCGAGCATTCATTCACTGAAAGGAGGCTGGGAGTATGTGTGCACATGTCAAATTACTACATGCATTTACTCCAGCAAACTCTGACGAACTGTCAACTTCGTAAACACGTTCATCAAACCCATACCTCATGATGTCAGTGCCAGACAGCACAGTACATATATCATTAAAGTGGTTATGTATGCATTTCAAAATATGTACTGCATTTGAAAAAGCCCAAACTTTTCTGTTCTCATCAACGGGATTTTGAAAATAGCATTTAGCATTCCCGTTCTGTACCGATATTTGCAAATGTTTCCAGGCTTGTTTGTTAGACTAGCTGCCGTCACATGTAAACCCTACAGTTTTACTGTCTGCCTGCTCCATTTGTATAACACTGAAGCGCCAAAGAAACTGGTATAGGCATGTGTATTCAAACACAGAGATATGTCAAGAGGCAGAATACGGCTCTGCGGTCGGCAACGCCTGCATTAAAACAAGTGTCTGTCGCAGTTCGCAGTTGTTAGATGGGTTACTGCTGCTACAATGGCAGGTTATCAAGATTTAATTGAGTTTGAACGTGGCTGCTGCTGCTGCTGCTGTTGAAGTTCGCAACTACTGTTTCACTGACTGAGACCGGTGGTTACTGTATTCGTCTTATACCACCCATGTCATCACAATCACATGATCGGTTTGGCATTCCTGCATCCCTATTGGCCCCAATCAATTTTCAGGTGGGGAGTGAGGAATGCTGCGTTCCTATTGGTTCCTGGGGGAAGTGGCTGGGGAGAAAATCCCACGTCAAGCACCCTCTGCGACAGTTTTGTGAACTAGCTCAGTCGGACTGGGATTGTTGGTGAAGCAAACACCTATGTCTCTTAGACATATTAACAGAGCATTTCAAAAAAGGTAGACCGTTGCAGCCTAAACACCCACCACAATGAGTTGCAAATGCATCTTCAATTCATCACGATGCACCACCATTTTTTGCTGAGAAGTATTCTTGTTGCACTCATTCTATCTTTACTGTCCAATCCTCATGCTGGGCGCCATGGAGGCAGCCTTGAGCTGCGTGCTTACATGTAGTACACTTCTTAAAATGCTCCCTGCTCGTTGCAAGTATCTCCTCATTTGAACACATTCTGAACAAGATGACTACTCCAGAGCAGATGAGCATTTCGTCTCTTGCTATTTTGAAGACTGACTGGAATTTTTCCAGAAGATCGATAGTTCCATTTAAGTGATGAAACGTATTCTTCTCCTTATGCTCATGCAATATCTGCACTTTCCAAGACTCAAGTAGGAGCTAGGGACACTGTCCTCAGCTGCATGATTATAACTAATAAAGCTGTTAAACTCCTCCTTGTCCAACACCAACATTTCATCCACTGCACACATCATTCATACAATAAAGTAAAGACTTAACAACCATCCTCTCTGGCTGTTCCACACGGACTGAGTCTTTTTCCCGCCTATTCACAAGTGGGGAAATGGGGGCGGGGGAGTCCGGTAGCTCTTTCTGGTGACGGTACTGTGAAGCAGAGATCCAAAATTTGAAATTCACACCATTTTGAATTTTCTGGCATTTTTTGGATATTCCCACCATTTTTTAACTTCAACCATTTTCGAATTTAAGTAATTTTTATATCTATTTAATAGCTACGTTGCCACGTCTACACCCCAGGGAGAGAAGGTGGGGTGGGGTGTGAGGGCGACCACGCAAGAAGAGCCATCATCTTGGACGAACTTGTTCCCCTACTTTCAAATACAACCGACATAAAGTTAGGATATCCGTAGCAGCAACTTCACGGCTGATGTCTTTCAGCTCCTGCATTGTGTGTAGATTTGTTTCACAGAGCATGATTCATCGCTCATGATGTAATGGAAAGGGTCTAAGAAAGCATCGTTGGTATTATTCAAAAGCCACATGCAGTAATCTACACGTTTCTGAGGCCATCTTCCCATAATTGCTAACCCACCGTCACACGATATGGCTTACAAATTAAGACTTTTCAAAATCCGGTCGCAACTGCTCCTACTTCCATGCGCCTGTTGGTTAAGTTTACCTGTAGACTTCTTTGACCTCTGAATAATTCTTCAGTGAATGTCTGCAATAACTTCCGGTAATTCTTGGTAGTTTTACATTTTGCACAGATCTGTAGGTGCGCCAATTTTTACACAGACTTTGCATTGCTCTCTTGATGATAAACTCTGTCCGGATGCTTGGCCGCAAAAATTGCTCAAGTTTCCTAAATCGATCTTGTTTTCACATTTGCTTCCACAATTTCAATTCTTTCTTACTTACCCCAAAGAGAAAGTCTAACTTAACTGATGAAATAAAGCGAAATGCTGACAGAAGAATGCTAACTGATGTGTTGGTAAATGTGCCAACACCTTGCAGATAGAGGAGGCCTAAATGCACGCTATCTACTGCAGACGGGCGTGAATTCTGGAACAGGATAAGTAGTGAATTCTAATAAGAAGAGTATGCAGCTCCTCGAATACTTAACTTTTATATAGTCCTTTGGTACATCGCTCTTGATAATACAAATAAGACTATCTTCAGATACGGTTAATGGCGCCTTGCTAGGTCGTAGCCATGGACTTAACTGAAGGCTATTCTAACTGTCTCTCGGCAAATGAGAGAAAGGCTCGTCAGTGTAGTCGCTACCAATGTCGTCCGTACAACTGGGTCGAGTGCTATATCGTATCTCGAGACCTGCCTTGTGGTGGCGCTCGGTCTGCGATCACACAGTGGCGACACGCGGGTCCGACATGTACTAAATGGACCGCGGCCGATTTAAGCTACCACCTAGCAAGTGTGGTGTCTGGCGGTGACACCACACTAACTATCGATTGTTGCATAAAACTGTCCATTGTTGTAGCTGTTTATTGCAGAATTCGAAATAATGCATTCGCATACAAAGAGGAGGCTGGCTACTTTTTAATTGCGCCACCCTAAGTTTAACCAAGACTCAAGCTTACGCGTGATCTTGACAGAGATTGTACTAGACAGCAGCAGTGCACTCTAGTTATCGGTCGTGAACGCTATGCAGCCGGAATCAGTCCAGAATTAGGTTATAAAATAGTTTTAGTGCATACCAGTGTCAGATCATCAAAACTTTCACAATGTATCATTACTTTTTATTTCATCCTGTTTTGTATGTATGATCCTTTTCTGAAATAACTGTGTTAACTTTGCATCTGTACTCTTACTTTAAATTTACTCATTTACGCGAGTGTCCTAAAATCTCGTACCTAATCTGTGAACTAATTTCATTTGTCTGATATTTTTCTACGAGGGATGTTTTGTTATTGTTGTGAGTTTGGCATTTCGTTGTCTCGCCCTCGTAAGGTACGGACGCTGTTCTACTGTGTTCATTATAAAGATTATTGCGTAAGCAATAGGTAAGTTTTCTAAAGGTAGTATGAAGTTAAAGTTATTCAGCCATTTTTACTTCTAACAAAAACCATGTTACTTTTATATGATCTTTTAATTTGTACGATGCGTTCTCAGAGGATGGCATCTGGAACAGGAGCGTAGACGGCACATTGTTAGTGGATGTTAATGACCGAACGCCTTACGTGATCAGTCATTACTTTTCATTGCGTCTTAACGCTGTACGCTCCTGACATACTTGGACATGTCATTTTATTTGTGTCTTGCAGGATTTTCACGCAAGCTATCCAAAGAATGATTCGGTCATTCGTCTATTAACAATGGCGTCGTTGTGCGGCCCACATCGATCGGACACAGGCCCACAAACATTTAAAAAATTTTGCTGGTGGATAATGTCCCTTAAATGTTGCGTTCTCAGCTTCATGCCGAACTCGGTACGAAGCATTGGCTGTATTACTGAGCTGAGTGTTGCGGACGACAACATGCGCAACAATCATCTGGTGACGCCTACCGGTTTCATTAAATTTATGTTAAGTCATTGTAATTATTGTTTTTGAATCTATTTACATCAAATAGTCATGCATTCTAGTCGTTAATTACTTCTTTAATGGCTCTGAGCACTATGGGACTTAACAGCTGAGGTCATCAGTCCCCTAGTACGTAGAACTACTTAAACCTAACTAACCTAAGGACATCACACACATCCATGCCCGAGGCAGGATTCGAACCTGCGACCGTAGCGGTCGCGCGGTTCCAGCCTGAAGCGCCTAGAACCGCTCGGCCACTCCGACTTCTTTAATACCGCTCTATGTGGAAGTACGTCATTAATTACTTATTTAAATTACTGAATATGTTATATGTTGTGATGTTTAAAGCTTTCAAAAATGGTTCAAATGGCTCTGAGCACTATGGGACTTAACTTCTAAGGTCATCAGTCCCCTAGAACTTAGAACTACTTTAACCTAACTAACCTAAGGACATCACACACATCCATGCCCGACGCAGGATTCGAACCTGCGACCGTAGCGGTCGCGCGGTGCCAGACTGTAGTGCCTTTAACCGCTTGGCCACTCCGGCCGGCTTTAAAGCTTTCCCAGCGTACTGATTGTTCCATAAAAACACGGGAGAACTGCCGGATATCAGTAACGTCCTGCCACGATATTTCGGCGCAGAGTCTTCTGGCCATCTTCAGGTGAGCTCAGCGCGTACTCGCCAGTACTACTACAGTGGCACTCACCTGAAGATGGCCAGAAGACTCTGCGCCGAAATATCATGGCAGGACGTTACTGATATCCGGCAGTTCCCCGTGTTTTTATGGAACAATGTTATATGTTTTCTGTTACCGTTCGGACCAGAAAGAACTGAACTTTTTTATTGTAATAGTATAAGGCAAATTGAATACCATTGGGGAGAAGAGAAGTTTGTGGCACAACTTGACCAGAAGAAGGGATCGGTTGGTAGGACACGTTCTGAGACATCAAGGGATCACCAATTTAGTATTGGAGGGCAGCGTGGAGGGTAAAAATCGTAGAGGGAGACCAAGAGATGAATACACTAAGCAGATTCAGAAAGATGTAGGTTGCAGTAGGTACTGGGAGATGAAAAAGCTTGGACAGGATAGAGTAGCATGGAGAGCCGCATCAAACCAGTCTCAGGACTGAAGACCACCACAACAACAACAACAAGGCAAATCTTAGCGGTCCAGTTTATTAAGCATTCTATTTTATTAGTCTTTAGATTTAAGAAAGACTGTAAGTTGGAACCGACACAGACTGTGGCCCGTCGGCGCGGACCTATATGCGGTCGCGCGTGTTGTTGACACTGAACAGCGCTGGTGAGGTGTCCGGAGGCCAACTGGTAGCCAGCGAACGGGGTGAAACGGGGTTCGTGTTACGCTAGAGAAGAAGCAGTTACATTCGGGGAGTCGCAAGAACAGTTTTCAAGTGGTGGTTTAAAATGAGTGGCAGGCAGTCACAGTAAATACTTTAACAATTGTAGGGACTCTGAATACGAGGGTTGTCCAGAAAGTAAGTCCGATCGGTCACTAAATGGAAACCACAGTGAAAATCAGAAACATTTTACTTGCTACACTTTCCAGATACTTCTCCACACAGTCGCCGCTCCGACTTAGACATTTGTTGGAGCGTTATACCAAATTTCCAACACCATCTTCATAGAAGGCAGTCGCCTGTGCTTTCTGATAATTCTCTACGCTGGCCTAAAGCGAGTAGCCTGGGCCCAAGTGTTGTCTTCGTATCCAGCTTTTTATGTACTCAGGACGAGCCAATTAGGGCTGTGTTGTGGGTGATCGAACACTTCCCATCGAAAAGGCTGCAGGAGTGTCTTCACTGCCCCTGCAGAGCGCGACTGAGAATTGCCACGAGGAAGGAAGTGCGTGGCAGTCGTGTTAGGTGGGCTGCATTTATCAAGGCGAAGCGTCTCAGCAGGCCCTCCTACTTGACAGGAGATATCGTTGTTCTAGACACCTTTACTCGCTCACAGTGCGCTCACAATTGAAAAGAGCGTATTGATGCGATCTACAGTCATACTAGAGACACTAGCCAACACATCTGTGCAAAGCTTCATTGGGTTTCCACTGTGGTGTCCTTTTCGCAACCGATCGGAACTTACTTTCTGGACAACCCTCGTATACTCGTGTGATGCGGGACTCAGTGAAAGTTCCGCAGCTGAGATGTGTTGTAGCCGGCCACTGTGGTCGAGCGGTTCTAGGCGCTTCAGTCCGGAACCAAGAGCTGCTATGGTCGCAGGTTCGAATCCTGCCTTGGGCATGGATGTGTGTGCTGTCCTTAGGTTAGTTAGGTTTAAGTAGTTCCAAGTCTAGGGGACTGATGACCTCAGATGTTAAGTCCCATAGTGCTTAGAGCCATTTGAACCATTTTTGAGACATGTTGGCATGTAGAGCTCTATGAACAGTTAGTATTGGTGAATCCGATATGTTTCCATATTAACGCACTATAGCAAGTTTCACTGTGGGTTTTATTTTATTATTAATGATTTAAATAATTTATGTAGCACGGCCACCTTTAGTCATTTCAAAGAGCTACTGAATCAATAAACCAATCATTCCAGTAAAAATCTTCTTGCTCGACTACATCATTTAACTGTGACATCACCTGATATGATATATTTTAATTAACGCAACCAGTTGAACTTCATGTTATTTATTATTCGCATGTGTAATAAGTTAGGATGTAAGGTCACTGGCAATTAATGTTTATAAGGCATTATTGTATATAAAGCATTCGAGCTACTGCAGGGCTCTGAAGCTGACGTATGTGTCTCATACTCTAGGGCAACAGTGAGCCAAAGATCCAATCTGAGCCACACAGTGCTCAATGCCGCTCTTCATCATATCCTTTCCCAGTGAATCGCATTTGGTTTGTCTCATGTGGGATAATCAAATGCGATCTTGACTTTCCTCATTCATCCCACTCTTTTGAACGGAACGTCACAGGGTTCGAGTCCCAGTTGGGTACATATCAATGCTCAAATTCAGCTAAAGTTATTTAAAAAACCTTTGAACGACTGATTATAGGGCCGTTGGATCGAACAAGGTGTCTGTTCGTTCGGACACGTCCAAAACCACAGACAGACGGACACAAACACACACATATATACGAGGTGTTCAAAAAGTCTCTCCGCAGTGCCGAGCCGCGCGTGCCGTACGCCGCAGTGAATATACCGAAATGAAGCTCAGTGAAATACAAGTTATTAATTTATTGAATATTCATTTTTACTTACAAATTTTCACATTAAATGTTGAAAGTGTCCCCCCTGTTGCTGAATACACAATTCAATTCGTCTAATCATGTTTCCAAACACAAGCTGTAACATTTCTTCTGTAACAGAAGCAGTGAAAGTGGATATTGCAGTTTTCAATTCATCGATGGATTTTGGACGGTTTTTATAGGCAGTTGCTTTCGCTGCACCCCAGAAGAAAAAGTCAGGTGATGTTAGGTCAGGCGATCGTGGAGACCAAAGTCCCTGTGAAATTATGCGATCACCAAAAACATCAGCAAGCAGTGACATTGAAACGTGAGCTGTATGCGCTGTTGCATCATCTTGTTGAAAATAACCGTTCAGTATTTCACTTAACACAAGTTCTCCTATGAATGGGTACAGAAATCACTGCAGTATCGTTGTTCGTTTATTGTTTCGTTGAAAAATATGGGACCCACAATCCGACGTGTAGAAATTGCAATTCAAACTCCTATTTTCCTCATGAATACACAACGGATTTGCAGTACTCCACATACGAGAATTTTGCGAGTTCATGTACCCGGATAAATGAAACCACGCCTCATCAGTGAAAAACGTTTCATTAAGAATATCCCTTCCATTCTGTTGAACGAAATTTTTGAGCCATTGACAATAATGCAGTCTCTTGCCATGATCATTATTTTTCAGTTCTTGCACGACTGTCCCTTTGTATGGGAAAAGTTCTAATTTTTTCCGTACAACTGTGTGGGCCGTTCCAAAACTAACATCGATTTCCTGGGCGAGTTTTCTTACTGACTTGTTCGGACTCACGGACATTTTATCAGAAATATCGAGTAGTTTATTCTCAGACATTACGCTAGGACGACCATTTCTCGGTGCATCTGTCACTGAACCCGTATTTCGAAATTTATCAATCAACTATCGCACAGTGTCGCTATGTGGGAGTGTTGTCTCCGGGAGAACTGAATTAAATGTTTGACGAACTGAAACTGTGTATTTACCGCCAGCTTTGAACAGTTGTTCTACTAAAAACACACGTTCTTCAATGGTTAGCATTTTAACAGTGGCAAAACGAAACAAATGAACAAAGGAACTAAACTTAAACGTTCACGTCAACATGTAACGACACACATCAACGATACTATTGACGCTGGCTGAGATAAACAAAACAATGGAATGTTGGGAGAGTCCACTTGAAGGGAAGTAACCCAGGCAGGCGAATCATACGGCACGCGCGGCTAACACTCATACGGCACTGCGGAGAGACTTTTTGAACAACCCGTAATTTAAGGTTTGCCTGAATGCCTGAAATTCGCTAAAAATACAAGGGATGCATAGACAGCACAGTTTAGATTTACGGCACACTGTTCAAGCAACCAATAGGCGGAAATTATATTAAAGGTCGCCTCTAAGCGGCGTTTTATTACTTAATTTTTTTTATAAATCACGTACAATTCAGATACTAGTAGTCGCGTGAGGTTAGCTGTTGCAATGAGAATGCCAAAAAACATTAAAGATTAAAAACGTAAACACTAAAACTAAAGTTATAGCCAGAAACAAATCTTAAAAGTTTTCTTACAACAAACTTCAGTAGGATACATCGAAACAGGAGTCCAGCTGCCACTGTTGCGTGATAGAATCTATATCTAGCCAAGGACTTATATCCAGCCTGCAGCTGTTTACGTCTGCAGTGTTCCGTTCCTGGTCGCCCAGCAACGGGCCAGGTGGATACCTAGCGTGGATATTATCGATACTATAGTTCGATTACATTTAATTGATAGTTGGGGTCTGTAGCCGGCAGGTATGCATGCTGGCCGGGTAAACACATACGCAGCCGGAGGCATCTCGCATGTCCCGTTAGTATCGCTAGGGAGAATGCACCTTGTCCTATTCTGGGAAGCATTGCAACAGATTTCTATAGTGAATTCAGGGGGAGACTTGGCTCTTATTTACATAGACCTATGGTGTCAGTATAACTCTGACAACCTTTTATCTGCGCCTAGGATGGTGAGTAGCTCGGCAATTAGGTCTTCGCTGGACCGCAGATAGAAAGGCATTGCGCCAGCAACAGTAAACACGTGCGCGCGGCCCAGAGAGGTCTCGCATGTGAGACGAGCTTGCGCGCCGTCCGGAGTGCACGCCTTGTAGCTCTGTAGGCTAACAGTTCGTTGATACGTTGCGGTCGGATTTCTTACTGATAGTTCGAAAGTGTTTCTCCGTGCAATGAGTGTTTGTGCACTGCATTATTTTCGGCTGTTTAGGCGTTGTGAGCGTTTTGCATAGCGTTACACATGCATTATTTTTTTACAATTTCACAAGTAGTGGATGTGTCTGTTGCATTATTTTGTGAACGTGGCTGTGGTCTGTGCAGTGCATTATTTCGACAGTTTATCATTAGTGAGCGTGTTTGCATAGCGTTTTACAAGCATTATTTTGACAATTTACGACTTACTTTCGTTTCTGTACATTAGTGTACTGCATTATTTCGGTGATTTATGAGTAGTTTGCAGGTCTGTAGGCTGTGCAGTGCATTATGACGACAGTTTACAATTAGCAAAGCGTGTTTTCAGAGCATTATACGTGCATTATTTTTACAATTTACGAGTTGTTTTCATGTGTGCACAGCAGTGTACTGCATTATTCCGGTGATTTACCAATAGTTTGCAGGTCTGTAGGCTATTTACTCTGACCCCAAGCATGTCAGGGCGAGTGTTTTGTATCACTGTAATAAATATACTATTTCAAATTCAACCCTAAAAAAACTGTACCAAAATAAATAAAGTACACTCCTTCCTCTCCCCAGCATCTGGACACAGGCTCAATTCCTTTTCTCACCATTTTTCCCCAGACCACCATGGGATGACAGTGCCCTCTGATGGCAGTACTGTGTACTAGGTCAGTTGGGCTCCAGACCTCATGGTGAGAAAACTGCATGGAGCTGCTGCCTATGACACCTCAAACTGTTTAAATAAACACTGCATGCAAAATAAAGACTTATGTCCATCCTATCTGGCAGCCCAGCACAGGATGAGTCCTTTTCCTGTGAATTCCAAGGAAGAGGTGGCGGCCGGACGACTTAGGTTAGTGGAGGTAGCCCAAGTGACCTTTTTCCCAGCCATTTTCTTAGTGGAGGTAGCCCAAGTGGTCTCTTTTCCAGCCATTTTCTTAGGTTAGTGGAGGTGACCCAAGTGACCTTTTTTTCCACCAAAATTGCGCTTCCCGCCATTTTCTTGTGGAGGGGGGGAGAGGGGGAGAGGGGTTAGGATAGTGGAGGTAGCCCAGTTGACCTATTTTCCCGCCAAAATTTGAACTTCCCGCCATGACGTCATTGCGATGTTGCCACTTCTATTGCTGCTGTCTTGGATCTGACATCTTGAATAAATTTGGCAACAACGCAGAGTGGGGCCACAACACTGTTGTTCTACTACTACCAGCTACAACACTTGTGCCAACTATCAAGTAATTTTAATCAGACTACATTCGTTCTTACACAACACAATCATTTGTGAATCGTTAAATCATACTACGTCAGCTGTGCACTATCTTGTAGTTTTAAATTGCTTGTCTTCTAAGGGAAAGTTGTATTAAATGCCAATGGGTTCAGTGTCAAAATGTTTTTAACTTTTAACTGGTTTTTGAAAAACTTCTTTGTATGTAGTAGAGTAATAATAGTTCGTTGGTGTGGTCACCAGTTCAAAGACTGGTTAGATACAGCTCTGAATACTACTCTATCCTGTGCAAAACTCTTCATCTCCTCTCCGCCTCGTGATGACTGGGTGTTGTGTAATGTCCTTAGGTTAGTTAGGTTTAAATAGTTCTAAGTTATAGGGGACTGATGAACTCAGATGTTAAGTCCCATAGTGCTCAGAGCCATTTGAACCAATCTTCATCTCCAAATAACTACTGCAACCCTCATTTTTGAATGTGCTTGTGTACTCTTCTTCCAGTCTCCCTCTGCAATTTTTACCCCCCCCCCCCCCCCTACATTTCCCTCCAACACTAAATCCACGATTCCTTGATGCTTCAGAATGTGCCCTATCAATCCTTTCTTTTAGTCCAGTTATGCCACTAATTTGTTTTCTTCCCAATTCTGTTCAGTACCTCCACATTACTTAAGTGATCTGCTCATTTAATCTTCAGTATTAATCTGCGGCACCACATTTCAAGAGCTTCTGTTTTCTTCTTGTCTGATCTGCTTATCATTCACATTTCACTTACAAGGGTACACTCTAGACAAATTCCTTTAGAAAAGAATTCGTAACACTGTGGGCCTAGGCTATGTGTTGGTAAGGTTGTTTCGACTACGCTGCAGAAGTTTTGCTGGGAAGCCCTTACGCATCCTACATACAGTCCCGATCTCTCCCCGTGCGTTTGTTTTTCCATATTTTGGGAGCCTCGAAGAAAGACATTCGTGGCTGTCGATTTGATTCGGACGAAGAGGTGCAATTTTGGTTTCGTAGGCAACCGTAAACACTTTTCCATGAAGGCATTGATTTTCTTGTTTTATACCGTGGAAAACGTATTAACAGTTATGGCGATTATTTTTGAAATAATAAAACAGTTTATTTACTTTTTCGTCTGTCTCATTTTCGTTTGCATGCCCCTTATAATTACACTGAAGACCCAAAGAAACTGGTATGCCCACCTATTATCATGCAGGAGCTCCGCGGGTACCCAGAGACGACGTGGCTTTGACTCGAATACTGTCTGAAGTAGTGCTGGAGGGAACTGACACTATGAATTCTGCAAGGATGTCCATAAATCCGTAAGAGTGCGGTGGGGTGGAGATCTCTTCTGGACAGCACGATGCAAGGCATCCCAGATATGCTCAATAATATTCATGTCTGGGGAGTTTGGTGGTCAGCAGAAGTGTTTAAACACATAAGAGTGTTCCTGGAGCCATTCTATAGCAATTCTGGACGTATGGAGTGTCGCACTGCCCTGCTGGAGTTGCCGAAGTCCGTCGGAATTCACAATGGATGTGAATGGATGCAGGTGATCAGACAGGATGCTTACGTACGTGTCACCTGTCAGAGTCGTATCTACACGTATCAGGGGTCCCATATAACTGCAACTGCACATGCCGCACACCATTACAGAGCTTCCACCAGCTTTAACAGTTCCCTGCTGACATGCAGGGTCCATGGATTCATGAGGTTGTCTCCATACCCGTACACGTCCATCCGCCCGATGCAATTTTAAGCGAGACTCGTCCGGCCAGGCAACATGTTTCCAGTCATCAACAGTCCAATTTTGGTGTTGACGTGCTCGGGAAAGGCGTAAAGCTTTGTATTGTACTGTCATCAAGCCTTCAGCTCCGAAAACCCATGTCAATTATGTTTCGTTGAATGGTTCGCACGCTGACACTCACTGATGGCCCAGCATTATAGTCTGCAGCAATTTGCGGGAGGGTTGCACTTCTGTCACGTTGAACGATTCTCTTCAGTCGGCGTTCGTTTCGTTATTGCAGGACCTTTTTGCGGCAGTAACGATGTCGGTGATTTGTTCCTTTATCGGATTTTCCTGATATTCAAGGTACATTCGTGAAATGGTCGTATGGGAAAATCCGCACTTTATCGCTACCTCGGAGATGCTATATCCCATCGCTCGTGCACTGACTATAACACCAAGTTCAAATTCAGTTAAATCTTGATGACCTGCCATTGTAACAGCAGCAACCGATCTAATAACTGCGCCACACACTTGTCTTATAGAGGAGTTGATGACCGCAGCGCTTTATTCTGCCTGTTTACATATCCCCGTATTTGAATATGCGTGCCTGTACCAGTTTCTTTGGTGCTTCAGTGCAGATCAGGAAATGAGACGTTAAAAATAGTCCATGTGTTTTGCTATTTGGGCAGCAAAATAAATGTTGGCTGAGGATACAAAGTGTAGGCTGGCTACAGCAAGGAAAATATTTCTGACAAAGTGAAGGTTGTTTGCATGGAATATAAATTTAAGTGTTAGGAATATTTTTCTGAAGGTATTTGTATGGAGTTAAACCACTGTACGAAAGTGAAACGTGGACGGTAAGCAGTTAAGATAGATGCTTTTGAAATGTGATGCTACAGAAATCTGTTAAAAATTAGTGCCATAGACTGAATAATCAGTGAGCACGTATTGAACCGAATAGTAGAATAAATAAATTTATGGCAGATCTCGACTAAAAGTTGAGATCAGTTGACACGACATATCCTGAGGCATCATTGAATCGTCAGTTTGGTAACGGAAGGAATTGTGTTTAAAAATAAATATTGGAGGAAGACGTAAGATGCAGTAGTTACGCAGAAATGAAGAGGCTTGCGCAAGTTAGACTGACGTAGAGAGTTGCATCAAACGTCTTCAGACTGAAGATCACAACAATAATAACACTGGCTGCTGAAAGCAAGCTTCAGACAGTGTACATCTACATGAAAAGTGTGCAGAAATGTAAGGTGTGGAAGTGTTGGTGCACTTTCGAACAACAGAGGAATGACTTGGCGTGAGTGGTGGTCTGATGCGAGAGGGCCAGACAACGGAACTTGTAAATTAGTTACACCGTTTGGGTTCTTATGTTCATGTAAAGCCATACGGATTTGGAAGATAACACATTTTCAAATCAGTTCTTACAAATTTTGAGTTCAGCTTCTAATTTTTACGCAGCCTCGCTAGATTCCGGCGAGGCAGAACTGTTAATGCATACAGACAAGTGGGTACATCTGCAGCCGTGGGTTGTTTACCTTGAATTCGGCCACCTACAGAGTAGTCCTCCGCCCATTCAGAACGGGTACCTTGAGTATTCGCAGCGCGAAATGCCAGAACAGTCCCTCCATTGTATTCACAGCTTTGCGCACTGCAAGGACTCTTTTCAACATTTAGAGCCAGTCTACAAGGACGTTCTGAGTTCTCAACATCTACATCAACAAATATGCAGCGAAACCAGCCGGCCGCGGTGGTCTAGCGGTTCTAGGCGCGCAGTCCGGAACCGCGCGACTGCTACGGTCGCAGGTTCGAATCCGGCCTCGGGCATGGATGTGTGTGATGTCCTTAGGTTAGTTAGGTTTAAGTAGTTCTAAGTTCTAGGGGACTGATGACCACAGTAGTTAAGTCCCATAGTGCTCAGAGCCATTTGAACCATTTGAGCAGCGAAAGCTTTTATCGGGACATACGTCATTCAGTTGATCGAAAAACATTCTAATCTGAAAATCAGAAAATAATTACAATGACATGGGTTAAACACCATCAATATAAATTATTACAGTTATTTTCATGTAAATACACAAATTATACATAGTTGTCACATACATTTTGAACTATTTGACCAGGCGATTTACACCGATGAAGCCGAATCGGTTTTTGTCTCGCCAGAAAAAGAAGCAACCGATTAAAAGGGTTCGTGCCACACTGGACTGAAACTGCCTCTACGCGAAGTTTCCGCCAGCGATTATCGCTGTTGAATGAACCAGCGGCAATTTTTTCGCGGAAATTGTGGTTGGTATCCCTGCCACACTAAGTTGTTTTTAGTCTGGCAGCAGTGTTCTGTTTCGTCCGTGTGTGATACTGTCCGGAAACTGTGTAGTACGCGTCATCCAAATGATCCATCTGGACAGAAAATTGACGTGGGGAAATATGCCAGTCTCCACAACACAAAATCTCCAAATTATTAAGACTCTGTGTTGAAGACAGAATATTACAGCACGTTTTTTCTTTGCACCAAAACAGTCACATAACATCGTTTCCTTCTTTCGTAAGTTCGTCTTAATATTCGACAACATTTAGTAGAAAAGTGCTACAAGCATATGGAATAATGAAATATTTTATCTGGATTATCCACAAGTTTATAGTGTAACAACACATACTTTGCTTCACTTGAATTATTCCTAATAACAATTGGACGAATCCACAATTTTCGTAGGCGGTTACGTCTTCTACGATAACGAACAGCGTAAAATGCTACTGCAACCAAATATTTAAAATGAATCTAACAGCTAGTATGTCTCATACGCTGGTTGCAAGACAGTTCCAAAAACAACAGATTTATGTCGCATGTGTGTCATCCAGTTTTTATTTTGGTGCAACTTCATTCATCGCGATGCCGCGATTGTGATCGCTTGAAGTGTGGCACCTTTTCAGCGACTATTCCAATCCCGAAAATTATACGAATAAGTCACTATTATATTAATAGTTTTATATAACTATTATTCACTTATTAACAGTGTTACATGATTGCTATAAGTTCGGTTGTGTACTATTGTCCTTGCCATTTCATATTTCCACATAGGAACCAGCACTAGTAGCCCACCGTTGCAGTCGGAGAGCAACGTTCCTGAGAGACCACTGCAACATATCGTCTGCTACCTGCGCACATTCTTCCCTTAATGGTTCCATCTAAAGTGCCCTAGTCACGAGATTTTCTGGCATATACTTTCTTTTTCAAATATCCCCAGAGGAAAAAATCCAATGGGATCAAATCTTGACTTCCACGACGTCCAATAATGCGGCCTGGAAAACCATAGCCAAGCCATTCTCGCGGAATCAACGGAAAATGGGGAGCTGCACCATCGTGCACAAAACGCACATTGTCCACAGCGTCCAGGTGAAAACAATGGAAGGAACAAAAGTTTCTTGCATATGCATGTAGCTATGCGCATTAACTGTTTCACGAAGAATGTAAGGGCCGATAAGAGTATTATATAAATAACACACCACATCACAGAGTCAACGGAGGACGTGACTGAAATTTTTCAATTGTATGTCTAGAACTGCCGTTACTAACACACCAGTAATGACAGTTACGGTGATTTATGAACCCGCCCACATGGAACACGATTTCGTCTGACCTAAAAATGTTAATCAGGTTTTCTGGTTCTTCTTCGAACATTACAATGTGGATTCAGCAAGCTCTGTCCTAACATCACAGTTTCTCATGACAGTACTTGGGCAAAGTGTAGTTCCAAAGTTTCCGATCGTTCTTCTTCGTTATCTGTCGGACCGAACCATGTGATAAACCAGTTTCCCTCTGATATTGTCTCAGGACTTAATGGGTCTTCACGCAAAAGCTGTAGCAGCGCTGGCTTTAGCCTCTTCAGTGACAACTCTCTTTCGGGATGCAGCACCCCTTTGGGGGTAAGCGAAACGATACGCAACAAATTCACATGTGGTCTCCATTATTTTCACGTTCAGACTCGCGTGTCTTCCCCTCTCCCGTCCCCACCAGCGTTGTACCATTACAGGCGACTGCCATACTTCCACCCTAGCTGCAATGCAGGCACGGTCAGAAATATGTAGTCTCTGCACCATCTTCACTTAATTTGTGGCTACAGCTGCAACTAACAACAAATACGTAACAATTATATACTGTCATAGAATAGAACATAATATAATGGTAGACTGATTGATCATACATCGTTTGTGGTAGAAAAGCAGTAAAATAAAAATAGAGACATAATAATGAATGACCCTACGGAATTGAGAAAATCGAATAGAGGTATTTGTTCGGCTGAAGTTGTTTCCTCCCGATATTCCAGATAAACCATTACTTTATCCAGCTGCGTTGTAGCCTCTATATAAATCAACGCCTTTCAGCAATTATGCAGCGCATCTAATTTTTTGTCTATGGACACTATCATCTTTTTCCATTTTGATGTCACTGTACACGCGCAACAAATGGAGGAAGTACAGTACTGTACAATTCGATGTTAACGGAAGATTTGATCCGTGTACGGCTGTTGGTTGGATTCAAATGTAATGATTTCTTGTCGTCGCCGATTGTTCCTACTATTACTTCCGGAGTATCAAATACTGTACAGTTAATTGGAATAAAAGATCCTGGTGAACCGGCGATCCAGACTGATGTCCGGATAAAGGTAGTTCATGTACTCGGCAAGCCACTGTCCAGTGGATGTCGAAGGGTACTTCGCACCAATGTTGGCTGTTTTTTGTGCTATCCCATTTACGTACTGAGAGAGGAGAAAGTCTATAAGCCCCAGTACGTGCCCAGATATCTTACTTTGATGATCCCTGCCCGAGATATAATTTGGTGGCAACGGAATTGTCGCGCAGCGTTCCTCCAATCCAAGTTCTCTGAATTTAGTCAAGAGTGTTTCGCAAGAACATCGCCCGTTTATATTGCTACAATCTACCAGTATATACCCCAAAATTTATACCACACTAGGGAGTGCGACTTAAATTTTTGCACAGGACGCAGTTTTCGGATTATGTTTTTTTTTTCTGCAACCACTTCGAACATAGACCTCAGTTCAGGAAATGGTTGGGCGCCTGCTCTGTATGAACTCAATTTATCAAGTACATCCGACTCTTAAACTAATTTTCTGTAATCCCCTGATTATCTGTTTCACCATACAGTTGCAATTCCGTCGACTCTTAATCGTACTGTATAAACATATCTCATTAAGGAAATCTGTATACACGGTTGCTGTTTTTCTGGACAGTCAGATGAATGGTGTTATGATCCACAAGTTAATCTATCCTTTGGACATGCATCAATGTCCGGAGAGCAGGCCGCTGAGGCCGAGCGATTCTAGGCGTTTCAATTCGGAACCGCGCTGCTGCTACGGTCGCAGGCTCGAATCCTGCCTCGGGCATGGATGTGTGTGATGTCCTTAGGTTAGTTAGGTTTAAGTAGTTCTAAGTTCTAGGGGACTGATGACCTCAGATGTTAAGTCCCATAGTGATTAGAGCCATTTGAATGTCCGGAGGAACATTACATTGTAATTCGGACTAACACAGGCACTGCAGTATCGTATTTATCCGCTGACACCAGGCGAACGACTTCAAGTGAAATGTCACCCCTGAACGGGAATATATGTAATGGATGTACGAGTACAGGTTGTAGACACGTGGTTGACGTATGGTACTTTGGGTCTTGTCGTAAGTCGTGCTCGGCTAGCCACATGGTAATGCGAGTAATGCGTCCACCTGCGGTAAACGAGAAATTAGGGTTCGAATCCTAGTTCGACACCAATTTTCATTGTAATTCCATTATATATTGCTGATGGTTATCCATATTCGCAACTGCGAATTACATTTCATTTACGTCATGAGTCGTAGTTTGAGCAGGTTGGTGCCACCTGTTAGATTCACTACCCGCAGATCAACTAACAAAGGCCATCAAAATCGTGTGACTTAACTCCTTGCGACTTTTTGTTATGTGGAGGTTAAGATCAGTTTGGATTCCGTAGAAATGTTGGAACACGTGAGGCAATACTGACGCTACGACTTATCTTAGAAAATAGATTAAGGAAAGGCAAACCTACGTTTCTAGCATTTGTAGGCTTGGAGAAAGCTTTTGACAACGTTGACTGGAATTCTCTCTTTTAAAATTTGAAGGTACAGGGGTAAAATACAGGGAGCGAAGGCTATTTACGATTTGTACAGAAACCAGACGGCAGTTATAAGAGTCGAGGGGCATGAAAGGGAAGCAGTGGTTAGGAAGGGAATGAGACAGGGTTGTAGCCTATCCCCGATGTTAGAAGAAATAAAAACTTTGAGGTTAACCGATGACATTGTAATTCTGTCAGCAGCTGAACGGAATGGACAGTGTCTTGAAAGGAGGATATAAGATGAACATCAACAAAAGCAAAACGAGGATAATGGAATGTAGTCGAATTAAGTCGGGTGATGCTGCGGAAATTAGATTAAAAAATGAGACGCTTAAAGTAGTAAATGAGTTTTGCTATTTGGGGAGCAAAATAATTGATGATGGTCGACGTAGAGACGATATAAAATGTAGACTGACAATGGCAAGGAAAGCGTTTCTGAAGAAGAGAAATTTGTTAACATCGAGTATAGATTTAAGTGTCAGAAAGTCGTTTCTGAAAGTATTTGAGTGGAGTGTGAAACGTGGACGATAAGTAGTTTAGACCAGAAGAGAGTAGAAGAAGCTTTCGAAATGTGGTGCTACAGAAGAAAGCAGAAGATTAGATGGGTAGATCACATAACTAATGATGAGGTATTGAAAAGAATTGTAGAGAAGAGAAATTTGTGGCACAACGTGACTAGAAGAAGGGATCGGTTGGTAAGGCATATTCTGAGGAATCAAGGGATCACCAATTTAGTATTTGAGGGCAGCGTGGAGGGTAAAAATCGTAGAGGGAGACCAAGAGATAAATACACTAAGCAGATTCAGAAAGATGTAGGTTGCAGTAGGTACTGGGAGATGAAGAAGCTTGCACAGGATAGAGTAGCATGGAGAGCTGCATCAAACCAGTCTCTGGACTGAAGGCCACAACAACAGCATGTGCTATGAATCAAAGCATGTGGTGTACATTGAAAATTCGTTTTGTGCCCGGAAGAAAGTGGTTTACAATGCAGTACAACTTTTGTGACTGAAAATACAAGCATAATTGGGGACGTATTTCATTGCAACAAAACTGCTAGCACAAATGCGCCAGATGGACATTTCACTAAGATGCTTTTCAACACAGATATGTGACGAAAGCATTTTGGCTACACGTTTGTAATATGTAAATTATTGTTTATCCTAGGGTAACTCTCAGGAAACCAGTGTATAATCTGTATTGACGAAAGCATGAAAAATCGTCTGCTGATGTAAGAAAATTCGAAACCGGTAACGGTACTTTTTGAATAAAGTAGCTTAAGATCAGTTTGTGGCTGGTTGCTCTACACCATCAACAATTTATTTTATACAACAACCATGGTCTCCAACCACGTCTATATACGACAGAACTTATTATTTATGTCATTGCGTAACGTTGTACATATTGCCATCTGTCGACCAACGGCTACAATCTGTCTTTCAAGCTTACTCTCGTAGTCAGTATTTGCCAACATTAGGTGAATTACTATTTTCATGAAACAGAAGAGGGTACTCGTCTTGTGGGAGTGGAGGGAAAATCATAGCTTGATAGGGTGAAAAAATGTATATAAAATACAGGGCATTTGTAAAGTCACTTTCGATTTTCCACTTGAACTCGTTATTTTGGACTATAAACAACAAAAAGATCCATACAAATGTAGCTCATTTCAGTATGATAATCCCGTAAATGTAAGCGTAAATACCATCAGTCGTGTAACTTGGGGTTGTTTTTGGGAAGGAGACCAGACAGCGAGGTCATCGGTCTCATTGGATTAGGGAAGGACGGGGATGGAAATCGGCCGTGCCCTTTCAAAGGAACCATCGCGGCATTTGCCTGGAGCGATTCAGGGAAATCACGGAAAACCTAAATCAGGATGGCCGGACGCGGAATTGAACCGTCGTCTTCCCGAGTGCGAGTCCAGTGTGTAACCACTGCGTCACCTCGCTCGGTGGTCGTGTAACTCGAAACGTCCTTGCTGACATAGCTGGCTGGTGTTCTTTGTTCCACACTTCCAAAACTGTGATTTTTCAATTGTTGAAGATTACTGATTTTTACTTGACGCACCTCGTACTTGAAACATCCCCTAGTGAGAAAGTCCAATGAGGTCAAATGGGGTAAGCGGGAAGCTGAAGGTATTGGCGATGTACGGCCAATCCAGCACCCAAGAAAAGAGGCACTCAGGCAGTCCCAGACGCAGCCGATCAGTAATATCTCTTCTTTCTTCTATTGTGTGCATTCTCTTCTATCATACTCAAAAAAACTCAAAATGTTTCGCTAATACAGAAATGGAAATCAGCGTTAGGCGTCATTGGCCGTGAGGCCCCTTGCGGGGCAGGTACGACCGCCTTGGTGCAGGTCTTACTACATTGGGCGACTTGCGCGCCGGATGGGGATGAAATGATGATGACGACACAACACCCAGTCGCTGAGAGGAGAAAGTCTCAGACCCAACCGGGAATCGAACCCGCGCCCGTAGGACGGTAATCCGTCACGCTGACCACTCAGCTATCGGGACGGACCCACTAAGACAGACGTCATGAGGGGCTCCATGAACACCCTGTAATTTTGTGAGTGGGCATTACAGACCCATCACAGTGCGATCCAAGAAAGCGTAATAGTGCCACTAATGTTCTCAGTATAAATAAACTATTTATCTGATAAGATTAGCAGCAATACGAGATTGTTCACCGACGATGTTGCTGTCTACAAGAAAGTGTTACCATTCGACGATCGTACAGTGTTACAGAAAGTCTTGGTGAAAGTTATCGCTTTAAGTAACGAATGCCAGCTCTCATCAATGTAGATAGCCGAAAGATGCCTGTAACAAAGGGAAAGAACCTGAAAGGCAAAGGTCCCGAGTACGAATCTCGATCCAGCACACAGTTTTAATCTGCCAGGAAGTTTTATATCAGCGCACACTCCGCTGCAGAGTGAAAATCTCATTCTGGAAACGCCCGCATCTCGTGGTCGTGCGGTAGCGTTCTCGCTTCCCACGCTCGGGTTCCCGGGTTCGATTCCCGGCGGGGTCGGGGATTTTCTCTGCCTCGTGATGGCTGGGTGTTGTGTGCTGTCCTTAGGTTAGTTAGGTTTAAGTAGTTCTAAGGTCTAGGGGACTGATGACCATAGATGTTAAGTCCCATAGTGCTCAGAGCCATTTGAACCATTCATTCTGGAAACATCCCCCCTGGCTGTGGATAAGCCATGTCTCCGCAATATCCTTTCTTTCAGGAGTGTTAGTTCTGCAAGGATCACAGGAGAGTTTCTGTAAAGTTTGGAAGGTAGGAGACGAGGTACTGGCAGAAGTAAAGCTGTGAGTACCGGTCTACATCTACATCTACATCTACATTGATACTCCGCAAGCCACCCAACGGTGTGTGGCGGAGGGCACCTTACGTGCCACTGTCATTACCTCCCTTTCCTGTTCCAGTCGCGTATGGTTCGCGGGAAGAACGACTGTCTGAAAGCCTCCGTGCGCGCTCTAATCTCTCTAATTTTACATTCGTGATCTCCTCGGGAAGTATAAGTAGGGGGAAGCAATATATTCGATACCTCATCCAGAAACGCATCCTCTCGAAACCTGGCGAGCAAGCTACACCGCGATGCAGAGCGCCTCTCTTGCAGAGTCTGCCACTTGAGTTTATTAAACATCTCCGTAACGCTATCACAGTTACCAAATAACCCAGTGACGAAACGCGCCGCTCTTCTTTGGATCTTCTCTATCTCCTCCGTCAACCCGACCTGGTACGGATCCCACACTGATGAGCAATACTCAAGTATAGGTCGAACGAGTGTTTTGTAAGCCACCTCCTTTGTTGATGGACTACATTTTCTAAGCACTCTCCCAATGAATCTCAACCTGGTACCCGCCTTACCAACAATTAGTTTTATATGATCATTCCACTTCAAATCGTTCCGTACGCATACTCCCAGATATTTTACAGAAGTAACTGCTACCAGTGTTTGTTCCGCTATCATATAATCATACAATAAAGGATCCTTCTTTCTATGTATTCGCAATACATTACATTTGTCTATGTTAAGGGTCAGTTGCCACTCCCTGCACCAAGTGCCTATCCGCTGCAGATCTTCCTGTATTTCGCTACAATTTTCTAATGCAGCAACTTCTCTGTATAGTACAGCATCATCCGCGAAAAGCCGCATGGAACTTCCGACACTATCTACTAAGTCATTTATATATATTGTGAAAAGCAATGGTCCCATAACACTCCCCTGTGGCACGCCAGAGGTTACTTTAACGTCTGTAGACGTCTCTCCATTGATAACAACATGCTGTGTTCTGTTTGCCAAAAACTCCTCAATCCAGCCACACAGCTGGTCTGATATTCCGTAGGCTCTTACTTTGCTTATCAGGCGACAGTGCGGAACTGTATCGAACGCCTTCCGGAAGTCAAGAAAAATAGCATCTACCTGGGAGCCTGTATCTAATATTTTCTGGGTCTCATGAACAAATAAGGCGAGTTGGGTCTCACACGATCGCTGTTTCCGGAATCCATGTTGATTCCTACATAGTAGATTCTGGGTTTCCAGAAATGACATGATACGCGAGCAAAAAACATGTTCTAAAATTCTACAAGAGATCGACGTAAGAGATATAGGTCTATAGTTTTGCGCATCTGCTCGACGACCCTTCTTGAAGACTGGGACTATCTGTGCTCTTTTCCAATCATTTGGAACCCTCCGTTCCTCTAGAGACTTGCGGTACACGGCTGTTAGAAGGGGGGCAAGTTCTTTCGCGTACTCTGTGTAGAATCGAATTGGTATCCCGTCAGGTCCAGTGGACTTTCCTCTATTGAGTGATTCCAGTTGCTTTTCTATTCCTTGGACACTTATTTCGATGTCAGCCATTTTTTCGTTTGTGCGAGGATTTAGAGAAGGAACTGCAGTGCGGTCTTCCTCTGTGAAACAGCTTTGGAAAAAGGTGTTTAGTATTTCAGCTTTACGCGTGTCATCCTCTGTTTCAATGCCATCATCATCCCGTAGTGTCTGGATATGCTGTTTCGAGCCACTTACTGATTTAACGTAAGACCAGAACTTCCTAGGATTTTCTGTCAAGTCGGTACATAGAATTTTACTTTCGAATTCAATGAACGCTTCACGCATAGCCCTCCTTACGCTAACTTTGACATCGTTTAGCTTCTGTTTGTCTGAGAGGTTTTGGCTGCGTTTAAACTTGGAGTGAAGCTCTCTTTGCTTTCGCAGTAGTTTCCTAACTTTGTTGTTGTACCACGGTGGGTTTTTCCCGTCCCTCACAGTTTTACTCGGCACGTACCTGTCTAAAACGCATTTTACGATTGCCTTGAACTTTTTCCATAAACACTCAACATTGTCAGCGTCGGAACAGAAATTTTCGTTTTGATCTGTTAGGTAGTCTGAAATCTGCCTTCTATTACTCTTGCTAAACAGATAAACCTTCCTCCCTTTTTTTTATATTCCTATCAACTTCCATATTCAGGGATGCTGCAACGGCCTTATGATCACTGATTCCCTGTTCTGTACATACAGATTCGAAAAGTTCGGGTCTGTTTGTTATCAGTAGGTCCAATATGTTATCTCCACGAGTCGGTTCTCTGTTTAATTGCTCGAGGTAATTTTCGGATAGTGCACTCAGTATAATGTCACTCGATGCTCTGTCCCTACCACCCGTGCTAAACATCTGAGTGTCCCAGTCTATATCTGGTAAATTGAAATCTCCACCTAAGACTATAACATGCTGAGAAAATTTATGTGAAATGTATTCCAAATTTTCTCTCAGTTGTTCTGCCACTAATGCTGCTGAGTCGGGAGGTCGGTAAAAGGAGCCAATTATTAACCTAGTTCGGTTGTTTAGTGTAACCTCCACCCATAATAATTCACAGGAACTATCCACTTCTACTTCACTACAGGATAAACTACTACTAACAGCGATGAACACTCCACCACCGGTTGCATGCAATCTATCCTTTCTAAACACCGTCTGTACCTTTGTAAAAATTTCGGCAGAATCTATCTCTGGCTTAAGCCAGCTTTCTGTACCTATAACGATTTCAGCTTCGGTGCCTTCTATCAGCGCTTGAAGTTCCGGTACTTTACCAACGCAGCTTCGACGGTTGACAATTACGATACCGATTGCTGCTCGGTCCCCGCATGTCCTGACTTTGCCCCGCACCCGTTGAGGCTGTTGCCCTTTCTGTACTTGCCCAAGGCCATCTAACCTAAAAAACCGCCCAGCCCACGCCACACAACCCCTGCTACCCGTGTAGCCGCTTGTTGCGTGTAGTGGACTCCTGACCTATCCAGCGGAACCCGAAACCCCACCACCCTATGGCGCAAGTCGAGGAATCTGCAGCCCACACGGTCGCAGAACCGTCTCAGCCTCTGATTCAGACCCTCCACTCGGCTCTGTACCAAAGGTCCGCAGTCAGTCCTGTCGACGATGCTGCAGATGGTGAGCTCTGCTTTCATCCCGCTAGCGAGACTGGCAGTCTTCACCAAATCAGATAGCCGCCGGAAGCCAGAGAGGATTTCCTCCGATCCATAGCGACACACATCATTGGTGCCGACATGAGCGACCACCTGCAGATGGGTGCACCCTGTACCCTTCATGGCATCCGGAAGGACCCTTTCCACATCTGGAATGACTCCCCCCGGTATGCACACGGAGTGCACATTGGTTTTCTTCCCCTCTCTTGCTGCCATTTCCCTAAGGGGCCCCATTACGCGCCTGACGTTGGAGCTCCCAACTACCAGTAAGCCCACCCTCTGCGACTGCCCGGATCTTGCAGACTGAGGGGCAACCTCTGGAACAGGACAAGCAGCCATGTCAGGCCGAAGATCAGTATCAGCCTGAGACAGAGCCTGAAACCGGTTCGTCAGACAAACTGGAGAGGCTTTCCGTTCAGCCCTCCGGAATGTCTTTCGCCCCCTGCCACACCTTGAAACGACCTCCCACTCTACCACAGGTGAGGGATCAGCCTCAATGCGGGCAGTATCCCGGGCAACCACAGTCGTAGTCCGATTAGGGGATGCGTGGGACGAGCTGGCCGTCCCCGACAAACCCCCATCCCGACCCCCACAGTGATGCCCATTGGCAACAGCCTCAAGCTGTGTGACCGAAGCCAACACTGCCTGAAGCTGGGAGCGAAGGGATGCCAACTCAGCCTGCATCCGAACACAGCAGTTGCAGTTCCTATCCATGCTAAAAACTGTTTTGCTAAGAACGTCTGAACTAATCTACAGAGAGCGCAAACAAATCGACAAAATTTAAACGGTTATTAAAATACAAGATTGCCTAGTAAATGCAGTAATGCTGCTACTTGCGCACTGCTGACACTGCTCGGCGGCGGAAGGAGACTAAGCGAAATTACACTATTCAGATACTAAAACACGATGCTACACTCTCAAATACTATAATACGCCCGAAATTTATGAACTAAACAATGCAAGTACCAAAAACACGCAAAGAAATTAAGAATTAAACTATGTAACAAATGAGTGAGCTAGGAGTATACGACTTGCTGCTCAGCTGCTTATCCAACGGCGGCAGGGAGCACACTGACTGCGACCAACCGACACTGGCCGTTCAAAACAAAACAGTAGACAAACGACTACGCGAATTTACACTATTCAGGTACTAAAACGCGATGCTACAACTCTCAAATACTATAATACGCTCGAAATTTCGGTAGCTCAGTGGTAGAGCACTTGCCCGCGAAAGGCAAAGGTCCCGAGTTCGAGTCTCGGTCCGGCACACAGTTTTAATATGCCAGGAAGTTTCATATCAGCGCACACTCCGCTGCAGAGTGAAAATCTCATCCTGATACTACCAGTTTGCAAGATTAAAGGTCAAAGACTTGGGAAAGGGTAAAGCTAAGAAGCGATGTGAAATGGTACAGTCACGTATAACCTGTATCAGGAAAGGGAAACGGAATACTTAAGACTTGCTGGAAGGGTTCTGGGAAAAGGCAGTGCACCTGCTAAGAAAATCGGATACAAGACTCGAGAGCGATCAGTTTTGTTGTTTCCAATCCTTGTAAAGTAGGCATGACAACAGAAAACGAATGAATTCAGAGACGCGATACTCTGATAATAGCAGGTCGGCATAGTCGTCCGTACGAAAGCGCAAGAGAAATGCTCGGCGAACTTAAATGGGAATCCTTGAAGAAAGAGGACGTAATAAATTATGCTGTCACCATCGTAGGTGTCAGGAGAATGATGTACAACAGATGAGATCACATACAAAGGAATATGCAGTAGACAGTCAAATTTCCCTCGCTCAGTACGTAATCATCATCATCATCATTTAAGACTGATTATGCCTTTCAGCGTGCAGTCTGGAGCATAGTCCCCTTTATAAAATTCCTCCATGATCCCCTATTCCGTGCTAACATTGGCGCCTCTTCTGATGTTAAGCCTATTACTTCAAAATCATTCTTAACCGAATCCAGGTACCTTCTCCTTGGTCTGCCCCGACTCCTTCTACCCTCTACTGCTGAACCCATGAGTCTCTTGGGTAATCTTGCTTCTCCCATGCGTGTAACATGACCCCACCATCTAAGCCTGTTCGCCCTGACTGCTACATCTATAGAGTTCACTCCCAGTTTTTCTTTGATTTCCTCATTGTGGACGCCCTCCTGCCATTGTTCCCATCTAATAGTACCTGCAATCATCCTAGCTGCTTTCATATCCGTTACCTCAACCTTATTGATAAGGTACACTGAATCCACCCAGCTTTCGCTCCCATACAACAAAGTTGGTAGAAAGATTGAACGGTGCACAGATAACTTAGTCTTGGTACTGACTTCCTTCTTGCAGAAGAGAGTAGATCGTAGCTGAGCGCTCACTGCATTAGCTTTGCTACATCTCGCTTCCAGTTCTTTCACTATGTTGCCATCCTGTGAGAATATGCATCCTAAGTACTTGAAACTGTCCACCTGTTCTAACTTTGTTCCTCCTATTTGGCACTCAATCCGTTTATATCTCTTTCCCACTGACATTACTTTCGTTTTGGAGATGCTAATCTTCATACCATAGTCCTTACACTTCTGTTCTAGCGCTGAAATATTACTTTGCAAACTTTCAATCGAATCTGCCATCACAAGTAAGTCATCCGCATATGCAAGACTGCTTATTTTGTGTTCACACATCTTAATCTCACCCAGCCAGTCTATTGTTTTTAACATATGATCCATATATAATATGAACAACAGTGGAGACAGGTTGCAGCCTTGTCTTACCCCTGAAACTACTCTGAACCATGAACTCAATTTACCGTCAACTCTAACTGCTGCCCGACTGTCCATGTGAAGACCTTTAATTGGTTGCAAAAGTTTACCTCCTATTCCATAATCTCGTAGAACAGACAATAACTTCCTCCTAGGAACCCGGTAATATGCCTTTTCTTGATCTATAAAGTATAGATACAATTCCCTGTTCGATTCATAACACTTCTCCATTATTTGCCGTAAGCTAAAGATCTGGTCCTGACAACCTCTAAGAGGCCTAAACCCACACTGATTTTCATCCAACTGGTCCTCAACTAATACTCGCACTTTCCTTTCAACAATACCTGAGAAGATTTTACCCACAACGCTGATTAAAGAGATACCTCTGTAGTTGTTACAATCTTTTCTGTTTCCATGTTTAAAGATTGGTGTGATTACTGCTTTAGTCCAGTCTGATGGAACCTATCCCTACTCCCAGGCCATTTCAATTATCCTGTGTAGCCATTTAAGACCTGACATTCCACTGTATTTGATGAGTTCCGACTTAATTTCATCCACCCCAGCTGCTTTATTGCACTGCAATCTATTGACCATTTTCACCACTTCCTCACATGTCATCATATTTCCATCCTCATTCCTATCCCATTGTACATCGAAATCTGAAACATTACTGATCGTATTTTCACCTACATTGAGCAACTCTTCAAAATATTCCCTCCATCTGCCCAAGGAATCCACAGGATTTACAAGCAGTTTTCCTGACCTGTCCAAAATACGTGTCATTTCCTTCTTGCCTCCCTTTCGAAGACTGCTAATTACATTCCAGAATGGTTTTCCAGCAGCTTGACCCAAAGTCACTAACCTGTTTCCAAAGTCTTCCCAAGATTTCTTCTTGGATGCTGCAACTATCTGTTTGGCTTCGTTTCTTTCTTCAACATAACTTTCTCTGTCTACCTGAGTTCTAGTATGTAGCCATTTTTTATACGCCTTCTTTTTCCTTTTACAGGCTGCCTTGACTGTGTCATTCCACCAAGCTGTTTGCTTCATCCTACCTTTACACACTACTGTTCCAAGATATTCTTTAGCCACTTCTAGTACTGTGTCTCTGTACCTTGTCCATTCCTTTTCCAATGACTGTAATTGACTACATTCAACTAACTGGTACCTCTCTGAGATCATTGTTATGTACTTGTGCCTGATTTCCTTATCCTGAAGTTTCTCCACTCTTAACCTCCTACATATGGACCTGACCTCCTGCACTTTCGGCCTCACAATACCAATTTCGCTGCAGATTAAATAATGATCAGTGTCATCAAAGAATTCCCTGAATACATGTGTGTCTCTCACAGCCTTCCTGAATTCCTGATCTGTTATTATATAGACAATGACAGATCTGGTTCCCCTGCCTTCCCAAGTATACCGGTGAATGTTCTTATGTTTAAAAAAGGAGTTTGTGATTACTAAGCCCATACTGGCACAGAAATCCAAGAGTTGTTTCCCGTTCCTGTTGGCCTCCATATCCTCTCCAAATTTACCCATAACCTTTTCATACCCTTCTGTTCGATTTGCAATCCTAGCATTAAAATCACCCATGAGCAGAACACTGTCCTTGTCCTTTACTCTAACAACTACATCACTGAGCGCATCATAAAAACTATCAATCTTATCTTGATCTGTCCCTTCACAATGCGAATATACTGACACAATCCTAATTTTCTTGCTAGACACTGTCAAATCTATCCACATCAGTACGTAAACGGAAGAAAAAAAAAGTTCATATGTGTGTGAAATCTTATGGGACTTAACTGCTAAGGTCATCAGTCCCTAAGCTTACACACTACTTAACCTAAATTATCCTAAGGATGAACACGCATAGCCATGCCCGAGGAAGGACTCGAATCTCCGCCGGGACCAGCCGCACAGTCCATAACTGCAGCACCTTAGACCGTAAATGGAAGAGTAAAGAAAACTAATATTATTGTTACGACGCACAATCCGCTGTGGCCTGTGCAGAAACCTGTGGGGTTGGATAAAAACGTGGAAACATTGCGAGAAATGCCCGTGAGAAAAAAAAAATGCGGATGCTAGGTAAGCCTGCATGTTGTGCTGTCGTATCTGACCACGAACGGCAACTGTGGAATGTCCGTTATACGTTTCAAGTACCAGTCGTGGTCAGAAAGGAGATTTGTGTAGTTGTGGGTGCATTATGCTTCAGCTAAATGGATTCCAGCTTGGCGTTGGTGCTCTTATAGCGGGTGCTTCCGTAACCGAGGGAGCCAAAGCATTTGGTGTTTCAAGATTTATAACGCATATAGAGAAAGCGGTAAAATATCAACTGTTAAGTGATAACGCAGACAAAACTGCGTGTTGAGTGTTCGTGACAGATGGTCTTTGAGGAAATTTGTGACGAAAAATAAGCGGACGACAGCGGCAAAACTTACTGCAGAGCTCTGTAAGCATCAAAACGACCCGAAGGGAGCTCAACAAGGAGAGAAAAGAATTGGAATTCCAAAAGTGCTTATCAGTGATGTAAATGGCCCTATCAGGAAAACATGGTGCCGAAGCCATAAGACCTGGACTATAGAATAATGGAAGAAAGTCATTTGGTCGGATGAATCTTGTTTCACACTGTTTCCAACATCTGGGCGAGTTTACGTCCCAAGAGTGAATAATGGCGATTCGATAATTATTTGGGCAGCCATATCATGGTATTCCACGGGCCTCATGGTTGCTGTGCCAAAGTCGCATTACTGCCAGGGATTTTGTGACCATTTTGGCTTACCAGGTTCATCCCATGGCACAATGTTTGTTCCCCAATGGTGATGCTGCATTCCAAGAAGACAGGGATCCTGTTCACATAATTCGCTTCGTCCATGACCGGTTTTGTGAGGACGAGGATAAGTTCTCACATCTCCCTTGGCCACAATAGTCACCATATACCAATATTATTCAGCCTTTGTGGTCTACTTTGGACGGTGATCATTATCCAACGCCGCGCCCTTCATTGTTTCTTAAAATTGCCATTATGTAGGAGGAAGAATGGTGTAAGATTCCCTTGGAAGCAGAGCAGGACATTTATTTATCCATTCTGAGACGACTGCAAGCTATTTTGAACGGCTATGTGGTTTCATACACCGTATTGGGCATAGCAGTGTGCTGTGTTCTGTATTTTTGTCCAGTACCTTTACATGTAGGTGGTTCTTTCAGGTGTTCATAACAACGTGGTCCATTGCTGAAGTGGAACGACCGGTATTATCTTTCTCTGCGTTACGTTTGTGTTCTTGTGTGTTCTGTATTGTGAACGACTGGTAATGTATATAAGAATATCCAAGTATCGTGAAACAGTTTGGTTTCATTCATACGGATGCAAGAAATACACTACTGACCATTAAAATTGCTACACCAAGAAGATGACGTGCTACAGACGGGAAATTTGACCGACAGGAAGAAGATGCTGTGATATGCAAATGATTCGCTTTTCAGAGCACTCACACAAGGTTGGCGCCGGTGGCGACACCTACAACGTGCTGACATGAGGAAAGTTTCCAACCGATTTCTCATACACAAACAGCAGTTCACCGGCGTTGCCCGGTGAAACGTTGTTTGTGATGCCTCGTGTAAGGAGGAGAAATGCGTACCATCACGTTCCCGACTTTGATAAAGGTCGGATTGTAGCGTATCGCGATTGCGGTTTATCGTATCGCGAGATTGCTGCTCGCGTTGGTCGAGATCCAATGACTCCTAGCAGAATGTGGAATCGGTGGGTTCAAGAGGGTAATACGGAACGCCGTGCTGGATCCCAACGACCTCGTATCCCTAGCAGTCGAGATGACAGGCATCTTATCCGCATGGCTGTAACGGATCGTGCAGCCACGTCTCTATCCCTGATTCAACAGATGGGAACGTTTGCAAGACAACAGGCCGGCCTGTGTGGCCGAGCGGTTCTAGGCGCTTCAGTCTGGAACCGCGCGATCGCTTCGGTCGCAGGTTCGAATCCTGCCTCGGGCATGGATGTGTGTGATGTCCTTAGGTTAGTTAGGTTTAAGTAGTTCTTAGTTCTAGCGGACCGATGACCTCAGATGTTAAGTCCCATAGTGCTCAGAGCCATTTTGCAAGACAACAATTATCTGCACGAACAGTTCGACGTCGTTTGCAGCAGCATGGACTATCAGCTCGGAGACCATGGTTGCGGTTATCCTTGACGCTGCATCACAGACAGGAGCGACTGCGATGGTGTACTCAACGACGAACCTGGGTGCACGAATGGCAAAACGTCATTTTTTCGGATGAATGTAGGTTCTGTTTACAGTATCATGATGGTTGCATCCGTGTTTCGCGATATAGCGGTGAACACACATTGGAAGCGTGTATTCGTCATCGCCATACTGGTGTATCACCCGGCGTGATAGAATGGGGTGCCACTGGTTACACGTCTCGGTCACCTCTTGTTCGCATTGACGGCACTTTGAACAGTGGACGTTACATTTCGGATGTGTTACGACCCGTGGCTCTACCCTTCATTCGATCCCTGCGAAACCCTATATTTCAGCATGTTCCAGTTCCTGTACGGGCCTTTCTGGATACAGAAAATGTTCGACTGCCGCCCTGGCCAGCACATTCTCCAGATCTCTCACCAGTTGAGAACGTCTGGTCAACGGTGGCCGAGCAAGTGGCTCGTCACAATACGCCAGTCACTACTCTTGATGAACCGTGGTATCGTGTTGAAGCTGCATGGGCAGATGTACCTGTACACGCCATCCAAGCTGTGTTTGACTCAATGCCCAGTCGCTTCAAGGCCGTTATTGCGGCTAGAGGTCGTTGTTCTGGGTACTGATTTCTCAGGATCTATGCACCCAAATTGCGTGAAAATGTAATCACATGTCAGTTCTAGTATAATATATTTGTCCAATGAATACCCGTTTATCATCTGCATTTCTTTTTGGTGTACCAATTTTAATGGCCAGTAGTGTATTTGGAAAAGATCGAGACACTGGACCGATGCCTTTATTCAGTGAAACGCATTTCCTCTTCCATCTGTTAGCAACCTGCAGCGCTGACTTGTTTTCCTCCGGTGTGACGCCACCAGTAAGCATTCCGTTGCGGCCACAACGACCTCCGCTATGTCAAGGTTACCTGCTCGTCACGCACAGATGGCGACGCGACACCGTTATGGCCTTGCGCTGAACTGTCAGGGATCTGATGAGATTCTAACCCCGCAATCGGGAGAATAAGAATACCTCTAACGAGCACGTGTAGGAAAGGTCTGCAAAGAATACTTGTCGCAGATGTTGCGCATACGGAAGGGCAGAGTGCTGGTGAAAGATAAGGCAGTCCAGTGAGTAGCGGAGGCTGCGGCCCCCGGCAGTAAGGGGATATTGCTCCAACCGTAGCGGCCTCGCCGCTGCACGGTCCGCGGCAAAAACTAGCAGCACCGACCGCTGGCCTTGAGCGGAACGCCTTGGAGCGACCTCGGCAGCCCAGCCAGCTGCCACACAAGAGCGCACACCAGCTGCGCCTTGTTATTATCTGGCTACTCTCCGTATATGGTTTTATCCCAGACATTAGAGTAAGTCTGGGAATAGGAGGGCGGTTCAAAAAGAATCCGACTTATATTTATAAAATCAATCTTTATTCAAACGCAGTTGTTTGACACTAGTCACCTTCAAAATGATCCCTTTCAGACTCTTTTTTCAGTTTAGGGAGGATCCAGAAGTCTGTCCGTGCTACGTGAGGAGCGTAGGGAGACTAACAAACCACAAAAGTGCAAAAGTGTCGTGTTTGACCAAAACAACTCTGAATTCTGAACGATGAGCGGGTGCGTCATCGTGATGGTGCCAACTGCCCGCAGCCGTTTCCGTTTCACTTCTCCCGGAGGTTATGCAGAGCCTCTTGCTAGTACTTCTTATCGGCATTAGTACCTTGTGGGGCGTGCTCGTGATTGAACTGATAGCAATTATAACAATGATTACTTTTAATATGTACGGCTAAATAGTAATACACTACAGGCCATTTAAATTGCTACACCACGAAGATGACGTGCTACAGACGCAAATTTAACTGACAGGAAGAAGATGCTGTGATATGCAAATGATTAGCTTTTCAGAGCATTCACACAAGGTTGGCGCCGGTGGCGACACCTACAACGTGCTGACATGAACGTTTGCAACCGATTTCTCATACCCAAACAGCAGTTGTCCGGCGTTGCCTGGTGAAACGTTGTTGTGATGCCTCGTGTAAGGAGGAAAATGCGTACTATCACGTTTCCGACTTTGATAAAGGTCGGATTGTAGCCTATCGCGATTGCGGTTTGTCGTATCGCGACATTGCTGCTCGCGTTGGTCGAGATCCAATGATTGTTAGCAGAATATGGAATCGGTGGGTTCAGAAGGGTAATAAGGAACGCCGTGCTGGATCCCAACGGCCTCGTATCACACTAGCAGTCGAGATGACAGGCATCTTATCCCCATGGCTGTAACGGATCGTGCAGCCACGTCTCGATCCCTGAGTCAACAGATGGGGACGTTTGCAAGACAACAACCATCTGCTCGAACAGTTCGACGACGTTTGCAGCAGCATGGACTATCAGCTTGGAGACCATAGCGGCAGTTACCCTTGACGCTGTATCACAGACAGGAGCGCCTGCGATGATGTACTCAACGACGAACCTGTGTGCACTAATGGCAAAACGTGATTTTTGTACATGAATCCAGGTTCTGTTTACAGCATCATGATGGTCGCATTCGTGTTTGGCAACATCGCGGTGAACGCACATTGGAAGCGTGTATTCGTCATCGCCATACTGACGTATCACCTGGTGTGATGGTATGGGGTGCCATTGGCTACACGTCTCAGTCACTTCTTGTTCGTACTGACGGCACTTTGAACAGTGGACGTTACATTTCAGATGTGTTACGAACCATGGCACTACCTTTCATTCGATCCCTGTTATACCCTACATTTCAGCAGGATAATACAAGACAGCATGTTGCACGTCCTGTACGGCCTTTCTGGATACAGACCATGTTCGACTGCTGCCCTGGCCAGCACATTCTCCAGATCTCTCACCAATTGAAAACGTCTGGTCAATGGTGGCCGAGCAACTGGCTCGTCACAATACGCCAGTCACTACTCTTGATGAACTGTGGTACCGTGTTGAACCTGCCTGCGCAACTGTACCTGTACATGCCATCCAGTCTCTGGCTCATTGCCCAGGCATATCAAGGCCGTTATTACGGCCGCAGGTGGTTGTTCTGGGTACTGATTTCTCAGGATCTATGCACCCAAATTGCGTGATAATGTAATCACATGCCAGTTCTAGTATAATATATTTGTCCAATGAATACCCGTTTATCATCTGCATTTCTTCTTGGTGTAGCAATTTTAATGGCCAGTAGTTTAGTATATAGACAGTGATCGGATATTGTTGGCTAAAGGTCACTATTGTTGTGGTCTTCAGTCCATAGACTGGTTTGATGCAGGTCTCCATGCTACTCTATTGTGTGTAAGAGTCTCCATCTCTGTATAACTACTGCAAGCTACATCCCTCTGAGACTGTTTACTGTATTCATCTCTTGGTGTCCCTTTACGATTTTTACCCTCCACGCTTCTCTCCAGTATTAAATTGGTGATCCCTTGATGCCTCCGAACGTGTCCTACCAACCGATCCCTTCTTCTAGTCAAGTTGTCCACCGTTTCCTCTTTTCCCAGTTCTATTCAGTACCTCCTCATTAGTTACGTGATCTACCCCTCTAATCTTCAACATTCTTCTGTAGCATCACATTTCGAAAGTTTCTACTCTCTTCTTGTGAAATTAGTTACCGTCGATGTTTCACTTCCATAGATGGCTACGCTTCATACAAATACTTTCTGACAAGACTTCCTGACACTTTAATCTGTACTCATGTTAACAAATTTCTCCTTTTCAGAAAAGCTTTCCTTTCCATAGCTAGTCTACATTTTACATCCTCTCTACTTCGACAGTCATCAGTTATATTGCTTCCCAAATAGACAAACTCCTTTACTACTTTAAGTGTCTCATTTCCTACTCTAATTCCCTCAGCATCACCTGATTTAATTCGACTACATTCCATTATCCTCGTTTTGCTTTTGTTGATGTTCATCTTATATCCTCCTTTCTAGACACTCTCCATTCCGTACAGCTGCTCTTCCAGCGTTTCTAAAGAAGAGAAATTTGTTAATATCGAGTACAGATTTAAGTGTCTCTGACAGAATTACAATGTCTTTGGCACTAGTCTAACTAATTAAGAGCGTTCACCAAACGTTGGGTGTAACTTGCAGAAAGTAATTGGCTTTTGTAGGCTGAGGGTCACTTAAAAGGTATACTGTAACTAACTTAGTTAACTATCAACACAATCAATCAACACTGCTCAGTGCCTGTAATAGTACGCGATTACCTTTAATATACAGTCAAATTACATTCAAAATTTCCAATCTCAAACCGAAAGGCAAAGATTAAATGCAGTTCCGAGTTTTTCACTTCATATCACTGACGGTGGCAGACAACTGTCTTACCCATTATTTCCTATATTCCTTCTATTATCTTCTAAATTGCTAAAATTTTTACTTAACAACATCCCTTTCCTGTAAGTAATTTGCAGCTTATATTTTACTTAATTTTCTTTGTAATTTGCAAGTGTTAATTAGATTTTTCTTTGCTGAAAAATTTGCTTGTTAAATAGAACAGTTTGTGTTATTAGACTATGAAAATTGTGAAACTGGCGACTTGTTTTAAAATACTGGGTAACAGATCTTTAAATATGCAATAATCGTAAACAGAAATCCACCCTTTTGTATGACCCACAAACAAAGGCTGCTCCGTCGTAAATACTACTAAAAGAGAATGAGGGACAGCGAAGGAGAGAAGGAAGGAAGAAAGATAGCCTTGAACAAACGCCACGTTGAGGAGGGCATTAAATACGGAGTACAAACTCGAACTGGGGACGTTTCCTCGTTTCCTGCTCAAATGAACCATCCTGGCGATTTAAGAAAATTGCAGAAAACCCAAACGTGGCTGTCCTCCAGATTGAGAGTCCACGTGTAAGCAGTGTGCTACCAGACTTTGTATCTGTTGTACGACGATATGGGGACTTCTGAACTTTTAGGGCAAATATTATACTGGTAATAGAACAGTGGCTCCCAGCTTTTCGTAGACCGTCAGCCCTGGGTGCAATCAGATATTAGCTAGCAACCCCGCCTACCCCCCGCGCCCGTCCTACACCCACTCACTCACACACACACACACACACACACACACACACACACACACACACACACACACTACCCCACTCCATGGCATCACCAACTTCAGCGCCTACCTAAACTTGAGAATGAAAAAGAATTTTCCTTGAAGACTTTTATTTCTAAAATGATGAAAGATGAGTTATATTTTCTTCCTATTTATTAAGCTATGAATCAATGGGACGATTGGTACTGCTTATGACTAAAAACCTCCCCTGTATTTGAGTTTTCATCTGCCACTACACATCATAAATCCATTCCGTCCTTGTTATTATTTTTACTGTTATCATACTCAAAAATCTACTTTCACACCTTCACATCCACAAATCGTAAATGCCACAGTAATTTCTCTTGTATATGTAAATGTGGTTGTAGGTGAAGTAGTTGCCGCTAGGTAGAGAACTAGTTCAAAAATGGTTCAAATGGCTCTGAACTCTATGGGATATGGTAATGTGGGGCTAGATTTCCTAGTTTCGGCGTCGGAAGTTAGTTTTGATTTGTGTCAAAATGGAAACCGGTGTCCACACACATATATAACTTAATACCATGCTTACTCCATATCTCAGCAGTTACCTTCCTGAAAATACCCTTGCAGCCACATTTTCCAAGTACGTTTCATCGGCTTTAGTTACATGTAAATCATATGCAGTTAAATTATGTAAATCGTATGCAGACACTTTGCTACATCCACAGTCGAGATAGCTATCGTACTACGAGTAATTATCACAGTGAAACACGTGGTCTACTATTATCGGACACATGCAGGAAGATACGAAATTAATATAAGATAATATATACGCATATAATATAAGATAATATAAGTCGTTTCAGAGTAGTAACAAATGTCATTCGTACTACACCCAACTCTATGATGAATATGATCACAACTTAATATAGTTGTGTTTTAACCGAAAATCTACATTTCGACATTTTGTTAGGAAATGTATTTAAAGTAAAAACGGTTTGCGGAATTTTATCGTTGATATTGCTCTGTAGACTTGACTAAATATATTGAAATAAGAAGAAACTGCTTACTGTCTTTGATGGTAATCCATCTGTCAAATCGAAAATCTGTATTTCGTATGCTATGTAATTACACGCTGGTACAAAGATGTGTAAACTTGTTTTAAAGGTTACTCTAATTCCATTTTGTGTGAAGGAATAGGACTGCGGCTAGTCGAAGACTTGAAGAGAATAAATACTAACAGACGTAATTTTATTTACTAGTTTTTTTTATTACAAGTTTCGGTGCCTTGTTGGCACCATGTTCAGCCCCCATACACGGAACTAGATAAGTCATCTAGTCGTTTATGTTATCATAGGGATCAGTGCATCCAGCTGGTTTCCCTAGACTTTTTCTCGTTCTACGGAGAGGTGCAAAGGCACCACATCTACGGAGAATAGGTCTAAGCAAACCAGTCGATATAGTGGTCCCGGCAATAACACAAAGATCTAGATGAATTGTCTTGTTACATATAGAGGGGCCTTAAGATGGTGCCAATGAGACACGGAAAATGGTAACTAAATAAAATTGTTAAATAAATTTACGGCTGTTGGTGTCTATATTCTTCAAGTCATGTTTTAACTGATAAATTGTCAACTAACATTGTAACAGAACAATACGACTTAATCGCTTTAGAAATACTGCTTGCTAAATCGCTGATGTTCGACGGGGTCGAAGAGATTGTGAGTGATATTGCTTTCGAGGTATCTGGTAGTATATCGGTGAAGACGTTGAACTTGCAGCACGCGTCTGCTGCAAACGGAAGTGGCTCAACGCGGCAGACGTGTTCATTTTGACATATTTAGACGTTTTGTACTATAACTTGCAGTATGTCAAAAAATGATTCTAATGGCTCTAAGAACTATGGGACTTAACATTTGAGTTCATCAGTACCCTAGACTTAGAACTACTTAAACCTAACTAACCTAAGGACATCAGACACATCTATGCCCGAGGCAGGATTCGAACCTGCGACCGTAGCAGCAGCGCGGTTCCGGACTGAAGCGCCTAGAACCGCTCGGTCACAACGGCCGGCAGAGGAGTAGTGCAAAGGAAGCATCTTTTGTAACTAATATCTACCATTAGTGTGGATATTTATATATGTTATTCTACAAGTAAAACTAAAGAAAAAAGTACATATAAACATATGTCCGCAAATGCTTAGTTACAGAGTTACGGCTAATAAAAGATTTTGCTTGAAATTTAGCAACTTCGCTAATATGAAGCCATCGCAAAACTGTACGAGGTTAAAGTAAAGCACGATTTCCATTTAATTTGCTGTTATTGGTCTGGTGAATCTAATAAAACATGTCCCAGAAGTGTATCTGCTGTAGTTTTTCAGAACATCCAGAGAAGCAAAGATTATTATACAAGTAAACTTGTTTACTTTCCATTAAGAATTTAGAAACGTTTATGTCATTGTTGGCAACCATTAGTCAGCTGTTTCAGTTGTTTCCTAACTTAGGTTTTTGTATTGCTCAGTGAAAGAAAAAAATAACAACATTGTAGTTAAGTGAAACCACATAGTAACTGTTGTAGATTATTTACGAAATAGGGATGCCTTTCAAATTTACTACAGAGGAATGCGCGGATATGGTGTTTCTATATGGCAAATGTGATGGTAATGCTACAGCTGCAGTTAACGAATATCGCGTACGTTATCCAACTCGGAGGATTCCGAATGCGCGAACCATTAGTGGAGCATATCGAATGTTAAGGGAGACAGGTTCTCTGGGGACATGTTTGGGATATGTTTTATTAGATTCACCAGATCAGTAACAACAAAATAAATGGAAATCATGCTTTACTTTAACCTCGTACAGTTTTGCGATGTCTTCATAGCGAGTTGCTAAATTTCAGACAAAATCTCAACACTGAGGGTCGTCACTAGTTACAAAACAAGCTTCCCCTACACTGCTCCCCTCCCTAGCGACAACTTCTTCACCTGCAACCATATTTAAAGTCAACAATGTTGAATTTGTACACTACGCTTACGGTTTCTATATCATTCGATTGAGTGGTAGGACTGAATTATAAGGCAATGGCAGAAAGTAGAGAACTTATCGTCTGACTGCTCTAATAATAATAATAATAATAATAATAATAATAATAATAATAATGTATACTGCACGACAATAACCGTTATGAGGTTATTGTTGTGTTGTGGTGCCATTTACTTCTTTTATCTGTTTCAAAGAGAGTAATGAAGCAGTTTCTGGACTATTGAGGGAAATATGCACATCATTATCTAGCGATTGTTCGTATATGTCTCAATTTCATGGTCATCGATGTATGGTGATAACCACAAAGTATGTGAGAAGTGGGTGCAGTATATGAGGGACTTATGACCTCGCCGGCCGAAGTGGCCGAGCGATTCCAGGAGCTTCAGTGTGGAACCGCGCGACCGCTGCGGTCGCAGGTTCGAATCCTGCCTTGGGAATGGATGTGTGTGATGTCCTTAGGTTAGTTAGGTTTAAGTAGTTCTAAGTTTTAGGGGGCTGATGACCTCAGCTGTTAAGTCCCATAGTGCTCAGAGCCATTTGAGCCATTTTTGAACTAGTGACCTCAATCGCATAGTGTCACGCATTATTGATAACTTATATAATCAGCATCATCTTTCTTTCCTTTTTTTTTTTGAGGTATTTAGCTTGATGACTGTAACACAATCAAACCCATTCCATATTTCTCCTCAGTAAAGTTCCTTTTACTCTTGGAGCCACTGAAATAGAGGTGCTCAAAAGAGTAATTTGGGATTATGAAATAAATATTTTAGCAGATATGAGGACTCGTACGAGCAATACGAGACACATGAAGGCAAGTGTTTGTAAACAGCTTGACTTTCAAAATAAATAAATAAAAAGTCTTGCCACTGCGATCAAAGTTTCACCAAACGATTCCACGTGTAAAACGTACTTGGTTTACTTGTCGCGTCTAACCTGGGTAAAATCTCGAGATTTCGATGAATTCCTCCATAGCATTCGTGAGGACTGTCGCGGGTGTTTTTTTCTTTTTTTCTTTATTGTTATTTCAGTTCACCACGAAGGAGCGACCTGACAGCAGGGGAGACCGATCTTCAGCAAAAGGTTAGCTGATTTAATGGATGTTTTAAGATATGTAAAAAGTAGCTGAAAAGAAACGTTTGTAAATTAAAATTCGGTGGTCAATTTTTATGATTTTTTAAAACTTTTAGGCGAATTTACATTATAATTGAAATTTAATCACTGACGATAATAATTCTGCTGTGGTATAATATTACTGCTTATGGCGCATGAAAACGACTTTGTTCATGATGGAGATGGAACGATATGTGGGAGCTTGTGGAACAGCAGATAGCGACGAAAAGTCACTGAGGAAGATTAAGAAGATTTGAGTAAAATGGATGGCGTGAGGTGGGCCGTTGTGACTAGTGCTCGAAAGAAGGGTAAACCTCGGGAGGGATTTCATAGTTGAGTAGGGAAGATGGGTGAAGTTTTGGCGGTAGAGGATGGTTAAGGTACGAAGGTGGCTTACAAGGTGGTAGACGCGTGCAGTTGCGCAGCAATCTGCTGCTTCTTTAATAACAGAATCTCATTATGTCGAGACGTGGGACAAGACTTTGGTTTCATCTAACATTGTTCTCTATTTATTTGTGAGACTCCGTAAAGGAACTGCTGGTTTGTCAAGTTCCCGATTTTCGTTGTGCCTTCGATGTACTGCACAGCGGTCCGACTGGTCGATGCAGTTAAGTGGTTCAAATGGCTCTGAGCGCTATGGGACTTAACATCTGAGGTCATCAGTCCTCTAGACTTAAAACTACTTAAACCGAACTAACCAAAGGACATCACACACATCCATGCCCGAGGCTGAATTCGAATCAGCGACCGTAGCGGTCGCGCGGTTCCGGACTGAAGTTCCTAGAAACGCTCGGTCACAGCGGCCGGCTCGGTGCAATTACTTTTGCACTTACAATAATTATCATAAATTTCAGGGACGCTGACATCAACACTGTCCTTAACCGCTCGAAGCAGCTTCCTTATTTTCTTGGGTAGGCGGAAAATAGATATTTGCCTTGGATTTTGCTAAGCTGTGACAGCGGCAGGTGTGGAAACTGACGCAGTCGCTTTTTCCATCACCTAGGAGTTCTTCAGGTTTTCAGGGCGCCGCAGTCGGATTTTCAGATCTCTTGAAGTAGCCTTTAGTTCTCCTCTCGCAAATCCTATATCTCTTCAACTAACATAATATGAAACATGGTCCAGTTGGTCACTTCCTAGATTAGTTCATCTGTTAGGAGAGTACAACGTTCTTTTCTACATGAAAGAAATTTATGATTCTACTGACATGGCATTGTCTACTCCCTTCAATTATTACAACAGTAGAAGCACGCTGCAGTAGTATACTTAACTTGTGAAGAATTTTCTGGAGCGAAATTTGGTAGTTTTTACGAAACTGTCGCAAAGGCGCTCTCGGCTGTCGACTCTGGAGGTGGTTGCCGTCGGCAGGGAAATAGCTGGCTGACATAGCTTTATTTATTGTTAGTTATTCACTTATGTAGTCAATTACATTGTAATCGACTTTCTTCATGACAACGATGGAGTTTTAGAAAAAAATTACATTTATGTACATCTCTATGGTAATCTGCTTTTATCTATTCTGAATACTGAACTAAGCTTACAGTGCACAATCCCAACCCTGTGTTGGCCTAAAGAACTAGCAACTTAATTTCTTGTTTATTTACTTTCCTGTCACAGTTCTGTATAAACTTTAACGCCGACTAGTTTCGAATGTGTACATTCATTACCAAACCACTGCCTGCATCTCTAATATTGTTTGAGAATGGAAACAAGTGTTCGAAACTGGTCGCCATTTAAGATTATATATAACTGTGACAGATATCTAAATAAATAACTAGTTTACAATGCTGATCATACTTTTGTTTGTACTTCTGTCGCTCTAACATTCAGATGCTACCTATGCGCTAGTCAATAGGTTGTTATCCTCCGGTATCTTTTTCTACTATGGCGGGTGTTCCCTTACTGTGACGAAAAAAAGCCGTAGGTTTTCGACATTTCCGTATGCTTTTATTAATTTTACTGTTATCTATCATCTTCCGTTGTTAGGTCTGTTACAAAAGCATATAAAGCACGATCCAGCCACGATGATATGAACTACCGGCTATGTTCGACGTCACGGTGCAGTAAGCACTCATACATGGCAGGTGGTACCACTAGCAGAGGAGAGTATATAATGCGTGTTGGGGAGATGTAGAAAACAGTGTAGTCATCTTAATGCGGAAACGTCCAGAAGGGTATGAACATTGGATCTCGGGCCAAGGCTGGAAGCATTTCAGAAACAGGTAGGTGTGTAAACTATTCGCTTGCCGCTATGGTTAAAGATACCATGTGTGGCAAAATGGCGGTATCCAAATCCGGCACTGAATCTACTCTGGTACACCATCGGTCATAGACGACAGATGTGAATGACGGCTGCGGCGAATGGATGTGCTATTGTTGAGCAACTGACCACCCAGATGCACCAAGGGGCTACCAACAGTGTCTCCTCAACGACTGTTCGGCGAACGTTGCTGCCTATGGGCCTCCACAGCTAGCACCTGGTTCGTGCTCCCATGCTGACTACTGTTGATCGTCGACGAAGACTGGAATTTGCACGCCATTATCGCAACGGTACGTTATGAGTTGCGACAGATATTCTTTTCAGATCAATCGCGTCTTAGACTCCATCGGACAGATGGCCGTTTGCGTATATATCCCTGCAACAGTCGTCGGTAGGGTCCAGGCCTGAGGGAGGAGTGTTACGATGTGAGGAATGCTTTCGTTGCATTCCCTGGCTCATCTAGTCATCTGAAAGGCACAGTGGATCAACGCAAGTATGAATTCGTTCGTAGCATGGTACCACTACATGTAGTTTGTTTTTCCTCAAGATGATGACATCTACGAGAAGGAGAATTCAACACGTCACATAGCTCACAGTGCACATGCGTGTTTGGAAGAGCACTACGATGAGTTTACTGTACTCACCTGATCGCCAAACTACCTCGATTTAAATCCAGTCGAGAATGTGTGGGACCACCTCGATCGGGCTGTTCACACCACGGATCCTCAGTCGAGAGACCTAGCGCAACTGGCCACGGAGCTGGAGTCGGCATGTCTCCAATTCCCAGTCGATGCCTGACAGAGCTTCTCTGACTCCCTTCCAGGCTGCTAACAGCTGGTCACACTAATGTGACTGGACCATGTACTATTACAACAACAAACAACTATTACAAGTATGAAAGGAACCATTATGTATTGAAAATTTTGCTAGAACGTTAGTACTATCACATCCACTATGATTCCTTACTATTAGGTTCGGATAGCTACCGTCAGAGAAGAGTCAAATACATTCCTGGAAATGGAAAAAAGAACACATTGACACCGGTGTGTCAGACCCACCATACTTGCTCCGGACACTGCAAGAGGGCTGTACAAGCAATGATCACACGCACGGCACAGCGGACACACCAGGAACCGCGGTGTTGGCCGTCGAATGGCGCTAGCTGCGCAGCATTTGTGCACCGCCGCCGTCAGTGTCAGCCAGTTTGCCGTGGCATACGGAGCTCCATCGCAGTCTTTAACACTGGTAGCATGCCGCGACAGCGTGGACGTGAACCGTATGTGCAGTTGACGGACTTTGAGCGAGGGCGTATAGTGGGCATGCGGGAGGCCGGGTGGACGTACCGCCGAATTGCTCAACACGTGGGGCGTGAGGTCTCCACAGTACATCGATGTTGTCGCCAGTGGTTGGCGGAAGGTGCACGTGCCCGTCGACCTGGGACCGGACCGCAGCGACGCACGGATGCACGCCAAGACCGTAGGATCCTACGCAGTGCCGTAGGGGACCGCACCGCCACTTCCCAGCAAATTAGGGACACTGTTGCTCCTGGGGTATCGGCGAGGACCATTCGCAACCGTCTCCATGAAGCTGGGCTACGGTCCCGCACACCGTTAGGCCGTCTTCCGCTCACACCCCAACATCGTGCAGCCCGCCTCCAGTGGTGTCGCGACAGGCGTGAATGGAGGGACGAGTCGCTTCTGCCTTGGTGCCAATGATGGTCGTATGCGTGTTTGGCGCCGTGCAGGTGAGCGCCACAATCAGGACTGCATACGACCGAGGCACACAGGGCCAACACCCGGCATCATGGTGTGGGGAGCGATCTCCTACACTGGCCGTACACCACTGGTGATCGTCGAGGGGGCACTGAATAGTGCACGGTACATCCAAACCGTCATCGAACCCATCGTTCTACCATTCCTAGACCGGCAAGGGAACTTGCTGTTCCAACAGGAAAATGCACGTCCGCATGTATCCCGTGCCAACCAACGTGCTCTAGAAGGTGTAAGTCAACTACCCTGGCCAGCAAGATCTACGGATCTGTCCCCCATTGAGCATGTTTGGGACTGGATGAAGCGTCGTCTCACGCGGTCTGCACGTCCAGCACGAACGCTGGTCCAACTGAGGCGCCAGGTGGAAATGGCATGGCAATCCGTTCCACAGGACTACATCCAGCATCTCTACGATCGTCTCCATGGGAGAATAGCAGCCTGCATTGCTGCGAAAGGTGGATATACACTGTACTAGTGCCGACATTGTGCATGCTCTGTTGCCTGTGACTATGTGCCTGTGGTTCTGTCAGTGTGATCATGTGATGTATCTGACCCCAGGAATGTGTCAATAAAGTTTCCCCTTCCTGGGACAATGAATTCACAGTGTTCTTATTTCAATTTCCAGGAGTGTAGTATGTCGTCATGTGTAAGTTCACTATTTTTCTTCCCTGTAGTCTGAGAAGGACACACACACACACACACACACACACACACACACACACACAGTTCATTGCTATTGGAATGTATTGCTTCTCTGTACATTGTGTACCAGATCGACCACTCTATCGCTAAAGTAACATTTTACTGCTTCCAGACCGCACTGTAGCGAATCGGACTTCATCACTTATCTTTCACTGGCTCTTCTCGTTCTGGTCAGGTATCCTTGAGGTCACCTCCCTTCACTCTGCCGTTGGTGGGCCAAGTGATAGTAGAACTTCGTTTTCCTCCACTAGGCTGTTCTAAAGCCTTATTCATCTCTATTGTGGTGTCTATTGGCTAAAGTCACTGCTTGCTTTCTCTGAGGCGGCATCTGCTAAAAGATTTAGGATGTCAAAATCATCTTTTTCTCTAATTATGTAGTAAATAGTATTGACTCCTAAAGCCAGCCTAGCAGTCCTTGTCCTTGTTATTTCTTCAACGAGAATACATTGTCGTAGGACATTGTATGGAGTGCTGATTTCATTTAAGTTACAGCTGATCGCTGCCCTCCTACCAGTTATGGTTGGATTTATAAGGTATGGGCTTCTCCAAAGAGAATAACTTCTTTCGGCTGTTCTGTCACGTCTCCACCTTGACCCACCTTACTGCTCTGATTCTTCACAACGGACATTCAGATACACACCACTTCACTTCCGTCACTTATACTAACGATAGAGGCCCTACGCCATCTACGCTGCTACAAAGCAACCAGTGGGCTCTCTTAAAGAGGAGACTAATATTGTGTCAGGCTAGGACGAAGCGGCAGACATACACTCCTGGAAATGGAAAAAAGAACACATTGACACCGGTGTGTCAGACCCACCATACTTGCTCCGGACACTGGGAGAGGGCTGTACAAGCAATGATCACACGCACGGCACTGCGGACACACCAGGAACCGCGGTGTTGGCCGTCGAATGGCGCTAGCTGCGCAGCATTTGTGCACCGCCGCCGTCAGTGTCGGCCAGTTTGCCGTGGCATACGGAGCTCCATCGCAGTCTTTAACACTGGTAGCATGCCGCGACAGCGTGGACGTGAACCGTATGTGCAGTTGACGGACTTTGAGCGAGGGCGTATAGTGGGCATGCGGGAGGCCGGGTGGACGTACCGCCGAATTGCTCAACACGTGGGGCGTGAGGTCTCCACAGTACATCGATGTTGTCGCCAGTGGTCGGCGGAAGGTGCACGTGCCCGTCGACCTGGGACCGGACCGCAGCGACGCACGGATGCACGCCAAGACCGTAGGATCCTACGCAGTGCCGTAGGGGACCGCACCGCCACTTCCCAGCAAATTAGGGACACTGTTGCTCCTGGGGTATCGGCGAGGACCATTCGCAACCGTCTCCATGAAGCTGGGCTACGGTCCCGCACACCGTTAGGCCGTCTTCCGCTCACGCCCCAACATCGTGCAGCCCGCCTCCAGTGGTGTCGCGACAGGCGTGAATGGAGGGACGAATGGAGACGTGTCGTCTTCAGCGATGAGAGTCGCTTCTGCCTTGGTGCCAATGATGGTCGTATGCGTGTTTGGCGCCGTGCAGGTGAGCGCCACAATCAGGACTGCATACGACCGAGGCACACAGGGCCAACACCCGGCATCATGGTGTGGGGAGCGATCTCCTACACTGGCCGTACACCACTGGTGATCGTCGAGGGGACACTGAATAGTGCACGGTACATCCAAACCGTCATCGAACCCATCGTTCTACCATTCCTAGACCGGCAAGGGAACTTGCTGTTCCAACAGGACAATGCACGTCCGCATGTATCCCGTGCCACCCAACGTGCTCTAGAAGGTGTAAGTCAACTACCCTGGCCAGCAAGATCTCCGGATCTGTCCCCCATTGAGCATGTTTGGGACTGGATGAAGCGTCGTCTCACGCGGTCTGCACGTCCAGCACGAACGCTGGTCCAACTGAGGCGCCAGGTGGAAATGGCATGGCAAGCCGTTCCACAGGACTACATCCAGCATCTCTACGATCGTCTCCATGGGAGAATAGCAGCCTGCATTGCTGCGAAAGGTGGATATACACTGTACTAGTGCCGACATTGTGCATGCTCTGTTGCCTGTGTCTATGTGCCTGTGGTTCTGTCAGTGTGATCATGTGATGTATCTGACCCAAGGAATGTGTCAATAAAGTTTCCCCTTCCTGGGACAATGAATTCAAGGTGTTCTTATTTCAATTTCCAGGAGTGTATATTGTACCGGTACCTTGTCCGTTCAGCTTCATAGGCTGTTTGTCCTTAACAGGACCGATACGTTTTCAAAAGAAGCTGAATTTCCCTAATTTTACTTTTATGTTCATTAGATTATGTGTATCTCACAAAATAAATATTTATTCATTAATCTGGAGAAATATGTTGCCAGAATATTATGTGCAAGCCTTCCCCCAATCCAGAGTGTCTTTCCACTAATGTCTTCCACTGGCATTTCATGAGAGTATCTGCAATGCTTACACCAACGCTGTATGGCAAAAGGATTGAAAGTGACCTACTTCGTGGATGAATTTCATTTCCTTAGGATTCTGACAATAAAGATCTGTCTGCTTATTTGCTTTAGCTAAACTATACTTGTTAGGACATTCGTCCTTAAGTCAACTCGCATTGATAATTTTTAAGTAATAGAACACAGAATGTTGTCCTGGGTGGCAAGTGCATCAGTGTGGCCCAGGGATGTGTGATAGGCTCGCTCTTCTTCTCCATATACATATACCATCTGACGGATGAGGTGCGCAACAGTCGGCAACTGTTTGCTGATGTTTCTGTAGTGTACGGGAAGTGTTGCCTTTGATTGGCCATAGGAGGGTACCGAAGTAATTGCATAGAAGTTATATTTGGTGTGATGAATGTATTACGTCACAGAGCAGAAAAGGGGAAGAAATTAAAATTTTTCTTAAGTTCATGCTAGCGTAGCCACAAGCGACACCAGACAGTGGCAGCATAGCTATGTCGCAGAACGAAACAATCAACATCGTAAGTTGGTTACGTACACAAGCACAGGTTGCTATATTGGCACCAATCATCAGATACAAGTTACGCAAAATGTCCACCGAGAGAGGGAAAGAGGGAAGGAGAGAGGGAAAGAGGAAGAGAGAGAGGGAGAGAGAGAGAGAGAGAGAGAGAGAGAGAGAGAGAGAGAGAGAGCTATATTCGTTAGCTCTTGTTACTTCAAGCCACAAGCTCTACCTCGGATGCAATAACACAATTCAGAGACTTCACAGAACAACTGAGTTACCGTAAACAGATGTTAAGCAAAGTTCCTTATTGTTATTTCAATTCACCACGAAGGAGCGACCTGACAGCAGAGGAAACCGATCTTCTGCAAAAGGTTTTGCTGATTTAATGGATGTTTTAGGATATGTAAAAAGTAGGTGAAAAGAAACCCTCTTAAAATTAACCTTCGGTGGTAAATTTTTATGATTTTATAAAAAAACTTTTAGGCAAATTTACATTACAATTGAAATATAGTCACTGACGACAATAATGCTGCTGTGGTATAATAGTGCTGCTTGTGGTGCATGAAAACGACCTTGCTGATGATGGAACGATATGTGGGGGCTTGTGGAACAGCAGGTAGCGACGAAAAGTCACTGAGGAAGAAGAAGAATATTTGAGTAAAATGGATGGTGTGAGGTGGGCCGTTGTGACTAGTGCTCGAAAGATGGGTAAACCTCGGGATGGATTTCATAGTTGAGTAGGGAAGATGGGTGAAGTTTTGGAGGTAGAGGATGGTTAAGGTACGAAGGTGGCTTACAAGGTGGTACACGGGTGCGGTTGCGCAGCAGGCCACATGGACCGCTGTGTCGTAGCTGCTGTTATGGCAACCATTTACAGACCATGGACAACTTGTGACTGATCGACGTACGTCATCATTACGTCATGCTGCCAGAGATTGTATCGATGTCTGCACCGGTGTTGCCTCCGCTGTAGCAGGGAGCGCATTTCTCTGTGCTCCTCAGCGTCAAAAGCTCCATTCTGCATGCCAGGGCTACAGCCGTAGTCCCAGTTGAAGCCATTTTCGTACGTTCTAATATCTGCTGCTTCTTTATCTCATTATATCGAGACGTGGGACAAGATTTTAGTTTCATCAAACAGTGTTATTTATTTGTGAGACTCTATACAGCAACTACTGGTTTGTCAATTTCTCGATTTTCATTGTGCCTTCGATGTACTGCACAGCGGTCCGACTGGTCGATGCAGTTGCTTTTGCACTTACAAGAATTCTCATAAATTTCACGGACGCTGAGATCGACACTGTCCTTTACCGGTCGAAGCAACTTCCTTATCTTTCTACTTTGCTACATGTTGTACTCCAGAAAGAAAGAAACACAATATATGGATCGCCACGTTATTACTCAACATTTTTGCGTTTTTCCGGTGCTCGGTTTCACATGCGCGCTTCGTGGTGAGGCCTAAGTAACAAAATTTAAAACGTGTTAGCACCGCCAAGTAATTGTTCATTCTTAGAGCGCAAGAAGTCACCTACACCTTTTTTGTCCCAGAAGCTTATGAGTACGAGAAGTAATTTCTGTTACGTGACTGATACAGGTTTCCTTTTGGAAATTAGTTGAGAACTTCCATAGTACCTCTTCTTCAGTTCTCTTCTTTTGCATGTGCTTGGTCAGTTTAAGCTCGTGTATACAGAGTCACAGTAACGGAACACCCGCCATAGTAGAAAAAGATACCGGAGGATAACAACCTGTTGGCTAGCACATAGGTAGCATCTGAATGTTAGAGCGACAGAAGTACAAACAAAAGTATGACCAGCATTGTAAACTAGTTATTTATTTAGATATCTGTCACAGTTATATGTAATCTTAAATGGCGACCAGTTTCGAACACTTGTTTTCATTCTCAAACAATATTAGAGATGCAGGCAGTGGTTTGGTAATGAATGTACACATTCGAAACTAGTCGGCATTAAAGTTTATACAGAACTGTGACAGGAAAGTAAATAAACAAGAAATTAAGTTGCTAGTTCTTTAGGCCAACACAGGGTTGGGATTGTGCACTGTAAGCTTAGTTCAGTATTCAGAATAGATAAAAGCAGATTGCCATAGAGATGTACATAAATGTAATTTTTTTCTAAAACTCCATCGTTGTCATGAAGAAAGTCGATTACAATGTAATTGACTACATAAGTGAATAACTAACAATAAATAAAGCTATGTCAGCCAGCTATTTCCCTGCCGACGGCAACTACCTCCAGAGTCGACAGCCGAGAGCGCCTTTGCGACAGTTTCGTAAAAACTACCAAATTTCGCTCCAGAAAATTCTTCACAAGTTAAGTATACTACTGCAGCGTGCTTCTACTGTTGTAATAATTGAAGGGAGTAGACAATGCAATGTCAGTAGAATCATAAATTTCTTTCATGTAGGGAAGAACGTTCTACTCTCCTAACAGATGAACTAATCTAGGAAGTGACCAACTGGACCATGTTTCATATTATGTTAGTTGAAGAGATATAGGATTTGCGAGAGGAGAACTAAAGGCTAAGTCAAGAGATCTGCAAATCCAACTGTAGAGCCCTGAAAACCTGGAGAACTCCAAAGTGATGGAAAAAGCGACTGAATCTGTTTCCTCACCTGCCGCTGTCACAGCTTAGCAAAATCCAAGGCAAAGATGCAGAAATCAGCAACCAAGAAAATCAAGACACTTTTTACTGCATCCACAAAGAACACGTAAGCCACATATGTCAAGAAGAAAATTCCTTATACAATAAACCCGAGGACAGACAAGATTAAGATTAAGTCGACCCGGACAGCTAATAGTGTTGTCATATTGAAAACACAGAATTATGGGGCTGCAGATACACAAAGCTAATCAGATACACACTAGTAAAATGAAGTACTGACGAAGAAGTCTCTGAAAACTGTATAATACGCCAAAGGATGAAGATGAAAAACGACTTCTAAGATTCGTGGTGTTTCACAATTCCTGTTACAAGTTTCTAGGGGTTGTAGAGGGGACTTAGTGAATGAAGTTTTGTTAAAGAACCCATGTCTGGAAATGTATCCTTAGATGTAAAATAAGTTTGAGGATCAGATAACTTTCAAATCTTCCGCTTCTCCTTACAACACGAACCGAGAACAGGGCGCCGTGAATTGTAAAATCACATATCATTTTCTTCCGAATACAATAACGCCTGCGAGAAGTTGGTACTTTCGCAGTTATGAAGGTTAACTGTGGCGCTCCATGGACACGCCGCCCTGTCGTCTTTGAAGAGGACGTTCTTCATCACATAGAAGAGAACCCGACGACGAAACCTCGAAACATTTCCCACGCCATGGGTTCCTGTATAGCACATGGGTGAGACCTCATTGCCTCCGCTTTGTATAGAGATTTGAAAGTGATGCCACCTTCGAACTTGTTTTATATCCAAAAGCTACATTTATGGACATGGGTGCCTGATGAAAAATTGACCTCCTGAGTCCCCTCCAAACGATGAGATACAGAGTGAATAAGTATGTGAGGTCAAGTGGTTATGGTAGTTACGTCGAAAATTCCGCGTGATTTTGTTGCGAAGTTTCAGGATTGTGTTTTTCGAGTATTCCAAAATATATCCAGCATTTATGTAATTTGTACATCACCATAGTGTGCTGTATTTGATCGTTTGGAGATTAGTTATTTTCACATAGCGCGCTTCTAACACTGTTTTCTACAGTAGGGCAACATCACACCAAAAATACTTCGCCACAGTCGAAGAATAAAAATCGAAAACGGACGATAATGTAAAGTGTATATTGAAAATACGTGAACAGTCGTCTAATGATGAACTTGACAGTTCGAAACCGGTAACGGCGCTATTTACCTAAATAAATAGCAGTATTCATAGTGGCTGGTTGCTGTTTTCTTCTTTGTAAGAATTAACCTACATTAATTGTACACAGCCACGCTCTCATCATGTCAGTTTTAGGCTAAATAGCTATTCAATCTACTGAAGTGCACTGGCATTATACGTTTACTTTTATCTCTATTACACGATCAGTTAACCAGCAATTCCCGGTGGCCAAAAGAGTACTGAAAAAGAGGTATCTAAGTGAGAAAACAGTAATTATGCAAGTTGTGGCTCAAAGTTGATTCTGAGCAACTGAGATATGTGTTGTGCCTGGTTATTTACTCTATCTGACTAAAAGTATCCGGCTACCACTGCGCAATGCGAAGCGGACGTGCCAGTGCAAAAGGAGGCGGGGATGAGGCCGAATCGCCAATTCCGACAACAGCAGGTAACGGCCTGCAGGTCGTGTCTCCACTAACGCACATACGGGGACTGCAGGTATCCCAGAAGCCGTCGGAAATATCCGTGGACCGTCGCTAAAATCCGCATGCGTGTGTCCCGTTATTGTCGGCAGAGAAACAGTATCAGCGGAATGGGTTGGTCAGGAAAGCTCAGTGGCTTCGAATGTGGACAGGTAATTTGATGCCACTTGACTAACAGATCCATCAGAGACTTTTGAACCCTTCTAAATCTGCCCAAGGATGGTGACGTGACTGTTAAGTGGAAGCGCGACGGATCAGCCACGGCTAAACCAGCACCAGCCAAACTTCATGCACTGATGGACAGGCACCGTCGAGCAGTTCGGAGGGCAGTTGTATGAAACTGCGTGAAATAAGCGGAAGAAATCACTCGTGAGTTTCAAAGTGCTAACAATAGTCCAGCTAGCACAATCGATGTGCGTAGGAAATTAAAAAGAATGGATTACAGTGGCAGAACAGCTCTTCATAAGCTACACGTTTCTGTGGTCAATTCTGAGCGACGCTTGAGGTGGCTGACGGATGGCTGTGACGTACAGACTGTAGCAGAGCCAGGATGGCGAAGGTGTAGGCACATTTATTTGGTCCAAGCCTTGTTGACACAAATTTATTATTTAACCAATAATTGGTTATACGTACAAGTTAATACAATTAACAGTTTGAAAGGAAATTTTAGCAATAATTTTTTTTTTAAAACATTCTCTAGAAGAACATGCAGCCCCACCCTGAAACATCATATAAAGGTACTGTTAGTAAAAGGTATATTATATCGTACAATAGTGCAACATGTACAAATATTGACAATTACGCCAGAAAAATATTGAACTTGTGATTTGTACTTCATGTAAATCAAACCTTAAAAAAATCCAATTTGGCAAAAGTGCAAAAAATTCCCTGCTGCCTGCAAAAAAAAAAAAAAAAAAAAAAAAAAAAAAGTGGCAATGATAATCAGTTTTTATTTTATTTTACCTCCTGATTTCACTGAAGCTTACGTAAACCCTACACAAATGTCAATGTCATGTGACATCAGTTCACCTTTCGTGACAATACACAAAATTTCTAAATTATTTTATATCAGATATCAGTTAAGTAAGCTACAAGACACAAATAACATTAAAGACTGGTGACATGAGTAAACACTGTAAAGTTTTCAATTTCACGACGGTTATGTTATCTAGCAAATTTTCATTTAAATACTCCCCCAACGTGTTCCAAAATCAATTCAGTCAGTCTCGAGAAGAAACACAACTTAATACACAAATATGGCAATATCAAGAAATAGATGGATTTATCCCAAGCAATATTAGTAGAATTAGGAAATTTGCTGTTTAAACGCACCAATTTTAACAAAGTCTAATGTGATATCAATTTGGACAGAACTTTCATAAAATGATCGATGATAGTGGATACCGTGCCATACACTACGAAACAAATTAAGAATTATTCACAGTAGACACCTGGCACATGATGATATTCTCTGAAGCATTTCAAGTCACAAAATGTTGGCTAGAGTACCAACCCTATAATAAAGTAATGATCATGATATATAATAAAAGTATATGAAAATTTTGGCCTTAGCCAAGTAACGAGAACCACACCAATGCAATTTCCTGTTACACTCTAGTGCTAGGACCAACAAACAACAGCTGGTCACGGAGAACCACGCTAAGCAAGCGAGCATTCCGTCCTCCCCACATGCTCGCAAACAGCCACACTCATCGCAGTCCTTATTCGGCAGCCGCCAGTTGACTCCCCGCCGCTTCCGTCCTGTCTCCATCCACCGGCCGAGCCGCCCTCCCAAAACTGTTGCTTCGCGCACCAGCACCAACAGCGCTCAGCGATCACGCCCCCTGTCGCTGCGGCGAAAACGAGTGAAACAACCTTGCGGGTAAATCAAAACCGCTGAGCCGTGACACGGCTCAATGGCGTTTGACCATTGATGGCTGGCAGCAAGCGATTTGTGGTGTTGCATCAGGCTGTTGTACCCTGTGGCAATCTGATGAAAGCGTTTGGATTCTGTGAATGTCAGTACTGTGTGTAGTGCCAATAGTGATTTACAGAATAGGTGGTGTTACGGTGTGGGTACGTTTTTCGATGTTAGGATGTGATTACCTTACTGTGCATAAGATAATGCTAAATGAACAAGAAATTTAACATATTTTTTATGCTATTGTGCTCCGCCTACAGTAGTGAAACAGGAGATGGTGTTCGCATCAGCATAACGATGCACCGAGTCCTAAAGCAGTAATGTGAGGCAGTGGTAACCAAACCCCAATGTAAAACCTTTGGGATGAGTTAGAACTTCGACTTTGTTTCAGACCCTAGCGTTCGCTATATGTGCCTTCGCTGGCTTCAGCTCTCGAGGAAGAAAGGGCCATCATTCTTCCACAGACTTTCAGATACCTCACTGAAAGCGTCCCAAGCAGAGTTCAAGCATTCATAACGGCATAGGGTCGACACGTCCCGTATTCCCCGGTACGAACCCGCCCGGCAGATTAGTGTCGAGGTCCGATGTGCCGGCCAGCATGTGGATGGTTTTTAAGGCGGATTTCCATCTGCCTCGGCAAATGCGAGCTGGTTCCCCTTATTCCGCCTCAGTTACCCTATGTCGGCGATTGCTGCGCAAGTGTACACCATAATTACTCTACCACGCAACCATTTGGGGTTACACTCGTCTAGTATGAGAAGTTCCTGAGGGGTCCACTACATGTACACCTACATCTACATGGTTACTCTGCAATTCAAATTTAAGTGCCTGGCAGAAGGTTCATCGAACCATTTTCATACTACTCCTCTACCATTCCACTCTCGAATGGCGCCTGGGAAAAAGGTACACCTAAATCTTTCCGTTAGAGCTCTGATTTCTCTTATTTTATTATGATGATCATTTCTCCCTACGTAGGTGGGTGTCAACAAAATATTTTCGCATTCGGAAGAGAAAGTTAGTGATTGAAATTTCGTAAATAGATCTCGCCGTGAAGAAGACCGCCTTTGTTTCAGTGACTGCCACCCCAACTCGCGTACCATATCAGTGACACTCTCACCCATATTGGGCGATAGTACGAAACGAGCTGCCCTTCTTTACACTTTTTCGATGTCCTCAGTCAATCCTACCTGGCAAGGATCCCACACGGCGCAGCAATATTCCAGCAGAGGACGGACAAGTGTAATGTATGCTATCTCTTTAGTAGATTTCTCGCATCTTCTAAATGTTCTGCCAACAACACGAACCCCACAATGATCCTGAGTTCGGTGTGGGGCAACGGTGGGGTGGGTGGACTGCTGTGGCCTGTTTGGTTGTGGACCACTGAGGGCTACAGCGGGACGAAGCATCTCCCTCGTTTCTAGGTTCCTGGTTCAATACACACACAATACACACACTTGGTGTCCCGCCACTTGTGATCAGATGGCGCGTGTGCATAGACGCGGCGAGGTAGCTAACTTTCTCACTTCGGACTTTATGTGCCGCGTTAAACATATTGGCCCGCATCTCGTGGTCGTGCGGTAGCGTTCTCGCTTCCCACGCCCGGGTTCCCGGGTTCGATTCCCGGCGGGGTCAGGGATTTTCTCTGCCTCGTGATGGCTGGATGTTGTGTGATGTCCTTAGGTTAGTTAGGTTTAAGTAGTTCTAAGTTCTAGGGGACTGATGACCATAGATGTTAAGTCCCATAGTGCTCAGAGCCATTTGAACCATTTTTTTTAAACATATTGGTACTCCGTTTCCAAGTAGCGGAATATCCACAAGGGTCTTATAGTACAGTGATCAACGACTTTTTGTTATCTCATTTATCGTCGATCTAATCACATCAGTTCTCTTTGTTCTAGCGGTATTTGGCTTCAGTATAGAAGTTCTTGGTGCGAAAAGTTCTGTGGCATCAGTAATTAGTGTGTCTTATATCAAATTACGGAGCAAAATCCGTTAATATTGGGATTCTTCTATTCTACTTACGGCTGGTTATAGAATACGACTCACGCAAGTGGATTGTATGCCTGGAAGGACAAAACTATAATTTGGAACTATTCAGGGAGCACACCCCAGAAGTTTCTTATTCCTTCTCTGAAGAGAAGAACATTACGAACGATAGCAAGATATACTTATTGACTGCTAGAGCTATGTCTGCAACTCTTACAGGATGTTGCCGAGTTGCGTATTGCCCTTCAGACGGTTTAAAAGAATTGACTGAGACGATTACATATTTAAAATAAGTTTTTATCAGGTGTCCTGAAATCACAGTATGAAATCCACAAAGAAATCTCTTACTACGGAGGCTATCCACAGTACCCCAATAGACGTTGAACATCGCTGATGAACAACATTTGTGCAAGTGGAGGTATTTATATCTGCTAAAAGAAAAAAAATGTAGCGCTAATAAAAAAAAGAATATTGCAGGACTAATACCGATACATGACAGTCTCTATTAATTATTACACTACTTGCATTCGTTGCTACGATGGTAAATTTCATACTTGGCAAGTTTTCTCTTGGCAAGAATTCCCATCTCACGACGCCTTTTGACAGTGCTCATACCGTTAGCACGAGTTGAATAACACCTACGCGGATTTTTTTTTTTTTGCGTGTAGTTCTGTTATTCTGGCAACATTTTCCTAAGGTTCTTTATAAATTAAGAGACTTCCAAATAATTCTTAATTTTTTTAAAAACACTACACATCTAGAACCGGTCTGTCAATGCACTTATTTTGTGAAGAGTATACGGAAAATGTTTTTCAGCACCTCTCACAACATACTGGGTGTGAATACTCATGATTCTACTTTCTTCAAAACCTGCGAAGGTCAATAAACAATTATTCAATACGCTTATATCAGCGACACAAATGCTGACAGTGGCAAGGACCTCCGACGAGCAGTACGCCACTTATTACGGCGCAAGAATAAATAATTACAATTGTAAATGAGTTTTTACTCCATAATTTGGTGTCGTCGAATTCGTATCGGTGAATTTATGGAGTATATGTTCAAATGTGTGTGAAGTCCTAATGGACGAAACTACTAAGGTCATCGGTCCCTAGACTTACACACTACTTAAACTAAATTATGCTAAGAACCACACACATGAATGCCCGAGGGAGGACTCGAACCTCTGGCGGGAGGGACCGCGCAATCCGTGACATGGCGCCTAGAACCACGCGGCCACTCCGCGCGACATGACGCATAAAAAGAACATAGGCCCACTTGAAAACACGAAGATTGTGTCCTTACCTTGGCGATTAGTTATTACGAAAACATGACGTATTCTAATTTTGGGGCTCTTTTAACTGATCATTAAAGTGAAAACAATCTGCCATTATTTTGACGGTATCGGTATTTGGGGTGACTAGCATCTGTCCTATAACACGTTCTTGTAGGACTCTCAATGACACATTCGCTTCTGTCTAAATAATGCTGTAAAAAGTCTCAGCCCTGGTCTGATATTCCGTGAGCAAGTACAGTATTTTGTTTAAAAGAACCTTTGCGAAAATTTGTTGTACTCTGCATGGAAGCGGAAAAACACAGAATAAAACGGAGCGTCTTCGAACTTTCCTGATATGCCGACAAGGCGTGTTCGGAACTTAGGTGAGACAGTACGTTGCAGATGAAGGTTGGGGTGAGTGGAGTGGGAGTTGGGGGCGGGGGGGGGGGGGGGGGGCGAGAGGTGAAGGAGTTACTGGCAAACTGCGTATTAATTGGGGGTCATAGGCATTCCCCGTTGACGTGGTACTCTCGCGGGGCAATAATTGGCAAGGATAAAACGGCCATATATCATGTCTGGAAGAAAGAAATATGCTCCCTTGTGGCTATTAGTATCAACGCCAGTATTGATGTTCTCGGTTCTTGTTACTGAATTACAAAGAACTTAACAAGAGCACTTTGTCATGAACCGCAATGTGTCAAGGTATGTTCTTGAACAGACAAAGGGCATGTATTGTTTGGAAGCTGAGATTGCATTTCTTGGCTGTTTACAGCATTACGGAGAAAGGAAAGTTTTAGTCTAAGATACCACTGATGTTGCTGGAGATGGAGCAAAATTTTTTTATTCTGTTTGTTGCCGATGTGATTAGTATTTTGGACTGTAGTCTGCAGCGAATAACGAACATTGTCAGATCACAAAGTAGGCAACGGCAGTGTTTAAAACGCAATTTTTTTCATGGTGGTAAGCTACTCTATACTGTTTAACATTGATAACAGCTGATAATCGAATGGTTCCGCGCAGCATTTGGATACAGTATTGTGATTACCTTCGAAGATGTCCTAATAAACGTGTTCCGACATTTTGTTTTTCACAGCGTAGCTGCATTGGCATAAGACCGCAGAAGTCACTTGTGGTTATAATTAGACCCTTGTCGCTACAACTTCTTCCATTGTTCTACCGATTCATTTTTGGTCACTTAATAGTTTTTTTTCAGCCAGATTTCTTCGTCAGGTCAAGGCCTTCGAATTTCATGTTTCTTCTTTCCATCTTCCTTGATGATTCATCTTCGTTCCTTTATCTCGTGATTTGTTTTCCTCTGATTACAGCTGGTTCTGGTGACTCTTCTCTGCATTAATATTTTCGTCTCTTGTAGCTGCCATATGCTTCCGGTTGCTCAGATCTCACTTTCTTGGAACTCCATACCACAAACAAAATCGTGATCTGCTTCGGTGTACGCTGAAATCTGAACATTAGGTATCGTCATGTTCTCAACACGCAGTGATTCTTTTTTATACACCATTTCATTCCTTGTTTCGGATGCAGATGTTTGTAGGGAAGATTATAAAAATGAACAGAATTATTATGATTCCAGAATGAGATTTTCACTCTGCAGCGGAGTGTGCGCTGATATGAAACTTCCTGGCAGATTAAAACTGTGTGCCCGACCGAGACTCGAACTCCCGAGTTCGAGTCTCGGTCGGGCACACAGTTTTAATCTGCCAGGAAGATTCAGAATTATTATGCTTTAGCCGGCCGGAGTGACCGAGCGGTTAAAGGCGCTACAGTCTGGAACCGCACGACCGCTACGGTCGCAGGTTCGAATCCTGCCTCGGGCATGGATGTGTGTGATGTCCTTAGGTTAGTTAGGTTTAAGTAGTTCTAAGTTCTAGGGGACTTATGACCACAGCAGTTGAGTCCCATAGTGCTCAGAGCCATTTGAACCATTTTATTATGCTTTACATCAGTGGGACATATCAAGATTTTCCAACCTAAGTAACAGAAGAATTTTGCTTTCTATTGTATTTAAACGAATCAAACTGCTTTTATCTAAAGTGTAGCAGTATATCCGAAGAGTACATTTTTTTCAGATTTATCGTTGTACAGCAGGAAAAGTCAAACACGTGCGCTACGTATGAAAAGTATTTGTTTTGTTGCAATGAAATACGTCTTATTCTCGGTTGTTACAACATTTTCGACACTGGAAAAATTATACAGTGTATCAGTCAGCATCCGCAAAAAGCGGCAGGGTAGAACTCAGGTAATTCTGTTCGTTCCTGTGAGATCCAGAAGGTTATAAGTACCGGCATCCAGGCTAACCTCTGTTTCTCGACTTTCAAAGGCAATCGATACTTTAAGCTCTATTACCTAATGACCAAAATACCAGCTTACAACACAGAAGACAAGTTGCGTGACTGGATGGAATAGTTCCTAGCCAACAGAACTGAATGTGTTGTTTTCACTGGGAGGAATCGTGAGATTTGAAGGAGTAGCTCCGCGTGCTTTCCAGGGTATTGTGCGGACGATTCTATTCATTGGTTGTTTGCACATAGATGACCCCCCGATGCATAGCGTTGGATCTCCACTAGGCTGTGTGTGGACGTTGATGTTGCGTACATGATAATCGCAGGTGCAGAAAATTGTCGCGAAACGCAAGAAGCTTTGCAAATGATCGATACTTCGTAGAGAAGATGCCAATGTGACTTAACATTAACGAATATAAGATGTTATACGTTAGGTTTTGATTACGTTATTGTCGTTCAGTCACTGGAAACAGAAGTTACTATAAGATATTGAGGAGTGTTTGTCAGGCCCGATTTAAAATATAACATAACACAACTACTTACCAGGCAGCTGTGATGCTTTAATAGTGTCTAAAAACTATTACAATTCAAGAATCGAGAAAAAAAAAAATCGGCTGTGAGAACGATACGCGACTGGTGCGCTTGGCGGCTAGCAGGGTACTAAATTTTGAAAATTTGTGATAAGCTCTTATGGGACCAAACTGCTGAGATCTCGGTCCCTAAGCCTACACACTATTTAATCCAACTTAAACTAACTTACGCTGTGGACAACACACACAGCCATGCCCGAGTTAAGACTCGAACCTTCGACGGGGGCACCCGCATGGACCATGAGAAGGCGCCGAAGACCGCGCGGCTACCCCGCGCAGAAGGGCACTAAAATGGAAGACTTCAGCTAGTTTTCGCTTCTGCAGGACTTGGCCAGAGAGCAAGTAACCATCTATCCGGAAATGTGGCACCATCCAAAATCAGGGAACTTTATCCTACCAAACGTGATCAGTTCTTGGTTGTCGCTTCGATGGAGGAGACATTTGAGTCCACAAATGTCTGCATTCGTTCCTCACACCGCGCAGTACATTTCTGGACGTCGATCGCCGAGAGATGAGTAGGCACTTCCGCCGTTTTGCTTAACAGCTGTGACTGACGTGGTGCATAGCGTCGGATGCCTATTTGTGCTGCTGACCATCAGGGAGAGAAGGGTGGGAGGAAAATTCTTATGGTGCCTTCAAGTCAAAGTCCGACTGCGATGGGTGCTCGCCATCACACGTTACATGGTGTGAGGTTTGGAGCTCAGTCCAGGACACTGGGGCGCTACACGCGAGTCCGTCTGCCCACAGAGCACCGTCTACGAACCAGTCTTCCACGCGAGGTTTCGAGCAGTTTACTTCCAACCCCAGAGGCATCGCTCTACCGTGCGTTCTCCGCCGCCGCCGTCGACGAGCAGTAACACTGTGGAGTCACCATAGCGTAGTGCGACAAACCCTAACGGTCATATGACTTTATGGTATTGCACTAAGACTGAAACTTTAATTTTACCCATTTTTTCCTGGTTTTTCACTGAAATCGGTATTTAGCACGATCAGGGAAACGATATGGAGGAATTTGATCCCTATAAATAACATCACTTATCCTTGAACAACAACATTTATTTTTATATAATTCTCATTGATAACAGGTTCTCTTTGAAAAACAAGTAGAAAAACTGAAATTAAATTGCCATTACGGGCTTTCAAAATGGTGACTAAGACAGCCTTTAAACTACAATAACCTCAAACATATTCAAGAAACAAGAACTAACAATAATGGACTTTTTAAAAAATTTTAAATTCAACAATTTTAAATAAACCAGCCAATTAAATTAACTGAAATTGTTCTAGATAAATTTCTTCAAGGGAATTTAAGTCAAAGACAGGCGGTCCCCCAGAAGATAAATATTAACAAACATAAGGATTATCCGAAGGTTTACACAAAAAAATTACAATAAAACTTAGAACAAGAATACAATATGTATTGAATCTTAAAGAGAAAATTTCCTGTGCAAATCGAGGAAATCAAAGGCCTCTTGGCCGACAGCAATATTTCGTTTACAGCGCAAGTCAGATAACGTGAGATACTCAACTTGAGTGCAGACAGCCAGTACGCGCGACTGCAGACACCAAGCCGCACTGGGAAGTACTCGATAGCCGCGCACACGGCAGCAAGAAAGCCAGGCCCACGCGGCAAGAAGTGAAAGTGAAGAAGAATTATAGGATCTGTTGAATGGAATAAACAGTCTAATGAGTATAGAATGTGCGTTGAGCGTAAATCGAAGAAAGATGAAAGCAATGAGAAGTAACAGAAATGAGAACAGCGAGAAATTTAACATCATAATTGGTGATCACGAAGTACATGAAGTTAAGGAATCTGCTACCAAAGTAACAAAATTACTAATGACAAACGGAGGAAGGAGATCATAAAAAGCCGACTAGTACTGGCAAGAAAGATATTCCTGGCCAAAAGATACCTACTAGTATCAAACTTAGGTCGTACTTTTAGGAAGAAATTTCTGAGAATGTACGTTTGGACCACTGCATTGTGTAGTAGTGAAAAATGGACTGTGGGGAAACCGGAACAGAAGAGAATCGAAGCATTTGAGATGTGGTGCTATAGACGATGGACTTATAAGGTAAGGAATCAGGAGGTTCTATGCAGAATCGGAGAGGTAAGCAATATGTGGAAAACACTGACAAGGAGAAGGGACAGGGTGGTAGGACATCTGTTAAGACATGAGGGAATGACTTCCATGGTACTGGAGGGAGTTGCAGTGGCTACATCCAGCAAATAAGTGAAGACATAATTTGCTGTTGCTACTCTAAGATGAAAAGGTTGCCATAGGATAGGAATTCATGGAGGAGTGCATCAAACCAATCAGAAGACCGATGAAGCAATAGAAAAAAAAAACAGCAACGGTGAATAAATTTTTCTGCTATCGATGCACTTAGAAATACGCGAAAAAAAATGGCTCTGAGGTCATCAGTCCCCTAGAACTTAGAACTACTTAAACCTAACTAACCTAAGGACATCACACACATCCATGCCCGAGGCAGGATTCTAACCTGCGACCGTAGCAGTCGCGCGGTTCCGGACTGCAGCGCCTAGAACCGCTCGGCCAAAGCGGCCGGCGAAATACGCGAAACTAGGAACAGTTACGTTTCATAGTTCAGTATCACAAAGTCAAGTGACTTTGAGACCATGCACCTTGGCTATATACGGTCTGCACATCTGGACGCTCACTCCCTAGATACACACCTACCGCTCTATTAACTCTATGAGGCTACCGATCAGCATGCGTTACTACACCTGAAGTGGCAGGCTGGTTGCTCGACGAAACATTGATTTCATTACCACGAAAACATGTGACTGCTTCCCTACGTCATTTGATTTCATTGACTGAATGAAGCTTGGACTGCCACTTTTAAAGTTAATACCGTAATTTTACTATTCTACTCGAACGAGATCGAATATCATGTAACAGTTCTGTGATATCTCTTAACTGCTGCAATCGTCTGAACTTATTATTTTGTGCTATTTAGTGGTATCCAGTCTTATCATTTGCTTACTCATTATGTAAGGATACTACGGAAAGCTTTCTTGCACGTTTGATTATCTGCAAAGCTTCAGCAGACTTCAATTTGGCTGTGTATCTCTTCAGAATGACCATTGCATACCACACAGACAACTGTGGTACATTGAATTCTTCCTGTCAGTTGCCTTTAGTCATTTGGTTTGAATGTACTGGTTTGTGTACAATGCAAAGATTATCCACTAAGCGAAGATATCACTGATTTCCCAAGAAACAGTTATATCAACCACCTAATGTAAGCAACTAGTACATGCAGGAGATGCAAAAGTTAAAAACAGATATAACATTTTATTCATAAGAGTGAATGTATTATTATCTTACAGATGCTTCTTTACGTCGAGTAACTGACAGTGGAATTGTCACAAAGCGTGGTAAAGTCATCATAGAACACACTACAGATTACAAATATATGTAAATATATATGTACAGATAATTGGATAATTTTTACAGTTAGGCTGTTGGTTGAGGGTATTATAGAACCTAAAAGGTGAGGGAGGAGAGAAGGGGACATACAAGGTGACAATATTAAACTATATGAAATAAAATCGTCATAAGTTCTGAACGGTTTGCCTTAGGAGGTTCAAACTGCATGGTTGTCTGCGGGGCGTGATGGGAATTAATATGCGCATGCATGGTTTGATTTACCGACGAAGCCCACTTTCATTTGGTTGGGTTCGTCAGTAAGCAAAATTGGCGCATTTGGGGGACTGAGAATCCGCATTTCTTCACCCTCAACAGGTGACTGTATGGTGTACAGTGCCCAGTCATGGAGTAATCGGTGCGATATTCCTTGATGGCCCGGCGATTACCGAATGGTACATGAAGATTAGGGAAGATAATTTCATTCCCATTATCCAATGAGACACTGATTCCGACAAGATGTAGTTCATGCAAGATGGAGTTCGACCCCATCGAAGTAGGAGAGTGTTCGATGCCCTGGAGGAGTACTTTGGGGATCTGGGGTACCCAGAGGCCACTGGCACGGGCCTCTATTGGCCGCCATATTCTCGGGATCTGAACACATGGGGACTCCTTTTGTGGGGCTATGTTAACGACAAGGTATACAGCAATAACACCAAAACCATTGCTGAGCTAAAAGCAGCCATTCAGAATGTCATCGACAGCATCGATGTTCCGACACTTCAGGGGGGCATGCAGAATTTGTCTGCACCACATCATCGCCAATGATGGCAGGCATATCGAATGTGTCATAAACTAAATCCAAATATCTGTAGTGACGTTTACATGTTGAATAAAATAAGTGCACGCCGTAGTTTGTAACTAATCTACGTTTTTTTTCATATAGTGCAATAATTCTCACCCTGTATTTGCACACACTAAGCGTTTGGAGTTACTTAAGTTCACACTGACATCATAAATTACATCCAGAATAAATTTATGCAAGTGCAATAATGGCAAATCATAGGAAGCTTAGAAGTTGAAAATAATTGTTATTAGGCTGTTAATCGAAAAAGATGGTAATCAGAGAAAGCAATATCTGGAGAATACTGCGAGTGGGGTAGAACTTATCATTTCTACGTTTCAGAGTACATTTTGACGGGTTTTGTGACATTGGGTCTACACTATCATGTCGCAAAATCACCTTTTAATGTCTGTCGCTGTGTTGTGGCCTTTTCTCTTTCAGTTTCTCGCCTCGGACGCATCGATTGCGTTCGATAACGAGCTCCTGTGATTGTTTCCGTCCGTTCTATTATCTTCGAAAAACTTCTCTCTTCCACTGCCACGCCGGTCTTCGAAGTCAAAATCATCGTTCTTGAAGTGTTGAAACTATTCTGATACACGTAACAGGTGCCCACCGTACTTTTTTTAAATTTTGTTTTTTGGTTGAGATTCGATTCTCCCCGAAGGGGGTGGGCTGGCAGCAGCTTACTACACGGCTCTTCAGCCTACAGAATTTTCTTAAGAAAATGAAGATAATAAATAATAAAAGCAGGTGGTAAAATCGGTGACTTAAATGGTAAAATGGCGGAAAATTGTGGAACTTAAAACATAAAACAAAGGGTTGGCGATGCTAATAAAATACACAGGAAGCAGACAGCAAAATAATAGACAGACAATTAAAAAACACGGCGTCAGTCTGTTCGCAAGAGATATAAAAATCACACCCAGCGACAGCATGATTTCTGTTTGCAACACTTAGGAAACGACGCACAACACTGAACACTCACTTGAACACTGCACAAAAAAGTTGGCACAAATATGACACACCACAGCTGAGGGCAGAGGGGGGGAACCTGGACAAATGATGGGAAAGAAAAGGGGGAAGGAGAGGAGGAACAAAGTGGGTGGGGGTGGGAGGAAGGGGCCGACGGAGGACGAGGACTCATAAGAGAGGGGGGGGGGGCTGGGAAGACGCGAGAGGGGAAAGACAGAGGAGGGGAATGCAAAAGGACTCGGGGGGGGGGGGGAGAAGGGAGGCAGAGAGAAGGTAGGTAGGGAAAAAACGGGATGGAAGGGGGGGAGTCCGGGGAAAGGACAGAGGAAAGGAGGGGGAGGTGAGGATCAGAGTTGATAGGAGGGATAAGTGGAGGGAGAGAGGGCATCATCCAGGAGGAGGAGTTGATGGAAACCACCTTGGGAAAGGAGATGAAGGGTGTAGAGATGGTAGAGATGGAGGGTAGGGGGGACACAACAGTGAAAGTGCGGCAGAGGGCGGTGCTTGGAGAGGAGAGGAGCAACCAGGGGATGAGGGGGATCAAGGCGGCGGGAGGTGTAGAGTATGCAGATATGTTCGAGGAATAGGAGCAGATGGGGGAAAGGAATCAGGTTGCAAAGGATCCGCGTGGGGGACGGGAGGCGTATACGGAAGGCGAGGCAGAGTGCATGGTGCTCGAGGATCTGGAGGGACTTATAAAATTTGGGAGGGGGAAGGGGGGTATAGAATTTGAGTGGATGCCCACCGTAAGTCTTACCCATTATTTATGAGCATCAGCCGCAGATTTCTTAATGTTAAAGCAAAAAATTAAAACTGCCTGCAAAAGACGAGAACTGGGCTCGTATGTTCACGTATTCAATAGAGAATAACTTTATGATGCAATCGCAGATAGACTAATAATGTAATAGCGTTATGTTTAGAGATGTCTAAGCTTAGTGTATTATTACCACCTGCACCAGCACTTGCCGCTACTGCCATCTATTGCAAAACGATGGAAGGAAAGCTGTAGACCTAGTAGTTGTATGTGATATGTGTAAGTTATCTTTAACAGTGGGAATACATTTTCCATGTTGATCCACGTGAGTGATAACTACAGATTTGCTTAAATTTTATAGATTAATAGCAGCTCTGTGTTAACGATATGTTAAAGTTTATGCCAGTCTGGCCAATTCAGAACCCGGTACAGTTATCACACATTCGTGATTTTTCAGGAACTAAGCTGGTAGTTTTGGCGACGAGCATTCGCCGCTGTAGGGCTCGCCAACTGTACAGAAAAGTGGGCGTCCCCCGTGAGACAATGGCTGGACCATCGGCACTACAGTTCCACGGCACTGGCACCGACACCCCGTTCCGCTCACCATCCTGGAGGACTCGGATTCTGGCAATGACTGACGATAGGCCCGATACGACCACGTTTTGCAGCCCGTTTCGTACAGTCACCAGCAGTGGTCTGTTCACGTCCAGCCACTTTTCTCCTTGACCATAGAGTTGGCGCATTACTGCACCCTCCTCTGTCCTTCCACCGTCGGAGGGTGGCACGGAGCTAAAAGTTCCGCCACCACACCTTAAAAGTGCTATGCTCGGCTGTTATTCAGCCGTTGCTTTGAGTCTCCTCTTAGTTGTCCACCGAGACAGTTAGACCGGATCTGAACCGGTGACGTTGTGTATTAGTAACCTGCCAAAAAAAAAAAAAAAAAAAAAAAATGAACTATGCTGTGTTAAAAAGTGTTGTTGATGCAGAAATTTCTTTGAAATCCTGCCCTTTGAAAGAGATTTGCAACTAGGTGCGAGGTCGTGGCTAGGAAAGACATGCATGCAAATATTTTCTTTTCTTAGTGGTTGTAAATTTACTAGAGGTGATTATGTAGCATCAGTTTTGCATAAGGGGATAGTTATATTTGTATTGTATCCATCTTGTAAGATGTAGTAGCCTATCTGATTTTTCGTTAATGTTGATTTCAGAAGGTTCTATAAAATTGTGTTTGATCTAGTTGACTAATTTTGTAGCTGAATGTTTCTGGGACCGTCAGTTGTCATCCTAGCAATCCTGAAAACACTTAACACGCTTGTGTCACTTCTTTCTGATCCTTTGTCCCACCCACAAACGTGCTATGTGCGCCTTGCACCCACACTACTTTCTGTGATATGTATGAACACCATGACTTGGTTGATATTGCCACAGGCGTTCCTTAGCCACGCTTGTTTCTACACGTTCAAATATATCCACCATAGCTACATTGTGCAACACAGTTCAAGGATAACATTTTCGAAACCTCGTAACTGTCTCGCAGTGTGCGCAGGCGTTTGAATTTGGGATCAAACGTGCCTACAATTTTCCTCTGTAATGGTGCAAAAGCGTGTTTCCTTGCGATGTCACCCTCGGGCTCAACGACGCTTCAGATAGCAACATATGCGAAGAAATGGCCACAGTTCAGAAGTAGTTCCTGTGATCTCTACTGTGGCAGTCAGTGATTAGTCCTAGCCGCCTGCTAGCAGGCATCGTGGATCAGAGGGGTGTCTAGTGGTTGCTTGCCTGCGTGCAGCTAAGACTACATCACCGGTTGTCTCAGAACAGGTACGTTTCAAAATTCTCTATAAAACTGGGCGGGTGCACCGAGTTCCTGAACTGATAGTCTAAGAGGAAACCTAAGCCGTTTTATTCACGCACGTGTCAATGATTTTCGCAGCGGAGCAGAAATATGATACTGAAATGTTGTGAAAAGATCTCACCGCAACGAGAAACGCTTTTACTTTAATGACTGTCACACCATCTCGCGTATCATATCCGTTACACTCTCACCACTTTTCACGATAATGCAAAACGAGCTGCTCTTATTTGAACTTTTCCCATGTCCTCCCTCAATCCTGTCTGTTACGGATCGCACACCCCCTAGCAGGGGACGGACATAATCAGTCCCTTTAGCAGATTCGTTGCAGCTTCTAAGAGTTCTACCAACTAAACGCAGTTTCTGGTTCGCCTTTCCACGACATTTTCCATGTAATGGTTCCAATATAAGTTGTTTATAATAGTAATTACTACGCACTTAGTTGATCCGACAACCTTTACATTTGTATTATTTTGTGACCGACATTTAACGGATTCTTATTCTACTCAGGTGTAGGTCTTCGCAGATTTTATTGTTCAAGGCCAATTGCCGCTTTTCGCGCCATACAGATATCTCGTGTCAGTCACTGTGTAATTCATATTTTACTTTTAGTGTTTCGTTTCCTGATCTGACACCCTCAGCATCGCCAGATGTAATTCGTCGATATTCTATCACCCTTGTTTTACTTTTGTTGAAATTCATCTTATAGCTTGGTTTCAAAATGCTATCCATTTCTTTCAGCTGCTCTTCCAAGTTCTTTGACGTGTCTAACAGAATTACAGTGTCATCAGTCATCAGCAAACATCACACTTTTTTATTTTTAAAATTTTTTTTTTACACACAGGTGGAATAATATCGGGTACAGACTGCAACCGTGTCTCACCCTCCTTTCAACTACTGCTTCTCTTTCATGTCCTTCATAAATGCAGTCCTGTTCTGTGTAAGTTGTAAATTGCGTTCCGCACCCAGTATTTTATTCCTGTTCCCGATAAAATTTCCAAGTGTGGTCCAATCAGCTTTCTTTAAATTTGCAAATGCTGTTACGTAGGATTATCTTTCTTTAACTTGTACACTATGGTGATGTGGCAAGTGGCATGGCGCGCAGCGTGGCACAAGGCACGCATCTAGAGAGCAGCTTCAGATGAAACCATACACGGGCAAAGGCGCATCTTTTACTGAAGCCTGGCGCTATCTTACCTCACCAAACGTCAAAAACTTCGTGTATGGTATTACTACTATTTTCTGAAGCGAAATGAAGTTGTAAACTTTACGAGGTAGTCTAAAGAAGTTTCGCAGTTGAGATAATATTTGCATTCTGGTTGAGTTTAACGTATACATTGTAGACTCGTGTTATGAGAAGAAGATATATATACATCTTTAAAGCTGACTGTAGTTTTCGAAAGAACACTCAAATGAAGAAAGACACTTGTTATTAACGATAAACAGATCACTTTCTTCTTATGGGAACACTTTCATAGCGAGCATACTATTCGAAGAAAAGAAAAGCTGAATTTGTGGGAAACTGGCTTCAGATTAATAAACCCAGTAACACCACTAAAGCAACGCGACTGTTACTAAATGACTCTGGGCACTATGGGACTTAACATCTGTGGTCATCAGTCCCCTAGAACTTAGAACTACTTAAACCTAACTAACCTAAGAACATCACACACATCAATGCCCGAGGCAGGATTCGAACCTGCAACCGTAGCAGTCGCGCGGATCCGGACTGAGCGCCTAGAACCGCTAGACGACTGGTTACTGTATGTATCAGAATATAATGAGAAATAAAGAATAACGCAAGTTTTTTGCACTTACACTTTTAAAATTTTTCATAGACATTGAGATACTGAAGCATGTCTAGGTGACCAGTTCTCTCTGCGAACTGCTTTAACCAGGCACTTCGTAGTAGAACTTTCATTCTTAGAAATCTGAAATGTCGAAATAATTACGAGATAAGAAACAAAAATAACATAACTAACAGCAAGGTGGTTGCGTCATTGATTAAAAAACCATCATTCAGTTACGTCTGACAAAAAGAAGTTTGTTTAAATACTTAAAATAAACTGTGGTATTGAAACACTGGTGGTATTTCGGGTACGTCAAACTGCAACGCAATTATTTAGACTTACATACAGTACAAAATTAAGCAACATTGTTTTATCACTGCACAAAAAGTTATTTACACGTCCGTGAGACTCGTAACATGGTTGCGGGTTCAATGTGCGGCCATAGTGACAGCAGTTATACTGTATAGGTATTACCAGTCTAGTGCTGTACTCTTCTGCCTGTGGATGGACCACATACAGCCTAACGAAGCTGCATCAACTGACGCGACCTAACTGACAAGGCAACATTCCCAAGTCTAAATAAACCATCTTAATGAAACTTGGTAAGTGTGTACAGGTGGAAAAAATATTGCAGTACGTATTTTTTTGTATGTGCCAAATTTCACTTTTGAAGGGTAACACACCCCATCAGGTAATTTGGCAGGTTAGGTTAGAGGAAATGTAATCGAAACTTAAGTATAAAAATGTTCATCATATAAAAGATGACATATAATTAACGTTTTTGAAAACTGTATAATCCAGTTTTTTCTAATTCGAAGTTTTGCAAAATGTCCCACCACCATTAATTAATTTTGGAAGATGAACGCTTTTGACATAACATAAATTAAAGAAGCTTTCGAACTACACACATCCTAGAGTACTTAAGCTGGTTTCTGAAACACCATTTCTGGAAACTATGCTGTACACACTGCGCTGTCAAAGTGTTTTCAACACACCTAATTAAAAAAATCTAAATGTTAACCATTATTATAATCATTTATTTTACTTGTGTTTATTTTAAATTGGTATTTTACGTTTTACATTCAAGTTTTTATTTTTTACTTTACCATTTCACTTACATATATTTTATTAGCAGGAAATAATAGGTAATTCATTGTTATGATAAAAAATCATTAAAATAATGATGCACATAAAATGGACGAAATTTCTTCACATAATATACGCGATGTAGTAAAAAATATAAAACAAAGTTCGGCAGGATTTCAAATTGTTGCGGGTGATCATCTAAATATCACTATTTGTATCAGACATATTTCTATACATTGGTAAGCCTTGGCCAAGAGTACTGAGTATGTACTGGTGACAGGTTGAAGGGGCTGCACCGTGATTACATTGTTTCTCAAATGGAGATTGACACACAACAATTCAATAGGACTAATCTGACAGTCTTTTCATGAAGTTCTTCCAACATCTAAAGCTGTATACACCAACGGCTGTATTTGCGCTGTCGAGCCCTTTTGGACCCCAAAGGGCTCATCAGATGAACAAGTTCATCGTCTTCAGGTACGATGCTCTAAACGTTTCTTTCACTTTGACTGCCCCAAGGACCTAACAATATTACAGCTTTTTCTTCCTCACTGGGACGAAAACGTCTTTCAAATATCATTTAACCTGGTCAGAGGTTTGTTTACCAGATTTCGATGCTGTCACAGGGACATCAGAGGAATCAAAAAGAAGATCTCGATACAAACTCAACATTATCTTTTTTTTAAAAAACTAGAAAAAGGCGGATGGTCTGTGTGAAAGAACCGTTTTGAGCGCCGTATCTGAGAACAGGGAGCTTCTTCATCTGGCGATCCCGAAGGGATCGACGGCGCAGGAACAGCCATGGTACGTATAAGGCATTCGATCTTGGAAGAACTTTGTGAGGAGATTTTCACATCTGGTTCTGTTGAATGATTATGATGTCAGTTTCCACTTGAGAAAAATATAAGCTATAGTCACTAGCACACAATCAATTCTCTTCACCAAGGCTTAGCAATGTACTGAAATATACCTGATACAAATAAGGATATTTAGAGGATCACCCGTGAAAATTTGAAATCTTGCTGAATTTTATTCCTTACAATTCACACCATCGTGTATATTAGAGGAAGAAATTTCGTTCTATTTATGTGTATGGTGTCAAAAAAGTTATGTTTAAACCATTTCTTCACAAATTATGGCCATTGTAATGATTTGGTATCATGAAATTAGTTACTTATTATTTTTCATTAACATCTGTATGATTATCATCAGTTAAGTGCTTCGCAGGGGATTCATCGAACCTTCAAGTTATTTCTCTAGCGTCCCACTCAAGAATACGGGCGGGACAAATGAACATTTAAATGTTTCCGTAGGGGCTCTGATTTCTCTTATTTTACTTTTATGATCATTCCTCCCTATGTAGGTGGGCACTGACAAAATATTTTCACTTTCTGATGGGGAAGCTGGTGATTGAAATTTCATGAGAAGATCCTCCGCAACGGAAAACACCTTTGTTTTAATGATTGGCAGCTCAATTCTAATACCATTTCGTGGCGCTCTCTCCCCTATTTCGCGACCGTACAATACGATCTGCCCCTCTTTGAACTTTTTCGCTGTCCTTCGTCGACTACCTGGTGCAGATCCCGCACCGCACAGCAGTATTCCAGAGAGGGCAGACAAGCATAGTGCAAGCAGAGAAGTTATCTGAGCGCATCCGACGTTACCTGAATGACACCATTCTAGGACGTAGGATGGAAAGAGGAGGAGCTGAAGATGAAATTCATCACCAGTGGCCTCCCAGATCTCCAGACTCCACACTTCGTGACTTTTATCTGTGGGGTAACGTAAAAGATCCCCCTTTGCCTGACACTCTTGAATGTCTGCGACATAGCATTGTTGAAGCTGTGAATTTGATAGCGAGAGTCAAGTTGCCTCATGCGTGGCAGGAAACGAGACACTGCTTTAATATTTGTAGTGTAACACATAGTGCTCACATTGAATGCATAAAAATTTGAACCTTTCTCTTTCCAGGAATGTTGGAATTGAGTTTCTATCTTTTGTTGTTTCTAGGGAGTAAATGTTTGAAATCTGTTCCTTCTTTTTGTTTGTGGAAGAGAATGAAGAAATAGAGCTAGGTAGAATTAAATAAAGTGGCTTTGTAAGAATACGTATGCAAAAATCTCGACTTTACATCGTAATGGATGGTGGAACGCACCATGTAATGATTTGCAATTATAAATAAGTCAGCTTTTTGTTAAAAGGAATGATTTTAATTTATATAATGAATTATCGTTTTCTGGACAACCAGTCCCAGCTTCAGATGCATCTTGAAATAAACATATAATCGACATTAGGTAATATTTTTCCTGGATGACAGCTGGCTGTCATCACCGAGCAACAAACGAGCTAGACCCGCGTCCACATCGCGACACAAAGTGACGTCTCAGAGGTCGAGAGCAGACTGCTGTCTTTCAGTAGTGTATGTATCATGCAGAAAGCTGATAGTTATTTTCAGTGCAATTCCTGAAATCAACTGTGGGCCATCTCGAACATATACACCATCCGATCAAATTATCGGGACACCCCAATGTAATGCGGAATTTGCTACTAGATATCACTAGATGCAGACGCTTCAGATGAAATTAGTAGGTTTGCGTTGTGTTGTCGTGGAGAAGCAGTAACAGGAGAATGGGTCGTAGTGACTTCGAACGTGGAGTGGTCATTGTAACAGATCCATCATGACATTTCAACCCTTCTAAACCTGCCCGACTATTGGTGATGCGATTTCAAAATGCAAAGGAATAAACAGAACTGTTCCAGGGCCAAGGAGGCTCCCTCTACTGGCAGAGAGTTGCAAAAAATCGCACGAAATAAGTGGAAGGAATCACTCGTGAGTTCCGAAGTGTTACCAGCGGTCCAGCTAGCACAGTGGATGGGCGTAGGGAGTTAAAAGGACTGGGGTACAATGGTCGACCAGTTCCTCATAAGCCACGCATCTTTGTAGGCAATGGTAAGCGATGTCAATGCTAAGCGACGCTTGACATGATGTAAACAGTGTGGAGTGGATAACTGGAAACTAAAGATTTGGAGTGATGAATTACGCTGTACCCTGTGGCAGTCTGACGGAAGGGTTTGGGTTTGGCGAATACGTGGAGAATGTACCTGCCATCATGCGTAGTATCAACAGTGAAATACAGGCGGAGGTGGTGTTACGGTGTGGGGGTGATTGTCAAGATTAAGGTGTGATCTCCCTATTGAGCTTATGGAAACGCTAAATGCGAAAGAACATGAACAGAATACAGAAATAGTTCGGAGACGGTGGCTGTAACAGCATGAGAATGCACCCTGTCGTAGAGCACCGGCTGTGAGGCAGTCATCTGTGGAGAATAACATTCCTGAAATCGACTGGAGTTCCCAGAGTCCCGAACTGCAAGTAAGGGAACATACTCGAATTCGCTCCAGATCCCAGCGTCTACCATGTCTACCTTCTACAGTTTCGTGTCTTGAGGAAGAATGGGCTGTCATTCCCCCACAGACTTTCAGACACATTATTGAAAATATCTCCAGCATAGTTCAAGCCATCATGAAGAAGAGGGTGGACACACACCATAATAATACCCACTACTAAGGTGTCTGGATACTTTAGATCAGGTAGTGTACTTCGGGCGACGCAGACAGCAAGCACCTGCAGACACACTGTACTCGTGTGCTCAGAGTTCTATACTGAGATAGTACAGGGATCACTCAACACTACACACGTGCATCCGACGCTCAGCTATAAAGGTTTGTCGATAGGCGGTATCGCAGACTGGGGGTCGCAGTGGTCAAGGATAGGGACTGCACGACTGGTGTGGGCTTCTCTGATAGCCGTAACGTGGATGGCGCCTCCTGCCGGAGGGAGAGCGCAGGTTCATCCAGTCTGCAGGCAGCGCCGGCAACTACTCCAAACACACTGCTCACTGCTCACTGCTCACCAGCCTCTGGACACTCCAAGGTAAGGGCGCTGGCTGGCTAACCGTGTCTAGCTGAGGCTGCGTGCACACCGGTCTGCGAAACTAGTCGTGCGTCGTGCGCTCTGAGACAGGAGCAAAACACTTTCAGATCAGGTAATTATTTTCATAGCAAGGGCATCGCAGGAGGCGACTGGGAAGAAGAGGTGTTCCATAGCTTTATTGGTTTACTGCAGGGGCCGCGGCTTACGAGCACTTCGCCCCACTCATCGTCCACAGCACCAGTGAATGACATCCTTCGTTTCTTTCCGCATTCTAGGAGCGATGTTTTTTTCTACGATACGCTGCTCAGTACTCCATTTTGGAGTGTTTCAGTATTAGGAAATACTTTTAGTGTTTCTCTTATGTAAATAAGAACTGTTAGAAATAGCAAAAATAAACGTGTTAAATGCTGCACCCAAAATTCAATCGCGTAGTTGTTATAAACATACTACCAGGAAAAAAGCACGTGCCTTAAGCTCGCGACGTCGGAGAAAAGGGGTGGACAAAAGTTTTGGAAACATTGCGAACACAGCACAGTACCATGCCTAACACGGTTACAAGGGAGTTAGAACGAAAAAAAATGTTTTTTTCATATTTTAGGATTTTTATCTCATTATAAAATTTGCAATTCTCGGAATAAAATGATGTATATATTACTTATAAACTCTCATGGGAAATATTTTACTTTATTTTTTAAAATATTGTCTACACCGGTTGAAAGTGTTAAAATTTTTCCGTGCATTACTTCAAGATCTAATAAAATCGGTAATTTTTAAATAGAAGGCTGTGGATTGCTGTGTTATATAGGTCATGTCCAGAAGAGGATGGGCACCACCTTGAGGAAGTTGAAACAAAGTTTGAGAGACAAGAAACTTTCTGATGGTATAACCATAAGAGGCAAGCTGACAGACAAAATTATTGATGAACTACAGCAGTATTATGGGATGGCCATTAGAAATAATACTGAGGATTTGTTGAAAATGAAGCAGGCAGTATGGGCTACCTTCTTCCACAGACTGTCAACTCATGAAAAACCAGTGCACCACCCTCCTGGACCTGATTCATGGTGCAAATAACGCAGTGCCCAGTACTCAAACAGTTCATACAGCCATAAACATTCCTTCCCAGTTGCAGTCATGGATATCATAAAACCTATTTACAGAGATCTGGTTCAAATGGCTCTGAGCACTATGGGACTTAACATCTGGGCTTATCAGTCCCCTAGAACTTAGAACTAATTAAACTTAACTAACCTAAGGACGACACACACATCCATGCCCGAGTCATGATTCGAACCTGCGACCGTAGCGGTCGCGCGGTTCCAGACCGAAGCGCCTAGAACCGCTCGCCCACTCCGGCCGGCTAGACACCTGGCAAATCCTGAATTACTGAAGAAGTGTCTACACGGTTAGACTCAAAATCCCAGTGAGTCGTTCAATAATCTTATCAAAAAATGTTTTTGTCGGAATGAACACACTAAAGTGGGGGGCCAGTGAAGCAGTTACTACTTTTAAAGATTACAACATTGGCAGGGCGAAATTGCATCAGAGAACTTGAACGGATGGACTAGGTTCACATTGATAAAGCAGAGTATGCAACACAATGGGCCACTTAGGAGTCCAGAAAGAAGAAAAGAAGAAAAACTTGGAAAAGATGTAGAGGATGATATACAGTATGGTACACGGTACTTCTGAGTACTAAAAATAAAGAATTAAACATATATTAAGTGAGTTACAGTCTTTTGAAACTTAAGAAGCCGTTTCTGAAAATTTACATTTAATGTTGCATTTTTCCCTAAATGTGAGAAACCTCTTCGAGTAGAGTATTCAAATTTTAAGGGAGTAATAACATACATATCCTGAGTCTACTAAACTAAAAGAAGAACATAATGTTATGTATTATTAAAATTATTTATAATAACGTACAAAAAAGTACACAAAATTTTAACCATCTAATTAAAAAATTGTATTCCCGAAAACAGTGGCTGAAATGTAATTATTGTAGTTCAGTAGACTCAGAGCATACAGTTTAAAGTCCTGTAAAAGTTTCATGTCAGTGGCTACAGTGGTTCCTGAAATACAGGGAAGCCTAGTCACTAAATTTAACATTATCGGGGTAGGGCGTTCCAACTCCCCTTAAGAAAACTGCTGGCATTCGAAACAGCTTCCTTTTGTCTCGGAATGGATGAATACAGGTCCTGTATGATTACAGGTGAATCTTATACCAGTCATCCTGCAAAACAGTGGCAATTTTGGGTAACGATGATGGAAGTGGATAGTGATCACGCACTCTCCTCTCCAAAATAGATCACAAATCCTCAACAATGTTGAGATCTGATAACTGTGATGGCAGGGGAGATGCGACAATTTATCCTCGTGCTCATAAAACCAGTTCTGGGCGACGCGATCTGTTTGAACAGGGGACCTGTTGTCGTGGAACGCAGCATCGCTATTTGGGAACACACATTGTACCAAGGGACGGACCTGATCAAGCAAAATGATCATACATTCTTGGCAATAATGTGAGCTTGCAGAATAAACATGGGGCTCATGGAATACCAAGATATATATAGCTACAACTTTTTCCAACTCATACAGCGAATGGAGCGGCAACCAGTCTTGCAACCATGACTGTTTGTATCTTCACACGTAATGGCTGCCCAAATCGTCATGGAACCTCAGCCACGTTTCATTCTTGGGACGAAAACTCGGCCAGAAGTTGAAAACAGTGTGAAACAAGACTCACCCCACCAAACGACATTCTTCTGTTGCTCCATAAACCAAAACTCCGTCCGAACAGGCCTTGATGGCTCAACGGTACCGACCGGCCTCCGTGTCATCCTCAAACCATAAGTGTCACCGGATGCGGATATGGAGTGGCACGTAGTCAGTACACCGCTCCCCCAGCCATATGTCAGTTTACGTGACCGGAGCCGCTACTTCTCAATCAAGTAGCTCCACAGTGTGCCTCACAAGGGCTGAGTGCACCTCGCTTGCCAACAGCGCTCGGCAGACTGGATGGTCACCCATCCAAGTGCTATCCCAGCCCGATAGCGCTTAACTTCGATGAACTGACGGGAAACGGTTGTTACCACTGCGGCAAAGCCGTTGGCTCTACTGCTCCATAATCCTGCTTTATGGCTTCGACACCGTGTTTTCCTGTTACGGGTATGTTAGTAGTGGTACCGAGTGAGGTGGCGTCGTGGTTAGCACACTGGAGTCGCATTCGGGAAGATGACGGTTCAAATCCTTCTCCGGCTATCCTGATTTAGGTTTTCCGCGATTTCCGTAAATCGCTTCTGGCAAATGCCTGGATGGTTCCTTTGAAAGGGTACGCCCTGTTTCCTTCCCCATCCTTCCCTAATCCGAGCTTGAGCTCCATATACAGGGTTATTACAAATGATTGAAGCGATTTCACAGCTCTGCAATAACTTTATTAGTTGAGATATTTTCAGAATGCTTTGCACACACATACAAAAACTCAAAAAGTTTTTTTTAGGCATTCACAAATGTTCGATATGTGCCCCTTTAGTGATTCGGCAGACATCAAGCCGATAATCAAGTTCCTCCCACACTCGGCGCAGCATGTCCCCATCAATGAGTTCGAAAGCATCGTTGATGCGAGCTCGCAGTTCTGGCACGTTTCTTGGTAGAGGAGGTTTAAACACTGAATCTTTCACATAACCCCACACAAAGAAATCGCATGGGGTTAAGTCGGGAGAGCGTGGAGGCCATGACATGAATTGCTGATCATGATCTCCACCACAACCGATCCATCGGTTTTCCAATCTCCTGTTTAAGAAATGCCGAACATCATGATGGAAGTGCGCTGGAGCACCATCCTGTTGAAAGATGAAGTCAGCGCTGTCGGTCTCCAGTTGTGGCATGAGCCAATTTTCCAGCATGTCCAGATACACGTGTCCTGTAACGTTTTTTTCGCAGAAGAAAAAGGGGCCGTAAACTTTAAACCGTGAGATTGCACAAAACACGTTAACTTTTGGTGAATTGCGAATTTGCTGTACGAATGCGTGAGGATTCTCTACCGCCCAGATTGGCACATTGTGTCTGTTCACTTCACCATTAAGAAAAAACGTTGCTTCATCACTGAAAACAAGTTTCGCACTGAATGCATCCTCTTCCATGAGCTGTTGCAACCGCGCCGAAAATTCAAAGCGTTTGACTTTGTCATCGGGTGTCAGGGGTTGTAGCAATTGTAAACGGTAAGGTTTCTGCTTTAGCCTTTTCCGTAAGATTTTCCAAACCGTCGGCTGTGGTACGTTTAGGTCCCTGCTTGCTTTATTCGTCGACTTCCGCGGGCTACGCATGAAACTTGCCCGCACACGTTCAACCGTTTCTTCGCTCACTGCAGGCCGACCCGTTGATTTCCCCTTACAGAGGCATCCAGAAGCTTTAAACTGCGCATGCCATCGCCGAATGGAGTTACCAGTTGGTGGATCTTTGTTGAACTTCGCCCTTAAGTGTCGTTGCACTGTTATGACTGACTGATGTGAGTGCATTTCAAGCACGACATACGCTTTCTCGGCTCCTGTCGCCATTTTGCCTCACTGCGCTCTCGAGCGACCTGGCGGCAGAAACCTGAAGCGCGGCTTCAGCCGAACAAAACTTTATGAGTTTTTCTACGTATCTGTAGTGTGTCGTGACCATATGTCAATGAATGGAGCTACAGTGAATTTATGAAATCGCTTCAATCATTTGTAATAGACCTGTATAATGACCTCATTGTCGACGGGACGTTAAACACTAATCTCCTCCTCCTCCTCCTTGAGTAGTGGTTTCGGAATTCCAGGTCACCCTGAAATTCTCTGCTTATGGAGCTCCCTTCGTGTTGATTTGGTGCTGACAGAATTCCCAAGCGATACATTCAGTCCTGCGCTGACTTTTGCAGCAGCCACCGTCTTATAGTTCGTCACAATTCCCTTCGACGGCCGTCCATCACGATCACTCAAGAGACAGTTTCGTCCACGTTGTGACTTAGGGAATGATGTTTCATCGCGTTCTCTGTATGCGGTAGAAAACTCCGATATGCTGTCTCTGGAAACAGCAAACACTTCGGCTACCTTGTTTACAGAAGCACTCACCATACGAGCACCAATAACGCTCCCACGTTCGAATGCACTTAGCTCCACATAATGCACTCACAGCTATACAGAACACCTCTCTGACCACAACAGACATTTGTAACGTATTAAGGACATTGCACAGGTACCTGTTGTGAATAATACAACAGCGCAACCGACTGCTTGTCTAATATTTGTATCTACGTTAAAGCATGGATTTCTCGTTACATATTTTTGTCCAACCCCTGGACACTTCTACTGTTTCCGAAAGACAGTTTAGAGGCCCAGCCCGGCAATAGTCTGACGACCACCGCCATAAACATCGCCACCGGGTTGCCAAAACTCTCTGTCAACCACTCGTCCTCAGTACACGATATAAATGCTCACTTTTACTGTAAAATAAATTAAACAACTAGTTTATGATGCCAGAAATCCATTTCCAAGATTTCTACAGCAACATAAAATCTACTGTTCCCGAAATTAAACTGAAAACTCTACAAGAAAACTACTTACCTAATCCAGCCGGTAGAATGCTTGCAACAAGTGGTAAGAAACTGCTGTAGTGAGAACCACTATTGTTGCTGTTATAGTCTTCAGTCCAGAGACTGGTTTGATGCAGCTCTCCGTGCTACTCTATCCTGTGCAAGCTTCTTTATCTCCCAGTACCTACTGCAACCTACATCCTTCTGAATCTGTTTAGTGTATTCATCTCTTGGTCTCCCTCTACGATTTTTACCGTCCACGCTGCCCTCCAATACTAAATTGGTGATCCTGTGATGCCTCAGAATATGCCCTACCAACCGATTCCTTCTTCTAGTCGTGCCACAAATTTCTCTTCTCTCCATTTCTATTCAATACATCCTCATTAGTTATGTGATCTACCCATTTAATCTTCAGCGTTCTTCTGTAGCACTACATTTCGAAAGCTTCTATTCTCTTCTTGTCTAAACTACTTATCGTCCAAGTTTCACTTCCATGCATGGCTACACTCCATACAAATACTTTCAGAAACGACTTTCTGACACTTAAATCTATACTCGATGTTAACAAATTTCTCTTCTTCAGAAATGCTTTCCTTGCCATTGCCAGTCTACATTTTATATCCTCTCTACTTGGAGCATCATCAGTTATTTTGCTCCCCAAATAGCAAAACTCATTTACTACTTTAAGCATCTCAATCCCTAATCTAATTCTCGCAGCATCACCCAATTTAACTCGACTACATTCCATTATCCTCGTTTTGCTTTTGTTGATGTTCATCTTATATCCTCCTTTCAAGACACTGTCCATTCCGTTCAGCTGCTCTTTTAAGTTATATGCTGTCTCTGACAGAATTACAGTGTCATCGGCGAACCTCAAAGTTTTTCCAGAATGAGATTTTCACTCTGCAGCGGAGTGTGCGCTGATATGAAACTTCCTGGCAGATTAAAACTGTGTGCCCGACCGAGACTCGAAAAATCTGCCAGGAAGTTTCATATCAGCGCACACTCCGCTGCAGAGTGAAAATCTCATTCTGGAAACATCCCCCAGGCTGTGGCTAAGCCATGTCTCCGCAGTATCCTTTCTTTCAGGAGTGCTAGTTCTGCAAGGTTCGCAGGAGAGCTTCTGTAAAGTTTGGAAGGTGGGAGACGAGATACTGGCAGAAGTAAAGCTGTGAGTACGGGCCGTGAGTCGTGCTTCGGTAGCTCAGATGGTAGAGCACTTGCCCGCGAAAGGCAAAGGTCCCGAGTTCGAGTCTCGGTCGGGCACACACTTTTAATCTCAAAGTTTTTATTTCTTCTCCATGGATTTTAATTCCTACTCCAAATTTTTCTTTTGTTTCCTTTAGTGTTTACTCAATATACAGATTGAATAACATCGGGGATAGGCTACAACACTGTCTCACTCCCTTTCCAACCACTGCTTCCCTTTCACGTCCCTCGACTCTTATAACTGCCATCTGGTTTCTGTACAAATTGTAAATAGCCTTTCGGTCCCTGTATTTTACCCCTGCCACCTTCAGAATTTGAAAGAGAGTATTGCAGTCAGCGTTGTCAAAAGCTTTCTCTAAGTCTACAAATGCTAGAAACGTAGGTTTGCCTATTCTTAATCTATTTTCTAAGATATGTCGTAGGGTCAGTATTGCCTCACGTGTTCCAACATTTCTACGGAATCCAAACTGATCTTTTCTGAGGTGGGCTTCTACCAGTTTTTCCATTCGTCTGTAAAGAATTCATGTTAGTATTTTGCAGCCGCGACTTATTAAACTGATAGTTTAGTAATTTTCACATCTGTCAACACCTGCTTTCTTTGGGATTGGAATTATTATATTCTTCCTAAAGTCTGAGGTTATTTCGCCTGTCTCATACATCTTGCTCACTAGATGATTAGACCTTAATACAGTGTAGGCCACAGGCGGAATGCCAAATGAGCAACGACCAAGGTGCAAAGCGATGAATACGGCTCCATTGTTGTTACTGTGCAGCACCTCCGCTCTACAAGCCGTTCAAGTATACCGGGTGGTAACGGAGGGGCTGTAAACGAGAGGGATGCGGCTGGATGTGTACAGCAGTAGGTACATATCGCAGGATTCTATTTGATTACCTTGCGTTTTCTAAAATCGATGTTCGTCTCGTAGAGCATCATACACGGTCTTGGTTCCGTTTATGAAGTGATGGCTGAAACTCATCTGTCTACATTCCAGAAAAGAACATGTAAATTCATTTTAAAGGGCGTCATTAATTTATACAGCGTTGTAATTCTTGCCACAACACTGTTCAAAGTACAACATTCCACACACTGACTGCTTCGTAAGTCACGGACGGAAACCCATTAATTATAATGTCGAGCACAGTTCCATATCACTGAATCAATATTAACGATCGATAATAACTATTCTTGGCAGTCAAGAGGCCTCTGCTTCAGATTAATAATCGTGACCCGTGACCTCACAGACGTTTATCGCAAGCGGTAGTGGAGTATCTGTCTCGTGCTTTTTGACCAGTCATCGGGACAGAAAAGCAAAACTATCACATTAGGTCATTTTACGATAAGCCACTGAGAAGTGGATTGTCACGCTTTAGTCAGCGATCAAGACGCAATAACGACCCAATGAGCTAGCCACAGTCTTGCTTGAAACGTATTGCACAACATTAGGTTTTGCTCTGAGCCAATTTTCAATAAACATTACAACTAGCTACTGCGAATATGGCTAAAACTACATCGACATATATTGATGATTTATAACCCAGCTAACAAAATGGACTGTTTATTATGCTTTTGTAATAAGACATACATTTTACTGCTGTTAAATAAGATGCGTGCACATACTTCAGACCTTAAAAAATTAGTAAAACTTAGAAAAATTCTAGACTGAGGGACTGGAAGAATTTAGCTTAAGGTTATTTGATTAGAAAAGAAAAAAAAGAAGGAAGTTACAATAGAATATGTAAGATCCTACGACTAGTGCTATTCCAGATGCATTAGTGCACTTCTAGCAACTCACTCTTACGTGGCGTACTCATAGTGATTGACTGACTGTAGGAAACCTTGTCCGAAATAACGGGGAGTCGCTCCCTTAAGTCTGTCTACTATGATATTCTATTGTAAAGTCATGGTAGTGTGCTGTTTATGTAGTTAATATATTTCATTTTTGTCTGATTTCACTTTAACTTGGCTGTTGTATACGTAGCCGTGAGTTCTGCATCTACGACCTAGATGATAAATGCTTTGTTTGCCGGCTGTTAGCAGTCTGTCTATTGGTTAGTAATATGTTGGTGCGTGATCTATTTCTGCTACAATGTGTCTCTCATTAATTATGAATTGTTATTGTTAGAGTCTGTACTTTCGGCTGATACTCCCACGAGCCGATCTCTCTCATATGTACTTTCTTGTTTCTACATATTCGTCATATAGTCGATCAGATGAACCGTCAGCAGCTCTGTTTAGGCTTTGCCTATTGCTGGGGGTGTCTTAAGGATTCGTAGACATCTTTTGTGACATTTGTTTTTCAGGAAAGCGCGCATTATTTAAGTATATGTTCAAGTGTACCCGGTTGCACACACGAACACTCCACACTCTGACCGAGGTCCACTCGGTGATGATGCACAGTGTATGGACCCTGTCCGGTCAAAAAAAAATGAACCATGCCACGATTGAGGTCTGCATAGAACATGTTCAACCGAATGTCGGAGGAAAAGGAGCATGCTCTACGTTGCCACGGACTAACTCGCCACTGTTTTACACGCAAGTGGTCCGTTAAATCTTCCTCCGTAATTTCCATTACTTTTCCCAGTCTGCCCAGTCTATCTTCAGTCAGTCTGCTCATCACAGCTCCCTGGTGGATTGCTAGGCCGATCGGGTATGTTATGAGTAGTAGCACAGTGCTCCTGCTAACACGATGTCAGCCTCTGATAATGTCAGCAGACAACGGCTCTGATCGTTGTGAGGCAGAGTCCGCCTGCCCATGTGCTTTCCGCGAGGAATACCAATGATTCACGCAAGGCCCAGTTATATATTTGTGTAGCACGAAGTGAAAATCTATAAGGGATTGTGCTGATGCGTGCGAGTTAGTGTAAAAAATTTTCTGCTCTATCATTTGATTGATAAGCGTCAGTCCAATCTGTATTCCTAACTATTTGGTTACGCCTTACTTAGGAATGTTTCCATCGTACAGTTTTATAATCGCGTCTCCCTGCAGTTTTGCTTTTAGAAATATGCAGACTGTTTTGTCTGGGGCCATGGTGATGGTGTTTCTCAGGCACCAATATCACCGACTTTGTTTTCTGGTTCGCTGACACCTCATTCAACTGATCACCAGCGTATGCGACAATTCCATCAGTGTTATGTCCTCATCCGTTTCAGTTAGGTGGCACGATTGAAAGATCCAAAAAGTTCGGCCCTCAGACTGAACCCTGCGGGCATCCGTTACTGATTCTCTTGATCATTTTCAGTTTTGGCTCCCATCATTCAACTACTGTTATAATTGAAGCTACGTCATGGGAGCTGTGATCTCTGTTGTTATAAGCATACGACTACAAACACCGTCATTTATTAACGACTACCCCTTTCAATATGTAGTGTAGTGAGTTAGATTTACGTCACTGATGACGAACTGTACTTTGTGGCGCCATTCTTGACGATGATCCACAGCGCATATTGAAACTGGTAGCCGTTAATGAAAGAAGTTCTGATCGAGAGGGTATTTGTTTATTCATTCAACTACTCTATAGTTATAGTACTGTAGTCTAGAAGACTGTTGTACAGATTCGGTGGTACCCACAAATCGCTAACATCTCGAGCCACCACAGGCTGTCAGATGTCCTTAGGATGTCTGCGTACTTGAGTTTGACATTCTGTGATAATTCTAGTTTCCCATTAATTGCATAATCAGTCGACCTATTTTTTTACGTTACACGACCTTGTGAAGGCAGAGTCTCAGGACCTGATTGGCAGCCTGTTCTCAGTTACAAAGAAGCTGCTCCTGGATTAGCCAAGGTGTCGACCAGGCGAACTAATTTGTATGACTTCAAATTGGCCCACTATTTGTCCGATTTCTCGATGATCACTTCGTTTGCTAACTTCCAGGCTGCGGTACTCTTCCCAGTCTTAGGTCTTCATTTATTACATCCGTTAAACACGGGATAATCTGTGGCGCAACTCATTTAAATGTGTCGGAGCGAATGATGTCTGGGCGTGGAGCTTTTCTCATTTTAAATTTTACTATGTCTTACGCCGCTTCTTTTTGTGCGAAATACCAAGTGACATTCTTCGTCGTGTATTCTGCTCCATCAGAACTCTTGAAATAGTCTGATATGGATCACCTGTGTTGTGTTGGCATCAGAGAGTAACAACTAAAGTATATATTCCGCTGTACTTCTCCATCTTTACTTGTTTTATTAATGTTATGGAAACTGTGTTGTATTGGTTTCCCACGTTTTCTTTCATCTGTATTGGAGAATACTCAGTATTGTAGAATACTCAGTATAATGTCGTTTATCGAAACTGAACTACACTTCTCGAACAATCACTATATACACACAAAAACAAATAACTTGTAGACGACCATTCATCAAGAGCGTCGGTGAGGTCTGTCGGAGTTGGTCCTAGCTTGGCGAGGAACTGGCTGTACTGCTGCTGCGCTGGCCTTACAAAACCGGCGGAGGTCGGCGGAGTACTCCAACTTTCCCTGTATCTGTGAGGCGACCTCTGCAGAAAAAGGTTTGCATTAGTCTCTAGCAAGTTCTGTTTGTTTTGAAGAATTGTTTTCCTCTTGGTTGCGTCTGCAAGTGCTTGTGTATGTTATATGGTACACAGGGGTGCCTTGAGTGTAGTCTGCCAGGCAGGGGCCGACTATGGCAGACGTAACATATAGTGTTGTGTTTTTGATTTCTTTCGTCAGACCAGTTTTTTCCTGTTATTTCTGTTTATCTGGACATATCTGCATGAGAATGCTTTCTGACTCAGCTATGGGATTTTATACGTATTTTTCATCTATTGCTCGCTGATATTTTGTTTCAGACCTGTTTCGAGCAGTTTTATTCCTTATGTATGCAGCTCAGTGTCAGGGAGATATAGCAGTCTCTTTTTCGTTAGACTGGATGTAATTTGTAGCTGTATTCAGTGTTTGTTTAACTTCTAAAGCTGAAATGTTTCTTCTTTGGAGTTTTTCATTTTTTTATATCAATGTATATGTATGACTTTCAACCCTGCTAAGAAATTGGGAGAAAACAGCGCAAACGACATAGGTGGCAGGAGGTCACCTGGCCTGATCGTGGAGTTGGTTGACTTTACTGATCTTACCTGTTGACAGCAGGTGGTGCAAATTGAGAAACTGTTCAATGGTCCTGCGTGTGCAGCTATGGACCCGGCAGCCGCTTCCCAGTGGGCGGCGCAGACTGCCAGCATGTGCCCCGTGGGCGGCGCCGCTGGCGCGCTGTTCGTGCAGCTGCTGGCCACGCTGGTGAGGGCGCAGTGCCAGCTGTCGGAGCGCAGCGCCTACCCGCCAGACACGGCGCTCCCGCTGCCGGAGTACGACTTCGTGGTGGTCGGCGCCGGGTCCGCTGGCTCCGCGGTGGCCGCCCGCCTCACGGAGAACCCCGAGTGGAAGGTGCTGCTGCTCGAGGCGGGGGGCGACCCGCCTCCCACCTCTGACATTCCCAGCTTCTACCCTTTGCTGGCGAAGACTGAGGTGCGTATCACCTGAGCAGCACCAGCTATTTTGCATAAACACAGAGGTTCCGAACGACTGCACCCAACAATGTATTGGGTTGTTGCATAAGTTGGTAACATTTTCCATCAAAATATGGTTAAAATGGCTTTGAGCACTATGGGACTTAACATCTGAGGTCATCAGTCCCCTAGAACTTAGAATTACTTAAACCTAACTAACCTAAGGACATCACACATATCCATGCCCGAGGCACGATTGGAAACTGCGATCGTAGCGGTCGCGCGGTTCCAGCCTAAAGCGCCTAGACCCGCTCGGCCACAACGGACGACCCATCAGTTTTAATACACTACTGGATATTAAAATTGCCACACCACGAAGTTGACGTGCTACAGACGCGAAATTTAACCGACAGGGAGAAGATGCTGTGATATGCAAATGATTAGCTTTTCAGAGCATTCACACAAGGTTGGCGGCGGTGGCGTCACCTAAAACGTGCTGACATGAGAAAAGTTTCCAATCGATTTCTCATACACAAACAGCAGTTGACCGGCGTTGCCTGGTGAAACGTTCTTGTGATGCCTCGTGTAAGGAGGAGAAATGCGTACCATCACGTTTCCGACTTTGATAAAGGTCGGATTGTAGCCTATCGCGACTGCGGTTTATCGTATCGCGACATTGCTGCTCGCGTTGATCGAGATCCAATGACTGTTAGCAGAATATGGAATCGATGGGTTCAGAAGGGTAATACGGAATGCCGTGCTGGATCCCAACGGCCTCGTATCACTAGCGGTCGAGATGACAGGCATCTTATCCGCATGGCTGTAACGGATCGTGCAGCCACGTCTCGATCCCTGAGTCAACAGATGGGGACGTTTGCAAGACAACAACCATCTGCACGAACAGTTCGACGACGTTTCCAGCAGCGTGGACTATCAGCTCGGAGACCATGGCTGCGGTTGCCCTTGACGCTGCATCACAGACAGCAGTGACTGTTATGGTGAACTCAACGATGAACCTGGGTGCACGAATGGCAAAACACCATTTTTTCGGATGAATCCAGCTTCTGTTTACAGCATCGTGATGGTCGTATCCGTGTTTGGTGACATCGCGGTGAACGCACATTGGAAGCGTGTATTCGTCATCTCCATACTGGCGTATCACCCGGCGTGATGGTATGGGGTCCCATTGGTTACACGTCTCGGTCATCTCTTGTTCGCATTGACGGCACTTTGAACAGTGGACGTTACATTTCAGATGTGTTACGACCCGTGGCTCTCCCCTTCATTCGATCCCTGCGAAACCCTACATTTCATCAGTATAATGCACGACCGCATGTTGCAGGTCCTGTACGAGCCTTTCTGGATACAGAAAATGTTCGACTGCTGCCCTGGCCAGCACATTCTCCAGATCTGTCACCAACTGAAAACGTCTGGTCAGTGGTGGCCGAGCAACTGGCTCGTCACAATACGCCAGTCACTACTCTTGATGAACTGTGGTATCGTGTTGAAGTTGCATGGGCAGCTGTACCTGTACACGCTATCCAAGCTCTGTTTGACTCGATGGCCAGGCGTATCAAGCCCGTTAGTACGGCCAGAGATGGTTGTTCTGGGTACTGATTTCTCAGGATCTATGCTCCCAAATTGCGTGAAAACGTAATCACATGTCAGTTCTAGTATAATATATTTGTCCAATGAATACCCGTTTATCATCTGCATTTCTTCTTGGTGTATCAATTTTAATGGGCAGTAGTCTAAATACAACAGATACACATAAAAGAGACTTTAGTTATCAATAATTTATTCTCATTCGCTATTTACAACAGTCTGACAACGCAGAGGTAACTCTTCGACTCCGCGACTGTAGAAATCACGTGGTTTTGAGGCGAAGAACTCCTCGAGCCATGTTTGGAGCGCATTTTCACCCACAAAGGAAGGTTCTTGAAGGCTGTCCGACAGAGAGAGGAAAAGGTGAAAATCTGAGGGCGCAAGATCATTATTGTTATTATTATTATTATTATTATTTTGACAGTGTAGCATACTGCGGGCGGGCGCTATCGTGGAGATGCATCACCTCACGCAGCCCAGCCTTCCTGATCGTTATTCTTGGACTGCGTGCGGAACACATCTAAATTGTTGACACTAAACGACAGCAGTGATGGTTATACCTCGTGGAAGCTATTCGTAGTACACTACAGCGTCGCTGTTCGACCAGATGCATGACATTATCTTTTGCTGATTCGCGGAAGTCTTCATAGAGGGAGTTGCTGCTTTGGTTGGGATCAACCATTCCTTTCTTTTTCTTATCTTAGCATAAAGACACGATTTCTTGTCACCGGTAACGATACAGAATATGACTGGTCACCGTTGTTCACGATCCAGCTGATGACGAACAAGCAGAGATGCACATATAGCCACCTGGTGATTTTTGTGATTTTGACGTAGAGTAGGCGGTACCCATACTCCCGATTTTTGAACCTTCCTCATTGCACGCAAATGTCGCACGATGGTGGAATGGTCACACTACATCATATTTGCCATTTCTCGATACATTAATGTCGGTCATTGTGAATTAATGCGTTTAAACGATCTTCATCAAACCCCGATGGTTGAACTTGGAGAGACACTAATGTTAAAACGATCCTTCCTAAAAACGAGAAAAACATTTTCTGGCGGTGTTCTGTCCTGTGGCGTTATCCTCACATAGGGCGCAGATTTCTGCCTCCGCTGCTGTCACCCCTTTAGTGAATTCAAACATAAAAATATATCGGAAATGTTCCGATTTCTCCACTTGGCACTGCATTTTCTAGTGTCCACAGCTCCACTCACTATTTTCAAATGACAAAATAGCAACACATAAACTCAAATACACGACTGGCTATTAAAATTGCTACACTAAGAAGAAATGCAGATGATAAACGGGTATTCATTGGACAGATATATTATACTAGAACTGACATGTGATGACATTTTCACGCAATTTGGGTGCATAGATCCTGAGAAATCAGTACCCAGAACAACCATCTCTGGGCGTACTAACGGTCTTGATACGCCTGGCCATTGAGTCAAACAGAGCTTGGATAGCGTGTACAGGTACAGCTGCCCATGCAGCTTCGGCACGATACCACAGTTCTTAAAGAGTAGTGACTACCGTATTGTGACGAGCCAGTTGCTCGGCCACCATTGACCAGACGTTTTCAATTGGTGAGAAATGTGGAGAATGTGCTGACCAGGGCAGCAGTCGAACATTTTCTGTATCCGGAAAGGCCCGTACAGGACCTGCAACATGCGGTCGTGCGTTATACTGATGAAATGTAGGGTTGCGCAGGGATCGAATGAAGGGTAGAGCCACGGGTCGTAACACATCTGAAATGTAACGTCCACTGTTCAAAGTGCCGTCAGTGCGAACAAGAGGTGACCGAGACGTGTAACCAATGGCACCCCATACCATCACGTCGGGTGACACGCCAGTATGGCGATGACGAATACACGCTTCCAATGTGCGTTCACCGCGATGTCGCCAAGCACGGATGCGACCATCACGATGCTGTAAACAGAAGCTGGATTCATCCGAAAAAATGATGTTTTGCCATTAGTGCACCCAGGTTCATCGTTGAGTACACCATCGCAGGCACTGCTGTCTCTGATGCAGCGTCAAGGGTAACCGCAGCCATGGTCCCCGAGCTGACAGTCCATGCTGCTCCAAACGCCGTCGAACTGTTCGTGCATATGGTTGTTGTCTTGCAAACGTCCCCATGTGTTGAATCAGGGATCGAGACGTGGCTGCACGATCCGTTACAGCCATGCGGATAAGATGCCTGTCATCTCGACTGCTAGGGATACGAGGTCGTTGGGATCCAGCACGGCGTTCCGTATTACCCTCCGGAACCCACCTATTCTGCTAACAGTCATTGGATCTCGATCAACGCGAGCAGCAATGTCGCGATACGATAATCCGCAATCGCGATAGGCTACAATCCTACCTTTATCAAAGCCGGATACGTGATGGTACGCATTTCTCCTCCGTACACGAGGCATCACAACAACGGTTCACCAAGCAACGCCGGTCAGCTGCTGTTTATGTATGAGAAATCGGTTGGTAATGCTCCTCATGTCAGCACGTTGAAGGTGTCGCCACCGGCGCCAACCTTGTGTGAATGCTCTGAAAAGCTAATCATTTGCATATCACAGCATCTTCTTCGTGTCGGTTAAATTTCGCGTCTGTAGCACCTCATCTTCGTGGCGTAGCAATTTCAATGGCCAGTAGTGTAGCAACAGTGAACTTCAAATGAAGAAGACAACCGATACATAAACCCACAACTACTGGAATAGGAAATGCAAAACAAAAATGCTACGACCTTACACACCAACCTAATACTTCAGTAACTGACTCCCTGATTTCATGTGCACGACGGTGGCCAAGCTGCAGTCCGCACCTCCTGACTCAGGTTGCGTCTTGGAGGGCAGGCTCTGAGTCTTACCTTTCAAGTCCTTCAATAATTGAGAGGACCGGAAATGGAAAATGTTCGAAATACCTTTCTCTCACAGAACGCGTTTTCAGTGCTATTATGTTCTCTGTACTCTGTTGCGTGTTGCTAGACTTGTTCCTCGTGTCGAATCATGGACGAAATGTTTCAAACATTCATTACTAGATGGGCCTGGTGCTTATACCAAGCAGTGCTTCCCAATGGAGTTCCAAGTACCATACATCAATGACTCCTACATTTAGTCTGGCACGATTTCAAGAGAAACCACACAAGTTTTTGGTAGTAGGGGCACCATTTTGGATTGTGACAGAAATGTTGCAATTGTAGAGTAACGAACAAAAGCAAGCGAAGTCTTTGTTGACTATGGTTTACACAAGATTCTTGAGTCAACTAAAACTGTGAACCATTTATCTGTTCTTCCAATGCATATACACTACTGGCCATTGAAATTGCTACACCAAGAAGAAATGCAGATGTTAAACGGGTATTCATTGGACAATATATATAAATGACTTAGTAGATAGTGTCGGAAGTTCCATGCGGCTTTTCGCGGATGATGCTGTAGTATACAGAGAAGTTGCTGCATTAGAAAATTGTAGCGAAATACAGGAAGATCTGCAGCGGATAGGCACTTGGTGCAGGGAGTGGCAACTGACCCTTAACATAGACAAATGTAATGTATTGCGAATACATAGAAAGAAGGATCCTTTATTGTATGATTATATGATAGCGGAACAAACACTGGTAGCAGTTACTTCTGTAAAATATCTGGGAGTATGCGTACGGAACGATTTGAAGTGGAATGATCATATAAAACTAATTGTTGGTAAGGCGGGTACCAGGTTGAGATTCATTGGGAGAGTGCTTAGAAAATGTAGTCCATCAACAAAGGAGGTGGCTTACAAAACACTCGTTCGACCTATACTTGAGTATTGCTCATCAGTGTGGGATCCGTACCAGGTCGGGTTGACGGAGGAGATAGAGAAGATCCAAAGAAGAGCGGCGCGTTTCGTCACTGGGTTATTTGGTAACCGTGATAGCGTTACGGAGATGTTTAATAAACTCAAGTGGCAGACTCTGCAAGAGAGGCGCTCTGCATCGCGGTGTAGCTTGCTCGCCAGGTTTCGAGAGGGTGCGTTTCTGGATGAGGTATCGAATATATTGCTTCCCCCTACTTATACTTCCCGAGGAGATCACGAATGTAAAATTAGAGAGATTAGAGCTCGCACGGAGGCTTTCAGACAGTCGTTCTTCCCGCGAACCATACGCGACTGGAACAGGAAAGGGAGGTAATGACAGTGGCACGTAAAGTGCCCTCCGCCACACACCGTTGGGTGGCTTGCGGAGTATCAATGTAGATGTAGATGTAGAAATATATTAGAGCTGGCATATGATTACATTTTCACGCAATTTGGGTGCATAGATCCTGAGAAATCAGCACCCAGGACAAACACATCTGGCCGTAATAAAGGCCTTGATACGCCTGGCCATTGGGTCAAACAGAGCTTGGATGGCGTGTACAGGTACAACCGCCCACGCAACTTCAACACGATACCACATTCATCAAGAGTAGTGACTGGCGTATTGTGACGAGCCAGTTCCCCGTCACCATTGACCAGACGTTTTCAATTGGTGTGAGATCTGGAGAATGTGCTGGCCAGGGCAGCAGTCAAACATTGTCTGTATCCAGAAAGGCCCGTACAGGTCCTGCAACATGCGGTCGTGCATTATCCTGCTGAAATGTAGGGTTTCGCAGGGATCGAATGAGGGGTAGAGCCACAGGTCGTAACACACCTGAAATGTAACGTCCACTGTTCAAAGTGCCGTCAGTGCGAACAAGAGATGACCGAGACGTGTAACCAATGGCACCCCTTACCATCACGCCGGGTTATACGCCAGTATTGCGATGACGAATACACGCTTCCAATGTGCGTTCACCGCGATGTCGCCAAACATGGACGCGACCATCATGATGCTGTAAACAGAACCTGGATTCATCCGAAAAAATGATGTTTTGCCATTCGTGCTCCCAGGTTTGTCGTTGAGTACACCATAGCGGGCGCTCCTGTCTGTGATGCAACGTCAAAGGTATGGTCTCCGAGCTGCTAGTCCGTGCTGCTGCAATCGTCGTCGAACTGTTCGTGCAGATGGTTGTTGTCTTGCAAAACGTCCCCATCTGTTGACTCAGGGATCGAGACGTGGCTGCACGATCCGTTACAGCCATGCGGATAAGATGCCTGTCATCTCGACTGCTAGTGATACGAGGCCGTTGGGATCCAGCACGGCGTTCCGCATTACCCTCATGAACCCACCGATTCCACATTCTGCTAACAGTCATTGGATCTCGACTAATGCGAGCAGCAATGTCGCGATACGATAAACCGCAATCGCGATAGGCTACAATCCGACCTTTATTAAAGTCGGAAATGTGATGGACGTATTTCTCCTACTTACACGAGGCATAACAACAACGTTTCAACAGGCGACGCCGGTCAACTGCTGTTTGTGTATGAGAAATCGGTTGGAAACTTTCCTCATGTCATCACGCTGTAAGTGTCGCCACCGGCGCCAACCTTGTGTGAATGCTCTGAAAAGTTAATCACAGCATCTTCTTCCTGTCGGTCAAATTTCGCGTTTTTAGCACGTTATCTTCGTAGTGTAGCCATTTTAATGGCCAGTAGTGTAACTAACGACTTTGATTTTGAAGATAGTGCCATTTTTTTTTCAATGTAGGCGCAAGGTGTCAGAATACAGCATGAGCGAATTGTCTCGTACTCATCCGTCTCGAACCACTTTTAAAAATTCTTACTCTGGAACAGAAAACTCGAAAAATTTCCACGAAAGTCCATAGCGTATGTGAGCCATGCCCACTTCATCTGAAAGAGCAGCGATGCTAACCCGTTGCAGTCAGAAAGTCGTGGTGACGATGTTGCCATTTCTTCGTCAACAGCATAGGGATTTTTACGGTATTCATTGCAACATCTGATGAGTGTCTTGTGTAAGAAAAAGAATTCAGTACTGAGACGTATTATTCTTGAATTCAATTTTGTTGCTCTCTTACAGTGAAGTGGAAAGACTTGACTTATTATTGTTGAAGTATCTACATAATCTTTTAATTCCCATCGTAATACAGGAATTTAAAAAAAAAATCATATATTTGTTTAAAGCAGACATATTCTGATTGAAACTGTCGGTACGATTAACGTATCAGTCGTAGATACTTAACAAAATTGAAGAAACTTCGCAGTCAAACAAACTGTCAATCAAACGTCTCGCATTGTTTACTTATACCGCCAATGAGAGATAATCTAAGAACTGTTGCGCCTTGTCGACAGAAAGCCTATGACCGTGAGGTACTTGCTTAAAACGTAAGTTTATCTTCTAACGATTAACATTTCAACTATTACCATATTGCTCAAATGAAGTGAATATGTATTTAAGAACTTCCGCTCTTCACATACATGGCCGAGCGGTTCTAGGCGATACAGTCTGGAACCGCGCGACCGCTACGGTCGCAGGTTCGAATCCTGCTTCGGGCATGGATGTGTGTGATGTCCTTAGGTTAGTTAGGTTTAAGTAGTTCTAACATCTAGGGGACTCAGATGTTAAGTCCCATAGTGTTCAGAGCCATATCTTCACATACAAATTGCTTGTTATGAGCTCACAAATACTAAAGCTAATTCTAATTTGTTTGCCTAATACGAAACTCTGCGCGATGTTCACTTTTTCATAAGCACAGTTCATTCATTTGTCACAGTCCACGTACGCTTTTCCCTTTGCTGACGAATAAAATAACGTATAACTTACGAACCGTCACACTTTTCTTTCACTTTCTCCGCGCACACACCTTTAATTTAAGAGTCCAATAAATAACGTTCTTCAAACGAGATGTAATTACAATCTGCCACAGAACAGCTCACGGACATCCTTGGCTCCTTCCCAAATGTTGAATCTCCCATACAAAATCTCTCTTTCACCTTCTGTCTTATACTCTCTGGACATCTTTCCGTAGTCTATAAGTAATTTCTACGTACGCAGTATTTCAGGGAATAGTTCTTCGTCCCACACTAACACAATGCCCGCTCCATCCATAACACCCTTCATTACGTCGTCAGTTTCTCAGAATAGTTCCAGTTCAATTCCTCCTCGTTACAGTTCTTCCTTCGATCCCCATCACCTTGCGTCACATTCGAAGCATTAATTCTTCAAATGATGTTACTTCTTTACAACATTACATGACCGTCCCCACATCAACGGACTTCCTTCATCCTCAACTGTGTCTAATCTCGTACGTCGATTACAAAACACTGGTATTTATTTCTATCGAACGAGCATAATATTGACTATAGATATCTTAAAATTTGCATCGCATAAAGATACAAGAAAAGAATACATTTACAATTAATGATTCAGATAACAATATTAATTCATTAACACTTCGTTTTGTACGTACAAAGATCTAAATAAATATGCAATGAATATGCACTGGAAAGGCAGTTAACAAACAGAGAATATCGTCAAATTAACGCATACGTAAAACGAAAATCTCCATCTCATCATAGCTACGTTTCATGTATGCTTTTCTTTGTCACAACAGACCAAATATTTATGGTACCCCATTCTCCTGACGGCGATATAGTTACTTTGCTATTATATCAAGTTCAATATATTTTGTGTTGTTGAAGCCTTCTGCGACACTCTTTCCAACGGCACAGAAAAAGTAATGGATTCCATAAAATAAGTGAGTGTCGTTATTCGAGAGCTATAAACGTTAAGGTTACTTGCGTACGTCAGACAGTTTGCCGCCCTGTTCGGTATAACTCAGCGAAATCCGCGCCTCCGTATATTTACTCGCTCTGAGTATATTTTCGGCGAATGGTTCACCCTGTAGAGTGGTGGTCGTCCCACGTTTTTGTTCGGCAGCCGATACTGACGCTCTGGAACGGCACCGCGGCCCGCATGTGTACCGATATTATTATCAATTAGTAGCCTACCTAAGTTAGTGTGTTACGAGCCACCAATAGACTAGCTACAGTAAGGGTGCGATAGGCCGCCGGTCCCTGAGTACTGATCGTCAAAAGTCGGCACCATTGCAAAAATATTATTAATGTCGACTGTTCTTTGTTTCAGATTGCCGCCACACTCAGCAACCCAAAAATTGTGACATAATCGCCTGGCGAAATTTTATTGTCTGTGTGAGCAGTGGATTGACTGTTTCACAACCTTGGAACACTTTTCAGAGATTCACCTATAGCCAGCCCTGTAACAAATGTCTGATATATTTTCTCAAATGTAAAAACATCGTTGAAGGTATAGCATGGTCATGTGCTCGGGAACAAGTATTCTATTGAAATTTAAAAGCAACGCAGTAGAGAAAATCTTGTCAGTACTGTCACAGAATTTTCCTACTACACACAAATAACAAATGAAATCAAATTAAGTAAAAGTACTATCGAAAACCAGTTAAAATTTAAATACATATTCAAACAGATTTCGGGATTGAATCCGCTCGTCGTAAACTTCACTCCAGTAATTCAAGTGGACACCTGCCAGTCATCTTCAGGTGAGCCATTGAAGACTGACGGAGCGTTTTTCTTTATTGGATTTCGTTCCCCCCGCCCCAGAGGGGGGCGGGGGGGGGGGGGGTGAGGGGCTGGCAGCAGCACAATACGCCGCTCTGCAGCCTACAGAAAAGGTGAAAAACAGAATCAGGAGATATCATAATAACAAAAGCAGGTGATAAAACGGCGACTGTTAAAAACGGAAACATGGCGAAAGAGTTGCGAAGAAAATATAAAAACAAAGGGTCGGCGATGTTGATGAAAACACTTAGTGAATAGACATGCACAATTAAAAAAAACACGGCGACAGTCTGGTTTCTGTTCGCAACAGTTAAAAACACACCTAGCGACTTGATGGTGACTGTTTGCAACGCTTAAAAAGGGGGACGCATAACGCTGCACTATGAAGGCATAGGACAGATGAGGATGGGGAGGGAGGGGGGAGGAGAGTAAAAGCAAGAAAAATGGGGGGAGCCAATGGTGGGAGAGGGCAGAGAAAAACGGGAGAAGCAGGGTGGACATGAGAAAGGTGTGGGGAAGGCAGTGGAGGGGAAAGAAACAGGGACTCTGGGGGAGAGAATGGAGTCAAGGAGTGGGTAGGTGGAGAAAAAACAGGATGGAAAGGGGGGGAGTGGGAGCCCGGGAAAAGGACAGAAGGAGGGAGGGGGAGGTGAGGATCGTAGTTGATAGGAGGGATTGATGTAGGGGGAGAGGGCATCATCCAGGAGGGGAAGTTGATGGAAGCCACCCCAGGAAAGGAGACGGACGATGTGGAGGTGGAGGGTAGGGGGGACACAACAGTGAAGGTGTGGCAGCAGGCAGGGGTAGGAGAGGAGAGGAGCAACCAGGAAGTAGGTCATAGAGGATCCGCGTGGGGAACAGGAGGCATATACAGAAGGCGAGGCAGAGTGCACGGCCTCGAGGATCTGGTAGGACATAGAATTTTGGGGGGGTGGGGGTCGGATATCCAGGTGGGACTGGTATAACAGACGATGGGACGGATTGGATTGGTAGGTGGAGACATTCACCTCTCCGCCTTATATAGTACTGTCGCCCATGTGTTACGGTGACAGAAGGTCCGCACCGCCCGGCGGCAGCGCCCTCGATGGTGGAACCGCAAGCATCTGCTGTCTTCGGCATTGCTGTTCGTCGCAGTTATCGTATTATTCCGGCGTCTTCGTCTGGAGCAAAACTCGGAGGTGACGGGATTCCACGCATTATCTAGCTGGTAGCCACTGTCACGGTTCATTAGATTTTCCGCGACGCTTATTTCAAAGGATTCTTTTATAATGGAGTCCCGAAAAGATGTTGCTGTTGGCGAAAATTAATGTTTTGTCATACTCCATCGAATGTCCGTTGGAGATACAATGTTCTCCAACTGTAGACTTTCTGGCTTGCAGAAGACGAACGTAAAGTTTATGTTCAGTGCAAGGTCCTTCCATTGTGCTTGTTGTTTGTCCTCTATAGGCCATACCACACCGACAAGGTGTTTCGTAAATTCCCGCCTTACGAAATAACGAATTATCCTTCACTGATCCCAGCAGGTCCGAAATCTTAGATGGTGGCCGGAAAATGACTTTCACCTGAAAGTTGCTAAGGATCTTACCGTTTTGAAGGAAATATTTCCAACGAAGGGAAGAAAAGCTACAGATTTTGCTGATGCGTTCTCCTCTTTATCCACTTTCCGGTTCTTGGTTCTAGCTGAGAATTCCCTGTTCATTTGCCGGGTTGAGTATCTATTGTCTCTGGACATTGTCATTAAGTGTGCAAGCTCTTTAGGTAATCTATCTGCTTCCGACACTGTATGGACCCTGTGTACAAGAGTTTTAAGCATAGTTATGGTTTCGGATGAGTGATGGCAACTCGAAAAGTACAAAGACAAATCAGTGTGAGTGGGCGAATGGTAAGCAGAATGTCCCAGAGAGCCGTCACTCTTCCATCAAATCAAGACATCCAGGAATGGGAGAAAACCATCTTTCTCTAATTCCGTAGCAAATTCCATATTCTCATAATGGAGTTAACACGATGTAAAGAGTACATTTACTTATCTTCTCTGTGGAGGCACATTACGAAAGTATCACCCACGTACCTCCAAAAACAGTTGTTCTAAGAACTGGCGATTCAAATGCTGTTTCCTCAAAGTCCTCAGATGGCTCAGATGGCTCTGAGCACTATGAGACTAAGCTCACCAGTCCGCTAGAACTTAGAACTACTTAAACCTAACTAACCTAAGGACATCACACACATCCATGCCCTCGGCAGGATTCGAACCTGCGACCGTAGCGGTCGCGCGGCTCCAGACTGTAGCGCCTAGAACCTCTCGGCCACTCCGGCCGGCTCGAAGTCCTCCATACAGAAATTAGCCACCAGGAGAGACTAGGCGCTACCCAGGGCGGCACTGTAAGTCTGTTCAAAATATTGTTGGTTAAACACAAAATATGTTAAGGAAAGAGTGAGCCGAGAAAAAGCAATGATGTCCGACTGAAACTGTTTACCAATCAGTGCCAAGTAATCAGCAGAGGTACCTTTGTAAAAAGAGATACTACATGAAAACTCACTAAAAGATCCGAACTGTTTAGGTGGGGAGCCCCCAGTCTGAAGACGAAATCGGCAGAGTTCCTTGTATGATGTGCCCATTTGCCAACCAATGGTCTCAGCAAGAAAGCAAGATGTTTGGCTAAATCATATGTTGGGGCATCAATATTACTCACTATTAGTCATAAAGGAAGACCTTCTCTGTGCACTTTAGGAAGACCATACAGCCTTGGTGGTACGCTGCCATGTGGTCTTAACCACTTGAAGGTCTCTAGAGGTAACAAGGAAGAATTCAGGAGTGTACATGTCTTTTGTTGCACACATGTTGTAGGGTCGTGATCAATCTTTCTGTACAGAAAGACCTTTAACTTCAAGCTGTGAGTTTGTAAAATACTATGACCTCAGTTTTAATGTACTGATGTATTCCTATTTTTGAATGAAATTTGAACCAAAAGTGAACATCGCAATCTGACTAACTTTTAGGTCGTATGTTATAGTTGTCAAGAACATTCTTATAGCACAACAATAACGAAACATTTTTCTTGTGGCATCGTTCGAACACGAAATATCCTTTGAGCAAACTCCTTCCAGAGTGCTGCACAGGGAGAATGGATCAAAGCTCGGTTGTTAAACGCCCAAGTACTGATCCGGAGTCTGGGGTTCGATCCAGTCAGTGCTGAGATTTTAATTCCGGTTGTCACTTCTTCCACCTCTGGCAACATTTGTTACTGTGGAAAATGACGAGCAGCTTCATGGTTCGCAATGATCGCTAAATTGTAGTTCATATCTGGCTGGGTGAAGGCAGCGGGGCACCACCTTCTCTAAGATCATTCCAGGTAAAGCACTGTGGTGGCACTAAACGTTGTTTTACGTAATTCCTGCACCAAAGAAAACGAAGTAAGTATTCGAGAATTCGAATGAAAAACAGTTACCAATGTGAGTAACTTAGAAGTATACATCCACGATGTAGCGTTGCAACTCTAGTAACTTAATAAAGGTTAGTCTTACGGTCCAAACTGTACAGCAATTAGGTTCCTTTCGGAGTATACTGATATGATAGCTCCATACTTAGCAATCATATACAACCGCTCGCTTGACGAAAGACCGTACCTAACGAATGGAAAGTTGCGCATATCACAACAGTGCTTAAGAAATGAAATAGGAATATCCCACAGAATTACAGACCTACATCACTGACAGCGATTTGCGGCAAGATTTTGAAACATTATGAATTATCTATAAGATAACAAGCTATTGGCACACGGAGTCGGCACGGATTAAGAACAGATCTCTCATGTGCAACACAAATGGTTCAAATGGCTCTGAGCACTATGGGACTTAACATCTGAGGTCATCAGCCCCCTAGAACTTAGAACTAACCTAAGGACATCACACACATCCATGCCCGAGGCAGGATTCGAACCTGCGATCGTAGCGGTCGCGCGGTTTCAGACTGAAGCGTGTGCAACAGAACTAGCTCTCTTTTCTCTTGAAGTAATGCGTGCTATGTCAGATTGATACTATGTTTCTAGATTTCCAAAAGGCTTTTGCTACCGGTCCTTACAAGCGGCTTCTAATTAAATTTCGTGCTTTGGAGTATTATGTCAGTTGTACGACTTTTCGCGATTTTATGTCGGTAAGGTCATAGTTCGTAGTAATTGACGGAAAGTCATCGAGTAAAAGAGAATCGACATGTGGCGTTCTCCAAGGAAGTGTTAAAAGCTGTCTGCTGTTCCTAATCTATACATCCGCTCTAGTGTTGGTACGTTGTACGGGATCTTGACCATATAGGATTGACGAAGGGTATTAAAAAAATATTTAGATCCAGAGATTAGTTCATTTTGCTCTACCGCGAAATAGGGGAGAGAGTGTCACGGGTATGACACCCAAGTTGAGCTGAAAATAATTAAAACAGAGACGTTTTTCGTTGCAGCGAGATCTTCTCACGAAATCTAAGTTGCCAACTTTTTCCTCCGAATACGAAAATAGTTGACAACGACCTACAAAGGAAGAAATGATCATCGTAATAAAATAAGAGAAATCAGAGCTCACATGGAAAGATTTACTGTTCGTTTTTCCCATGCGCTGATCGAGAGCGGAATGGTATAGAAATAGTGTGAAAGGGGCTCAATGAACTTCCTGCCAGGTACTTATGTAGGCATCGCAGAGTAGCCACGTAAATTATTAATTTTAATTTTAATAATGAGGCTGGCCGGTGTGGCCGAGCGGTTCTAGGCGCTACATTCCGGAACCGCGCTGCTGCTACGGTCGCAGTTTCGAATCCTGCTTCGGGCATGGATGTGTGTGATGTCCTTAGGTTAGTTAGGTTTAAGTAGTTCTAAGTCTAGGGGACTGATGACCTCAGATGTTAAGTCTCATAGTTGGGGGGGTTGGGTTGGGTTGTTTGGGGAAGACCAGACAGTGAGGTCATCGGTCTCATCGGATTAGGGAAGGACGGGGAAGGAAGTCGGCCGTACCCTTTCAAAGGAACCATCCCGGCATTTGCCTGGAGTGATTTAGAGAAATCACGGAAAACCTAAATCAGGATGGCCAGACGCGGGATTGAACCGTCGTCCTCCCGAATGCGAGTCCAGTGTGCTAGCCACTAAGTCCCATAGTGCTCAGAGCCATTTGAACCATTTTTTTAAAATAAAGAACAGCCTCAGTTGCACCTTTTACCTAGAATTTACCTAGGTTTCAGTCGGGATAACCTTCTTTAGAGCACTCGTGGCTGCCGCATCGCAGTCGGGAAGTAGGCCCGAGGCAGTGCCAGATAAGTTTTACAGTTTGACGATAATTTATGGATTTGTATTTTTAGCTTGACGATGTCCACTATGGACAAACGGTAGATACTGTTATTCTGAAGAAGGTTGGTTTATCCCGACTGAAACCTAGGTAAATTCTAGGTAAACGGTGCAACTGGGGCTGTTCATTGTTAAAATTAAAATTAATATTTGTACAGTTGCTGACAGGGCCGCGGAATATCGAAGATATTTATAGCCGTGTAAATGGAATTCTGTTGGTAACAACCTGTGGGCTGATGAGAGCTTTACCTCTATGGGGGGATAAGGTAGTTGACCGGGGCAGCAGGAAACGACACACGGATCTGTCAACAAACAAGTCACCTGACCCAAGTGTTCGCGAGGTGCGGCTGCCCTGTTGTATAGTCTGTCGGTAAACTGAAGAGCGAGCGAGCGAGTCCCCACTCTGCCAACCCAGCTACGCCACGAGGCCCTTCTACAGGCAGTTTCACAACGTAGTACCGGCCCTGCCGCGGCGCGCGCTTTAAATCTGTGGCGACCCCGTGTACAGATACGTCCCGGTTGCGTTTATTTTTAGACAAATGCGTTAAGACCATAAGGAATATAAAAGACGATAGCTTCTTCTGAAACACAACATTATATAGTAAATAATATTAACATAAAACGGAAGTCAGGACTCTACTACAAACATAGAACCGAATGCCTGTTTATGTGAATGTACGTTCGTCTATTGCTATTCGTAAAACGAACGCCATATAATGCAACCAATCTGTAGAATTTAAGGATTGTTCTTACTTTGTGTTTCTACTAAGAGGTAGAAGATTTCTTTGAAGGGCTGCATTGAAACTTAACACTTCTTACAACTTAAAAAGTACCAGGAATTTATAATTTTGTTTGTTGTATTAGTTCGATTTGCACTACTTTCTGTCACTGTCTTCGTAAACATGTCTAGAAAGTATGTGTACAATGTTATGTATATTGGGTATTCACTCTTTCGTCGGCTGTCAAAAAGGTTACATGTGTTTTGGTCGCATTAACGATTATTTGTTCTGTAATAAACCGGATTAGAGAATCTGTATTAAATTTTTTTAGAAGACTGGAATAAAGTGTATGAAAATTTTATGTTAAATATTACTTTTGGTGAGTCTGTTATGAGTAAACCAAGGGCATACAAGTGGTATAAACATTTCAAAGTAGGCCTTAAAGGACAGCGATTTTACAAGCGTGGATGAGATTAAAAATGCACAGTTAAGAGACCTATAAACTACCCTCAGGAAACAGTTCCTAAAGTGTTTCGGGAACGGAAAAAGACTGGCATTAGTGTATAGTATGTAATGGGGAATATTTTGAAGAGGACAACATTGATGTTGATTGACAAAGTTCTTACCAAAAAATAAAAATTAATGTGTGAACGCACCTCTTATGTCAAACCTCTTACATAGATGTCCAGAACCGGTGTACATGTTCCAAAGGAAATTTCAGCAGTGTTTAGAGCAGCTAATGCGCGCATATTTTAAGCAATGTGTCTTAGAATCAGGTGAGTAGTAACCGAGATAGAGATTTAGCGACAGAATACATTTAAATGCTGCAGTTCCACAAGCATAAAAGGCTTTACGTTATTTTGAAACTGTCTATAACGATGGATTTCTTCCAAAATTATTAGTTTTGTTTCGTGACGATTCCAGTAAACGACGCAGCTTATTTTCGCGTTCCTTCCTTATGCGTCCTATTGTGGCGAGGCTGACCCTTGCATAAAATTGCAGCCGTTTGATTTGGACTGGTAATATTAGCCAACAGTTCTTTTTGTGTCGCCTCTTTAACACACGTTATATTAACATTGGAGACGATTGAACGCTAGCCGGCCGGTGTGGCCGTGCGGTTCTAGGCGCTTCAGTCTGGAACCGCGTGACCGCTACGGTCGCAGGTTCGAATACTGCCTCGGGCATGGATGTGTGTGATGTCCTTAGGTTAGTTAGTTTAAGTAGTTCTAAGTTCTAGGGTACTGATGACCACAGAAGTTAAGTCGCATAGTGCTCAGAGCAATTTGTACCATTTGAACACACGTTATAATACGAGGGCTATCCACAAAGTACATTACGTTTTGGAATTAAAAATAAATAAAGTATTGGAAATTTTTTTATTATATACAGATGAAAGCCACACTTAAATACTGCTTTTTTACATAGTTGCCATTTAAATTAAGGCACTTATCGTAGCGATGGACGAGCTTAGAAAGTCCTTCGTCGTAAAATTCGGCCGCCTGCGCCTTCAACCACGTGGTTACCTCTTCTTGAAGCTGTGCGTCGTCATCAAAACGCTGCATAGCCAACCACTTCTTCATTGCTGGGAATAAGTGGAAGTCGCTCGGTGCCAGGCCGGGACTGTACGGCGAATGAGGAAACAACTCCCACTTAAAAGATTCGAGAACTTCACGAGTGGCATTTGCCGTGTGGGCCCGGGCGTTGTCGTGAATCAGCAAGATCTTTGAGCCCAACTTTCCCCTGCGCTTGTTTTGTATTGCTCTTCTGAGGTTGTGCACAGTTTGGCAATATCTTTGGGAGTTTATTGTAGTGCCTCTTTCCCGGAAATCTACAAAAACCACGCCTTTTCTGTCCCAAAAGAAGAGGTAACCACGTGGTTGAAGGCGCAGGCGGCCGAATTTTACGACGAAGGAATTTCCAAGCTCGTCCATCGCTACGATAAGTGCCTTAATTTAAATGGCAACTATGTAGAAAAGTAGTATTTAAGTGTGGCTTTCATCTGTATATAATAAAAAAAAATTCCAATACTTTATTTATTTTTAATTCCAAAACGTAATGTACTTTGGAGATAGCCCTCGTAACATTAGAGACGATTCAACGCTCGTTACCCCGCAAATACTTCTTCGTATTCTGTACATTTTCTTGCAATGCTAGGCGATTATCCATCACTTCTGGATACCGAAGTATATCAGTGAGTATACAAAGTTTACAGACGGACTATACGAGGCTTGGTCGTGTTGCAGGTGGACTGGGCCTACCTGACCGAGCCAGACGGGCGGTCGTGTCTGGCGTTCAAGGGCGGGCGCTGCCCGATGCCGCGCGGCAAGGCTCTGGGCGGCACCAGCGCGCTCCACGCCATGATCCACATCCGCGGCAGCCCTCAGGACTACGACGCCTGGGCCGCGCTGGGCAACGACGGCTGGGCATACCGGGACGTCCTCCCGTTCTTCAAGAAGCTGGAGGCCTTCGACGAGAAGGAGCTGAAGAGGAGGCCGCACACCGAGTCCGTCCACGGCCGCGATGGTGCCATCCGGGCTACAAAGTCAGAGTCCCCACTTTCCTACACGGTCGCTCTGGAAGAGGCAGCCCGAGAGCTGGGGTTCAAAATTATCCAGGACTACAGTGCCGAGCCGAACCTGGGGTTCGGACACGTACCTTGCAACATCGAGAACGGCACCAGGTGGAGTGCCGCTCGAGGGTACCTAGCGCCAGCCAAGGATAGGAAGAACCTGCACGTCGCCAAGTCCGCGTACGCGACGAAGGTGCTCGTCGATCCTAAGACAAAGGCGGCGTATGGTGTACAGTTTATAAAAAACGGCGAGGTGAAGGAAGTTAGAGCTAAGAAGGAGGTTATCGTTTCGGCAGGAGCTATCGACACCCCTCACATACTGATGCACTCGGGAATAGGACCAAAGGACCACCTGGAGGAGTTCGGCATAACTGTAATAAAGGATCTGAAAGTCGGATACAATCTACAGGATCACCAGGTTTACCCTGGGCTCTACTACACGAGGGAGCCTCCGCCGAAGAAGTCGCTCGAGGGCGCGGCCTTCGAGTACCTGTTGAACAGGACGGGGTTCTTGTCGGCCAGCAGGACCAGCACGTTTACAGGATTCGTCCGGACGGATCGGGCGCCTCCCAACCGAGTCGGGCTCCCGGAGTTGGACTCGCCGAGCTACCCGGACGTGCAGATGCACTACTCGTACGTGGAGAGAGGACAGTCGGGCGCGCTGGCCGAGTTCTACAACTACGGGGAGGAGGCGGCGGCGGCCCTGGCGCGGCTGACGGAGCGCGACGACGCGCTGCTGGCGATGCCGACGCTGCTGGCGCCGACGAGCCGCGGCCGCGTGCGTCTGGCCGGCGCCGACCCGCGCCTGCGGCCGCTCGTCGAGGCGGGCTACTACGCCGACCCGCGCGACCTCGACAACCACGTGGCCGGCGTCGCGTTCGCGCACCGCGTGGGCGCCACGCGGGCGATGCGCGCCGCCGGCTACTCGGTGCGCGACCTGCCGCTGGCGGCGTGCGCCGACCGGCCGCCGCTGACGGAGGACTACTGGCGCTGCGCGCTGCCGCACCTCGCGACGACGCTCTTCCACCCGGTGGGCACCGCCAAGATGGGGCCGGCCGGCGACGCCGACGCCGTCGTCGACCCGCAGCTGCGCGTCCACGGTGTGCGCAACCTGCGCGTGGCCGACGCGTCCGTCATGCCGCTGATCGTGCGCTGCAACACCAACGTGCCGGCCATCATGATCGGCGAGAAGTGCGCCCACATGGTCGCCCAGCACTGGCGCCGCCGCGACGACGCTCACCCTCTCAAGGAGGAGCTGTGAAGGGACAACCTTTCCCGTATGCCAGTCAAGATAACCGTTTCACGTAATTTCGTCCTCATCAGACCATATTCGTAGTGACACAGTAACCTATCTTACAGCTAATCTATAGCGTGTTTCATATTTCATGTTACACATTTCTAAAGGTTGTAAGAGGCACTTAAGGAGATCAGTTTTTACATAGGAACTCATGTTCTGAAACGTAATACGAAGACACTACAGAGCGTCAAAGTTAGTAGGTGCCGGTGTCTATACAGGGTGCTACAAAAAGGTACGGCCGAACTTTCAGGAAACATTCCTCACACAAAGAAAGGAAATATGCTATGTGGATATGTGCCCGGAAACGCTTACTTTCCATGTTAGAGCTCATTTTATTACTTCTCATCAAATCACATTAATCGTGGAATGGAAACACACAGCAACAGAACATACCAGCGTGACTTCAAACACTTTGTTACAGGAAACGTTCAAAAGTCCACCGTTAGCGAGGATACATGCATCCACCCTCCGTCGCATGGAATCCCTGATGCGCTGATGCAGCCCTGGAGAATGGCGTATTGTGTCACAGCCGTCCACAATACGAGCACGAAGAGTCTCAACATTTGGTACCGGGGTTGCGTAGACAAGAGCTTTCAAATGCCCCCATAAATGAAAGTCGAGAGGGTTGAGGCCAGGAGAGCGTGGAGGCCATGGAATTGGTCCGCCTCTACCAATCCATCGGTCACCGAATCTGTTGTTGAGAAGCGTACGAACACTTCGACTGAAATGTGCAGGAGCTCCATCGTGCATGAACCACATGTTGTGTCGTACTTGTAAAGGCACATATTCTAGCAGCACTGGTAGAGTATCCCGTATGAAATCATGATAACGTGCTCTATTGAGCGTAGGTGGAACGAAACTAAAATGAGCTCTAACATGGAAAGTAAGCGTTGCCGGACACATGTCCACATAACATCTTTCCTTTATTTGTGTGTGAGGAATGTTTCCTGAAAGTTTGGCCGTACCTTTTTGTAGCACCCTGTATACAGGATGAAAAGTATTTAAACCGACAAACTCTGGGAGGTTGTAGGGGACATCAAAACAAATATTTTTCCCTAATGTCATTTTTCCCAATGAGGAGTATTTAAACCAGTAGAGGAAGATTTCTCTGGCGGCAAATTAATTAAACCAACAAACACTTTTCCATTTTTTTTATGACCAAGAGACAACACATTAACACAGCCCAGTTTCAATTACAGTAGATTTTCAAAAATGCCTCCATTGACACGTAAACAAAGGTTACACCGTCGGATCATGTTCTGTCTGACACGGGCAAAAAGCCCCAGGAGTATCCTGAATTGTTCCTGCTGCTGCTACTATCCGGGCAACCAGATCCTCTTCTGATGCTACAGGGGTTGCGTAAACAAGATTGCGCATCTCTCACCACACAAAAAAGTCCAGAGGGGACATACCTGGGGACTGAGCAGGCCGTGGTACAGGACCACCTCTGGCAATCCACGTTTCTGGGAACCGTCGGTCTAGGAATCGACGCACACGACGACTGAGATGTGCCGGCGCCCCGTCGTCTTGGAACCACATTCGTTGTCTTGTAGGGAGCGGGACGTCTTCCAGCAATTCTGTCAACGCTCTGGCGAGAAAATTGTAATAGTGCCTGCCATTTAATGGCCCAGGTAGCGGATAAGGCCGAATTAAATAGTCCCCAACAACACCGACCCAAACATTAACGAAGAACCGCACTTGATGGGCGCTAGTAACTGTGGCATGTGGGTTATATCCTCACTCCAAACATGCGAATTGTGCATGTTGAAGACTCCATCAAGCCCGAACTTTGCTTCATTGGTAAACAACACAGAGGATGGAAATGTAGGATGCATTTCACAGTGTCCCAGGTACCACTGCGAAAACTGTGCTCTGGGTGGATAATCAACTGGTTCCAGGTTGTGGACACGCTGTAAGTGAAATGGACGTAACAATTGCTCTCGAAGGACTGTTCTTACATTCGTCTGATTCGTCACCATGTTACGTGCAACTGCACGAGTGCTGATTGAAGGATCCCGCTCCACATGCTGCAAGACAGCTTCCTCAAATTGCAACGTTCTTACCGTGCGACGGCGTCCCAGTCCAGGTAATCTGCTAAATGACCCGGTCTCACGCAGACGTTGGTATACAGCAGCAAAGGTCGTATGATGCGGGATACGGCGATTAGGATATTGTTGTTGATAAACCCACTGTGCAGCTCGTCCGTTGTGGTGCGCTACGTAGTACCCACCAACCACATCAGTGTACCCACTCCAGGTGTATCGCTCCATTAGTAAACAGAGACAATCCACTAATACACTGGTGGACAGCAGTTGCCTACAACTGAAGAACGTAATACGCCCTCTAACAACTGAAGATCGTAATACGGCCTCTAACAACTGAAGAGCGTAATACGGCGTACACCAGTTTAAATACTCCTCATAGGAAAAAATGACATTAGGGAAAAATATTTGTTTTGATGTCCCCTACAACCTCCTTGAGTTTTTCGGTTTAAATACTTTTCACCTTGTAAGCGTGCATATACAGGGTGATCACGTGATGATGTTACAAACTTTCTAGGATGATGGAGAAGGATTAATGTATCAATTTGAGGTAAGGGCCTCTGTTGGTTGGTTGATTTGGGGAAAGGGGACCAAACAACGAGGTCATCGGTCCCAAGCAAGGGAGTCGAAATTTACAAGCGAAAACCGTTCTGATACGTCTGACAGTGGAACATATGTTTCGGTACCGTTGCTGTTAAGATTGTAGGGTAGTCAGCTTTCAGAGGTGGTAGTATGGACCAAAACAAGAAAAAAAGTCCATTAAACATGGGCTCTAAAACGCATACCTTAAGAGCTATGAGCACTTGTTGAATAGATGTACTGGGACAGAATCAGGGTATCGTATACCGTATCCTATACTTGAGACGAATCCAGAAAGTTTATTAATTTGTGAATCAGACTTAACCAGGGGTTGAATTAAATTGTGCCTCCATATGAAAGCACATTTTCTGTTTTTCACCAACACGGAGGACCATCCTACAATCGCCCTTTTGTATTATTTTGTATTTCTGATATGTGGAGTTCAAAATCAAATACACCTCTCCCGAAGCAGTTCGATGCAACTCTCAAAAATTCTGGAGAAAATAGACTTGTAAATTTTCCGGCCTTGCTTAAGATACTAAACTAATATAGAATGTTTTGACGAACAGTGTGTCTCTCTAGTTGCGTGCTTGTTCGCTGCATGGAGACCTGGGTTCGATTCATGGTAGATTGGAATTTTTAAAGAAAGGCACACGTTCTATGAGCATTTTACGTGAAGCATAGAATGAAAAATGGTAGAAATAATACAGTTTGTAAATTTTTTTCACTATACAGTCTTGATTAACAATCTTGTATAAAAGACCCGTTACTAAGAATTTTAATGAAAACTGTAAGTTTGTGTGTAGTATATAGTTAGAAATAAGGAGACTTGGATCTTTCATAAAAATGTCTATTAGATGTGTTAATTACCACATATTTCATATATTTAATATTTAAATGACGTAGGTATTCCAACTGAATACAAAAAGCGAAAAAAATAGTAACCAAAATGAGACTCTATACATTTCTTCTTTTGTACTGTAGTTGTCAGTTCATTTATTTTCAAGAACTGATGCAGTCGCACCGGCCAGTTCGAGAAGTATGTCGATAACGTATCTCGCAAAATTTGGTGTTCTTCTTTTGTTTTCGATTTCACCAAACATAGACGAACGGACTAGTAGCGATATATAAGCGCTTCTGCTTTTTGACGAAAGTGAGATTATGTGACAATGATTGTCTAGAAAACTTACGTATATAAGCGGCTGTGTGCAAATTCGTATCTCTAACATCTTTGCATTTCCGGTGTGCCTTCTACTCAAATACACGGAGCAAACAGCTATCAAACGTGTGATTGACTGCCGACGGATTTCTGACCGGCAATTAATCACAGAGACATTTTAAACGCGGATTAACCGCAGTCACAGGACCTTGATTATTTTACTGGACTCAGCTACGGGTGTCTCTCCAAACAGTCGTCATGTGCCTTTCCTTTGTGTTTCAGGAGATATTTGCAATTTTGTTATTGCTCGAGTCGCCCCAAATAAGTACTGCTCGTCACAAGCTTCTTGCAAACGCTCAGTGGCAACGGAAAGCGTCAGTTTGTTTCCAATTATAAGCAAAATGATGTACCAAGCGGAATTGTTTCTGCCCACGCGACAGAGCGATACCAAATCAGCCTAGTGCGATATTCGTTTTATCGATATGTGTTACCGTAATAGTGGCAGTAAACAGAAAGAATAGTCAGTAGGAAAAAAAAAACAGATCTCATATATATATGTGACTGGGAAATTGACAATGTTTCTTTGTTTCTGTAAGATGGGAACTGTGTAACTATGAGTATGTTTGAACGTGTCGGACTGTGTCGGAGACCAGTATTCTTGAAATAATAAACAGCTTTCGACTCAGTGGTACAAGGGAAGAGTTGTCTTTCTTTTATGTTCAATCTGACGCCATAGGGGGTGTATGAAATTCCATTTTCACAGACCAGTAACATTAACTGGTCCTGAAGACAGAGCGCTGCTGTTCTGTCACTAGATAAGTTCAGTAATTTTTATCGTCAATAACGTTCGACGCGCTCAATGTATTCCTAGTATTAGTTATCAAACGTAAGGCCTTCACATTTTGTACCTGGGTTGTGACTCAACCGTTCAATATTTGCAGAAAGTCATATTTATGTACCACCAAGAGCTGCTGATAAAATAAAATTTTATTTTCTATCTGTTTCGATTTGTGTCACAAATATTAATAATTCATTTAGCTTTGGGCCGCATGAATCTGTGAAGAAAACAGAGAACACTCCTGTTACTAGCCGGCCACGGTGACAGAGCGGTTCTGGGCGCTCCAGTTCGGAACCACGCTGCTGCTACGGTCGCAGGTGCGAATCCTGCCTCGGGCATGGATGTGTGTGATGTCCTTAGGTTTAAGTAGTTCTAAGTCTAGGGGACTGATGACCTCAGATGTTGAGTCCCATAGTGCTGAGAGCCATTTGAACCATCTGAACTCCTGTTACTCGACTCTGCTGTAAATATCGACAGCTTAAAATGTTCAGCATACTATATCTTTGCATCGACTTGTAAAAAGTAGGGCTGGGCAAACGATACTAGAGCTCGAAAGGGCTCGACATTGCCCGTACACCGCAGCGTTCGATACCGTATCGAGATTTTTCGAACAACCACTTGACATTTGATGATGGCTCTGAGCACTATGGGACTCAACTGCTGAGGTCATTAGTCCCCTAGAACTTAGAACTAGTTAAACCTAACTAACCTAAAGACATCACAAACATCCATGCCCGAGGCAGGATTCGAACCTGCGACCGTAGCGGTCTTGCGGTTCCAGACTGCAGCGCCGTTAACCGCACGGCCACTTCGGCCGGCTTGACATTTGACTCGTGCGGTGCGAGTGCAAGGGATACGCTAGAAACAATGATTTATCCACAACCATAAGCTATGGCTCTGCTTGAAATTCTACAGTTTCGTGAAATACTGGAAGAAATAGTACTATACATCTTCCTTTGATCCACTTTCCTCATTTTCTAACACTTCATGTTCTGAAACTTCCTGGCAGATTAAACCTGTGTGCCCGACCGAGACTCGAACTCGGGACCTTTGCCTTTCGCGGGCAAGTGCTCTACCATCTGAGCTACCGAAGCACGACTCACGCCCGGTCCTCACAGCTTTACTTCTGCCAGTATCTCGTCTCCTACCTTCTAAACTTTACAGAAGCTCTCATGCATTGGAAGGTAGGAGACGAGATACTGGCAGAAGTAAAGCTGTGAGGACCGGCCGTGAGTCGTGCTTCGGTAGCTCAGATGGTAGAGCACTTGCCCGGGAAAGGCAAAGGTCCCGAGTTCGAGTCTCGGTCGGGCACACAGTTTTAATCAGCCAGGAAGTTTCATATCAGCGCACACTCCGCTGCAGAGTGAAAATCTCATTCTGGAAACTTCATGTTCTGTTCCTGAATCATGTCCGCTATCAAGTATACAATCATCTCTTCAGTGTATGACTGAACTTCACACAAACAAGTGATCAAATTCATGTCCTAAGTAAAGAAGAGCAATAAGATTAAGTTTCCAGAGCGAGAGCAAGAAATATATACTACTCGTAAATAAGGTTTTCTCTGAAAATTATTTCCATCTGTTGGTTCATGGCCGGCCGCAGTGGCCGAGCGGTTCCAGGCGCTTCAGTCCGGAACCGCGCAACTTCTAAGGTCTCAGGTTCGAATCCTGCCTCGGGCATGGATGTGTGTGATGTCCTTAGGTTAGTTAGGTTTAAGTAGTTCTAAGTTCTAGGGGATTGATGACCTCAGATGTTAAGTCCCATAGTACTCGGAACCATTTGAACCATTTTGTTGCTTCATGAGCCCACTCGTTTAGTAAATGCTTGTGAAAACACACTTGACCTCTTAGCAACAAATAATCCTGAGCTAATAATGACAATCAACACGGATACAGGGATTAGTGAACACAGGGTCGTCGTAGTAGTAGTGAGGCTGAAAGTTAAAACTCTCAAATCGCCCAAAAATAAACGAAAAATATTCATAGTTAAAAAAACAGATAAAAATTCGCTTGACGCCTTCCTGAGAGACAATCTCCAATCCTTCCAAATTAACAATGTGCTGGTAAGAGTAGACTAGATGTGGCTTGAATTCAAAGAAATAGTATCGTCAGCAATTGAGAGATTTATACCAAATAAACTAACAAGCGACGGAGCTGATCCCCCTCGGCATACAAAACGGGTCAGAACACTGTTGCAGAAACAACGAAAAAAGCATGCCAAATTTAAACGTACACAAAATCTCCAAGATTGGCTGTATTTTAAAGAACCTTGAAATTTAGCGCGGACTTCAATGCGAGATGCTTATACTAGTTCCCAGCACGAAACTTCTACTCGAAACCTGGCAGAAAATCCAAAGAGATTCTCGTCGTGCATAAATTATATTAGCGGCAAGACACGATCAATGTCTTCTCTACGCGATAGCTATGGAAATACTATCGATGAAAGTGCTGCTAAAGCAGAGTTACTAAACACGGCCTTCCGAAATTCCTTCACCAAAGAAGAGGAAATAAATATTCTAGAATTCGAATAGAGAACAGCTGCCAACATGAGTAACTTAGAAGTAGATATCCTCGGAGTAGTGAAGCAACTTAAATTACTTAATAAAAGCAAGTTTTCCGATGCAGACTGTATGCCAATTAGGTTCCTTTCAGAGTATGCTGATGCTCTAGCTCCATACTTAAAGCTCATATACAACCGTTCACTCGACGAGAGATCCGCACCTAAGATCTGGGAAGCTTCGCAGATCACACCAATATTCAAGAAAGGTAGTAGGAGTAATCCACTAAATTACAGGCCCGTATCATTAACGCTAGAGGATTTTGGAACATATATTGTGTTCGAACATTATGAATTACCTCGAAGAAAACGGTCTATTGTCACACAGTCAACATGAATTTAGAAAACATCGTTCTTAAGAACCACAACTAGCTCTTTACTCACATGAAGTGTGAGTCCTAGTGGCAAGGGATTTCAAATTGATTCCGTATTTCTGGATTTCCAAAAGGCTTTTGACACTGTACCACACAAGCGACTTGCAGTCAGATTGCATTGTCATGGAACATCGTCTCAATTAGTCCTGTCAGACAGCTCACAGTTCATAGTATTTGACGGAAAGTCATCGAGTAAAACAGAAGTTCCCCAAGGTAGTGTTATAGGCCCTTTGCTGTTTCTTATCTATAAAAATGATTTAGGACACAATCCGAGGACAAGTCTTCGGTTGTTTTCACATCATGTTGTCGTATATCGCCTAGTACAGTCAACAAAAGATCAAAACAAATTAGAAAACGATTTAGAGAAGATACCTGTACAGTTAGAAAATTAGCAACTTACCCCAAATAATGAAAAGTGTGAGGTCATTCACATGAGTGCTAAAAGGAATCCGTTGAACTTCGGTTACACGATAAATTAGTCAAATCTAGAGGTCGTAATTACAGTCACGAACAATTTAAACTGGGGAGCACAAATAGAAAATGTGGGACGGGCGAAGCAAAGAGTGCGTTTTATTGCAGAACACTTAGCAGCTTGCCTACACTACACTTGTCGGTCCTCTTTCGGAGTACTGCTGCACGATGAGGGATCCTCACCAGATGGGATTAACGGAGTACATTGAGGAAGTTGAAAGAAGGGCAGCACGTTTTGCATTACCGAGAAATAGGGGGGAGAGTGTTACTGACATTATAGACGTTTTGGTGTGGACATAATTGAAACAAAAGCGTTTTTCGATGCGGTGTAATCTTCTCATGAAATTTCAATCATCAACTTTCTCCTCCGAACGCAAAAATATTTTGTTGACGCCGAACTACATAGGGATGATCGACCATCATAACAAAATAAGGGAAATCAGAGCTCGCACGGAAAGATATAGACGTTCGTTTATTCCGCGCGCTGTTCGAGACTGGAATAGAAAACTATTATGAACGTGGTTCGATGAACCTTCTACCAAGCACTTAAGTGTGATATTCAGAGTATCCATGTAGATGTATATGTAGATGTGGGTGACATGAGTGATCGACTAAGCTCTCGGTGTAGTATGCCACGGAATGAAATTTTTTTGACTAACTATGAACTGAAACGAAATCTTCTGTGTGCAAAGGATTGAAACTATAGATGCGTTGGATGGATGTTGCTTGTAATGTCGATAGTCCGTTGATTCTGAGTTAAGGAGAAAACTGCGGATGAGATTTGCTGGCTGTCCGTAAAGATTAGCTGTGGTATTTCTGCTAATGAGCTCACTCTGCTGATGTTGCCGCTGCTGCTTATGCTACGTCGTTCGGTGATAAATCACCCAACGTGACTGCAACTTAATGTGGGAGCTGGGGTAAGGTACTGATGTAAAACTGACATTGCAGGTAGTTTAACATTCCAACTGATGTTGGGCGGCGTAGATACAACACATTGGGAATGGCTGAAGGCACTGGTGGCGGCTTCTTCCAGTAAGCTACATTTACATTTGGCCCCAACACCACCTCATACTCAAAGAAGGGTCCATGAACTTTAATTCCAACATTTTCCAAAGGCTAGTTCAAAAAGGCTGAGAGGAATTTACTAGATTATTTCTTCTACGTGAATGAAATAAGGAACTTGAAGCAGCTTGCTCTGTGCTAAAATGTAAATTAATGCGGATGAGTAGAAACAACAGTGTTACAGTGTTAGAAGAAAGTGTTAGTGGTGTGCTGCCAGACGCAGTCTCATTGATTAAATATCCCGGTGTAACGTTACAAAGCGAGATGAAATGGAACAAGCAGGTAAGGTCGTGTATACGGAAGGCAAATGGTCGAGATCGGTTTATTAGGAGGATCGTCGGGAAATGCAGCCCATCTATAAAGGAAACCGCGTACAGAGCTCTTGTGTGACCCATTCTTGAACACTGCTCGAGTTTTCAGGATCCCCACCATCACAGGTTGAAGGAAGACAAGCAAGTAATTCTGAGGAATGCTGCTAGATTTGTTAGCGGTAAGTTCGATGAACACGCGAGTACTACGGAGGTGCTTCGTGAACTCAAGTGGGACCCTCTGGAGGAAAGACGTCATTCTTTTCGTGAAACACTAATGAGAAACTTAAAAATAGGTATTTGCGCCACAGTGCTGAAAGGTCCTACCGCTACCAACACATATCTCCCGTAAGGACCACGAAGACAAGACAAATCAGAGTACACGTGGTCTAGGGATAGCGACTTTGATTAGTTATCAAAGCGTCCTCGGTCCCGGGTTCGAACTCTGCCACTGCTTGCATCTTGAATAAAATTCTTCAACAATGGCGGCCGATGACTTCTAGCATAACAATGACACTCATCCTGCCAGCGACCTTGTCAAACACGGCGGAGGTGCGGGCAGAGATTCAGTGCACTCTCTTATCCTCGGAGTGAGAAACTGCCCTTAAAGGCGGAAGAATCAGCAATGATATGAGGATGCAGAAGGCAATGGAACTACTGCATTAAAGACGCGTAACGTGTATCTACAGGACATGTGGCCTGGAACTGAAAAAGTGTCATGATAATAATCTCTCCATTCGCAAAAGATTCCGGACCAGTCCACCATTCGGATTTCCTGGAGGGGACTGTAAACGGGAGGGAACCATGAAAAAAAGTTTGAATAAACAAAAAAGGATAACGTTCTACGAGGTGGGACGTGGATGGCAGAAGATCGAATGTGGTAGAAAATCTAAAAAGCGAAATGCTAAGGCAATGGTCAATGGTCAGTGAAGTGAAACGGAAAGAGGGCAAGGATTTCTGGTCAGATGACTATAGGGTAATATCAACAGCAGCAGAAAATGGTATATCGACAGTGGAATTCGTTATGAACAGGAAGGTAGGGCAGGTAGTGAATTACTGTGAACATTTCAGTGATAGGATTGTTCTCACCAGAATCGACAACAAACCAACACCTATAACAATATTTTAGTTATACATGCCAACGTCGCAAGAAGAAGATGAAGAAAAAGAGAAAAACTATGTGAGGATATTGAACGGGTAATCCAGTACGTAAAGAGAGATAAAAATCTAATACCCATGGGGGATTGGAATGCGGCTGTAAGGGAAGGAGTAGAAGAAAGGGTAATGGAACACCCTGGGGTTGGTACTAGGGATGAGAGAGGAGAACGACTGATTGAATTCTGTAATAAATGCGCCTTTTTGCCAGTGCTAGTCTGCTTTTGATGTCCTTGCTCCGTCAGCCATTGGTTATTTCGCTGTCTAGGTAGCAGAATTCCTTAACTTCATCTACTTCCTGACGATCAATCCTGATGTTAACGTTCTCGCTCTTCTCGTTTCTGCTATTTCTCATACCTTTTTTCTTTCGACGATTTATTCTCAATCCACATAATGTACTCATTAGACTCTCCATTTCGTTCACCAGATCATGTAATTCTTCTTCACTTTCACTTAGGATGGCAATGTCATCAGTGAATCGTTTCATTGAGACCCTTTCACCTTGAATTTTAATTCCACTTCTGAACCTTCCTTTTACTTCCTTCATAGCTTCATCGATGTACAGATTGAACAGTAAGGACGAAAGACTACATCCCTGTCTTACATCCGTTTTAATTAGAGCGTTTCGTTCTTGGTCGTTCACTCTTATTATTCCCTCTTGGTTCTTGTACATATTGTGTATTACTCGTCTCTCCCTACAGCTTACCCCTGTTTTTTCTCAGAATTTTGAACATCTTGCACCATTTTACATTGACGAGCGCTTTTTCGAGGTCGACAAATCCTATGAACGAGTCTTGATTTTTCTTTAGTCTTGCTTCCATTACCAATCGCAACGTCAGAATTGCCTCTGTGGTCCTTTACCTTTCCTACAGCCAAACTCATCTAACACATCTTCAATTTTCTTTTCCACTCTTTTGTATTTATTCTTGTTAGCAACTTGAAAGCATGAGTTGTTAAGCTGATTGTGCGATAATTCTCGCACTTGTTACCGCTTTCAGTCTTCGGAATTGTTTGGACGATATTTTTCTGAAAGTCAGAGGTTATATTGCCAAACTCATACATTCTACACACCAACGTGAATAGTCATTCTGTTGCCGCTTCCTCTAATGATTTTAGAAATTCTGATGAAATGTTATCTAGGGACTATCCCTTCTGCCTCATTTCTTAGGTCCTCCAAAGCTCTCTTAAATTCTGATTCTAATACTGGATTCCCCGTCTCTTCTAAATCGACTCCTGTTTCTTCTTCTATCACACCAGACAAATCTTCCTCCTTATAGAGGTCTTCAGTGCTCACTTTCCACCTACCCGCTATCTTCTCTGGATTTAACAACGCAATCCCTGTTGCACTCTTAATGTTACCATCCATGCTTTTAGTTTCATCGAAGGTTGTTTACACTTTCCTTTACGCTGAGTCAGTCCTCCCGACAATCATTTCTTTTTCGATTTCCACACATTTTTCATGCAGCCATTTCGTCTTAGTTTCCCTGCAATTCCTATTTTTTCACTCCTCGGCAATTTATGTATCTGTATTCCTGAGTTTCCCTGAACATTTTTGTACTTCCTTCTTTTGTCCATCAACTGAAGTATTTCTTCCTTTACCCATGGTTTCTTCGCGGTTGTCTTCTTTGTATCTATGTTTTTCTTTCCAACATCTGTGATTGTTCTTTATAGAGATGTCCATTGGTCTTCAAATGTACTGCCTACTGAGCTACTCCTTACTGCTCTATCTATAACCTTGGAGAACTTCAAGCGTATCTCGTGGTTCCTTAGTATTTCTGTATTCCACTTATTTGACAGTGTCTAGCAAGAAAATTAGGATTGTGTCAGTATATTCGCACTGTGAAGGGACAGATCAAGATAAGATGGATAGTTTTTATGAGGCACTCAGTGATGTAGTTGTTAGAGTAAGGGACAAGGACAGTGTTCTGCTCATGGGTGATTTTAATGCCAGGATTGGAAATCGAACAGAAGGGTATGAAAAGGTTATGGGTAAATTTGGAGAGGATATGGAGGCCAACATGAACGGGAAACAACTCTTGGATTTCTGTGCCAGTATGGGCTTAGTAATCACAAACTCCTTTTTTTAAACATAAGAACATTCACCGGTATACTTGGGAAGGCAGGGGAACCAGATCTGTCATTGACTATATAATAACAGATCAGGAATTCAGGAAGGCTGTGAGGGACACACGTGTATTCAGGGGATTCTTTGATGACACTGATCATTATTTAATCTGCAGTGAATTTGGGATTGTGAGGCCGAAGGTGCAGGAGGTCAGGTCCATATGTAGGAGGATAAGAGTGGAGAAACTTCAGGATAAGGAAATCAGGCACAAGTAGATAGCAGCGATCTCAGAAAGGTACCAGATAGTTGAATGTAGTCAATCACAGTCATTGGAAGAGGAATGGACTAGGTACAGGGACACAGTACTAGAAGTGGCTAAAGAATGTTTTGGAACAGTTGTGTGTAAAAGTAGGATGAAGCAAACAGCTTGGTGGAATGACACAGTCAAGGAAGCCTGTAAAAGGAAAAAGAAGGCGTATAAAAAATGGCTACATACTAGAACTCAGGTAGACAGAGAAAGTTATGTTGAAGAAAGAAACGAAGCCAAACAGATGATTACAGCATCCAAGAAGAAATCTTGGGAAGACTTTGGAAACAGGTTGGAGACTATGAGTCAAGCTGCTGGAAAACCATTCTGGAGTGTAATTAGCATTCTTCGAAAGGGAGGTAAGAAGACAAGTATTTTGGACAGGTCAGGAAAACTGCTGGTGAATCCTGTGGATGCCTTGGGCAGATGGAGGGAATATTTTGAAGAGTTGCTCAATGTAGGTGAAAATACGATCAGTAATGTTTCAGATTTCGAGGTAGAATGGGATAGGAATGATGATGGAAATAGGATTACATTTGAGGAAGTGGAGAAAATGGTCAATAGATTGCAGTGCAATAAAGCAGCTGGGGTGGATGAAATTAAGTCGGAACTCATCAAATACAGAGGAATGTCAGGTCTTAAATGGCTACACAGGATAATTGAAATGGCGTGGGAGTTGTGACAGGTTCCATCAGACTGGACTAAAGCAGTAATCACACCAATCTTTAAACATGGAAACAGAAAAGAATGTAACAACTACAGAGGTATCTCTTTAATCAGCGTTGTGGGTAAAATCTTCTCAGGTATTGTTGAAAGGAAAGTGCGAGTATTAGTTGAGGACAAATTGGATGAAAATCAGTGTGGGTTTAGGCCTCTTAGAGGTTGTCAGGACCAGATCTTTAGCTTACGGCAAATAATGGAGAAATGTTAAGAGTGGAACAGGGAATTGTATCTATGCTTTATAGATCTAGAAAAGGCATATGACCGGGTTCCTAGGAGGAAGTTATTGTCTGTTCTACGAGATTATGGAATAGGAGGCAAACTTTTGCAACCAATTAAAGGTCTTTACATGGATAGTCAGGCAGCAGTTAGAGTTGACGGTAAATTGAGTTCATGGTTCAGAGTAGTTTCAGGGGTAAGACAAGGCTGCAACCTGTCTCCACTGTTGTTCATATTATTTATGGATCATATGTTGAAAACAATAGACTGGCTGGGTGAGATTAAGATATGTGAACACAAAATAAGCAGTCTTGCATATGCAGATGACTTAGTTGTGATGGCAGATTCGATTGAAAGTTTGCAAAGTAATATCTCAGAGCTAGATTAGAAATGTAAGGACTATGGTATTAAGTTAGCATCTCCAAAACGAAAGTAATGTCAGTGGGAAGGAAATATAAACGGATTGAGTGCCAAATAGGAGGGACAAAGTTAGAACAGGTGGACGGTTTCAAGTACTTAGGATGCATATTCTCACAGGATGGCAACATAGTGAAAGAACTGGAAGCGAGGTGTAGCAAAGCTAATGCAGTGAGCGCTCAGCTACGATCTACTCTCTTCTGCAAGAAGGAAGTCAGTACCAAGATTAAGTTATCTGTGCACCGTTCAATCTTTCGACCAACTTTGTTGTATGGGAGCGAAAGCTGGGTTGATTCAGGTTACCTTATCAACAAGGTTGAGGTTACGGATATGAAAGCAGCTAGGATGATTGCAGGTACTAGTAGATGGGAACAATGGCAGGAGGGTGTCCACAAAGAGGAAATCAAAGAAAAACTGGGAATTAACTCTATAGATGTAGCAGTCAGGGCGAACAGGCTTAGATGGTGGGCTCATGTTACACGCATGGGAGAAGCAAGGTTACCTAAGAGACTCATGGGTTCAGCAGTAGAGGGTAGGAGGAGTCGGGGCAGACCAAGGAGAAGGTACTTGGATTCGGTTAAGAATGATTTTGAAGTAATAGGTTTAACATCAGAAGAGGCACCAATGTTAGCACTGAATAGGGGACCATGGAGGAATTTTACGAGGGGGCTATGCTCCAGACTGAACGCTGAAAGGCATAATCAGTCTTAAATGATGATGATGATGATGATGATGATGACTTATTTGAGTACTGATTCTTCCTGACTAGTCTCTTAAACTTCAGCCTACTCTTCATCACTATTACGTTATGACCTGAGTCTGTGTCTGCTCCTGGGTAAGCCTTACAGTCCAGTATCTGTCTGACCATAATGTAATCTAACCGAAATCTTCCCGGTGTCGCCCGGCCTTTTGCAGTATGCCTCCTTCTCTTGTAATTTTTGAACAGAGTATTCGCTGTTACCAGCTGAAATTTATTACCGAACTCAATTGTTTGTCTCCTCTCTCATTCCTTGTCCCAAGTCCATATTCTCCTGTAACCTTTTCTTCTACTCCTTCACCTACAACTGTATTCCAGTCCACCATGACTATTTGATTTTCATCTCCCTTTATGTATTATATTACCTTTTAATATCCTTATATTCTTTCTCTATCTCTTCATCTTCAGCTTGCGACGTCGGCATGTGTACCTGAACTATCGTTGTCGGTGTTGGTTTGCTGTCGATTCTGATAAGAATAACCCAATCACTAAACTGTTCACAGTAACACACTCGTTGCCGTACCTTCCCATTTATAACGAATCCTACTCCCGTTATACCATTTTGGGCTGCTGTTGATATTATCCTGCTGATATTACCCTATATTCATCTGACCAGAATTCCTTGTCTTCCTTCCATTAGACTTCACTGACATCTACCATATCTAGATTGAGCCTTACCGTTTCACCATTCAGGTTTTCTAGCTTTCCTACCACGTTCAGGCTTCTGACATTCCACGTCACGACTCGTCGAACATTATCCATTCGTTGATTATTCAATCATTTTCTCATGGTCACCTCCCCCTTGGTAGTCCCCTCCCAGAGATCCGAATGGGGGCTATTGCCGAATCTTTTGCCAATGGTGAGATCATCATGACCCGTTTTCAATTATAAGCCACATGTCCTGTGGATACATGTTACTTGTCTTTAATGCAGTGGTTTCCATTGCCTTCTGCATCCTCACGCCGTTGATAATTGCTCGTTCTTTCGCCTTAGGGGTAATTTCCCACCACAAGGGCAAGAGAGTGCCCTGAATCTCCGTCCGCTCCTCGCCCTCTTTGACAAGGCCGTTGACAGAATGAGGGTGACTTCTCTTGGCGGAAGTCTTCGGCCGCCAATACTGAGTATTAATCAGAATTTAAGCAGCTGCGGGTTTAGAATCCGGGACCGACGACATTTTGTTTGTTACTCAAAGACGCTATCCAGAGACCACGGGTATCGCACCTGGAAGACACTTGTCAGGAGGAAACAATGCGCAAATTAATGGGACATGTAAGTAATATCGAATCGAGAGATACGCTTGAAGATCTCTGAGGCTATAGATACCGCGATATGGAATAGCTCAGTAGCCAGTATAGGTGAAGAGGAATAGACTTCATTAAAAAGGGCAATCACAAAAGTTGGAAAGAAAAACATACGTATAAAGAAGGTAACTCTGGGGAACAAAAGAAATACTTCAGTCGATCGACGAAAGAATGAAGTACAAAAATGTGCAGGGAAATTCCCGAATACAGAAATACAAGTCACTCAGGAATTAAGTAAATAGGAATTGCGGGGAAGCTAACACGAAATGGCTAGAAGAAAATTGTGAGGAACCGAAAAAGAAATGATTGTTGGGAGGACTGACTCAGCATACAGAAAAATCAAAACAGCTTTGCGTGAAATTACAAACAATGGTGGTAACATTAATATTGAAAGGGAATCCCACTCTTAATTGCAGAGGAGAGAGCGGATAGGCGGAGAAAGTCGATTGAAGGCTTCTATGAAGAATAAGATTTGTCTGATGTGATAGATGGAGAAATAGAACCGATCGGTAAGAGATAGGGGATCCAGAAATAGAATCAGAATTTTGAACAGCTCTGGAAGGCATAAAACCAAATAAGGCAGAAGGAACAGAACCATTTTATAGGAATTTCTAAAATTATTTGGGGTAGTGTCAACAGAACGATTATGCACGTTGATGTGTGAATGTATGAGACTTGCGACATACCATCAGACTTTCGGAGAAACATCACCCACACAATTCCGAAGAATGCAAGCCCGACAAGTGCGAGAGTTTTCGCACAATCAACTTGATAGCTCATGCATCCAATAATTTTTCGGACATTTTCATGGAGACCAGCGGTCTAGAAAATGGACACAAACAATCTCGACCACAGAAACATTTATTTTGTGGTAATTGGTTTCGGTTGATGTTCATGGAGTTAAAGCACCCGCTCCATTCACCGTCACCATCTATATCATGATACGAGGATTGTCAGAAAGTGACCAAAACCGGTTACCACAAAATTAAAGTTTTTGTAGTCGAGACTGTTTGTGTCCATTTTCATGCATCCAAGCTCCTGACAAGAATAATATGCAGGAAAATGAAAAATTGAGTAGCTATTACATGACGATTAGTTTGGCCTTCAGGACAGGCAAAGATACCGGAGATGTAGCTCTGACGTTGCAGTTCATAATGTAAGAAAGATTAAAAAAAATACAAGACATGTTCATAGGATATCTCGAGCTGGAGGAAGCGCTCGATAATGACAAATGGTGCAACATGTTTGAAATCCAGAGAAAAATAAGTGTAAGCTATTGGGAAAGATGGGTTATATGCAATACGTACAAGAACAAAAATTGGAACCATAAAACTGGAAGACAAAGACCGAAGAGCATGAATTAAAACGGGTGTCAGACAATGATGAGTGTCTCGCCCAAGCTGTGCAGAACGAAGTGCAATGTTTAATAATGGTGTAAGTTAGAGATTTAGTCTTTCGCCCCTGCTGTTGAGTCTATACGCCGAAGAAGCAATGACGGAAATAAAAAAGTGGGATTAAAATTGAAGGTGAGACGTTGTCAACGTTAAGATTCGCTGATGACATTGCTATTCTTCAGAGAAAGGGAAGATGAATTACAGGACCTGGTGAATGGAATGAACAGTCATATGAGTGCGTAATATGAGTTGAGTAAATATAAGAGAGACGAAAATAATGACAAGTAGCAGAAATTAGAACAGCGAGAAAATTAACATAAAAATTGTTGATAACTAAGTAGATGACATTAAGGAATTCTGTTACCTAGGCAGCAAAATTATCCATTACAGGCAGAGCAAGGAAGTCATAAAAAGCAAACTAACACTGGCAAAAAGGGCATTCCTGGCCAAGAGAAGTCTACTTGTATCAAATACAGGTCTTAGCCTGAAGATGAAATTTCTAAAAATGTACGTTTGGAGCACAGCATTGTATGGCAGTGGGTCATGGACTGTGGGAAAACCGGAGCAGAAGAGAACTGAAGTATTTGAGATGTGGTGCTACAGAATAAAGTTAAAAATTAGGTGGACTGAAAAGGTAAGGAATAAGGAGGTTCCCCGCAAAATCGGCAAGGGAAAGAACATATGGAAAACACTGACAAGAAGAGGGGACGGGATGATAGGACATCTCTCAAGACGTCAGGGAACAGATTCCATTTTACTAGAGGGAGCTGTAGAGAGTAAAAGTTGTAAAGGAAGACAGAAATATATGAAACAAATAATTGAGGTCGTAGGTTGGAAGTGCTACTCTGAGATGAAAAGGTTGACTCAGGAGAGGAATTCATGGAGGGCCGCATCAAACCAGAGGACTGACGAAAAAAAAGGGTAACATGTAGAAAGTAGTTTTTCCTTGCTCGATTGGCAGTTGGTATGGAAAATGGGAAAGGGAAAGAATAGCAGTGGTAGTAAGTACCGTCCATATGAGTCGTATTGTGGCTTGAAATGTGTAGATATAAATTTTAGCTAATGTATAGAAAGTAGAAGCTTACCTCAGAGCCAGTTATATGTAACCAGTTGCTGTGGTTGCTGGTAAAGGGACCCATTCACAGCCCGATTGGTCTACTGACCCATCCACAGACTCGTCTGACTGTGCATGGTCACCGGCGACTGCTTGGTGGATCCTACCCGCCTGCATTAACATGGCCTGTGGGACTGCACGTAGCTGTGGGGGCAAGCAGGTAGGGGTCCACCGACCGACCCGACGGAGCCAGATCAAGAACCTGGCCGCGAGGCCTTCGGCCTCACCCAGGTGAACGGGTCGCGGCAGATCCAGTCGCCGGACGGGTCCGTGGACGCGTCCGGTTGTCTGTGGTTTCTGGTAAGGGCTTCCTGGTACGGCTAGCTCACTCACTCGGTTGCTTGATCGCTCGTTCGTTCGTCATACAACGTACGTCGAGACAAGAACGAGCCGAAAATTTCATTTCTCAACAGGACAGAGTAACACAGTGCTGGCACCTGCACATAAGGGCATTTCATGAGCGTGATCTCTTCAAGGCGGACTGACAGTAAGGAACGTACAGATCCCACATTGCACCACTGGCCTCGAACAGCGCCTGATCTCATGGTATGTAACTACTTTTGTGAAGGTTTGTCAAAGACTTAATATGTGTGCGTTTCCTTCCGACAACTTTGGGTGAACTGCACCGCCCTGTAGCAACAGTGGTGAATGTGGTAACTAAAGACGTACTAACAATAGTACGGGAAGAATATGACTTTCATCTGGATGCTTTTCATACGTCCGGTGTAGGGAAAATTTACGTCTGTGAAAGACAAATGAAAAGTTTGAATCTAAACGTACCGTAATTGTAAGAAATACCCCAAGGTTGTACATAAAATATATACACAGGCATAAAAAATCGAATGATTCTTTTAAAAATGAGAACTTTTTAGTCCTATACATAAATTAAAAGTTTCCTCTAGTACTTATCTTAATTCATGTAGAACATATAGTCCAGTGAAGCTGGATTAATCTTTTTGAAACACCCAAAACATCGCAAAGATGTGCCTTTTATGTTGATCGACAGATTACAGATGTACATACATCCAAACGCCCGACTTAAACGTCACGGAGAATTTGTGATTGGGCTTACAGCAGAGAATATCACAATGACTACATGTCCAAATGATATGAAATTCCCATGGGAACAATACACAGGCAATGCGAATACAGCTGTGTGCAAATACACACGTCAAAAAAAGTTTTTCATCACCTCGGTTCCGAGAGATCCGGAACCTGTACATAAAATTAGAATAGAATTCAACATAAACATAATTTCAGCCCTTTTTCAAAAAATGGTTCAAATGGCTCTGAACACTATGGGACTTAACATCTGAGGTCATCAGTCCCCTAGAACTTAGAACTACTTAATCCTAACTAACCTAAGGACATCACACACTTTCATTCCAGAGGCAGGATTCGGACCTGCGACCGTAGTGGTTGCGCGATTCCAGACTGAAGCGCCTAGAACTTCTCGGACACACCGGCCAGCTCAGCCCTTTTTGTTGCTCATAAAAACCACACATTGAATGTTGTACCACCCTGAGAGGTGGTGGTCCAGATTGCTGTACACACTGGTATCTCTAATACTGAGTAGCACGTCCTCTTTCATTGATGTACGCCTGTATCCGTCGTGGCACACTATCCACAAGTTCATCTAGACACTGTTGGTCCAGATTGTCCCACTCCTCAACGGCGATTCGGAGGATCCTTCAGAGTTGTTTCAATCTATCCCAGGCATGTTCGATAGGTTTCATGTCTGGAGAACATGCTGGCCACTCAAGTCGGGCGATGTCGTTATCCTGAAGGAAGTCATTCACAAGATGTGCACGATGGAGGCACGAATTGTCGTCCATGAAGACCAATGCGTCGCCAATATGCTGCCGATATGGTTGCACTATCGGTCGGAGGATAGCATTCACGTATCGTACAGCCGTTGCGGCGCCTTCCATAACCACCGACGGTGTACGTCGGCCCCACATAATACCGCCCCAAAACAGTACGAACCTCCACCTTGCTGCACTCGCTGGACAGTGTATCTAAGGCGTTCAGCCTGACCAGGCTGGCTCCAAACACCTCTCTGAAGATTGTCTGGTTGAAGGCACATGCGACACTCATCGGTGAAACGATGCCAGTCCTGAGCGGTCCATTCGGCACGTTGTTGGGCCCATCTATACCCCGCTGCATGGTGTCGTGGTTGCAAAGATGGACCTCGCCATGGACGTCGGTAGTGAACTTGCGCATCATGCAGCCCACTGCACCCAGTTTGAGTCGTAACACGACGTCCTGTGGCTGCGCGTAAAGTATTATTCAACATGGTGGCGTTGTTGTCAGGGTTCCTCCGAGCCGTAATCCGTAGGTAGCGGTCATTCACTGCAGTAGTGGCGCTTGGGCGGCCTGAGCGAGGAATGTCATCGACAGTTCCTGTCTGTCTCTATCTTCTCCATGTCCGAACAACATCGCTGTGGCTCACTCAGGGGCGCCCGTACATTTTCCTTGTTGTGAGCACTTCTTGGCACAAAGTAACAATGGAGACGCGATCGAACCGCGGTATTGACGTCTAGGCATGGTTGAGCCACAGACAACACGAGCCGTGTACCTCCTTCCTGGTGGAATGACTGGATCTGATCGGCTGTCGGATCCCGTCCGTCTAATAGGCGCTGCTCACGTTGGTTGTTTACATCTTTGGGTTGGTTTAGTGACATCTCTGAACAGTCAAAGGGACAGTGTCTGTGAAACAATATCCACAGTCAACGTCTATCTTCAGGAGTTCTGGGAACCGCGATTATGCAAAACCTTTTTTGATGTGTGTAGTAGCTCGTTGTTGATACTCAATAGCGGGTCATACTGAGACACTGAATTGTCTGTCCAATACTGGGTGCATATATAGACCCAACGTCTGTAGGAAGAATGAGGGATTGTTAGAGTTTTACGACCCTTTAGTAACAATATCAGTAGAAACTTCCTGGCAGATTAAAACTGTGTGCCCGACCGAGACTCGAACTCGGGACCTTTGCCTTTCGCGGGCAAGTGCTCTACCATCTGAGCTACCGAAGCACGGCTCAGGCCCGGTCCTCACAGTTTTAATCTGCCAGGAAGTTTCATATCAGCGCACACTCCGCTGCAGAGTGAAAATCTCACTCTGGAAACATCCCCCAGGCTGTGGCTAAGCCATGTCTCCGCAGTATCCTTTCTTTCGGGAGTGCTAGTTCTGCAAGGTTCGCAGGAGAGCTTCTGTAAAGTTTGGAAGGTAACAGACGAGATACTGGCAGAAGTAAAGCTGTGAGGACCGGGCGTGAGTTGTGCTTCGGTAGCTCAGATGGTAGAGCACTTGCCCGCGGAAGGCAAAGGTCCCGAGTTCGAGGTTCGGTCGGGCACACAGTTTTAATCTGCCAGTAAGTTTCATATCAGCGCACACTCCGCTGCAGAGTGAAAATCTCATTCTGGAAATATCAGTAGAGATAGAGTGTTGACCCAAATCAGATGTAGTTGAAAGGAAGGAACGGGCGATATTCTTGTTGAAGGATGGGTCGTGGCGTATTTAGAAAAATACACAAAGGACCGAAGTATTGATGTCCATTCCTCTTAGGAATGTGTTTGCAGTCTTTTTCGTTCCTCTACTGCGCCATCGCTATGGCTTCGTCATGTTCTCACTTACCAAGCGAAAGTCACTCTGTCTCACTCAGCTAAACAGTCAACTTAAATACTCCCCTACTCTGGTATGATGACCAGCGGTAGACTTGAGATTCGAGCAAAATTAAGTTGATTGTCCTTGACTCGCAGTTGCACACTTCTATTTGCGTGGTGTTAGTCTGTAGAAGTTTCCAACTTGAGTATTTCAACTTATTCATGTGACTCAACTGTCTAGTGGTATCTGCCTTCACGAAAGGCATGCATCCGTTCAAGGAAATCTCTTTTGTATGGTAGTAGCGTATATTTATCTGGCTGCACAAGTGACTGTATCTTTCCGCCTGTAACTGCGGATTAGGCTTTATAGATTTGTGGAATTGAGGTCCTTGATATCTGCGTACGTTGTAAGCGACTTTGGCACTCTTCTTCCTTGTAAATTATTTTCAGTTCAGTTACCTATTACTGAATTATTTCATGAGAGCGAAGTAATTAACAATACATAATTCCAATGGGTTTTCGCTAACCGGTTTTTGTCAGTCTCTGTTTAACCGAAAAAGCATTCTATAGAAAAGAGTGAAAATTGTTTCTTTTACGAGCAGATCTTATCTATGATTATTTTTAATTAAGTTCCGTGTTTTGAATTTAGGTTGTTGCCATGTGATTTCAGGAAATTTTAAAAGGGTTTTGAGAAGGAATGTTTTGCTTTGCAACCGAGTATACGACACGTGTAGCTTCCAAATAGATTATAACCTTGTACCTAACTGGGGACTCGAACTAAGTTCTTTCCAGTGATTCTACGAACTGCACTCTATAAACATGCCGACGGCAAACGTCACTGATGTTTCATAACAAGGAAGTAGCCTTTTCAAACAGCCCGTCCTTTGTCTGATCTGGGGTGTGTCTTTCCATATAAATAACTCAAGTTCCTGTGAATCACTTTTCTTTTATTATTCACTCGTTCCAACACGCAAGTTCAAACGACGGCAGCGGCTGAGTCACGAAAGGCGTGTCCGCTCCACCAAAGCAGCCTCCGCGTATTGTACTCCTGCAGACGTACAGAGTCAAGTGTGGCACTATGATTGCACTAAACCGTTGTTAAGCTCCATATGTCTGCTGTCCACAATTAAGAAGAAATGGTGCCCTTACGTGGCGGGAGAACTAGATACAATTTTACACTCAGTATCCGCTTTTATTGTGTGGTGCGTTGCGAACAAACGTGACCGTATCAGTTTCATATATTCCTGGCGAGTGAATCACTGTTAGGGATGTATTGTGTCCTTCCACAGTCGCAGGAGAGTTGTTTGGGATTTAACTCATAACGATGAGAAATGGAACGAGAGTTACACACAGTAAAATCAATCAGTTCGCTTACACCAGACCCTGTGCCAAATGTAAGTTGACGATGACCAGAGCGGCATGAGATAAAACTCTTCAGTGATCTCGGGAGCCCATTTCTATTAGTATATGATTTGTCAATGACGTGTGGCTGAAACATTTGCAGCTTCGCAGCGACCAGACTGCCACTCGGAGACTGCGTCTGTAATCGGGTGCCATTCAACCAACTTCTGATGTAAGACTAGCTTACCTGAAAGTATTAACAAAAAGAAACGAACTGTTGTTTAAACTAAATATTCACAAAATTTTATAATCATTTAGTAAAAATGTTCACATTACAGATTAAATAAAACAGAAACCCATTGATGATGGCACAGTGGTGCTGAAATATGTTTGGGAACTTGGAAAAAACGGTGTTTTGCATAAATGGCGAATCCAACAATTCTTACCTTAACCATTAGTTATGTAATTTTTTGCTATTTTTCATTTCTAGAATGGTAAACCTCACAATCAGTTTTACACTCTGAATTCTTTTAAACTTATATTCTAGAGATTGTTGTTGTTGTCGTCTTCAGTCAAATGGTTCAAATGGCTCTGAACACTATGGGACTTAACATCGGAGGTCATCAGTCCCCTAGAACTTAGAACTAAATAAACCTAACTAACCTAAGGACATCACACACATCCATGCCCGAGGCAGGATTCTAACCTGCGACCGTAGCGGTCGAACGGTTCTGGACTGAAGCGCCTAGAACCGCTCGGCCACACAGGCCGGCTGGCTTCAGTCTAAAGACCATGATTTAATACAGCTCTCCATGCAACTCTATCCTGCGCAAGCCTCTTCATCTCCGAGTAACAACTGCAACCTACATCCTTCTAAATCTGCACACCGTACTTACCTTTTGGTCTCCCTCTAAGATTTTTGCCCCCCCCCCCCTCTCCACGCTTCTCTCCAGTACTAAATTGGTGATCCCTTGATATCTCACAATCTGTCCTACCAACCGATCCCTTCTTCTTGCCAGGTTGTGTTACAAATTTATTTTCGCCCCATTTGTATTCAGTACCTCCTCACTATTACGTGATGTATCTATCTAACCTTTAGCATTCTTCTGTAGCACCACATTTCAAAAGCTTTTATTCTCATCTTGTCTAAACTGTATATCTTCCATGTCTCACTTCCATACATGATTACACCCCATACAAATACTTTCAGAAAAGACTTCCTAACACTTAAACCTATACTCGATTTTTAAAAATTTCTCTTCTTGAGAAATGCCTTTCTTACCATTTCCACTCTTCGTTTTATATCCTCTTTCGAACGTCATCAGTTATTTTGCTGCCCAAATGGTAAAACGCATCCACTACTTTAAGTGTCTCATTTCATAATTGAATTCCTCAACATGTAACCTCCACCCTCACTTATCGACCTTAATGACAGTGAAAAATCAAATCGCGTGTACCTAAAGGAAATTTGGGAAAAGCAGTCGTCACCGAAGTTAATCTGTCGGTAAGGAGGGAGGAAGGGTCACATTTAAATGAAAGGAAAAATGCAAATGAAATTGGTGGAAATTAATTTTGAGAAAGGGTAAAGTTAATAAAGAAAGTAAATGTGTGGTTGTTACGTTAACAATTAACTGGCGTTAGTTAGATATTTGAGATTTGGGGAAAATTACGGTCGCCAGTCCTATGGACAACTACTATAGTAACTGCAAAAGAAAGGTTAATGCACATATAATTATCACTAAAAGCATGGCAACTCAATGTTGACACGTGTTGTGTGAAAACTGAATGTAATAAAATTCGCTACACTCTGACTTAATTCAGCAAAAGAATTAATAAAACCGGAAAATTGAAAGTTAAGTTAGTGACTGAATTTAACATTTAACTTTGTTTCTGAAGCACTACGATATTAAATAAAATAGGTTAGTCTTGGGCTACCTCAACAATCATCTCAAAAGCAACTTGAATCGACGCAATTTAGAAATAAGAGATTTAACTTTGAACTTGAATTAAATGATTTTGAACAATTAACAATAGTAGAATTTAGTACGTACCAAGCTGAGCTGCAGTCACACGTAAGCTAAAATATGGTAACAAAACTCGCACTCTTAATTTGTGCTTGTGAAACCTAAATATAGTTCTGTTTGGTTGTTGTAGCCAGCTATGAATACTTTAAAGCAGTGAAATGGAATGATATTACTTTAATGCTGGCGTTTGAATTTCAACGACACTCGGGTTCATTTCGGAAAAGGAAGGGACCCTGCTTGGTAATGCAATTGGGACAATGAGCAACAAAGGTTCATGCTAAGTTGCTGTATTTTAGTGATGCAAATGGAACAGTTTGAAAAGCTGAGGTATGCCATACAGTTCCAAAACTTTACGTGCTTTCAGTCTTCCTTATTGGTTGATTGAAGGTTTGAAGTCATCGATTGAGGATGTGGCGACAATCACTCATTGTCAGCCGCCGCTGTTGCAGAAGCTGGATGTTGGCGCCCCTTCTTCTCGACACGGTCACCAGGCGAAACGAGCTCTTGATGTCTGCCAGCTAATGTTTCCCGTCCGTGACTCCGTGCCAGAAACTGTCATAGCAAGTCGAGCGCAATCACATGCTGCCAAACCCCGAAAGCGCGGCAACTTGCGGGGGCGTCACACAACACACCTGCTGCTCCACCGCCCTACTCCAGCCAGACTCTCCTCTGCCCGCGCTCCACGCAGCTGAGTTAACACTACCCAAGATACTAAACACTTTGGTTCTCCACACGACCTATCGATTTAATCGTTCGATAGAATAGTTTTCCCTAGGCAAGACCCAGCGTAAAAATACAAATAATATTTACAAAACAAACCAATTATACATCGATATATATATATATATATATATATATATATATATATATATATATATATATATATATATATATATATGTACAAATTGCAAAACAATTACAATATATAAAGGCACAGAAATGTCATTTCTGCAGGTAACAAAATAAGGAAAAAATTTATAGTACAATAGATAGAAATAGGCCGATATGCATTTCCGGCGTTACAAACATCACCTGATTTAATTCGACTACATACCATTATCCTCGTTTTACTTTTGTTGATGTTCATATTATATCATCCTTTCAAGACACTGTCCATTCCATTCAACTGTGCTGCCAAGTCCTTTGCTGTCTCTGAGAGAATTATAGTGTCATCGGCAGACCTCAGAGTGTTTATTTCTTCTCTCTGGACTTTAACTCTTAATACAATTTTTCCTTTTGTTTTCTTTATTGCTTGCTAAATATATAGATTGAATAACGCATGGTTAGACTACAACCCCCTTCTCAACCAGTGCTTCTCTTTAATGCCCCTCGACTCTCATCTAGTTTCTGTAAAAATTGTTAATAGCCTTTCGCTCCCTGTATTTTACGCCTGCCACCTTTAGAATTTAAAAGAGAGTATTCTAAACAACATTGTCTTAACCTATCTTCTACGATAAGTCGTAGGTTCAGTTTACCTCTCGTGTTCCTACATTTCTCCGGAATGTGAACTGATCTTCCTGGAAATCGGTTTCTGCCAGTTTTTCATTTCTTCTGTAAAGAATTCATGCTAGTATTTTGCAACTGTGACTTATTTAACTGATAATTCGGTAATTTTCGTACCTGTCAGCACCCGCTTTCTTTTGAATTGCAGTTATTATACGAGGGCTATTCGGAAAGTAAGGAACGATAGGTCCCGAAATGGTAACCACAGTGAAAATCAAAACTGTTTTATTTGCAACAGTTAGCTACAACTTCCAGCTACTTATCTTCATAGTCGCAGATCCGACTTAGACGTTTGTCGTAGTGTTCTACCAACTTTCCAATACCCTCGTTACAGAAGGCAACCGCCAGTGCTTTCCGCCAATTCTCTACGCTGGCCTACAGCTCGTTGTCTATGCCAAAATGTTGTCTTCATAGCCAGCGGTTCATGTGAGCAGAGATGAAACTCAGAGGGAGACAATTACGGGCTGTATTGTGGGTAATCAAACATTTCCAATTGAAAACGATGCTGGAGCATCTTCATTGCCCCTGCAGAATGCGGCTGAGAATTTTCTCTAACAAGAAAACGCAGGTCAGTTATGTAATGTTGGCTGCATAGCTTCAAGCGAAATTTCTCACCAGGCCCTCGTACTTGGCGAGAGACACTATTGTTCTAGGTATGTTTATGTGCCCCCTATGTGCTCAGAACTAAAAAGAAGGACGTAACAAGATAGATGGGCGTACTAGAGACACTGCCCAACACACCTATGCAAAACTTCATCTACATCTACATCTACATTGATACTCCGCAAGCCACCCATCGGTGTGTGGCGGAGGGCACTTTACGTGCCACTGTCATTACCTCCCTTTCCTGTTCCAGTCGCGTATGGTTCGCGGGAAGAACGACTGTCTGAAAGACTCCGTGCGCGCTCGAATCTCTCTAATTTTACATTCGTGATCTCCTCGGGAGGTATAAGTAGGGGGAAGCAATATATTCGATACCTCATCCAGAAACGCACCCTCTCGAAACCTGGCGAGCAACCTACACCGCGATGCAGAGCGCCTCTCTTGCAGAGTCTGCCACTTGAGTTTATTAAACATCTCCGTAACGCTATCACGGTTACCAAATAACCCTGTGACGAAACGTGCCGCTCTTCTTTGGATCTTCTCTATCTCCTCCGTCAGACCGATCTGGTACGGATCCCACACTGATGAGCAATACTCAAGTATAGGTCGAACGAGTGTTTTGTAAGCCACCTGCTTTGTTGATGGACTACATTTTCTAAGGACTCTCCCAATGAATCTCAACCTGGTACCCGCCTTACCAACAATTAATTTTATGTGATCATTCCACTTCAAATCGTTCCGCATGCGTACTCCCAGATATTTTACAGAAGTTACTGCTACCAGTGTTTGTTCCGCTATCATATAATCATACAATAAAGGATCCTTCTTTCTATGTATTCGCAATACATTACATTTGTCTATGTTAAGGGTCAGTTGCCACTCCCTGCACCAAGTGCCTATCCGCTGCAGATCTTCCTGCATTTCGCTACAATTTTCTAATGCTGCAACTTCTTTGTATACTACAGCATCATCCGCGAAAAGCCGCATGGAACTTCCGACACTATCTACTAAGTCATTTATATATATTGTGAAAAGCAATGGTCCCATAACACTCCCCTGTGGCACGCCAGAGGTTACTTTCACGTCTGTAGACGTCTCTCCATTGATGACAACATGCTGTGTTCTGTTTGCTAAAAACTCTTCAATCCACCCACACAGCTCTTACTTTGTTTATCAGGCGACAGTGCGGAACTGTATCGAACGCCTTCCGGAAGTCAATAAAAATAGCATCTACCTGGGAGCCTGTATCTAATATTTTCTGGGTCTCATGAACAAATAAGGCGAGTTGGGTCTCACACGATCGCTGTTTCCGGAATCCATGTTGATTCCTACATAGTAGATTCTGGGTTTCCAGAAATGACATGATACGCGAGCAAAAAACATGTTCTAATATTCTACAACAGATCGACGTCAGAGATATAGGTCTATAGTTTTGCGCATCTGCTCGACGACCCTTCTTGAAGACTGGGACTATCTGTGCTCTTTTCCAATCATTTGGAACCCTCCGTTCCTCTAGAGACTTGCGGTACACGACTGTTAGAAGGGGGGCAAGTTCTTTCGCGTACTCTGTGTAGAATCGAATTGGTATCCCGTCAGGTCCAGTGGACTTTCCTCTATTGAGTGATTCCAGTTGCTTTTCTATTCCTTGGACACTTATTTCGATGTCAGCCATTTTTTCGTTTGTGCGAGGATATAGAGAAGGAACTGCAGTGCGGTCTTCCTCTGTGAAACAGCTTTGGAAAAAGGTGTTTAGTATTTCAGCTTTACGCGTGTCATCCTCTGTTTCAATGCCATCATCATCCCGTAGTGTCTGGATATGCTGTTTCGAGCCACTTACTGATTTAACGTAAGACCAGAACTTCCTAGGATTTTCTGTCAAGTCGGTACATAGAATTTCACTTTCGAATTCAATGAACGCTTCACGCATAGCCCTCCTTACGCTAACTTTAACATCGTTTAGCTTCTGTTTGTCTGAGAGGTTTTGGCTGCGTTTAAACTTGGAGTGGAGCTCTGATTTTCACGGCGGTTTCCATTTCGTGACCGATCGTTCCTTACTTTCCTAATAACCCTCGTATTATTCTTGAAGTATGAGGTTATTTGATCTGTCTCAAACATCTTGCTCACAAGATGGAAGAGTTTTGTCATGGCTGGCTCTCTCAAGGCTATCATTAATTCTATGTCTACTCCTGGGACCTTGTTTCGATTTTGGTCTCTCAGTGTTCTGTCAAATTCTTCAAGTAGTATCGTACATCCCATCTGAGCTTTATCTACGTCTTCCTCCATTTCCATACTTTTGCCCTCAAGTACATCTCCATTGTGTAGACCCTCTATATACTCTTTCAACCTTTCTGCTTTCCCTTCTTTAATCAAGTCTGGTTTTCCACTGAGCTCTTGTTATTCATACAGGTGGTTCTCTTTTATCCAAAGGTCTCTTTAAGTTTGCTCTAAGCGGCGTCTATCTTTCCCGTAGTTGGTAGTGTACAGGGTACCCTCTGCCACGCACCGTACAGTGGCTTGCGGCGTATCTATGTAGATGTAGATTACATAAGCTACTTACATTTCTCCTCTAGCCATTCCTGGTTAGTCATTTTGCACTTCCTGTCGATCTCATTTTTTGGCATTTGTATTCCCTTTCACCAGCTTCATTTACTCCATTTTTGTATTTTCTCCTTTCATCAATTAAATTCAATATCTCTTGTTACCCAGGGATTTGTACTAGTCCTCGTCTTTTTACCTACTTTATCCTCTGCTGCCTTTACCATTTCATCTCTAAAAGCTACCTGTCCTTCTACTGCATTCCTTTCCCACGTTCTTGTCCATTGTTCCCTGATGTTCACTATGAAGCTCTCTACAACCTCTGGTTATTTCAGTTTATCCAGGTCACATCTCCTTAAATTCCTTCCTTTTTGCAATTTCTGGATTGATGTTACAAGGCCAGATCAGTCAATCACTCACGCTGTTGCCCCTGCAACTACTGAGGAGGCAGCTGCCTCACTTCAGGAACCACACGTTTGTCTGGTCTCTCAACAGATATCTGTCCGTTGTAGTTGCACCTGCGATACGGATATCTGTATCGCTGAGGCACGTTAGTCTCCCCACCAACAGTAAGATCCATGGTTCAAGGGGGGGGGGGGGGGGATTCTATAGGTACCAGCAATCAATTCAATACCAAACAGTACACATAACTTTAGATTGTGAGTGCTCCTCCTGAACTTGCAAGTATACTTTCAAGAATTATTCTGTAACGTACTCAAGCGCATGTAGTTTCATATTCTAGTTTGACTTTCGAATTCCGTTTTCTGGAATTTTACTGTCTCTCCTTTTTTTTAACAAATCGTCTATCGATAAGTTGCTGAGAAGTCGAAACCTGATATCTAAGGCTGAAAATTACAATAAAAGACTTCAAATACTCTAAGTATAACATTTTTCCAGTTCCATTTCGTAAGTTACGAACATAATGTCTGTAAAATACCCATCTACACCTTCATTGTAGCTAAAACACATCCACACACAAATTTTTTTTAGCTGTACGATTACGTGGAGCTAAGAGAGTGACATCTTGCGATTAGGACAGAAGTTCCAACAATTTGCTTTAGCTGTAGGATTACGTGGAGCCTATAGGGTGACAAATATTGTGAATACGGTGGATATCCCAATAATTTACACTTTAGATCCTCCAGCTTTCCACTGGCAAAAGCAGCGCTCATTACCCAAATGGAAACTGACTTTTTACTTTGTATGAAATCTGCTTCGTAAGTCTGCAGGAGAGCTTACGAGCAGCCGCACGACCATGAAACGCAAGTTTTCTCACCTCTCGCCTGACTGTCGTAGTATTTGCAGTGGATCCTGACGTAGTCTGGAATTCCTGTGTGATGGTCCGGATAGATGTCTGCCTGTTACATATTACGATGCTCTTCAACTGTCAGCGGTCTCTATCAATCATCAGACGAAGTCGGCCTGTACGCTTTTGTGCTGTACGTGACCCTTCACGTTTCTACTTCACTATCGCATCGGAAACAGTTGGCCTAGGGATGTTTAGGAGCGTGGAATTCTCGCGTACAGACGTATGACGCAAGTGACACCCAATCACCTGACCACGTACGAAGTCCGTGAGTTCCGCGGAGCGCCCCATTCTGCTCTCTGACGATGTCAAATGACTGCTTGAGGTCGCTGATATTGGATACCCGACAGTAGGTGGCAGCACAATGTATCTAATATGACAAACGTATGTTTTTGGGGGTGTCTGGATACTTCTGATCACATAGTGTCTGTGCAGCTCGAGAAAGACTAGTAGTGAAGAGCTATCAAAAACGATGAGCTGTTTAAAGACGTATGTTATTAAGATTTGCAAGATACCACGACACTGTATGACTCACCGCATGTTTGAGATGTCTAACAACCGAACTGTTGATCATACAATGTAGACTTTCACGGCCGGTAATGACTTCATTTAAGACTTTCAGGCTGGTGGTCGAGGCATGAAACGTTTCATTTCCGACTGCTGGAGACATCTCCAGAGGCAGTTCGCCACTTTACCTCTGAAGATGTCTCCCGCAATCGGAGATGAAACATTAGCGGGAAGTTTCATGCTTCGACGATGGCCTGTCAGCCTCGCAATTTGAAGTGGAGAACCGAACTGCCGGTTGTGTTGGACACATTAATGGCACCGGCAAAATTTCGTTTGTGTATAATCGTCTCAGTCCTCAGTATCATAAAACTCAATGAGATGGCCGTATACAAATGAAGTTTGCCAAGAGTCATTAGCTCGTTGAATAGAACAACCAGTACGGCAAATAAACGTAAGTACCCTTAGTAAAAGAGTAACTTGGGAGGCAGTGACTCGAGTTTCTTGCGAGCCAGGAACAATAACAGAGTGCTGATATTTTTTACGCTCTTTCGGGTTATATTCTTGTGAGCCAAACTGAGGAGCCACTTGATTAAGAAGTAGGGCTCCGGTCTCGTAACCTGCCATACGGCCGGGGGAACGGTATGCTGACCACATGCCCCTCCATATCCGCATTCATTGACGCCTGTGGGCTGAGGATGACACGGCGGCCGGTCGGTACGGTTAGCTTTCATGGCCTGATCGGGTGGAGTTTAGTTTTCTTGGATTATACTCTGTGTTGAGCATTTGTGACGAGTTAAGAGTGTATTAGAGATTGGAACTCAAATTTTGATTCAGACCTTATGCGAACTATGTGCTATGAATTACACCATCGGAGCACATCTCACGGTCGCGTTCATAATTTCAACTTGGCACTATTTACACTCCATATTTTCCAGATGCATCTCTTCTCGAGCTCGAAGGACGAGCTCCCCTGGGGCCATGGATAAAGAATTAGACTTAACAGTAACTTGAGGGAAGATACTAGCTGACTTACATTTACTCTTTAGCTAAGTATATGGTGCGATGAACATTGTGCACAGATGGCGCAATCGGCAGCGCGTTACCGACCAAATACAGTGATTCGGATTCGACTCCAGGCTGCCGTACAGTTTCATCTCATCACTAATATTCAGTACTGGTTATATCCGTTACGTGTTGTGAGGTGGCGATTGAGATTTTAGCATACCCCTTAAGAAGCTACAGGGAAGGGAAATTCCCCATAATACCAAGAAATGTGAAACAATCAAGGTCACACAACAAGGTCTTACTAACACTGATATACTAGAGGTACCCAATTAAGCATGAAAATATGGGTACCATGACTCACATGGACATTGTAATGAATGCAGAGATATTACTATGAAAGGAAACTAATGGGCCTTGTAAAAATTAGGTTTACTGCCATTAGACATCAGACAAGATGATTTACCCACTGAATCAAGGGATTTCAAATACAAAGTGAACACATAAATGAACAAAATGAAACTACGTCGCGAATACGGTCAATGATTGTGAAAAAGGTTAGTGATTTAAAGAAAAGGTTCTGGAAAGGCATGAATGAACACCAACAATTTCGCCAAAGTGCATGGTGGGTGCAACTAGCTGACTACGAAAGTTAGAGCTGCGAAATGAGACCCTGATGCAAATTAACTAACTTCGTGCGCCCCTCGCCTCCTGCAAGAACGATGCATTCTTACCATTATTATTATTGTTACTGATTTAAGACCGCTAAAGAGTGCTTATGATTAGCTCTTCTTTGATGCTCTCTTCCGTTCCCAATATCTTTTGAGCCCTGCTGATAATTTCTCCTTCCTCTCCTGTGAAAGGGGCTTCCCACGTTTAGGGACTCTAGGTGGTGGGGTCCAAGACTTTACCATAGCATAAAATTTGGAACGCTCTTCTACCTCAAGATCAGAGATCCCAGCCGAATCCAAGTCATTTAGTGCTTCCATAAACCACAGGCTTTTAGGCTTGTAGCTTTTAAACAGTGAGAAGATCTTCTTGGTAAGCCTATTGTTCATTCGTTGTAGGTGCCCATAGAACTTGAGCCTCCTACGTCGCATACTGGTGTTGGCTGATTCTAACTGTTGATACAGTTCAGATTTAGATTTCAATAGGTAGGTTCCATCTGGAAGCAATCTCGGGCCATGAATTTTTCTGAGAATACGTCTTTCGGCTTTCTCCAGGTCATCTATCGTGCCTTTTCTTTTCATCAAGAGGGTCTCTGCGGCATACGGAAACTGTGGTCTGACAGCAGTTCTGTAGTGACAGACCTTAGCATTCTTCGAAATGCACTTCGTGTTGTACAGATTGTGGGACAGGTGGTATGCTGCGTTGAGTTTGTTACACCATCCTAAGATGGAGATGCTGCCTCTACCATTGGGGTGGACCCATTCACCAAGATAACGAAAGCGATTGACCCTCCCAATCGTTCCATGTATAGCCGTCAAAGGGGTGTTACTGGAGATCCGGTTCTCAAAGTATTTGGTCTTGTTATACGACATTTGTAACCCTGACTTCACTTCTATATCATGGAGGCCTTGGACAGTAATGACAGTATCAAAAATGGTTCAAATGGCTCTGAGCACTATGGGACTTAACTTCTGAGGTCATCAGTCCCCTAGAACTTAGAACTACTTAAACCTAACTAACCTAAGGACATCTCACACATCCATGCCCGAGGCAGGATTCGAACCTGCGACCGTAGCGGCTCCAGACTGTAGCGCCTAGAACCACTCGGCCACCCCGGCTGGCCATGACAGTATCCTTAGAGTTGTTGGTTAAGATTCGATGTCATCAGCTCAAGCAAGGCACCTTATCTCGATCTTTGGGTCCCGGCTCCTGTGGTAACTGGTTTGATTCCTAGATTCCTCAGCGTACATTACCAGGTTTTATGACTTTATCAAGCACCAGATTACCCAGATTGGGTGATAGACCATCATCCTGTCGTGCTCCCGTTTTGATGTTGAAACTCCGAGATACGAGTATTTCACCTCTGAACTTCACCTTTGAGGGTGTAACCGTGAGAGTCTGTTTGATGAGGGTGTGTGTGTTGTAATCCCCACCTCGTTCTTAGAGTAATAAGACGAGTGTTTGGCGGTCGATGGAATCATAAGCTTTCGTAAAGTCGACAAAAGCCATGGTGATGTTCGTACTTCTTTTTTGTTTTAGTTGGAGAATGGTTGTCATATTGAAGATCTGCTCGGTACAGGACCTTCCACGTCGAAATCTTGATATTCACCAATTGTTTGATCACAATGACTTTCTAAAGTGCCCAGTAAAATCTCGGAGAGCACTTTGTATCCTATTGGCAGCAAAGAGATCCCCCGGTAGTTGTTGACATCGCTGCGATCGTCTTTCTTATGTAAAAGGTGTATGATAGCTGATTTCCAGTCATCAGGGATCTTGCCAGTCTCCCAACAGTCGACCATGATCCGGTGTTGGGCCTCTGTGGTCGTATTTTCACCTCCTTTCAGAGCTTCTTCAATGCTGACATCTTCCCCGGGTGCCTTGCAGTTCTTATGATGGTTGATTAGCAACTTTCTATATAGGTGGTGGGTTGAATGGTAGGTGTATCTCTTGAGGATCTTCAACAGGCAGTCTATCGGTGAGCTCTTCACAATTAGGCAAGTGCTCAAAATAGTTTGCCTAAAGTTCCACGTTCTCGTGGTTAGTAGTGACCAGCTCCTGGGCCGTATTCTTAAAGTGAAGGCATTGTGGTCTATACCCTGAGAGGTCCTCTTTGGAAACCCGATAAAAGTTTCTGGTGTTGTAATTTTAGATTCTTCAGCCAACTTTTCCAATCTTTATCGATCGTAAGATCTCTTCACTCGCCTGATGGTCTTGCTTGTCAGTTTCCGCACCATTGTGAAATTCTCGCAGTTTTCTTGTCGTTTTGTCGAGTTCTTCCAGGCTGTGGCACGCTCATCAACTGCAAGGTCACATTCAGAATTCCACCACCTATGACGTCACTTCCTTCGCTGTTGTCCGAGGTTATTGGCCGCCTCGCTTACAGTGGACTTCAGTTGGTTCCAGACTTTCACTTCTTTTTGCATGATGTCAGTTTTAAAGCGTTATTTATTCTCTGTAAAGAATTGGGGATCAATCCTTGGTGGAATTGTGGTAAGAGGTACCTTTCGAGTAGGCAGTAGTCTGGTCTTTATTTGTGTGAAGATATGGTCAGAGTCAACATTCCAACCTTTGCGAACTCTGACATCCATGATCCCCTTGCTACTCTTTACACTGATTACAACATAATCGATTTGAAATGATCCAACAGCAGTGTGACTGCCAAGTGGTCTGGTATCTTGCCTTTCTAGGGAATACTGTGGACATGATCTTCAGCTGATACAACCTACACAGCTCTGCCGTTAGCATTTGTTCGTCTATGCGCTGTGTAAGGCCCTAATATGTCTTGGTTCTGTTGTTCTTTCACCAGTTGAGCGTTGAAGTCACCTACCAGTAGTTTGACGTGGTGATCGGGAATCTTACTGATCTCGTCTTCTAGCATCTGCCAGAAACTTTGGACATTTTCAGGGTTCTTTCTTTGTCATCATTAACTGGAGCATGTATATTTATAATAGAGTATCCCTTGTTCGCTAGCTGATGTGAATCTGATGTCAGAATTCATCATATCACATCTTATTAAAAAAGGCCTACGGTGCGGGGTAGCCGCGCGGTCTGTGGGCGTCTTGTCACGGTCCGCGCGGCTCCCCCCGGTCGGAGGATGGAGTCCTCCATCGGGCATGGGTGTGTGTGTTGTCTTTAGCGTAAGTTAGTTTAAGTTAGATTAAGTAGTGTGTAAGCTTAGGGACTGATGACCTCAGCAGTTTTGTCTCATAAGATCTCACCACAAACTAAAAAGCTGTTCCAAAACGCTGGAGCCATGTGTGTTCTTAGACGCCGACTTCTCTTTAAATATTCTATAACCTTCTGAGTCAAAAGCCATATCATCAGTGAATCTGGTTTCTTGGACAGCCGTTATTGAAATATTGCGTTTATTCAGGATATCAGTCAATTGCTTGAGTTTTCCGGTCTTACAGAGGGTTTGAATATTGACAGTCCCAAGTGCGTAATAGTTTTGGGTCTCAATCGGCTGGTGGTTTTATGGAACTCTGACTTTCCCCGCACCATGAGGTCAGGCTCCCCAGAATCCGAAGGCCTGGAAGCGCCACCGTTGGTGACGGGAGATTGGATATTCCCTGGGTTAGTGATATTTGCGTCGTTGTCTATCATCGTGTGTGAACTAGTAAAGGGATTTACAAGGGGTGAAGGCTGAAAGCCTTCAGGTTTGGCTACTCCGAATTTTATTCAGGAGCTTTGATTACAGTGGGGTGGCCACTCCCAATGGCATTTTAGAGCTACTGCCAGCAATTATTCAGGTCGCCCTTTACATGGGGAACAGACGCCCTTGTAGCCGCTCCTTACATGGAGAACAGACGCTGCTGATGTCTAGTGCAGCCATGCCATTCCCTGAGTACTGGGCTGCCTGTTGCGCAATCTCCAACCTTCCGAAATCCGTCTTCTCCGCTGTAGATTCCGTTGAGATCCTCTCTCGTAACCCTGAGTTGGGACCTTTTGTCGCCTCCTTGGCTGTTGGGAGCTTCCCAGCACTCCTCCTCCATCCTCGAAGCCGCCGGACGTCTTGTAGGGGATGCCCTCTCCTTCTTACCGCTATTAAACTGTGTGTGTGTCAAAGAATGGCTTTCAGTTCCAAACAATTTTACGACTCTACTGTTAAGTTCCCTTCTGGCGAGACAACTAAAAGCTCCCTCTAGGCTGCTGAAATACCAAGACTTCCTCGCTTCTCTAAATCCTCGCACAAAAGCAAAAAAATGGCTGACATCGAAATAAGTGTCCAAGGAATAGAAAAGCAACTGGAATCACTCAACAGAGGAAAGTCCACTGGACCTGACGGGATACCAATTCGATTCTACACAGCCGTGTACCGCAAGTCTCTAGAGGAACGGAGGGTTCCAAATGATTGGAAAGGAGCACAGGTAGTCCCAGTCTTCAAGAAGGGTCGTCGAGCAGATGCGCAAAACTATAGACCTATATCTCTGACGTCGATCTGTTGTAGAATTTTAGAACATGTTTTTTACTCGAGTATCATGTCGTTTTTGGAAACCCAGAATCTACTATGTAGGAATCAACATGGATTCCGGAAACAGCGATCGTGTGAGACCCAACTCGCTTTATTTGTTCATGAGACCCAGAAAATATTAGATACAGGCTCCCAGGTAGATGCTATTTTTATTGACTTCCGGAAGGCGTTCGATACAGTTCCGCACTGTCGCCTGATAAACAAAGTAAGAGCCTACGGAATATCAGACCAGCTGTGTGGCTGGATTGAAGAGTTTTTACCAAACAGAACACAGCATGTTGTTGTCAATGGAGAGACGTCTACAGACGTGAAAGTAACCTCTGGCGTGCCACAGGGGAGTGTTATGGAACCATTGCTTTTCACAATATATATAAATGACCTAGTAGATAGTGTCGGAAGTCCCATGCGGCTTTTCGCGGATGATGCTGTAGTATACAAAGAAGTTGCAGCATTAGAAAATTGTAGCGAAATGCAGGAAGATCTGCAGCGGATAGGCACTTGGTGCAGGGAGTGGCAACTGACCCTTAACATAGACAAATGTAATGTATTGCGAATACATAGAAAGAAGGATCCTTTATTGTATGATTATATGATAGCGGAACAAACACTGGTAGCAGTAACTTCTGTAAAATATCTGGGAGTATGCGTGCGGAACGATTTGAAGTGGAATGATCATATAAAATTAATTGTTGGTAAGGCGGGTACCGGGTTGAGATTCATTGGGAGAGTCCTTAGAAAATGTAGTCCATCAACAAAGGAGGTGGCTTACAAAACACTCGTTCGACCTATACTTGAGTATTGCTCATCAGTGTGGGATCCGTACCAGATCGGGTTGACGGAGGAGATAGAGAAGATCCAAAGAAGAGCGGCGCGTTTCGTCACAGGGTTATTTGGTAACCGTGATAGCGTTACGGAGATGTTTAACAAACTCAATTGGCAGACTCTGCAAGAGAGGCGCTCTGCATCGCGGTGTAGCTTGCTCGCCAGGTTTCGAGAGGGTGCGTTTCTGGATGAGGTATCGAATATATTGATTTCCCCTACTTATACCTCCCGAGGAGATCACGAATGTAAAATTAGAGAGATTCGAGCGCGCACGGAGGCTTTCAGACAGTCGTTCTTCCCGCGAACCATACGCGACTGGAACAGGAAAGGGAGGTAATGACAGTGGCACGTAAAGTGCCCTCCGCCACACACCGATGGGTGGCTTGCGGAGAATAAATGTAGATGAAGATGTAGATGTAGATCAAGAGAACAAGAAATAATTAGGGATGCAATCATTGGCAGTAATGAATATTGATTGCAGTTTTCATACAGCATAAATGACTTTAGCGAATATTGGGACCTCCACATTAAATAATAAAATAGGTTACGTAACTGTTTTGGGCATAAGTTGCCGTGTAGGACTATATAAGTAAGATACATTAACACTATGTTAGGCTTCTTGACAGAATTGCGTGACTCAAAGATCTCCCAGTGCTATATCAGAGGACGCAATTAGCATGGGAAATGAATAGGTGATGAGATGTAGCCTTAGGCATTTTTCAGTTCTTTTGTTGTAACATTAAAATTGTAGTTTTGTTGTGACAATCTGTTACGTTTCTTAAGCTAATAAGAATTTCATTCGCAGTATGTCGATACATGGGAAGGTGTGAACAGGTAAGACTACGTTTCCAACTGTGTGGCCTGGAATGGAGCACACACTGTCCTGTTCTCTGTCCTGACCTTGCCTAAAGCATCGAATTCGTTCCCCACTACTAGCGTGAAGCTCTCTTATCTTCACAATCACAGTGGAGTAGATCAGGTGAAATGATAGAGAGAGGACTGAAAACGTGTCACAACTCTTCTTAAATAATGGTCGACTGCAGCGTCAGTCAAGTGTTCCACTCACGTAATTGAAGGCAAAGCGAAAGATGCTGTCTAATGATGGCATATAGCAGTTTGACGTGGCGGCGACGTAGAGGCATTAGTGGTCCGGATGTGACCGTAACGACGAGTTGTCGCCATAATTCTGGACGATTTTATTGTCACAACTAACGAGCAACAATATCATTAACTGTTTCGTCGACTAACCAGCAACCTTAAAGATGGCTATAATATCGCACCTTACAAGCACTCATCTACATACTTTGCCATGATCTACAACCACAATTAGGTATCATTTGATAGGTTGTACATCGTATATATGAATATTTAAAGAAGACTGACATTGTCATGTACGCCTTGTAAATAATTGTTAACCCTTTAGCATGAAAAGTGACGGAGTGTCTTCATTATCAAAATGACGTACTAAACGATTGCCTATACTTGCAGAGGTTGGAACTCCAGTGGAGATGAAACGGCAGGCGGAACTCAAGACCAGGGTGGAAAAAAGCCCGACAGGTGTGCTGGTCCTGCTTGACACAGGAAATGCCAAGACGGACAGCCTGGACACCTGGGCGCGGAAACACAATACAGCGAAGGCTGGCTGGTATTGTAGCTAGGCCGGAAGGATTATACTTCGGAAACTATGGACGCAGCTAAGAGGAAGCTTCACCTCGGAAATCACACAGGCTGGGTTATTTCCTCGGATTTTACTCAGAAGCGTACCATTGTATGAGTATTGCTATTTCCTGACAAAATTTCTTCACTGGACGACAAAACACTAAAATGTGCTTGGTTGGCGTTCGGAAGAATCTGTAGAGAGGGCGAATATTCCGTGGTTTCGGGAAGATGATTTGTTTTAGTTACGAGGGTGGGGAGCCGAGCCTTGCTGGGGAGCCAGCGGTGGAGAGAAGGTCTTCGGTTTCGAGCGCCCGTGTATGACGGTCGCTCAGCATCAGCTTTGTTGGTACAGGCGGGCTTGCTGACTTTGCTCTCAGGTGAGTTTATAGTTAGAACAGTTAGGAACTGTACTGTTGCGAACATACGATTCTGGACTTCGCCTCCGGGTTGGAAGTCGTCGTCGAGCAAGCAGCATTCAGTGATTGAGAGCACTGTACTTATGTTGGGACGTTATTTGAACTCCGTCCTTGTGGCTGGGAGTTCGGGTTTCTCGTCTGTAGAACATAGAGAGGAGAAGACAGTATTAGCGTATATTAGTCAGAGGACCGCCTTCTGCCATCCTAGTTTTTGAAAGAGTTTTATTTTGTGGCTGGAGTTCTTCCATCGTCGCAGACGTGTACGAGAACCATCACTCCGACGAACCGGACGCAGTACATACGGTGATATTGCTAATTGCTTCGGCTTATTAGGGCTATAGCCTAAAGCTAAACAGCTGTGATCACGCTACTTTATTTCCACTGAGGTTCCACACCACCGTATATCATCTTTAAAAGTAGTGTCTTCTAGTGTTTGATACGTAGGTGGTGTCAGTCATTTCGCGTTATGTTAGATCGCGTGGCCATAAAAAGGGGCAGAGTTGGGCAATTGATCAGAAATATTAGTTAGGAAATACAGACATTTGTAATAAAGTGTTGTTTTTTAATCTACAATAAATGTATAATAAGAAACGACGTTTATCATTTAGTAGTATTAGTTGCCTTAATCATTCATTTATGTCTAGGTTATAATTTATATGTTAAATAGCATTAAGAGATCCTAAGATCTGCTTCAGGGGGATAGTCAGACAGGGCCAAATCATCATTTTAGCGTTCATTATTTTCCGTTGCGCACACTAATTTTACACCCGCCTGGAGTAGCATCTTGGAACCTTTTATCAATCACCTGGTGCTTGCAGCACTCAGTGAAACTGTTCCAACGTGTTGTCCAAGCGGCAGGACCACGTCGTCTGGAGACCGACTGTAACAGCCGCTGTAAACGCATGTTCACGGCAGCAAAACTTCGGGTTCAGTGAGGCAGAGCTCATGCTGTGGCGGGCTGTTTAAAAGCTCGAGTTTCGAAGAGAACGGCCAACTGCGTAGATGACTCTCCTTTTCGTTACCGACCTGTCTCTGCTCATTTGTTCAGGCTGCTCGGTTATTACTAGGCACTGACTTCTTCTAATGACTAGAACCTCTTCTTTGGTGCTTGTCTGGTGTGCTGATGCGCTAAGGACCTTTCTAACTTAGCATAAATGACACCCTTACAATGGTAAACGCTATCTTAGCGTAAAATACCAATTTCTGAATTAAGCGCAATTCCCACCAGCAATAATTATGAACACTGACAAAGAAATTCATGTGAGAATTACAAAGGTACAAGTCTCGCGAATGCAGTTTATGGCCGGCCGGAGTGGCTGTGCGGTTCTAGGCGCTACAGTCTGGAGCCGAGCGACCGCTACGGTCGCAGGTTCGAATCCTGCCTCGGGCATGGATGTGTGTGATGTCCTTAGGTTAGTTAGGTTTAATTAGTTCTAAGTTCTAGGCGACTGATGACCTCAGAAGTTAAGTCGCATAGTGCTCAGAGCCATTTGAACCATTTTTTTGCAGTTTATGAAGCTTACTTAAAAATAATAAGCAATCGCTTGAAAGTAATAACAGATGCATGTTTGGGAGAAGAGCAAAGTGGGTTTAGGAAATGCAGCTCTTGCAACGAGCATAAAGAGAAATCAATTTAGAAATACACTTTTATTGACTTCTTAAAAAACCTTCAACTCGGGCGCTAGAAATAGGATACCTCTTGCGTTTTATGCAGGTAATCAAAAGGGTACATGAAGAAACCAACATAATCACTCAAACAGTACAAAAACAGATAGGGTAACAAGTAAACAATGTATTGGACACTAAGGTGTCGGGATGTAGCATATCACCGACTCTTTTAACCCTCTATTGAAGAACTCGTAAGAACTTGGAAGAAGGATGTCCATGAAGGTATACAGCTGAAAAGGAACTACATGCTAAGCCGTGATGTATGCAGATGATACACTTACAATATAAAATGCATAGGTAGACTTAAGTTACATTAGTTGGGAAGAAAACAATGCAGTCTAAATATATTAAATTCTAAAACAAAAGTTATGGTTCAGATGGCTCTGAGCACTATGGGACTTAACATCTATGGTCATCAGTCCCCTAGAACTTTGAACTACTTAAACCTAACTAACCTAAGGACATCACACAAAAGTTATGGCCCACTACGGAAAATTCACAGTTCAGTATACGATTGTTACCGAAAACAAGGTACCTGACCAAGTCTCCAGTTTCAGTCATTTAGGCAGTGACGTAAGCCGGGACATAGATAAAGACACAGAAAAGAATACTAACAAAGTTCAACTATATGTGGAACTATAAACAAAACTCCAAAAAATAAAGTTAGCAAAGCAACAAAATTGAACCTATAAAACAACGGCAGTGATTGCACTACTTTATGGCAGCGAATCCTTGATTGAGAGAAAAAGCAGTAAAAATAACGTACAACTAGCACAAATGGGAGTTTTAAGAACTGTCGAGCTTGATAAGGGGGACCACATAAAGAAAGATAGGCAATATATTATTTCAATGAGAAAATTGAAGAATACAGGGAAGAAGGGAGACAACATGTCAAGTGCATGGATATAGATAGAATTCTAGTCATTGTTAACAGTACAAGATCTCAGAAAGAAGAGTTGTACGACAGCCGAGAAAGAGATGGAATTAATTATATGAAGTCGGCACCAGCATATTACCTAATCCTTGAAGGGGAGTGTTTACTATTTGATATCTCTCATCCACCCGCGAAATACGTAGAAAATAACGAATCAAGTTATAGTAAAAAATATTTACATCGTAACATCAGTGCCAGCCTCAGAGACTTCTTAATATTTCATCAATCAAATTCTGATGTGGCAAAAGTTGTTCGCCAACTTTAGAGAGTTTGGCATCACACAGGCCCGACGACACGGGAAAGAATTTGTCTCAACAGACAATAAGTCCTCTCCCAGGTACCACTGTAGCGAGACGGGCCTTTTCCATGTTTTGGCTGCAGGGTTAGCCTAAGGGTCCAAAAATCTTCGGTTTAGTACAGTATAAAGCTTGTAGTTTCATGAAGAAATATTGACAAACTGAGCATTACTCTAGAATGCGTTTAGAGAGAGGAGTTTTTGACAGTGTTTGTGTGTGTGTGTATGAAGATAAATTGGTAGCGCTCAAAACACACACGATAAACGAATGAGCATGCAAAAACACAGCACTGTTTGAAAAAGAAGTGGAGCCATAGTAAAATTTCTGTGAAGATAACTTGTGCGAAGTCTCACAAAAGTAAAATGAAGTGCAGAAAAAAGAAAAACGGGTTCCAGAAAGCCCAATAAACTCGTATAATAAAGCAATAGCTATCACTGAGACATGTTTCAGGCGACATTGTACGTAAAAATGGGTAAATATAAGGACCTGAGAAAGTGGCAGTCGTACTTGGCCGTGTCCTTGGCCACACCTATGTGAAGTTGCTGGATTTCCTCGTGTTGGGCGGAGTGCCGTTCAACTTGTCTACAAGCAAAACACGTGGCCAAGAAAAACGACGTCAGAATTGTGGTCGAGAAAAGATCTTGACTGAGAGGGACCGGAGACGCGTTTCACAGCTTGTGAATCAAAATCGCTTCTAAACCCGACTGGAACTGCTGCACATTTAGCATGAGGAATATATAGGTGATGAGATGTAGCCTTAGACATTTTTCGCTCCTTTATTAACTATTTTTATAGTAATAATAAAACTGTGGCATTTTACACGCTAGTTTTCTTGCGACAGGCTATTCCATTCCTTGGAGTATTAAGAATTTCATTTACAATACGTTTGAAGGCGCGAAGAAGTTAAACGACGTTAGTAGCAGTGTGAGTTACAAACGAGCACCGACTACGTTACTCCCTACTGTGGTCGTGCACTGAATTCATCTTCCACACCGAGCAGGGTGGCGCGGTGGTTAGCACACTGGACACGCCTTCGGGAGGACGACGGTTCAGATCTGCTACAGACCATCCAGATTTAAGATTTCCATGATCGCTCCAGGCAAGTACCGGGATGGTTCGCTTGAAAGGGCACGGCAGGTTTTCTTCCCCAGCCTTGAAATATACTGTGCTTTGGCTCCGTCCCTAAGAAGCTTGTGGGCTAGATGTTAAGTTCTAATCTGCCTGCCTACAAATCAAATTATACTCAAAATTAAATCATATCATAATATCATTGCTAGTCTCAAAGCCTTGTTAATCTTTAAGTATCCAAATTCTGATGTGGCAATAATAGCACGCCATCCCTGGAGAGTGTGGGATCACAAAGGCCCGACTGCACAGGAAAGAAGTTTCGTAACCAAACAGAATAGCCTCTTCCAGGTACAATAGTAGCGAAACGGACCTTTTGATTGTTCAGTCTTCAAAATCACCCTAAGGACATGAACATTTTGGCCTCAATGGAGTATGAAGCTTTCAGCTTCATGGAGAGATATTAACTAGGTTAGAATTACTGTGGACTGCCTTTAGCGGGTATTTTGGCAGTTTTGTGTGAGTGTGTGTGTGTGTTTGTGTGTGTGTGTGTGTGTGTGTGTGTGTGTGTGTGTGTGTGTGTGCGTGTGCGTGTTTGGGAAATTTAGAGACGTTTGCAGCCCACAATGTGAGCAAAAAACGCATAAATATATGAAAACACAATAGTGAATGAAAAACAAGCGCAGGCAAAGGATCATTTCCACGAAGATACGAGTGCAGGGTTCTACAAAAGTATAGTGAAGTACAGAAAAATGAACAGCACGTTCCAAAAAGCAGGATAAACGGGAGAATGACCGAGCTCTTTACTTCTACAGCCTAGCCTAGTAACGAGGGAAAATCAGTTCTCTTCAAAATATGTAAAAAAAAAAAGCAATAAACACCGCAAGTATCGAGTAGATATCATTCATATGGTACAACTGTTTTTAACTCTACTAGAATCAAAATAGAAAAATGAGTTGTGAATTCAATATTTACAGAGCCGCCACTGATGATGCTTTGTCAATAAAAGTGATAGGTGCTACTGTAACGCTCTCTAAATTACGGTACGCTTAAGACGGAAAAAAGTAATTGTTGTGCAACAGCAAATGCAGAAGTTGCGCATCCTAACAGACGTAAAATGATATTGAGAACGGTACCAACTCAGACAGCGAGAATGTACTCAGTTCGTTAGAGAATAAATTACAGGCATTTGGTATATTCTGTGATCTGTGAAGAGCATTTCACTGTGTAAATCGCAGTTTTCTTTTGAGTAAATTAGAATATTACACTGTAATAGGAAATGCTGCAAAATGGTTAAAATATTATCTCAGACAGGAAACAAAGGGTGTCAATAGCAAAGAGCCCAATATTAAGCTATTAGGCATTATCCAACAGCTACATGTCGTGTCGCAAAAGGTTCTACTTTAGGTCCCTTACTTTTTCTTGGTATATCAATGGCCTTTCATCAGTAACATTATCAGACTCCATGTTTGTTTTGTTCTAGGTAATACACATATGCCAAAAAATAGCAAATGAAATGCAGTTTTGCAAAGACTGCTTAATAAATTTTTCATGTATCTTAATAAATGATTATTAACCAATTCTTTGTCAGTACAGTCTGAAAAAGCACATTGTAAGTGTGGTGTCACCGCCAGACACCACACTTGCTAGGTGGTAGCTTAAATCGGCCGCGGTCCATTTAGTACATGTCGGACCGCGTGTCGCCACTGTGTGATCGCAGACCGAGCGCCACCACAAGGCAGGTCTCGAGATACGGAATAGAACTCGCCCCAGTTGTACGACGACTTTGCTAGCGACTATACTGACGAAGCCTTTCTCTCATTTGCCGAGAGACAGTTAGAATAGCCTTCAGCTAAGTCCATGGCTACGACCTAGCAAGGCGCCATTAGCCTTACATAGTTTGAAAGTTATCGTATGAAATGTCTCATCAAGAATGCTGTAAACAACAAATGATATATAAAAGTTAAGTATTCGAGGAGCTGCATACTTTTCTGGCTACCATTCACTACTTATCCTGTTCCAGAATTCACGCCCGTCTGCGTTAGATAGCGTGCATTTCGGCCTCCTATATCTACAAGGTGTTGGCACATTTACCAACAAATCAGTAAGCAACTCAGAACTTGCTCCTTAATATGCCTAAAATCGGAGGACATGCAGATGGAACAAGTTGACCGTGCTGAATTTTTGGGATTACAGGTTGATAATGCACTCAACAAGGAGGAGCAGACCATAGAACGGCTGAAGCATCTTGCAATGTAGACTTTGTCCGGCTCAGGAGATGTAAAAGTAAAGAACCTAGCATACTCCATTACTTTCATTCCATAATGTTATGTGGGATCATTTAAAGGACAAAGTCCTCACACTAACCTAAACTTTTCCAAGTCCAAAAGCGTGTAACACCGATATTAGTGGTGTGAGCCCAAGAACGTCCTGCAGAGACCTGTTCAAGGCCATGATCGTACTCACTACTGCTTGTCAAAACACTTGTTCCTTAATGAAATTTGTCATAAGTAGAGTATCTCTTTTTTAAACCAACAGCTCCGTTCATGGAGTCAACACTAGAAATTAGAATAATCTACGTAAAAATTTAATGTCACCTACTTCGGTCAAGAAAGCTGTCGATTGTTCAGGAGCACAAAATTTCAGTAATCCGCCAGTAACCACAAAAAATTTAACTGCTAGTAAAGTTCAGTTCAAGAGAAGCTTGGTGGCCAACTCCTTCTATTCCACTGATAAATTTCCCAGTAGAAACGGTTAATATGTGTATATTATCACTAACATTAAGTTATCTTAAAAACTGACCTGTATATCTTCAGTGCAGTAATGTAATGAATATAAATAAATGTTATAGATTGATTTTCTCCATGATGATATGTGGCTACAATAGCTTAAGAATTATCATATGCACATCAGTGTACTGTATATTTCCATGTTTTTGGCGAGGTTTTTTTTTTTTACCTTAAAATGAGTTATTCCTAATCCATGAAGACCGTTTCACTTGGGAACTGTGGAATGCACGTTAGAATATTGTTTTCCTTTGCAAATGCGTATTTTGCGTTCTTGCTTTATGAGATGCTCTTCATCCTTGAGGATTTCCACACTATGGATCTATCGAAGAAAGAGTACATGTAACCCATTATAAAAATTATAAAAGTATATGTATGTATGCGTGTAATTTCCACATGTCCTCCGAAATCACTGGACCGATTTCAACCAAAACTGGTACACATATCCTATACTATCAGTCACTGTGGGGGTAAGAATGACCCACGCATCATACTTCAGGAGATACGGCATTATGAACACTGAGATGCGTGAAAAGCTCTCGCATCATGCATGACTTTTAAAGTTATTAGTTATTTGCAACTAACTATTCGCAACATATAGTTCAAGAGATACGTCATTAGCACTGAGATGCGTGAAAAATTTCCGCTTCATGCATGAAGCTTTATTATATTTATCCTTCACTACTAAGATACTCCTACAGTCGACTTAAGGAAAGACCTGACACCTGGTAGTGCTTTTAACGGCTTACAAATGCGAAGTCCAAATGGTTGCAAGCGAAAACAATAGCCGTATGTAGAGCTATGTAGTGACGTTGCGATAGAGGCGTTTACAAGATCGCGCTGTAGAAGCGCGAAGGAGCTGTGCCCGGCGTACAGAAACTGTTTCATAATTTCAAAGCTGTTTCCTCCAATATTTGAAAATGAACTTTTTTCGATGTTACGCTACAAAAATAGTTCATTCGTTTTGTTTCCCTTTCTAATAGAAAATTGACAAAATCAACTGGCTGGCTGTGCCGGGTTTGTCAGCTAGTCTAATCTGAATAGTACATCACTGGCCATTAAAATTCCTACACCAAGAAGAAATGCAGATGATAAACGGGTATTCATTGGACAAATATATTATACTAGAACTGACATGTGATTACATTTTCACGCAATTTGGGTGCATAGATCCGGAGAAATCAGTAGCCAGAACAACCACCACTGGCCGTAATAACGGCCTTGATACGCCTGGGCATTGAGTCAAACAGAGCTTGGATGGCGTGTACAGGTACAGCTGCTCATGCAGCTTCAACACAATACCACAGTTAATCAAGAGCAGTGACTGGCGTACTGTGACGAGCAAGTTGCTTGGCCACCATTGACCAGACGTTTTCATTTGGTGAGAGATCAGGAGAATGTGCTGGCCAGGTCAGCAGTCGAACATTTTCTGTATCCAGAAAGGCAACATGCGATCGTGCATTAGCCTGCTGAAATGTAGGGTTTCGCAGAGATCGAATGAAGGGTGGAGTCACGGGTCGTAACACATCTGAAATGTAACGTCCACTGTTCAAAGTGCCGTCAATATGAACAAGAGGTGACCGAGACGTGCAACCAATGGCACCCCATATCATCACGCCGGGTGATACGCCAGTACGGCGATGACGAATACACGCTTCCAATGTGCGTTCACCGCGATGTCGCCAAACACGGATGCGACCATGACGATGCTGTAAACAGAACCTGGATTCATCCGTAAAAATGACTTTTTGCCATTAGTGCACCCATGTTCGTCGTTGAGTACACCATCGCAGGCGCTCCTGTCTGTGATGCAGCGTCAAGGGTGACCGCAGCCATGGTCTCCGAGCTGATAGTCCATGCTGCTGCAAACGTAGTCGATCTGTTCGTGCAGATGGTTGTTGTCTTGCAAACGTCCCCATCTGGTGACTCAGGGATCGAGACGTGGTTGCCCCGATCCGTAACAGCCATGCGGATAAGATGGCTGTCATCCCGACTGCTAGTGATACGAGGCCGTTGGGATCCAGCACGGCTTTCCGTATTACCCTCCTGAACCACCCGATTCACCGAGCGAGGTGGCGCAGTGGTTAGCACACTGGACTCGCATTCGGGAGGACGACGGTTCAATCCCGTCTCCGGCCATCCTGATTTAGGTTTTCCGTGATTTCCCTAAATCGTTTCAGGCAAATGCCGGGATGGTTCCTTTGAAAGGGCACGGCCGATTTCCTTCCCAATCCTTCCTGAACCCGAGCTTGCGCTCCGTCTCTAATGACCTCGTTGTCGACGGGACGTTAAACACTAACCACCACCACCACCACCCGATTCCATATTCTGCTAACAGTCATTGGATCTCGACCAATGCGAGCAGGATTGTCACGATACGATAAACAGGAATCGCGGTAGGCTACAATCCGACCTTTGTCAAAGTCGGAAACGTGATGGTACGCATTTCTCCTCCTTACACGAAGCATCACAACAACGTTTCACCAGGCAACGTCGGTCAACTGCTGTTTGTGTGTGAGAAATCGGTTGGAAACTTTCCTCATGTCAGCACATTGTAGGTGTCGCCACCGGCTCCAACCTTGTGTGAATGCTCTGAAAAGCTAATTATTTGTGTATCACAGCATATTCTTCCTGTCGGTTAAATTTCGCGTCTGTAGCACGTCATATTCGTGGTGTAGCAATTTTAACGGCCAGTAGTGTATTTACAGTGATGATCTTGCGCAAAACACACTTTTCGTCTCCAGCGACAGCCCATCTGTGTTGTGGCCGAAAGAGATTTCCTTGAAGGTTGCAGGAACGTGAAGGCCGCGGCGAAATGTGGCTCGGTACTGAGGGCCCGAGGCGAACACCGGCCTACGGCTGGCTGGCAGGCGCTCACTGTGCACGACACGCCGACGTGTCCGACCTACATCCAGTGACCGCCGTCCAGCACCGGGCGTCCCACAGTCGCGGCTTCTGCGCAGATTAACGCTGGCCGTGGCGCCCGCTCGTGTTTACTTTCCGCTGGCAGGGCACTCTCACCCTAACTCACAAAAAAGGACTAACGAGAAAGGCACGAGGTCGCTCGTAAGCGGTAGCTACTCGTATCTCTCCTAATAATCTTCGAAGGTCTTTGAGCAAATCGCATGTGATTTACTTTTTTCTATAAAAGGAGATGTTTGGGAGGTTAGCGACGATTTAGTCCCAGGTAGTGCGGAAGTTCTGGGTTTGAAGCGACCTCCATGGAAGACATTATCCGAGTAAGGTCAACTTTCTTCAGGGAATCAGTTTTTCGTTTCGTAGTCTAGAGAAATAACGTCGTTATGTGTTTGGAGCTCTAATGTTTCTCTCTCGAGAAAGAGTTACTAGTGTCCGATCTCAAGGGCACTTCCCAATACAGTTTCCACCAACCAGTCGTGCCACTTCGCGACACGTTGTCGTTAATGAGGGTCGTGCGAACTACTTGCCGTGGCGCCCCCTGTGTGGCCTAGGAGGCAGGCCGGAATGGCCGGGAATGGAGTCGGTTATGAGCATGCGAACGGGAACGACATTAGTTAATAGTAAACTGGCTGAGGGAGTTGGCAGCGTTAGTACCGAATGTTATTGTGCTGTATACGAAGGGGGGCGGCGCAGTGGCGTGACTGTTTAGAACGATGTATGCACAAGACAGTTATTTTTCACGTGTCCTCGAATTCAGATTAGCGCCCTGTTCTGTGGAAGCTCCTAAATCAAACCCTGGCGCCTCTACTTGAGAATACTCGAATTTCCGAGGTGGAATGTGTTGTGAATACTCGAATTTCCGAGGTGGAATGTGTTGTGAATAGATGCAGTCTACTCAATGCACTATAGAATATAAGCGCTACGTTCTCACTGTTATCTGCTGTAGACTCCACAATTACAAACTGTGTTGTTGGTGTCTCAACTCCCCATAGCCTGGAGACTTGGAACTGCTGGTGTGTTCAGAGGTGTCGTTTCTAGACTCCTTGTGTTTTGGTCTGGGCCGGTAAACTACAACGGATCGCAGTCGGTCCCATTCCGACTTGGTAAAGGTCAGTACAGACCCAACTAAGTAGGCACTATGGACGCTGCTGATGGAGCTTGTTGCTGCTGTGGTGCGCGAATGCCAAGTAGTCTACTGGCCGAACATATATTTGCGAAATGTTACATATGATATTGTCTTGATGGATTTGGAAGATAAGTGAAACTCCAGATACTTGTTATTTTATGAAATGCTGAGTTGTTTTCCTCCTATATGCCAGTTAAATTTTAACTTCAGAGCTATGAGGACGTTGTTTAAAGTCATGTTTTGTAGCATATACTAACCATTTCATTAAGTATTACTCGTATTTGGTTGTTTGCTGCCAGCCGGCCAGGGTGGCCGAGCGGTTCTAGGCTCTTCAGTCTGGAACCGCGCGACCGCTACTGTCGCAGGTTCGAATCCTGCCGCGGGCATGGATGTCTGTGATGTCCTTAGTTTAGTTAGGTTTAAGTAGTTCTAAGTTCTAGGGGACTCATGACCTGGGAAGTTAAGTCCCATAGTGCTCACAGCCATTTGAACCAAGAGATGAACTATTTTAATCATCTAAGTAGAACGAATTCATGTGTGTGAAGGCTTATTCGGTCTACGAAGCTTTTGTCTCGGCTAAATAGATATGTGATTTATTTTGCCGATCAACAGAGCATCTGTTATGCTATAACATTTTGTGAGTGGTTACGAACGACCCTAAATATTGACACACTGTAACTGGTAAAGACCTATTCTTCCAATGGAGGGAAACAAGCCATTTTTTTGTAAACTAATGTTTAACTGTGGCGGAGAATTTTTAAAAATGGTTCAAGTGGCTCTGAGCGACTTAACTTCTGAGGTCATCAGTCGCCTAGAACTTAGAACTAATTAAACCTAACTAACCTAAGGAGATCACACACACCCACGCCCGAGGCAGGATTCGAACCTGCGACCGTAGCGGTCGCTCAGTTCCAGACTGTAGCGCCCAGAACCGCACGGCCACTCCGGCCGGCAGAATTTTCAAATTTTGATTTTTTTGCCATAGTACGTAATATTTTTGTTTAACAAATATCAAGCAATCATTCAGCACTTTATTAACCTAGTTCATTGTTAACCTTTCACTTCTTTTCGGAATAACCTGAACTCAAAGCATCTTTACTCAATTTTTTTCTCAATTTCTTCATGGTGTTTGTCCAAATAAACATACCATGTCCATGGTTTCTCGAATTGTTTCCAAATTTTGTCCACTTTAATTATACGTGTCAGAGCTATACTCTTTCTTCTTTGAGTGCTACAGAGCGTTTACGTTACGTTTGCCCCTCTCCCTCCTCTCCCACCCAAAAAATGGTTCAAATGGCTCTAAGGACTATTGGACTTAACATCTGTGGTCATCAGTCCCCTAGGCTTAGAACCAATTAAACCTAACTAACCTAAGGACATCACACACAGACATGACCGAGGCAGGATTGGAACCTGCGACCGTAGCAGCAGCGCGGTTCCGGACTGAAGCGTCGAGAATCGCTCGTCCACAGCTCTCCCACCCAGCTCCGATAAAATTGTATCTGCATTGCTTGACAATTGCTAAGCAACAGAGATGTTGTTGTACAGGAATAATCACAGGCAATGATGGACGACATGTAACGCAGTATATACGTAACAGCGGTAGTCGGTGGAGTGGTATATCTACGAGTAACGAAAGTGGTACAGATTTCACCACATGGGAAAGAAGGATAACAGATATAAATAATGTTCATTTTTAACACAAGTCAGATTCCCAACATAACATAAAAGCTGGCTACCAAATTGTTGAGTCCTTTGAGGGATATTGTCCCTCTCCTCTCTCAAGGCGGATTTTCGTTCTTGTACGGTTTGCGGAATGGGTGATCTTTGAGAAACACGTCTGCCGAGAGCATCCCAGGCATGCAAAATAGGGTTTAGGTCCGGGGAGTACGCAGGCTATTCCATATGTTCAACATATTAACTTTCCAGTGTGTCCAACACCTCAGCGGTCCTGTATAGGCGGGCATTATCGTCCACAAACAGAAGGACGGGACCTACCGTACCCCTAAACAGAAGGACATGATCCAGAATAATCTGTTTGCAGTATTGCTGTGCTGCAACTGTATCTCGTACATAGATATGTGGTGGTGTTCGGCCTTTGTGCATAATGACTGCCCACACAGTACCGCCTAGCCCATACAGATGGTGTTCATAAACATACTGTATTGTGTAACGTGTTTCCTTCTTTCTCCACACTAACTAGTGTCCAGAATCAGTTGCCACAGTGAAGCGGGATTCGGCGGAGAACAAAGTTCTGACCCCAACCCACATGCTCCCTGTGCCAACAAAACCTTCTTGACGATGGCGTGGTTGAAGTGGGATGCATTTAACAGGCTTCAGAGCACACAAACCAGCCTGATTTAATCGCCTCGAAATGGTTCTGACCGAGACGCGTGTAACTGTAGCGGTAGCAATGTCTGCAGCGATCTGCCTACGAGTGAGATGTCCGCTCCTTCGCCACTAGGGCTACGTATCGATCTTCCTGGGGTGTGGTGATTCTTCTACGACCAGCGGCATGCTTTCGCATAGCATTTCCACCTTCAGCGGCCTTTTTTTAACCGCGAGATGACACTTTTGGACATATCCATTTCTGTGACCACAGTAGTGACAATTTCACCGGCTTCAACCGTGAAACTGCTCGTCGACGATCATAAGCACTCCAGTGATGTCTTCGAACATGACACTCTAGTCGGTTCCTCAACAAACTTCATCAGACACCGTTCTCCACGAACTGTGTCGTATGCATACAAAGCTTTCGTGCATGGGCTTCGCTGCCGTTAACACGTCCCTCCCTCTACATTTCAGTTTACTATTACTGGTCGGGTGTCCCGTAGCATTTGTCGGTTGGTGCGTAGCAATTGGCAGCTGTTCCTTAGCAACACTCAGTTGTTCCTTAGCAGTTGTCAAGCAGTGTAATACTTACATTTCCACATATAAATTCGTATTATACTTAGTATCTACACTCCTGGAAATGGAAAAAAGAACACATTGACACCGGTGTGTCAGACCCACCATACTTGCTCCGGACACTGCGAGAGGGCTGTACAAGCAATGATCACACGCACGGCACAGCGGACACACCAGGAACCGTGGTGTTGGCCGTCGAATGGCGCTAGCTGCGCAGCATTTGTGCACCGCCGCCGTCAGTGTCAGCCAGTTTGCCGTGGCATACGGAGCTCCATCGCAGTCTTTAACACTGGTAGCATGCCGCGACAGCGTGGACGTGAACCGTATGTGCAGTTGACGGACTTTGAGCGAGGGCGTATAGTGGGCATGCGGGAGGCCGGGTGGACGTACCGCCGAATTGCTCAACACGTGGGGCGTGAGGTCTCCACAGTACATCGATGTTGTCGCCAGTGGTCGGCGGAAGGTGCACGTGCCCGTCGACCTGGGACCGGACCGCAGCGACGCACGGATGCACGCCAAGACCGTAGGATCCTACGCAGTGCCGTAGGGGACCGCACCGCCACTTCCCAGCAAATTAGGGACACTGTTGCTCCTGGGGTATCGGCGAGGACTATTCGCAACCGTCTCCATGAAGCTGGGCTACGGTCCCGCACACCGTTAGGCCGTCTTCCGCTCACGCCCCAACATCGTGCAGCCCGCCTCCAATGGTGTCGCGACAGGCGTGAATGGAGGGACGAATGGAGACGTGTCGTCTTCAGCGATGAGAGTCGCTTCTGCCTTGGTGCCAATGATGGTCGTATGCGTGTTTGGCGCCGTGCAGGTGAGCGCCACAATCAGGACTGCATACGACCGAGGCACACAGGGCCAACACCCGGCATCATGGTGTGGGGAGCGATCTCCTACACTGGCCGTACACCACTGGTGATCGTCGAGGGGACACTGAATAGTGCACGGTACATCCAAACCGTCATCGAACCCATCGTTCTACCATTCCTAGACCGACAAGGGAACTTGCTGTTCCAACAGGACAATGCATGTCCGCATGTATCCCGTGCCACCCAACGTGCTCTGGAAGGTGTAAGTCAACTACCCTGGCCAGCAAGATCTCCGGATCTGTCCCCCATTGAGCATGTTTGGGACTGGATGAAGCGTCGTCTCACGCGGTCTGCACGTCCAGCACGAACGCTGGTCCAACTGAGGCGCCAGGTGGAAATGGCATGGCAAGCCGTTCCACAGGACTACATCCAGCATCTCTACGATCGTCTCCATGGGAGAATAGCAGCCTGCATTGCTGCGAAAGGTGGATATACACTGTACTAGTGCCGACATTGTGCATGCTCTGTTGCCTGTGTCTATGTGCCTGTGGTTCTGTCAGTGTGATCATGTGATGTATCTGACCCCAGGAATGTGTCAATAAAGTTTCCCCTTCCTGGGACAATGAATTCACGGTGTTCTTATTTCAATTTCCAGGAGTGTACTTAGAAGGAGAGACAGCATCTGTCTCTCCTAAGTATATCCATTATCTGGTCATGGTGCACAGGACACTCCATGGAGTCGCCAATCAATACTTAGTATCGTCACTGATCTGTTCTACATACACTGCCTGACAAACACGTGATGCACACAGAATGTATGGCCGGATGTCAATGTAGCTTCGTACACGTACACACTATATGTGGGTATGTAAATGATTAGAGTTGCAGTTCTCTGTAACAGGTAGAACAGCCACCAGCGTCCACCAGCGTACATTACAATCCGGTGGCAGAAATATATAACGTGAGAATGACTTACATCCAAAGTTTTATCATGGAATCCGCTCAAGAAGTATGCAGTATGCAGGTCAACAAAATCCTTCGCATTTTTGGGTTGTTTTAGATAGACAATTGAATACTTTTGCAATATATAGACACCTTATCGACGTGGTGCCTTCAGACCCTGATACCATGCTCACCACCATGATGGAGACCAAACGCCTCACAACTGACGCAGGCCAATAATATTCATTCAATCGAGTTGCAACTGGATTAACATGGGCCTTACCTGATGCATGCAACGAGTTTGTTCTCCGGCTCTGGGCGACGCACACACTCATGAGTTTTGTTGGTTGTGTTGGAACTCTTATGACAAAAGGTGGTTTTCAGTAACTTATGAATCCTGCATTTGATGACGTCGCTCCTACGTTGGAAGGAAAGAAATTTCATCAGAGTATCCGTACACTATTAATTGTAAAGAAACAGCTGCTAAAGGATATTTTGGATGAAACCATTATTAGCTATGCAGACCATTCAGCGATGTTGGAAACGAGAAAGAGTCAGAGAGTAAAACAACGAAGTCCTGGGTGGACTGTCTTATAGAGCCTTTGTTCATAATTATGGCCTTCGTTAGATCTGAATGAGTAGGAGTTTTACCACTATACCTTTGGGCAGCAGAAGAAATGCTTCCCTGCAATTTTTGCGGCTAACCACTTCACCTAGGCGAGGTATTGCTTGGCCTATTTGAGATCCATGGAAAAATTATCTGATCATGCCTTTCGGAAATTTCTAAGGCAGAACATGCGATACAATACAGACCGGGTACTGGAATGTTGTTTCGAGGAACGTGTTCATTGAAACTACATTCATGCGATATGGGAAGCGTCAACGTGGCATTGAGAGTCAAACTCTAAATCCACGTATGATGAAGATAGGAGACCACAGTTTCCACATCTACAGTTAACATAGACGCACATCGGTAATATGCAAACAGGTCCGTCACACGTCACTAGGAAGAGACTGCGGCTAGAATGAAATCTAACCATTCTGGCCGGGAAAAGATATATAAGGTATATGTCGGTGCATCTACCCCCAAAATCCTCATCAGTAGTCTGTTGAAACGATAAACATTATGAGCGGCAGTGTTGCATCTTCTACAGTTAATTTGGACGAAGAAATTTCCGTCGGAAGGCCGCAAATGCAAAGCTTCGAACAAACATGGCCAGGAGGGTTCCAAAACTCCATCCCCAAAAAGGTTGTAACGCCATCTCCCTCGAATGAAAAAGTGAAGGTCGGTATAGAGTTCGATTTCGATACATCACTGATTAACTTTATGATGATTGCCTTTGTGTCTTCTACATCAGCTGATGTTGCAGACTTATTGAAGCACGAAACGAACTGCCACTCTTCCTCAGCTTCGTCTTTAAAGATGGTGGCTAGATGAGATTCACTGTTAAATTAAAGGTGAAGGAACTGCTGCCGACTAAAGCATACGAGAGACTTCAATCATCTCCGAATGCAGTTGTCATTGATGGGTGTGCTGTATTCTGGACAGTAACTTGGCCTACAAATGGGACCGTCTTTGACTTTGTTTAAAAGGTTACCCATTTTGTGGAAAGCAAGCTCAAAGACAGTCGTATGCCTGGTATTTGATCGATACAATCCATACTGTATCAAAACCAGTAGACCTAGAAGAAGGCTGCTACAACCGTGGCCGAAACGTTAGTTTTTCTCCAGCAGCAGTAGTATTTTATACATTATGACGCGGTACCATACCCAGAAGACCTTTATGTTAATTGACTCTGGCCGCGGAAGCCTACACAATTATAAAAACCTTACAGTAGTTTCACGTGAGCTAGTTCACATGTGAGGAGAAAACGTCAATTAACTCTGCATATGGCTCTCTCACCACAGCAAGTAGTACTGTACGTGACTGAAAACAACTTGCAAATGATTGACATACTGTGCAAACACTTGGTTGAATGGCGCCTTTCTGTCAAAAAGGTCCACAAGCTCGTCCTCATCAGTGAAGACTACGTGCCGATTGAAGTAACAGACTACGTATCAAAGCCAGGATCAGATTCATCGAACACGAGGAAGCAAATATTATAATCGTCCAACAGGCATTACGGCTGGCAGGGGAGAATATAAGTGATCACATTAAGATGTTATCAGATGACACTGATGTGATAGTTCTTCTGCTTCACTATTATTCTGAAAGTGGAATAATAGGGTAAGACACCCCTGGAACCAAACAGTCTGAGGAAGATGTCTGTTAATGTTGGAGCAATTGCATCGAAACATGCTGATATTTGCAGTAACCCGGTTGTAGCACACGCTCTATCGGGATGTGACACTGTAGGGAGCTTTCATGGAATAGGGAAAAAGGAAATTGGTCAAAAGGTCACATAGCATTTCATCTTTGGGTAACGTACCATGAGACCTTTTGGACGTCGTCTAAGAGCAACTGCTGCCATTGCAGCGTGTTACAATCCCAAAATAAAAGAAAATGAGTCCAATATACGATCTTTGGTCTGGAGTACAAAATGGCGAAACTGACAATTTCATTTGCTTTCGAATAAAAATCTTTGCCTCCGACGATTAAGTCTTCCATGAGGACGTTACACTAGCACACCTGCAGTGTGCAATTTGGAAGTCTGCAAGGGGCAAATGACCACCCCTGTTGGGACCTCTGAAATATGGATGGAGCCACGATGAAGCGACCAAAGTTCTACATACAGTGATACTACCGGTTAATGTACCTGTAGCTTCGCCAGATATTCAGATATTCTTCTGATGATTGGATGTGGATGCTCCGAGGAGCCTCTGTTCTCAACACTGCGATACAGCGTGGCTGCCATTGTTTGTCGTTGTGTTGGTGACAGCGACTGTGTAAACTCAAAAATTATCCAACTCGACCCATACGTCCGGCGATGAAAGCGTTTACGATGACGAGGAAAGTTTAAAAGTTCATCAATGCACCCTGAAATGACTATTGGACCAAAATACATTATGGAAATATGTTACCAGCAACAAACTGCAAAAATAAATTAATAAATATATTATGATTAAATTTCCGATATTGCGCTAAATTCCTTTATATTTTTGTTTTCGTTCTGTTTTTGGCATTTTAGGGCTATAAAAAATTTCACAACAGAGCCAGAACTGCACCCGTCAAATATCGTTTTTACGTATGAGGAGCGTTTGAAAAGTCCGTGCAAAGTCCGAGAGATGGCACCACCAGCGCGTATCGAGGCCATGTTTAGTTAGTAGCATCTTTGGAAATAACGCACTCCAAGTTTCAGCCATATTGGTCTGTTTCTTTGTGTTTGGCATTCGTGTGAATCAAGGAAGTCGAGTGATTGTCAAAAAATGGGCGAAAAAGAATTTCGTGTGATGATTAAAGATTATGGAAGGCAAAACGCCTCAGGAGGCTAAAGAGAACCTTGATAAACATTACGGTGACTCTGGACCTTCGATTAGAACAGTTTACAAGTGGTTTCAAAATTTTCGGTGTGACGATATGGGCACAAGCGGTGCTAAACGTTCTGGACGCCCTGTGGAGGTTACGACCCCAGAAATCATTGACAAAATCCATGATATGGTGATGGATGGCAGAAGAGTTAAGGTGCGTGAGATTGCTAGTGCTGTGGGCATCTCCAATGAATGGGTACATAGTATTTTGCATAAACGTTTGGACATGAGAAACCTATCTGCAAGATGGGTTCCGCGGTTTCTCACGCTTGACCAAAAACAGAATCGTGTGAAGTGTTGCAAGGATGGTTTGCAGCTGTTCAGGAAGGATCCGCACGACTGTAAGCGTCGTTTCGTCACTGTGGATGAAACAATTGGTTACCAAGCGAGAATCTGTACCAAAAAAGGGGAAGACCATTCGTTCGGCCGGAAAGGCTGTGGCGACTGTCTTTTGGGATTCGCAAGGGATAATCTTCATCGACTATCTGGAAAAGGGTAAAGCTATTACAGGTGAATATTATTCATTGTTCCACCAGCTGCGACATAGTCGCGTATATGAATAGTGATCCAATACTGTCAAATGTTTTTTATTCCAGTCTTCGATCACAGTATTAATTCTTTTGACCATGAGCGGTTTCAGTCAGTAATGACCATCCTCAGATTTTTTTCTACACCATGTCCATTACAGCCTTATCACTTTATGACATGGTGTAGAAAAAGATCTGAGGATGGCCATTACTGACTGAAACCGGTCAACATCAAAAGAATTGGTATTGTGATCAAAGACTGGAATAAGAAACATTATAATTGTTATTGGACTGTTTAAAAACCAAGCTCCAAGAAAAACGCCGGCGATTGGACCGCAAAAAAAGTCCTTTTTCCATCACGACAATGCAACAGCACACACCTCAGCAGCTGTGGTCGCAAAATTAATGGAAATTGGTTTCCAACTCGTTTCACATCCCCCCCTATTCTCCAGACTTGGCCGCCTCAGACTGCTATTTGATCCCCAATTTGGCGGGACAAAGATTTTATTCAAACGAGGAAGTGATTGCAGCAACTAATAGCTATTTTGCCTACTTGGACAATTCCTGTAATTCGGAAGGGATCAATAAATTAGAACAGCGTTTGACGAAGTGTATAAGTCTAGAAGGAGACTATGTCGAAAAATAAAAAAGGTTTACCCAAACACGTAAGTAGTTTTTATTTTAGCACGGATTTTTCAAACGCCCCTCGTACATGTTGCACCAAGATGTCATCGTAATCTGTTGTGTGTAGGCCATTTCCACCTCAAAAGAATTTTTTTTTTAACTTTGCCGCCCGACAAATCAGTGTTGTTCATGTTTAGTGTTGTTAGCACTCCTGGGTATACAATGGGCGTGAACAGCATCTGATGCTGAGTGGTCTAGTGAAAGACACGAAGATGCCATGTATTCGTGCGACACAGCATTATCGGCACCTGACAGCGTTTGAAAGTTCGGATTTCCATGTTGTTGGCTGGTCGAATATTGCGATATACAATTTAGTGGGGCATTCGAATGTGACCATGTCCCGATGTTAGACTGCGTGCGAACGTGGGGGCTGTCACACACGCGGTCAAGCTTCCGGTCTCCCACGTCTGAGCACCATGACGGACGATCGCCCCATTGTGCACCAAACATATCATAACCTCCTCATATCTGTGGCTGCCATCTGAGAACAAGTAATGAACTCCCTGTAATATTCTGTGCCATCTTGTCGGAAACGAATGGCAGCCGGACTAGCGAATAAGCGTACCATGCGTAGGCTGCGTTAACACTGCAACACGAAGTGCTACGTTTGGAGTGATACCTTGATAGGGAAGCAAGGACGCTGATGAATGTCATGTAGACAAATACAATGCCCGACAGTTATGAAATGAAGGGTATGAAACTGAAATATGTTGCGAGAAGTTGAATTCATGACACACAGACGGATGAGTCGGACATTTGGCCAGCGCAATCCAGAAGTTGGGGCACGGAGTGAAGTATTGCGAAAAACCAGCTCCCCAACGTGCGAACGGTGGCGGAAATCACTCAGACATTTGGCCAGCGTAATTCAAGAGTTGGGGCACGGAGTGAAATATTGCGAAAAGCCAGCTCCCCGACATACGAACGGTGACTGAAAAAGGCGAAAGAAATGAAGACAAGTTGTAAATTGTAACCATCGTTTTTTAGACAAGGGTATAGCAGAAAAAATGAAAGAAGTTATTACTGAAGAAGGGTGAAGCAAAGCAGAAACAAATTGGCGTAGGTGAAGAAATAGCTGTAAATAGTAAGTCTGACATGGAATTTAGACAGACGTTTCTGAAACGCGTGAGCCACAGAATTACGCAGAAATGAAACGTTAGCTTCGAGAAAAGTTGACCGAGTAGTACACATGATATGTAATGCGTCAACCGATATTGAGAACATACGGTTCAAATGGCTCTAATCACTATGGGACTTAACATCTGAGGTCATCAGTCCCCTATAGAACTACTTAAACCTAACTAACCTAAGGACATCACACACATCCATACCAGAGGCAGGATTCGAACCTGCGACCGTAGCAGCAGCGGCCGGCTGTTGAGAACAGAATAAAAAAATTGGGAGCTATTACTTCTCAGCAAGCCCTCGTAAGTTTTAAGAATCTAACTTCTGATATTTGTGGCTGGAGGAGGGGAGCGAGAGGTGCCCCACGGCAGCTAAAATTCTACAAATTAAGCATTGAGTTGTTGTCGTTGTTGATTTTACGGCAAAGGATTTCCTTAAGATGCTAATTAAAACTTGAAATTAATAGTGACAACATGTAATCCAATGCCAATATCAACCAGTAAAAAATATATTAAAAACCAGTAAAACCAGTAAAAATATATAAAGTAGTTACAGACTACAGTATCGTTAAGAGAATTAAAACAACTTGCCGTCTTACTATTTCGTGGATGTGGTTCACAGTCTCGCAGTACTTTAATATGTACTTGGCAGTCACGTGCAATAGATAGACTTTAACAAAAATGTGACGCTCGCTTGTTAACGAACAAAACACACTCTATTAAAATGTGTCGCCTTTTGTAGACCACCAGCGCCACACCTTGGCGGCAGTGTCCGAAGTAAATGAAACAATAGGTTAAATGTCAGTGCTTTATAAGAAAGCGAGCTCAAATTGTCGCGTTTTGTCTCAATAAATGGAATGACGTATAAGAGGCGGTCCAAAAGTTATCGTCTGAGGGCGTTGCTGCTGCGTATGTGCAACGCAGCGCGACTGCGGTGCGGGTATATAAACATCGGAATGTAGGCGAGGGATCAGTATGACATTCTTATCTTTCCGACGTGCGGGTGGTAAATGTGGAAACGTGAACTATGGCGAGCTGGGAGGTCAGCCTAATTCATTATGCCAACTCAAGTGGGAGGCACTTTGATCATCCGCCCTATAATCCTCATCTCTCATCATGCGATTATCACGTCTTCGGCCCTTTGTGAAAGGCCGTAAAGGGTGGCGCTTCCTATCGGATGACGATGTACTGCAGACGGTTACGGGCTTCTATGCACAACAAGACACGGTGTTTCGACAAACGGATATCTTAAACCTGGTGCGTCGGTGGGATGATTGTCTTAATGATCACGGCGATTTTACCTGGTTGGTACACGATTCTGGACTGTACGATCTTCGAACACAAACTTTTTGATCGCCCAGTATATATCATGGTCAAATGGTCAGCTTACTCAGCTGGGGAAGTTAATTCTCTTTCATTTCCAGTGACGTTTTCTCCGTTGTTTGCAGATGACGCTGTAATTTATCGTCTACTATCATCATCAGACGATCAATTCCAATTACAAAATGATCTAGAGAGAATTTCTGTATGGTGCGAAAAGTGGCTATTGGCACTAAACAAAGAAAAGTGCGAGGTCATCCACACGGGTACTAAAAGAAATCAGATAAATTTTGGGTATACGATAAATCGCACAAATCTAAGCGCTATCAATTCGACTAAATACCTAGGAATTACAATTACGAGCAACTTAAATTGGAAAGACCACATAGATAATATTGTGGGGAAGGCGAAACAAAGATTGCGCTTTGTTGGCAGATGCGACAAACCTACTAAAGAGACAGCCTACATTACACTTGTCCGCCCTCTGCAGGAATATTGATGGGCGGTGTGGGATCCTTACCAGGTAGGATTGACGGAGGACATCGAAAAAGTGCAAAGAAGGGCAGCTCGTTTCGTGTTATCGCGCAGTAAAAAAAATGGCTCTGAGCACTATGGGACTTAACATCTATGCTCATCAGTCCCCTAGAACTTAGAACTACTTAAACCTAACTAACCTAAGGACATCACACAACACCCAGCCATCACGAGGCAGAGAAAATCCCTGACCCCGCCGGGAATCGAACCCGGGAACCCGGGCGGGGGAAGCGAGAACGCTACCGCACGACCACGAGATGCGGGCTATCGCGCAGTAGGGGTGAGAGTGTGACTGATATGATGCCCGAGTTTGGGTGGCAGTCACTGAAACAAAGGCGGTCTTCTTTGCGGCGAGATCTATTTACAAAATTTCTATCACCAACTTTCTCTTCCAAATGCGAAAATATTTTGTTGACACCCACCTACGTAGGGAGTAATGATCAACATAATAAAATAAGAGAAATCAGAGCTCGAACGGAAAGATTTAGGTGTTCCCTTTTCCCACGCTCCATTCGAGAGTGGATAGGTAGAGAAGTAGTATGAAATTGGTTCGATGAACCCTCTGCCAGGCACTTAAGTGAGTGTGAATTACAGAGTAACCATGTAGATGTAGATATGTCCATCACCTCCTAAGCCCCCCCCCCTCCCCTGCCCCGCCACCAACAATACCATCACTGAACGCAAGAGGATGATTTATTGCGGTAGTGTAGTGCATATCCTCAAAAGCCAGTTTGGCTGCTGTACGAGAAATGGCAACGCTAGAAGATTCTATTCAAATGCAGAAATAGCAGCAAAGGATCGACGTTTTGTACAGGAATAGGCAGCTGACTCTCAGTAGAAACAAATGTAAATCATTGCTCATAAATAGGAGGAAGGCCTTGTTTATGTATGATTACACGATTGCTGAACGAGTACTGGAAGGAGTCACACCCATTAAACATCTGGGAGTGTGAGTACAGAGCGATTTAAAGTGAAACCACCAGATAACACAAATCATAGGGAAGGCAGATACCAAGCTTTTACTGAAAGAATTTTTCAGGTCAGTCACGAAGAAGGTTGCTCGTTCGTCTGATACTTGATTATTGCCCGTCAGTCTGAGATCTGTACCGGATAGGGTTTATAGAGGGGTGAGAGACGTCACAGGTTCCTTCAGTAAGTGCTGCTGCCTTACAGACGTACTTATCCCACTACATAGGGAGGCGCTACAAGAGAGGAGTTATGCATCATAGTATGCACTGTGATTTGCTGTTGAATTCCCGAGAGCGTACATATCTAGGAGAGGACCAATTTCTGGGGTATTATTAATGACGTAAACGTATACAGTTAAATGCACACGATAATAGAAGCGAAAAGTCCAGTAAACGTGGACTCCAAAATTCATGTCTTAAGAGTTATGAGCACTCCACTTCGATACTATGAAAAAAAAAGTCTTCAACTGCAAGCTTTTTCCTTTACATATTTTGAGAGATGGTAATATGGATCATAACAAGAAAAAATGTCCAGTAAACATAGGCTGTAATGCTCGTAACTTGAGGGCTATGAGGACTTGTTCATCTTCACTACTTTGAAACACATCTCTTCCACTGAAAAACGTGCTCGTAGCACTTCAGAGCCCATGTTTAGTATCGCGTACTTTCCGCAGTATGCGTTTACGCAATTAATTGAGATACATCCAGTATTCGTCGCTCCTATTTATATCAAGCGAAAAGGGCTTCAAGGAAGAACTAGATAGCTTTGAGCCCACATAAAGGCCCACTAATAATCGTTTCCGCACAGTATCCGCTAGTGGAACGGGAAGGGTGAAAATGACAATAGTACCGCAGGCACCCTCCACCACACACCACAAGGTTGCCTTTGGAGTAGTATCGTTGTTCTAGATGTACAAAGTTCAACTTTCACTACTGGAGACATCTCTCCGACTTAGAGCAAATAGTTATATCTGTTACACGATTCCATCTCATTTGCTTGGGAACAATTTGGATTGTAAGCATTTCGGGTAGGTAGGCACAGAATTCTGACGCTGGGCGATTTCTTTGAGTACTGTGCGGAAAAAGCAACAGCGCAGCTAACTTGAGTCCTCTTGCTTGGAACCAGTATTGTTTACTTTTCGCACGCGTCGCGGAACGTAGACATAGCCGTTTCCAGCTGGACGCAGTTGGTAATGTAGTGCCCGACCAGTGCAGCCGTTTGCCTTATTTGCACTTGCTGCGAGCGGCGCAGAGTGTGGGGCTGCCAGTGAGCCTGGCTGCTGCCGCGACTAGACGCAAACGCGCCGGCCCGCGCCTGTGCAGATGTTCTTGGGTAAGCGGCCCGGCCTCGCGTCTCGTGACGTCAGTCAGCGGGCGCGCGATAAGAGTTTCGCAATAGCCTCGTGTGTGTGCGCACTCGCACTGACTTTGCAAGCGTGCAGTCCTCAGCAGCCGATACCGATGAACAGTGGATTACAGGCTCTCCGGTGTTTGATTAGACTAATCCATTTTCCTATTGAATGAACGGAAACTTTCCTAGGCGGATACTGTCTAAGAACCATCCCTTTCTCCTCTATGATACTTACATCGTATCTAACTCAGTGAGGCGACATTTAATCCAGCACATTGGCTCTGAGCACTATGGGACTCAACGTCTGAGGTCATCAGTCGCCTAGAACTTAGAACTAATTAAACCTAACTAACCTAAGGACATCACACACATCCATGCCCAAGGCAGGATTCGAACCTGCGACCGTAGCGGTCACGCGGTTCCAGACTGAAGCGCCTTTAACCGCACGGCCACACCGGCCGGCTCCAGCACATTGCTCCAAAAATTGGCGACCAGAAAATTTAATCCGTCACGTCCGCTTCCTTTATCGGCTAAATAATGACGAGAAAAAGTAGACAAACACTACTATATTAAATGGCAGACATTCTGGGGAAAAAAAATCATAGGCTGTACCCATAAAACTGCTTTAATTCATTGGAGCTTAACATATATCGACCTCCTTCGTTAGTGCAGAGTGAAAAAAAAAAAAAAAAAAAAACACAGAAAACTATACAGGAAAACCAAGATTCGTTTTACGTGTTGTATGTGAGAACTTATATGAAATTACTCACAAAGTGAAGAGCACTTACATTGCAAACCACCAGTGCCCTGTCGTTTAGCATTAAGCTCCAACTATCATTTCGGTAGGAAAATCGAAAAGAACCACTAAATATTAATTAAAGTAGTGAGATACATTATAAGAAATATGTAGCAACATTAACGATATAGAAGGCGACTTATTTTGCAGCCGTCTAAAGTCACATCAGAGCGTTCGAATTGTTAAGGATTTGTAAAATCATGTGATTGTCTAAAGCGTTTCCTCCAGTTTGGTAAAAAAATACTGTTCAAATGGTTTTATTGCCCAAGAAAGGCTATAAATTTTTAAGAAAAAGGAAGGTAACAGATGCATCGCAAACCGCAGACAATGTGCGGTGAAAGATAAATGGCCTACTAGAATCGCTTCATCCCTAATCCACCCCATCACCCTCGTAATCCTTCCTTCAGCCTCCGTTTTCCATTTGCAGATGGTGTGCGACTGCCATTATCCTTCTGCAGTTCTCTAGTTTTACCGTCGTGCTCCGTACCTAAGACGGGAAAATTGCTGAAGTCACACCAATACCCAAAAAGGGAAGAAGGAGGAATCCGCTGAATTATAGATCCACGTAACTAACGTCGATTTGCAGTAGGGTTTTCGAACATATACTGTGATCGAATATTATGAATTATCTCGAAGAAAACGATGATTCAGAAAATATCGTTCTTGTGAAACACGACAATCTCTTTGTACTCATGAAGTAATGAGTACTATCGACAGGGGATATCAAATTGATTCCATATTTTTAGATTTCCAGAAGGCTCTAGACGCCGTTTCCTCACAAGCGTTTTCTAACCAAACTGCGTGCGTATGGAATATCGCCTCAGTTGTGTGACTGGATTTGTGATATCCTGTCAGAAAGGTCACAGTTCGTAATAATAGAAGAAAAATCATCGAGTAAAACAGAAGTAATATCCGGCTTTCCCAAAGGAAGTGTTATAGGCCCTCTATTGTTCCTGATCTAAATTTATGACATACGAGACAATCTGAGTAGCCCTCTTAGATTGTTTGCAGATGATGCTGTCATTTGCCGTCTTGTAAAGTCATCAGATGACCAAAACGAAATGCAAAATGATTTAGATAAGATATTTTTGTGGTGAAAAAAGTGGCAGTTGACCCCGAATAAAGAAAAGTGTGAAGTTATACACACGAGTACTAAAAGAAAACCGCTAAATTTCGATTACGCGATAAGTAACACAAATCTGAAGGCTGTAAATACAACTAAATACTTAGGGATTATAATTACAAATAACGTAAACTGGAACTAACGTAATGATAATGTTGTGGATAGAGCAAACCAAAGAATGCGATTCACTGGCAGAACACTTATAAGGTGCAACAGATCTACTCGTATTAAAGAGACTGCTTACACCAAGTTTGTCCGCACTATTCTGTGCGGTGGCATCCGCATTAGGTGGGACTGACGGATGACATGGAAAAAGTTCAAAGAAGAATAGCTCGATTTGTATTATTGCGAAATAGGGGAGAGAGTGCCACAGACATGATACGTAAATTGGAGTGGCAATCAGTAAAACAAAGGAGTTTTTGTTGCGACGGGACCTTCTCATGAAATTTCGATCACCAGCTTTCTCCTTCGATTGCGAAAATATTCTTTTGGCGCCCACCTACAGAGGGAGAAATGATCATCACGATAAAATAAGGAGCCGGCCGGTGTGGCCGTGTGGTTCTAGGCGCTTCAGTCTGGAACCGCGTGACCGCTACGGTCGCAGGTTCGAATCCTGCTTCGGGCATGGATGTGTGTGATGTCCTTCGGTTAGTTAGGTTTAAGTAGTTCTAAGTTCCAGGGGACTGATGACCACAGATGTTAAGTCCCAATGTGCTCAGAGCCATTTTTGATAAAATAAGAGAAATCTGGGTTTGCACAGAAAAATTGAAGAGCTCGTTTTCCCCGCGCGCCATTTGAGAGTGGAACGGTAGAGAGACAGCTTGAAGGTGGTTCATCGAGCCGTCTGCCAGGCACTTTATTGCGAATAGCAGAGAAATAACGTAGATGTAGATGAAGAGAACACACGAGGTATACACGGTCCAGCCACATTAACATGACCACCGCCTGCGTACAGTATCAATGTGCAGGAACCCTGCACAGGCTGCATGCATGTCCGGAGGATGCGCAACACAGTACAGTCGTTGTCGTAATGCGGAAACGGAGCGATTTATCTGACGTCCAGAAGAGCACGATCGTTGACTTCCGAGTCAAGGGTGGAATCATTTGCGAGTGTAAGCAGTTCCGAAATGGCTTGGTTTGTGAACACTCCCTTGTCACTATGGTAAGACCGATTCCTGTCAGATCACCACAGATAAGCACTATCGAGTTTGGCTAGTCTGCCGATCGCTGTTAGCCAGGGGGATACACTCAGTCCTTTTCAGGCCAACTGAGGTCCACCCCCGGTAGCTCAGTGGTTCGATTCCCGGCCGGGTCGGAGATTTTCTCCACTCGGGGACTGGGTGTTGTGTTGTCCTCATCATCATTTCAACCTCATCATCGGCCGCAAGTCGCCCAATGTGGGGCCGACTTGGCGCCCGAATCCGAATGGGACGTCCCAGCTAACAATGCCATACGTTCATTTCATTTCACTCCGGCACAGTAGCTCAGCGTGTTCGGTCAGAGAGCTGGATGGCCTCTGTAACAAAAAAACTGAGTGAAAAGATCAACAATGAACTTCAATGGATGTCATGTGACGTCCGCTATGACGAAATACAACGAACCATAATGAACAAAATGTAAAAAATAAATAAAAAATAAAAAAACAATTGGTGGTCAATGCGACAGAATGTCAATCCTAAGGGCCCAGGTTCGATTCCCGGCTGAGTCGGAGATTTTCTCTGCTAAGGGACTGGGTGTTCGGTTGTCCTAATCATCATCGTCATTACATCCCCATAGACGCGCAGGTCGCCGAAGTGACGTCAACTTGTATCGGGCGAACGGTCTATCCGACGGGAGGCCCTAGTCACATGACATTTATTTTTAGGCCAACTGAGGAGCTACTTGATTGAGAAGTAGCGGCTTCGGTCACGAAAACTAACAACGCCCGGGAGACTATGGTGCTGACCACATGCTCTTCCACATCCACATCCAGTGATGCCTATCGGCTGAATATGACACAGCGGTCGACCGGTACCGACGGGCCTTCCGAGGCCTGCTCGGACGGAGTTACATTTGTAAGCTGTTCCCACGTCGTCATTCATAGCAAAATGGCGCTATGAGAAATCGGCGCCAAGGCAACTACAGTGCACCAAGGGCCACAGACGCCGGGGATTAAGGACGGTTGCGGAGATGCACGGGCCAATAGACGTGCAACTGTTCAGCGACTGAACGAAAGGGCTACCAACAGTCTCCTAAATAACCGTCCAGCGAACATTGCTGCGTATGGGCCTTCGCAGCAAGCGCCTACATGAAGTACCCATGCTGATTGCTGTTGATCGGTGACGAAGATTGAAATTTTTACGCCAATACTGCAACTGGACGTCCACTGAGTGGTGACAATGGGACCGACACAAATATGCATCTATCCTTAGGGACCACGTCCAGCCCTACGTGCAGTTTGTTTTTCCTCGGCACGATGGTATCTAGTAGCAGGACAATGCAACATGTCACACAGCTTGCAGTGTGCGAGGGTGGTTCAAAGAGCACCAAGATGAGTTTACGCAGTCCCGCGCCCACCAACCCCTCCGAATTTAAACCTAATCGAGAATGTATGAGACCACCTCGGGCGAGCTGGTGGCGCCATGGATTTTCAGCCGTAAAACCCAGAGCAACTGGCCACGACACTGGAGTCTGGCTTTACGTCCCTGTCGATACTTTCCCGAACCTTATTGACTCCCTTCCTGCACTTTTGACTGATGGTCACATTAATGTCCCTGGATCGTGAATGTTGGAGAAAGTAATACGTTTGGAAGTTTGGAATTATGTTTACTTGCTCGTATAGTGCACTGCGTAGCGCACTAGCTTTCGAGACAGGTAAACCAGACGCTTATCGAATCCACACAGCTTATTAACTACCGTGGGTTGCTGACTGGCCAGCCTGAGGATGGTATCTAAGTGGTTTCCTATGTTCGTTTAGATTTGCAAATTTTCTGCGTATTCGTCCAAGTCACATGAAACTGTAAGACCCGAACTGCCCGTATTTTCCATTTTCTTTCGCAGATACAAATTAGCATTGTAGGTTGTTTGTGATCATATTTAAATACGAGTTTTTTGTAGTTTGAAACAGCTTCTGTAAAAATGTGCCTTGGCCGACAATATGCTGTTACATCTGATTCATATATAAGGTTTTGGGTGCGTTTGTTGGCAGAAGATAAGAGTCGCTGTGTGTCAGTAGTCCTCAGAAAACAGTTTTCATTTAACACTGTTTAACTGTTTCGTAACAGCTTTTATCGCTGCTGATTGCGGCAAATCGACAGTCCCCAACGGGACTTTGGTGACTTTGACTACTGCGTCCTGATACGGACACTTGAAGTTCCAGTAACTAGTGCGATTTATTGCCAGAAACACGGTGTTAACTTTCTTACTTTCTGGTTGAGTATCAAGGTCATTTACAGCGGATAGTTAGTATAAAACAGCTACCTATCCGACCTTCATTTTTGGAATACATTATTATTAACAAGTACCACATGAGTATTTATATTTCGTCTTACATGGCTCACTGCCTCTGTTATGAATAGAGACTAAAATGAAACGTTTTATCGTTAATCTTTAATCTCCTTACCAGTAATTCCTCCGTCCCTCCCCAAACCCCGATTCGTAACTTCCATGTTTAAAACAGCTTCAAACATCTGATTCGTTTGCGAATGAGTTTGTTGGATGGCACTAAGTGCTCTCATTGTTGTTAAACTTCGGACGAGTATAGACTGGATAATTTGCGCTCCGTTGAAAGAAAATCTAGTTTTTCACGCACCTCAATCTTTATGACGTCATATTTCCTGAAGTGTGTGTCGTAAAATGATACAAATTTGCAGGTCCATTCAGTGGTATATGTGGATACTACGAATATATGATTTTTCTGTAATTTATCTTGTGTAGTGTAATGATTACCTAACGATCTGTTGTAGAATGATTATGTAAGAAGGGTCGTGTTCATTACCATATTCTATGTATATTTCAATGATTTTCGTTATGGATGTAATCCTGAGTAGACATCAGGCACCATGTCAAATTTATACCACGAGCCCCACAATATCTTGTATTCTATCCACTTTGCGGCTGTGATCCCTTACTATTTTGAATTCAGTTACCATAGTGATCGATTTTTGTCGGTTGGTGTCGATGCGTATATTGCGTGTGGATAAATAATCTGAACTATGTTTTATCGAAAATATACGTTTAAAAAAGACACTTTATGTTTTCAAAACATAATTAATCCTAAATTTGTGATTTAAAAATGTCAGCCAGTTCTGTCAAAAGCAATTTGAATGAGACTGGAGGCAAGAAATGATTTGCATTGTGGCACATGTAGTTTGAAATTTATGCGAGTACATATCGATTGTCGACTATAGCAATGTAAGCAACTGTATACAGACTCATATGTGCAAATAACGCACTAGCTCAGAGGTTGGTGCCGTGTTAAGTGCACGAGTGGGCTAAGACATCAGCACAACATGATATGTGTTTTATATTTGTGTTATTTTATATTTGAGATGCTGACGTTCCTTGCTACTTTTTGTTGTAAAGTGACGCAACATCACCACGTGGTTTTCAGGTTTGTAAAGATCATATACTTCCGTTAATACGTTACAAGGTACATTCTAATGCTTCGGTAACGCACAGAGTGTTTACATGAACTATTGTATGTATTAGTCACGTTGACTTATGGTTGTTTATTGAACTTTCAGATCGGATGATGACACTACAGGTACGTCTAAAACGGTAATCAATAAAATTATTTACACGCCAGTCTTGCCGAAACTGGTTTTTTAAAGAATAATGTAACAGTTCCAATAGTCTCCAACAATTATCATCTCTGCTAGAATTTCTCAATCAGGTATCAAATCGTATAGTTTGTCACACCTTATCGTCAAAGGGTATCCATTAACAAGCTGCTCATTAAGTTGATAGAAATTTACGGTGTAGGATAATGCCGATGGAGCGGTAGACCAGTTAATCCACTGTCAAAATGGGAACATTTACAGAGACATCTGTGAACGTAAATCACTAATTGCAAGAGTACGCTGGCAATTCTGTTTATCGGTGGTACTTGAATCACACATCGAAAAGTTCGAAGGAAGGGCGCAAATTAATGGTTAGATACGAAACAAATGTGAAAGGAAAGAGAGCGGTCGGATAATATGTGTCAAATAGGGAAGGAACGAGAAAATTGCTCGGTCATAAGTAATGTGGATGATATTTAATGTCATGCCCTACCTCTATTGTATATAATCAATTGTAAATTATGTATTTATTCAGTTCGACTAACGATTGTAGGCGATGTTTGTATGAACAAATTTAAATCTCTGCGTAGCAGAAGAGCATAATGTAGAGTTTAAATGTTCATATGAAAAGGTTAGAATCTGGCACTGCTGGACGTGGCTGAAACTACAGCAGATACATTGTATGGAGCAGGTAATACGGTTTCCAAATTCGTTTTAAAAAGCAACTATGAGCTGAATTTAAAGGTAATATTGATTACAAACTCTAACTATATAACCGATGTGGTGTTGATCTTATGTAGGCTCCACGTCGACATTGCATCTATACTCTCCAAATCACTGTGAAAAGCAGCGATCAGCTACGTCATCGAAGGAGAAAGCGCTGAACGTTTTAAACCCTTAAGCTTCAAGTTTCGGGCTTTTCTCCTTTGTTTTCGCCAACATTTATAACTCAAAATATTTTCTTATAAAAACATGTGTCTGAGAATTGGGTACATAAAAGAAACTGAAATATGCTAAATTATCCATTAGTGTTATCACTAAAATGTGATAATAAGATTTATTCACCAACTTTTTACGTAACTGTACTAATTAGGCACATCAGTTTCTTTGATAAGGAACTCCATTCATTCAGAGAGGTATAAATTTGTCCGAATTCCAAACCTAGCACAACCAACATGCAATTTCCTTATGTAACACTGCCAATTTCTATTAAAAAAGTTCTGCCTCTTCAGGCGTTGTTTATGGTATTACGGCGTACAGTCAAGCGCCGGCACGCCAGTCAAGAGCGATAGAGCAGAGAGAGCTGTGAGAAGAGGCCAGTCAATTGTTCGCTGACCGACCCCTCTCCAGGACGACAACGCGAAGAGGACCAAAGCGCCGCGCCCGACCCGTCGCGGCCCAGGCGAAGAGAAGCTTCAAGACCCAATAGAGCTTGTATTAGGATTGTTTGTAATGAAGAACTTTGCCTATTTTACGTGTCGCCCTTTGCTTGCGACACATCTATGTATTTCACAAAGTATTGTAATTTCTTTAATTTTGTAATAAAACTCGTTAATACGATTTGTTTGAATGTTGTCTAGCTATCCTAGACACCCCATGTTTGACGAGCAGGCAGGATTTACAACTGGTCGTAAATATATCCTCCTCTCTGTCAGACCGTACTGGTGGCAACGACCTAATGTCACTCTCAATGTCCTTGTTCCCATCACGACTTATAATTAAAGGGTATGTTGCGATGCAATCTCTGTATCTCAAGTCCACTCTTCGACGCACTATTCAATGTGAATCCTGTTGTTGTTGCTGTTGTTATTGTGGTCTTCAGTTCGAAGACTGGTTTGAAGCAGCTCCGCACGCTAGTCTATGCTGTGCAAGTCTGTTATTTTCTGAATAACAACTGCAACCTACTGTACATCCATGTGAACTGTATTCATGCTGAGGCCTCTGTACATAATTTTTACCCTTTATTTGATTCTCTCTTGCTTCAAAATGTAATGCTTCATGATGGTGAGCTTGAGCCGAGGATAGATCAAGTTTAAGAGAGGGAGGATGAGACCTGTCGAAGGATCGACCTCGCTAGATCGGGGTCGAGCCATAGTTTTTTGGTAGTTTTTCGGAGGGAAAAGCTAAGCAGCTGGTCTGTATAATCTATATGTGAATGTTTTAGAGGAGAAACAAAGGGAGCTGATTTGGGGAGCGGAGTTGCGGATAGAATGGCGAGCACGAGCGTGGCTTGACTGCCTGCAGGTAACTGTGGTTACCAGGAGACGGCTCACCGAGCTGGGCAGTACTAAAGCTCTGTATAGGGAAAGTATGGCCAACTTGCCAGTGGCGGCCATTTTGGGTCCGCTGCGCCGCTGGTGATACATTGACTTCTGCAGCATATTTAGCTGTGTATGTTGAAGAAGTGCACTGAACTGTCTAATGCACTGCTAAAACTGATCAGAGTCTTCAAACGGAACATGTCGGGTATTTAGCAACAAAAAATCTCCACACATTTAAGCTAAATGCGTCGAAAAGCATTTTTTGTGGGGAGCATGACACAGTTTTTTCCTTGCTATCCTTTATTAATATCGAAAGCAGATTTCACAGTTCTTATTGCGGTATCGAGTTTGAACACCTGTTTTCGTAATTAGCGTTAAATTGATCCTATCCAATAGTCAGCAGCACAAAATGGAACCAATATTAGCTCGCTAGTGCAAGGAAAAATCCATCGCTAATTTAAAGCTCTACATCGACTCACTTTTCTTTCTGCTACTCGGTACTACGAAAATTCGCCATATGTCTCTTTTGTTATACGACATAAAGCATTGGATTCAAATATATATGCACTGTACCTTAGTAAATAGAGTTGATAAACGTGCCTATATGATTACACATGCTTTATATTTTTGTCAGATCTGTCCCATAAAGTTTTGTCTGCGGATTACGAAAGTACAAAAAAATGGTTCAAATGGCTCTGAGCACTATGGGACTTAACTTCTAAGGTCATCAGTCCCCTAGAACTTAGAACTACTTAAACCTAACTAACCTAAGGACATCACACACATCCATGCCCGAGGCAGGATTCGAACCTGCGACCGTAGCGGTCGCGCGGTTCGAGACTGTAGCGCCTTTAACCGCTTGGCCACCCCGGCCGGCTACGAAAGTACAAGGGAATACAATTTTTTTAAAACGTGTTCTAATAATACAAAGTCCACGATCAAAAGTAGGCTGTAGGAAACAGTAACAACTATATTCGTATTAACACAATATAGATTAGTGGCCAGGTTGCACCGTAGTGATAGTCTCCTGGTAACGTTACTGGTTATTGAATGAAAGGTCGTTGATTTGGTACACGCATAGTGCAACTTTTTTTTTCATTTTGTACCTTATACTGTGTGGAACAAAGTACACTGCTGGCCACCGTAAATGCAACACCAAGAAAGACAAGAGGTAGCACAACAAAATTTATTTTGTAGATAACATGTTGACCAAGTATCAAATGATTACGTTTACAGACGTCTGTGACATGTGGTTCCTGCCAGAATCAGTAGCCAGAGTAGCCGCCATTGTTGGAGATCACCGCTGCCACACGTCTCGGCATTGAGTCAAAGAGACGTTGGATGTGTTCCTGGGGTACAGCAGCCCAAGCAGCTTCCACACGTTGCCAAAGATCATCTGGTGTGGCAGCTGGGGATGTAATCTGGGTCACTCGTTGAGCAACCATGGACAACATGTTTTCTATTGGCGAAAGATCCGGAGAGCGAGCCGGCCAGGGAAGCAATTCAATCTGGTTATTGACGAAGAACCTTTGGACAATGCGTGCCACGTGTGGTCGCGCATTATCCTGTTGAAATATGGCTGTGGCCGAGCCCTGAAGGTAAGGAAGGACAACTGGCTCCAGCAACTCGGATATGTAGCGCCGGCTATTTAAAGTACCGGCAATGCGTACTAGAGGCGTGCGAGAGTAATATCCAATACCGCCTCATACCATAATACGCGGTGCAAGACCAGTGTGGCGGTGCATAATGCAGCTGTCCAGCATCCTCTCTCCACGGCGTCTCCACACTCGAATCCGACCATCGTGGTGCTGCAGACAGAAGCGTGCCTCGTCAGTAAAGACAACGTCTTTCCATTCTGCCGTCCACATCCATCTGTCATCACACCATTGGCGACGGAGACGTCTGTGGTTCTGCGTCAATGGTAGACGAAGCAATGGACGTCTTGCGGACAGACCACTCTGCTGTAAACGGCGTCGAATGGTACGCGCAGACACTGGATGATGCGTTAGAGACGCAATGTGCTGTACTATGGTTCGGGATGTCACTGAGCGATCCGTCACTGCCATGCGCACAATTTGCCTATCAGCACGTGCAGTGGTGCACCGAGGTGAATGCGATCGACCACGTCGGTCCGTCGTACCCTCCTGCATCCAACGGTCACATATCCGCATTACAGTTGTTTGGTTTCGTCCAACACGACTAGCGATTTCTCTGTATGATAATCCACAATCTCGGTAAGCCACTATCCTTCCTCTGTCGAACTCGGATACTTGATCAAACGATGTTCGCTGTTGTCTACGAGGCATAACTGATCGTCTTGTGAAACAACCACAAGGTAAACACACCTGCCGAACGTACACTCGTCGAAATCGCCAAGCCTTAAATGGCGCTATGAGGTGGCGCCACAGGCGCGCGTGATGTGCGTCTGCGCTGAAATTCTAATCAGTTGCATATCTCATCGCTGCAAACCCATGGTGTAAATTTCACTTGATTCGGATGCTTCCTTCAGGGTGTTGCATTTACGGTGGCCAGCAGTGTACAATCTATTATTGTGTGCATCCTAATATAAGTTTAAACCATATTGTACAGTCAATCCGGGCAAATTTTTCACCCGTCATGATAACGTTGTAGGTACCACTCACTATTTTTTGTTTTATTTACTCACAGTGACAGTTTTATCTCTAAGATTTCTATTTGTAATTCAATTACCATTAAACCATCCTAAGCCGGCCGTTGTGGCCGAGCGGTTCTAGGCGCTTTAGTCTAGAACCGCACGACCGCTACGATCGCAGGTTCGAATGTTGCCTCAGGCATGCATGTGTGTGATGTCCTTAGGTTAGTTAGGTTTAAGTAGTTCTAGGTTATAGGGGACTGATGACCTCCGATGTTAAGTCCCATAGTGCTCAGAGCCATTTGAACCAAAACCATCCTATTAGCTCTCCTGACCTTTTCTGCTGTTCGAATGGATTGAAAATTACGTAAGAGAAATGTAAAAAGGAGACAAAGACAAAAGGCCAGAAATGAGTAAAAGTAACTGAGTGGGCTACATGTTGGCTCTGCTGATTTTCATCAGTATCAGCCACATTTTCCTTCTTGTTGCATCTGTCCCTTCGGAAGGAATTCTGTACAGCTTTTCTCCCTTCTCGCCTCGAAACGAACAGCCAAAAGCACAGCACTGAGACATTATTTGCTTAAAACTTCGAAAATTCACAACACTTCCTGTGCTTCACATGTAATGCCTGGACCCACAATGGCTGCTAAGGTCATGTTATTCGGTTTCAGCCAATGCTGAACTGCGGACGGCGGCAAACGCTGGGGAATAGAAGGCCATACTTTCCTTTATACGGAGCTTTACGCAGTACGCTATCCCCGGTAGCTGACACAAGGCAGCTTGCAGAACGGTGTACGCGGCAGCCGGTGGCGATGTGAACAACGGGGGGACGGTAGTTTTATCCGTTAGCTGCTACTCGACTATCCTTCATCACCGTACGTGGATTGGCATCAGCAAGGACAGAGGAACGTGCAGCTGATGTTCGACTGCGAGCTGAGACAGATAGTACGCGAATCTGGGGAATCGGCAGATTTAATAACCAGTGAAGCGACGTTTTTGCCACGCGATTGTGCTAATAACATAATGAAAGTGTGTTACAGTTCTGTTTAATACAGGTAGAATCCGTCTGTGAAGGAAGTAGGACTCTTGCCTTACTACAGCTGACAATTGTCAATTTGATAAACAATGTTTAAGTTTGTAGTTGATGTAAAGTCAGAGAGAAAGAGTAACGTCTGAAGTTTTGAGAAACAGACGAGTCAAAGGAGTGGGTAGTGCTTAAGAAGTTTGAAGTTGAATGTTGAGTGAATATTTTATGTGGTTTTTAAATGAGTGAATACGCTTGCTGATGACAAGAAAAGCTTTATAAATTTTCTGCCTTATCGTAAAACTAATGTGTTTAGAGTGTAGTTGTTCAAAGCACAGTGTGTTCTGTAAAAGTCTAGTAAGACAGTTAACAGTATATGAAGTTTCCACTTTATGAAATTGTATTTTTTTAAACTGATGTTCAACATAAAATTGAAAAGAGCATTTACTTGGGTAGACAATATTTCTAGAGTTAGTCTTATTGCTAAGAACTGAGTAATACGATAGAACATGGTACAACTCAAATAAATGTTTTTAAAAGTTTCTCTTGATATTCAGTAAACCTCCAATATGTTCCACTTCCGTAAATTCGTGTCCTGTTATAGTTCAATTCTTATACCAAGTATTAGCGATTATTAAATTATGTTCTGTGCAAAACTCTGTCATGCCTCTTCCTCTCCCATTCCTTTTCCACACCCCATGTTCACCTACTATTTTTCCTTGTCTACGTTTTCCTAATACCGAATTTCAATCCCCCATCACAATCAAATTTTCGTCTCCCGGAATAACACCTTTTATCAGATCACACATTCCTTCAGTCTCTTTAGCGTCTGCGGAGCTGGATGACACATAAACATGTACTGCTGACGTGGGTATTGCCTCTGTGTCTATCTTGGCTACGAAAATGCGTTCACTACGCTGTTCATAGTAGGTTACCCACATCCTATTTTCTGGTTCATTATTAGTCCAATTCCTGCATTACTCTCCATCGATTTTGAGTTGATAACCTTGTAGTAATCTGACCAGAAGTCCTGTTCCTTCTGTCACCGAACTTTGCCAATTCCTACTATATCTCAATTCGCCTTGCCCATTTCCCTTTTTAAATTCACAATCAAGTGCTCTGCACCTACCCTCGAAAGGCAAAGGTCCTAATTTCGAATATAGGACCGGCACGCGGTTTTAATCTGCCAGGATGCCCGCATCTCGTGGTCGTGCGGTAGCGTTCTCGCTTCCCACGCCCGGGTTCCCGTGTTCGATTCCCGGCGGGGTCAGGGATTTTCTCTGCCTCGTGATGGCTGAGTGTTGTGTGCTGTCTTTAGGTTAGTTAGGTTTAAGTAGTTCTAAGTTCTAGGGGACTGATGACCATAGATGTTAAGTCCCATAGTGCTCAGAGCCATTTGAACCATTTGCCAGGATGTTTCATATCAGTGCACACTCCGATGCAGAGTGAGAATTTAATTCTGGCGTTTTCTTTTTATTGGTAACGACGTCCTCCTGTGTAGTCCCTGCCCGGAGATCCGAATGCGGGACTGTATTACCTTCGGAATATTTTACCCAAGAGGATGCCATCATCACTAACCCATACATCAATGCCACATGCCTTCGGGGGAAAAAATTGACTGTAGTTTCCCCTTGCTTCCAGCTGCTCACAGTATCAGCACAGGAAGGCCATATTGGCTTGTGTTACAAGGCAAGATATGTCAATCATCCAGACTGTTGCCCCTGAAACTACTGAAAAGGCTGTTGCCTCTTTTCAGGAACGACACTTTGTCTTTTCTCTTTACAGATACTCGTTTGTTACAGTTGCACCTATAGTATGGCTATCTGTATCGATGACACGCCCAAGCTACTGCAGCTCGTCAACGTCCAGGATTCAATGGGGTTGGGCAAATAATGTACCTCTATTAAAATTGTTGACAAGTGTTCTAATGTGCTCGTCCTCTTTGGTGATAAGTGCCCCGGCTGCCTTACGGATGTTCTAAAACTGTGTTTGCTCAAACAAGATTTTGTGCTTATTTGTAAGGTTTTGTTTGGGAATAGCAGGTTCCTGTACTTGATGTTCGACTAATATTCGGCACAGCGCAGGGAAACGGTTCGACTAGAACGTCTCACGTATATAGTGTCACACTCACACTGAATGCGATAAATCCCAGTGAGACCGGCCATGACTAACTTTTACAGAGCACAACATCTATTTGATTTCCTTAGGAGGCCCAAAGACAGTTTTAATCCCATATCTGTTTAAGATTCGTCCAGTTTCCCTTGATTTTGCTCCGCAGAATGGATGGAACGTCGAGTGTTATCTTGTTGTTTTGATTGGCTGTACTTGGATTTTCATTTTCCGCAGAAAGCTGATTTTACTTAGTGTTCCTGATATTTCTGGACAGTTCTCTGGGTTCACCATCTGTAATTTCAGCTTCCCAATCATTTATTACTTTTCCAAACAACGTTTACTTGCAGGCCAAGTACTTGGTTATTAATAATCGTAATGTAAAACCTGGGTAAGGATACCTCACTGGGTCGGTGTACCCTCTCTCCTCCACCGTTTTTTACAATAAGTTCAAAAGAATCGTGGAACTTGATTGAGCTATTATCATATGAAGGGCTTATTTCAATAGTGGTACAAGTCCATTTTTGTTCATTGTGAGATACAGAATCCTAAAGTTAAATGAGCGCTGAAAAATATGCAGTTGAGATACCAGAAATATTCAAGCATGTGGCATCTTGCTCGACATCAACCTTTCTTTCTGTTGGTTTGGATCATTAACTTCAGAAGCATTATAGGCAGAAAAGTGGAGGTAATGGACTTGTACCATCATTGAAATGAGCCCTTCATATCGTAGTCTCCCAGTCATTAACAGTACACATTCTTTGCAACGTGATAAATACGAGGGTTGGAACTATTTATTCACAACCGATACAAAAGAGTTACATGTTAGCACCTGTTACTGTCCTTCAAATTAGTCACCAGCGTTGTGTAGAACCCGTTGCCAGCGATGTGGAAGGCGTAGTATACTGTTAGCAGAGCCTGCTCTGTTGATGGTGCGAATGCAGCGGTCTACTGCCTGTCAAATCTCTGGAACAGTTCTGAAGCGAATGCCACGAAGTGGTTCCTTCATCTTCAGAATCAAATCAAAGTCACAGGGACTTAAGTCCGGGGAGTATGGTGGATACTACAGTACTTCCCAATCCCATCGACCGAACAGAGCAGACACAGGTTGCGCTGTATGCGCCCGCGCATTATCGTGCAAAATGATGGGTGGGTTGTTCCGTACGGCAATCCCGAATTGAAGTTGGTCTGCCGTTGGCGTGCTACTGTCGTGAGCACTTGAGCATCTATGGCATAAGCGTTTCGTAGCACTCCATTCAGTGGACATTGTTGAACACGGTGCTCCGTAGCTGTTCACAAGTTGACCCTCCGGCATCGTCAGTTATGACAGCAGCTGGGCACGAGATCATAGAGATTAATCTGGGAAAGGTGTCGCTTGTCGGATTAATCACGTTTTTTGTTACACCAAGTCAATTATCGTGCCTGAATATGGCATCATCGAGGGGAACTGCTGCTCGAAATATGCCTGCCTCACAGATGGTCTACAGTGCTGGTCTTATTATGCCTGCACTACATGGGAGCTCTGATGATAATCGAAGACATCATGAAAGCCGTGAACTGCGTGACCTGTGTGCAGGTGCCTGATACCGTATACCTGCGGAAACCTACGAAGAAGTTGCAGCGGTCTGGCAGTCCAGAGGTATACGAGGTGCGACAGTTAAGTAATGAGACTGATGTGAAAAAAAATGTTACTTACCGTTTTAGTCAATTTTAGTGTTGTCTCCTTCAAAGTAGTTCCCTTCTGATTGTACAAACTTTTTCCAGCGCTTCTGCCATTGATGGTAACATTTCTGGAACTCATCTTCTGTAATATTCTCCAAGACCCTCGTCACAGCTTTTTGGACATCTTGTCTTGTTTGAAAATGGTGTCCCTTGAGCGCCATTTTGACTCTTGGAAATAGAAAAAAGTCTCACGGGGCGATATCTGGTGAATAAGGTGGCTGTGGTAGTACTGAAATCTGTTTTGAGGTTAAAAGTTGCTGTACTGACAGAGCAGTATGGGATGGCGCATTATCGTGATGGAGAATCCAATTATCACCAATGTTGGCTCGGACACGAAGAACTCTTTTACGAAGTCTTTCTAAAATTTCTTTGTAGTAATATTGATTAAGTGTTTGTCCAGGAGGCACCCACTCTTTATGAACAATTCCCTTGGAATCAAAGAAGCACACAAGCATTGCATTTCACTTTTGACTTTGACATGTGAGCTTTTCTTGGTCTGGGTAATCCCTTTGAGCACCATTGCAAACTTCGGTGTTTTGTCTCTGGATCGTACTGAAAAAGCAACTTTCATCACCAGTGATAACACGGCTCAACAATTCTGGACTGATTTCCGTTTGCTCTAACAGATCGGCTGCCACATTTTTACATGTTTCTCGCTGTTGTGGTGTGTGATTTCTGGGGACCATTTTTGCACAAATCTTTCTCATACGATGATCTTCAGTTATTATTAGACGAACCGTTTCTCTATTGATGTTCAGTTCTTCTGCAATCATTTTCACAGATAATCTTCGTGCAGATCGTATGAGTTCACGCACCCTGTTGACATCCGTCCGTGAGGTTGATGGTCGTCCACTGCGGTCTTCATCTTCAACATTCGTTCTGCCTTCACTAAGCATTTTATGCCAACGAAAAACTCGAGCTCTTGACATAACCTCCTTTCCAAAAGCCTTCTGAAGCTTGCTGTAAGTTGTCGTCGCGTTTTCACCCAATTTAACGCAAAAAGAAATGGCGTACCGTTGCGCAATATTATGCAGTTCCATTTCCGTGATGAGAGACACAAACAGATGTTAACTTATTACAGGACAACTCATTACTGAGCAGTTGCATCGATGTGCCACTTGGACTAGAAGCAGCTTATAGACCAAGGTGAACGATATTGTGCCTACACAAGCCTGCAGGGTTGCCACATCTTGCAAAGAAAAACAGCCTCGTTACTTTATTGTCGCACCTCGTACTTACACGTTACAAAGTACGAGTCAGTGTATATACAGGTGGTAGCAACAAATCTGTTCATTCTGGGGCGATATGTATGGGCTATGCACGGCTCTTGCTCAGAAGGCACTCGTTACAAAACGAATGCGTGACGAACCGTGGGGTAGCACGACTAATGACGCCATTAGCGTGGATAGTAGTGGAAGAGCTCTGAGGCTGTAAGCAGTCACCGTACATATTGTGTCACTAATAGGGACCAGAGTGGTCTTGTCGGATATCTGCCATCGGAGTTTATCTGTGTTATACAGTGAAGAGCCAAAGAATCTGGTACATATGCCTAATACCGTGTAGGGCGCGTCGCGAGCACGCAGAAGTACCGCAACATAACATGCCATGGACTCGACTAATTTCTGAACTCGACTGGAGGGCACTGACACCATGAATCCTGCAGGGCCATACGTAAATCCGTAAGAGTACGGGGATGCGGGGGGGGGGGGGGGGGGGGTGGAGATGTCGAGATGTCTTCTGAACAGCAAGTTGCAAGCAAGGCATCCCAGATACCAGTTATGCTCAATAACGTTCATGTCTGGGGAGTTTGATGGCCAGCGGAAGAGTTTAAACTCTTTTCCTGGAGCCACTCTGTAGCAGTTCTGGACGTGTGAGGTGTCGCATTGTCCTTCCGAAATCACCAAAGTCCGTCGGAATACACAATGGACACGAATGGATGCAGGTGATCAGACAGGATGCTTACGTACATGTCATCTGCAAGAGTTGCATCTAGACGTATCAGGGATCCCATATCACTCCAACTGCACACGCTCTACACCATTACATTCAGCTTAAACACTCCCCTGCTGACATGCAGGGTCCATGGATTCATGGGGTTATCTCCATACCCGTACACGTCGATCCACATTATAGAATCTGAAACGAAACTCGTCCGACCAGGCAACATGTTTCCAGTCATCAACAGCCCAATGTCGGTGTTGACGGTCCCAGGCGAGTCGTAAAGCTTTGTGTCATGCAGTCATCAAGGTTACACACGTGCGCGTTCGGCTCCGAAAGCTCATATCAATGATGTTTTCATTGAATGGTTCTCATCTTGATATTTGTTGACGGCCCAGCGTTGAAATCTGCAGCAATTTACGGAAGGGCTGCACTTCTGTTACGTTGAACGATTCTCTTCAGTCATTGTTGGTCCCCTTCTTGCAGGATCTTTTTCCGGTCGCAGCAATGTCAGAGATTTGATGTTTTACGATTCAAAATGGTTCAAATGGCACTGAGCACTATGGGACTTAACTTCTGAGGTCATTAGTCCCCTAGAACTTAGAACTACTTAAACCTAACTAACCTAAGGACATCAGACACATCCATGCCCGATGCAGGATTCGAACCTGCGACCGTAGCGGTCGCGCGGTTGCAGACTGTAGCGCCTAGAACCGCTCGGCCACTCCGGCCGGCATGTTTTACGGGGTTCCTGATATTCACAGGACGCTCGTGAAATGGTCGTACGGGAAAATTCCCACTTCATCGCTATCTAGGAGATGCTGTGTCCCATAGCTCGTGCGCTGACTGCAGCACTACGTTTAAACTCACTTAAATATTGATAACCTGCCATTATAGCAGCAGTAACCTATCTAACAACTGTGCCAGACACTTGTCTTATATAGCCGTTGCCGACCGCATCGCCGTATTCTGCCCGTTTACATATCTCTGTATTTGAATACGCATGCCTATACCAGCTTCTTTTGCACCTCAGTGTAGTACAGTGCTATTCAGTGGCGATGATATGATAATATGGGGCTGGATTTCCTAGTTTCGTCGGCGGAAGTTAGTTTGGATTTGTGTAAAAATAGAAACTATGCTTACTCTATGTCTCGGCAGTTATCTTCCTGAAAACAATCTTGCAGCCACAGTTTCCAAGTACGTTTTACCGGCTTTAGTTATATGTAAATCATATGCAGTTAAATTATGTAAATCGAATGCAGGCACTTTGCTACATCCACAATCGAGATAGATATCGTACTACGAGTAATTATCACACTGAAGCACGAAGCCTACTATTCTCGGACACATGCAGGAAGATACGAATATACTCGTAAGTCGTTTCACTGTAACAACAAATGTCATATCCACTACACCCAACTATATGATGAATATGATCACAACTTATATAGTTATGTTGTAACCGACATCTATATTTCGACATTATGATAGGAAATGTATTTAAAGCAAAAATGGTTTGTGGAATTTTATCGTTGATATTGCTCTGCAGACTTGCCTAAAATTATTGAAACAAGAAGAAACTGCTTGCTGTTTTTGATGGTAATCCACCTGTCAAATAGAAAATCTGTATTTCATATGCTGTGTAATTACATGCTGGTATAAAGACGTGTAAACTTGTTTTAAAGGTTTGTGTAATTCCATCTTGTGTGAAGGAATGGGACTGCGGCTAGTCGAAGACTTGAAGAGGATAAATACAAACAGCCGTAATTTTATTTTCTAATTTTATTTGATTACAAGTTTCGGTGCCTTGTTGGCTCCATGTTCAGCCCCCATACACGGAACTAGGTAAGTCATCTAGTCGTTTATATTATTATAGGGATCATTGCATCCTGCTGGTTCCCGTAGACTTCTTCTCGTTTTACGGAGAGGTGCAAAGGCACCACATCTACAGAGAATACGGAAACCAGTGGATATAGTGGTCCCGGCAGTAAAACAAGGGCTAGATGTTTTGTACTATAACTTACAGCATGTCGTTTCAAGGAAACGACACTGCAGAGAATTATCACAGACACTTAATCTTATTAAATGTCAATTAATGACGCAATAACGATATAAACCTTCAAGACATACTATCATACCCAAAATAAAAGACGGAAATGGTATTATTGTAGCGTACCGTACTGGAGAATGTCATAAATTACAACATCGAAGGAAGTAGGTTCGCGTCCTGCTATATGTGATTTTTTTTCCATCTTAGCTTTCTTAATACATTCAGGGACTTCCTTATGAATATAATATAAATACATTCTGCAATATTCAACGCTATTTACATTTCCTTGTATTAAAAAATGACGAATGAAACAAATATTTGGCTTTTTCCTCCCGAATATGTGGCGATTTCCGAATGTGTGATTAGGCAGGAACCTAAGAACTCAGCTTGCAAGAACATTTATATTCTTCGATGTCACAAATATTTAGAGAAGAAGAGGAGAGAGCAAACTTTGCGCATGCTCAAAGTGAGATGCATCTTAATTCTGTTCAGTTTGGAGCAGATGCGTGTTGTAGGTTTAACATTTTGTGTAGATCGATGTGCTTACGGCACAAGATATTAAAACTGTCTTCTCTCTTTCACACACACACACACACACACACACACACACACACACACACACACACACACACACACACACAAGCGCACCCGCGTACCGAGACGAAAGGGTATTGCCTTCCTAAAGTAGCAGTTAAAGCGTTACAGCCTCATATGGGGAAGGTATACGTGGAGCAAGACGTTGAATTTACTCACTGCCGCGCGGGGTAGCCCTGCAGTCTTAGGCGCCTTGTCACGGTTCACGTGGATCCCCCCGTCGGAGGTTCGAGTCCTCCCCCCCCCCCCCCCCCCCCTCGGTCATGGGTGTGTGTTGTCCTTAGCGTAGGTTAGTTTATGTTAGATTAAGTAGTGTGTAAGCTTATGGACCGATGGCCTCAGTAGTTTGGTCTCATAGAACTTACCACAGATTTCCATTTTTTTTTACTCACTACTCACATAAAAATATACTTTTACGTACTTTATCCCTGGGACATGATGTACCAGGTACAAAACACTTCTGGTTCGTAGGTTCTATTCTAGGTTTTAGGGATGTCTCTTATTGTTTGTAAGGCAAATGGAATTGGTAAACCCCATTTATGTCCAATCCCCATGTCCCAACCAAGATTTTAGGGAGATTTTCTTTAATTATCACAAAATGTAGCTGTCTATAAACCACTAATTATCAACGTCGGTTGAGACAGATGTTTGCTTCTAGTATACTGCGATGTAGTTTCATAGTGCATGCAATTGATTGATAGACTCAAGCACCGCCGTTCGTCTCCAAAAATGTGTACCACTGTCTACTAAATTTGCACCATGGAGTACGTATGCATCAAACGTCAAACTGGCTTGCTTGGTTATGCGGATGATTATCATTTCAGAGCAAGTGGACAAATTAGGTAGTAGTAATGCCATACACGTTTTGTAAATGAGGAACATTAGACAGTGGATTTGTAATTCAGCAGTAGAATTTGAGTAATGTTTGTTGTGAGAAGATCGTGTTAGCCTCCTGTGAGGAGGAACGCGGTACATCAAGACAGCGGTATGTTCTCCAGCGATACCGACGTTCGCGTTGGTCGGGATCGCACGACTTGATCCGAATGTACAGGGTGTTTCAAAAATGCTCTTAGAAGCTTTGGCGACAGGTCTCTTACGCCAAAACCACAAATAAAAATAAAAATGGTTCAAATGGCTCCGAGCACTATGGGATTTAACTTCTGAGGTCATCAGTCCCCAGAACTTAGAACTACTTAAACCTAACTAACCCAAGGACATCACACACATCCATGCCCGAGGCAAGATTCGAACCTGCGACCTTAGCGGTCGCGCGGTTCCAGACTGAAGCGCCTAGAACAGCTCCAGACTGAAGCGCTTAGAACCGCTCGGCCACAACGGCCGGCACAGAAAAATAGTTAATATGAACATGTGGTGCAGTCTGAAGAGCGAGGTGCCAAAGCAAGGTTGGTGCTTCACAAAGCAACAAGAAACAATAGTCGCTGCAAGATGTATCGACCAGTGAGCGACACTAGCTTAGCCATCCACGAGTTTCGCTACGCCGCCGCAACGGATCATCCACTTAACGACCGAACACAGCTGTGTTCACCGCAGTATGCGAACTTCGAGTTGACAGCAACGTCTTCTAGTAGGCTAGCAGTGTAATCAGTGTCTTAGACAGAACTATAAGTTGAAAGTTATTGTTAAATATACTCTGCATCAAGTGATATGTCAGGGTTCAGAGAAGTTGTAAATACTCATGACGTTGAGGTAGAAATGGATCGTACAAAGTTAAGTAACTCTTCTTCTCCATACTGTAATAAAATGAACTAATAATCAGTGTTTTACAATATCCATTCGGTGGCCTCCAAGAGCAAACCAAAGAACCCACCGTCGTATCGGCGACAGATTTTTCTCCGGTATAAGAAAAAGCATGTCCAAAACCCCTTAATCTTCGAGTTATTAATGAAAGCTTACAATATACTCGACTGGAACTCAACAACACATAAACTAGTTGTAAATCCTCGAAATGTCGTCCTCTTGCTTGTAAACATGCATGCACTCATCGAGTCATGGACTGACGCACCCTTCCAAATACTCCCTGTAGGTTTCGCAGGCTTCTGCGACACGTCGGTAAAGAGTTTCTGCATCCTACTGGTCTGCTGCATTGATCGAGTGTTTAAGATGCCCCCAGAGGTAATAATCCAAAGGACTGAGGTCGGGGTAACGGGCAGGTCATGGAACTGATGCTCCTCCACCTGTCCATTTCTCACGGTACATAATAGCCAGGGCACCTCGAACAGTAAGACTGAAACGTGCTGGAGATCCTTCATGCATAAACCACATGTTTCATCCTCTAGTAGTTCTTGGAGGATGGAATAAAGTCCCTGCAGACAGCATCTGTAAGATCTGTAAGACTTGCAGAGAGAATGTATCTCCCTACCAGTCACCTGAAATTCTAGCCCACACATTAATTTTGAATTAATGATTATGGCTGGCACTGAGCGCTATGGGACTCAACTTCTGAGGTCATTAGTCCCCTAGAACTTAGAACTAGTTAAACCGAACCAACCTAAGGACATCACACGCATCCATGCCCGAGGCAGGATTCGAACCTGCGACCGTAGCGGTCTCGCGGTTCCAGACTGCAGCCCCTAGAACCGCACGGCCACTTCGGCCGGCTGATGATTATATCTAGCGTATACTGTAACATGAAGATTGAATCCGGCCATATGTGGTGCTTGAGGAAATTTGTTATTTCATCTCTTCCAGTCTTACCGTCATTAAACAAAACTGAAAAGACTAACAACGGATCGGCAGCTCGTACAACAAACCGTTGGCAAAAGTTGTCCCTTGGTGGGTGTTCGGCGGGTGTATGGCCCTGCACACGTTGAAGGTCAAACGGATACGTGAGTAGCTCGTGAAGTATTGTGGATGCCGAACTTGGAGGCGTTCGACATGCCAGGGCCGCTAGTCTTGCGCTGATCTCTTGCTCTTTCTCGACACCCGGTAGGGCGTGCTCTTCCTGGTAAGGCGTATGAACGACGCGCGGTCTTCTTCAGTGACGCATCCTGTCTCAGCTACACGACGATACATACCATGAAAGGTTGGATGACTCGACTGTATTTGGTCTGGAAACGCCGTCTGACACAGCCGTGCAGCCTTGCGTACATTATCATTCGCGTGGCCGTACAAAGAAATTACGTGTGTCTGCTCACGAAATGGACATTCTGCTTAGTCTGAACGGGCAGTTTCAGTTACTCACTACCTGTAGTAAAGGTACACAATGGGCACACTGAAGAGACGAATAACGAGTGTAAACAAGTCCTCTGGCAAAACAATGTCATCTAGGGTACAGTGATTCAAACGGGTGCGCAGATAAGTCTACATCTACATCTACATCTACATCTACATGGTTATTCTGCAATTCATACTAAAGTGACTGGCAGAAGGTTCATCGAACCATGTTCATACTACTTCTCTACCATTCCACTCGAATGGCGCGTGGGAAAAAGGAATTAAATCTTTCCGTTCGAGCTCTGATTTCTCTTATTTTATTATGATGATTGGTGGGTGCCAACAAAATATTTTCGCATTCGGAGAGAAAGTTGTTGATTGAAGTTTCGTAAATAGATCTCGCCGCAAAGAAAACCGTCTTTGTTTCAGTGACCACCCCAACTCGCGTATCATATCACTGACACTCTCACCCCTATTGCGCGATAACACGAAACTAGCTGCCCTTCTTTGCACTTTTTCGATGTCCTCCGTCAATCCTACCTGGTAAGGATCCCATACCGCGCAGCAATATTCCAGCAGAGGACGGACAAGTGTAACGTAGGCTGTCTCTTTAGTGGGTTTTTCGCATCTTCTAAGTGTTCTGTCAACAAAGCGCAATCTTTGTTTCGCCTTATCTATGTCGTCTCTCCAATTTAAGTTGTTCGTAATTGTAATTCCTAGGTATTTAGTCGAATTGACAACCATTAGATTTGTGCGACTTATCGTGTACCAAAATTTATCGGTTTTCTTTCAGCACCCATGTGGATGACCTCGCACTTTTCTTTGTTTAGTACTAATTGTCACTTTTCGCTCCATACAGAAGTTCTCTCAAGATCATTTTGTAATTGCAATTGATCGTCCAATGATTTTAGTAGACGGTAAATTACAGCGTGATCTGCAAACAATCTAAGGGGGCTGCTCAGATTATCACCTAGATCATTTGTATAAATCAGGAACAGCAGAGGGTCTATGACTCTACCTTGCGGAACGCCAGATATCGCTTCTGTTCTACTCGATGATTTACCGTCTATCACTACGAACTGTGTCCTCTCTGAGAGGAAATCAGGAATCTAGTCACACAACTGAGACGATACTCCATATGCACGCAATTTGATTAATAGTCGCTTGTGAGGAACGGTATCAAAAGCCTTCTGGAAATCTACGAAAATGGAATCGATCTGAGATCCCTTGTCGACAGCACTCATTACTTCATGGGAATAAAGAGCTGGCTGTGTTACACAAGAACGATATTTTCTGAATCAGTGTTGGTTATGTATCAATAAGTCATTTTCTTCAAGGTGATTCATAATCTTCGAGTACAGTATATGCTCCAAAATCCTACTGCAAATTGAAGTCAGTGATATGGGTCTGTAATTCAATGGCTTACTCCTATTTCCTTTCTTGACCTGTGCTACTTTCCAATCTTTAGGAACAGACCTTTCGTCAAGTGAGCGGTTTTATATGATTGCTAAGAAAGGCGCTATTGTGTCTGCATACTCTGAAAGGAACCTGATTGGTGTACCATCTGGACCGGAAGACTTTCCTTTCTTAAGTGCTTTGAGTTGTTTCGCAACACGTAAGATATCTACTTTTATGTCACTCAAGCTAACAGCTGTTCTGGTTTCAAATTCTGGAATATTTACTTCGTCTTCTTTCGTGAAGGAATTAAGGAAAACTGTATTTAGTAACTCCGCTTCAGTGGCACCATCATCGGTAACATTTCCATCGCTTTAGCGCAGTGACAGTATTGACTGTTTTTTGCCCCTGGTGTACTTTACATACGGCCAGAATTTCTTAGGGTTTTCTACCATATTTTCAGACAATATTTCATCGTGGAACCTATTAAAAGCATCTCGCATTGACGTCCGCACTAAATTTCGAGCTTCCGTGTAACTCAGCCAGTCAATCGAACCTACTTTTATATGAGCTTTTTCGTTGTTTTCGTGCAAGGAACCAGTCCCCAATGTTTGTAAAAGTATTTTTGAAACACACGACAGAATCCATAGGTTCAGGAGGGCAACACTGAACACCATGCAGGATCTCAGCGGCCCCACACGACTAATGCCCGAGAGGTCACACAAATTGTTCTCTCGGCGGTGCAGGACCATTGATCTACATCGCGCACCTTTAGCTAGAAAATAACGTCTTTTGTACCAAGACAAGATTAGATTAGATTAGATTTACTTTCATTCCAATTGATCCGTAGTGAGGAGGTCCTCCAGGATGTAGAACATGTCAGAAAACCAACAATACATGACAAATATTTACAACTCAAACAAATAAGCTAATGTACCATTCCACAGGTCCCAAGTGGAATGATCGTCATTTTTTAATGAACACTAAATGAAAGGATCATTTTACAAATACTAATGCACTGAATTTAAAATAAAAAAAGTTAAATGTGTAATACAACTACTTTAATACTTATTTACAATGATCACATAACTGCACTGAAATGGTGCAGAAGTTAGATTGTACTTACACACACACACACACACACACACACACACAAACACACACACACTTATTTACAATGAACACACTACTGCACTGAAATTGTGCAGAAGTTATAATGTACTTATATGTATATTTATCAGTTGGTAGTACTGAGAAATTAATCAATTGAGTAGAAGGAGTTGGCCACCAATAAACTCTTAGGGTTCTCTTAAACTGAATTTCATTGGCTGTTAAGCATTTTATCGCTGCTGGCAAGTCATTGAAAATGCGTGTTCCTGAATAATGCACACCTTTTTGTACAAGACTAAGTGACTTTAAATCCTTGTGAAGCTTATTCTTATTTCTAGTATTGATTCCATGAATTGAGCTGTTGACTTGAAAAAATGGTATATTTTTAGTGACAAATTTCATTAAAGAATAAATATATTGGGAAGTAGTAGTTAGTATCCCTAGTTCCCTAAACAGGTTTCTGCAGGACGTTCTTGAGTTCACATATAACTCTTACTGCACGTTTTTGTGCCCGGAAAACCTTAGCTTGGCTTGATGAATTACCCCAAAAAATAGTCCCACATAACATTATGGAATGAAAGTAAGCATAGTATGCCAGCTTTTTCATTTTTATATCCTCTATGTCTGACACAATTCGCATTGCAAATAGAGATTTGTTAAGACGCTTCAGCAGTTCTGTGGTATGCTTTTGCCAGTTGAATTTATTATCAAGCTGTAATCCCAAGAATTTAACAAGTTTCCAAGCATACAATGCCACGTCGTCTGGAGCGCCACGGACCGTCAGCATGGCGCCTGTTGTTGCCATCTCCCTAGAGGCGGCAGCAAAGAGGCACGCTGACAGTGGTGGGCCCAACAATATCTCTGGACACAGGAGAGGCACCACGTCGTCTTTTCATACGGGTCCTGGTTCTGTATGTAGCACCACAACTGAAACAAATATAAATGTGGGCACCGAGGAGACCGAACACTGCCATATTACTCACGTCACTGTCATGTGGGCCCAGCACGGGGTGTGATGGTATGAAGCGTCACTCACTTCTCAACACGACCACCTCTGCTTCGCGTAGCCGGTAATTTCGAAATCAACGTTACATTTCTGACATGTTAGGCCATTTGCTGTTCCATTTCTCTGAAGTCTCTGCAAGATTATCTTTCAACAACATAACGCAAGAGTGCATTTTGCCCGTGATGTCCTGACCAACATTGACACGGAGGGCTGTTGCTCCAGCCAGCATGTTCTCCAGATCTCTCACCCATTCAAGACATCTGGTCATGGGTTGCCAAGAGACTGACACACCTCTACTCGCCAGACATGACGACTGACGAGCTATGGCATAGAGTGAAAACACTATGGAATGACGTACACGTTTTTTCCACCTAAGTTCAGTTCGTAATGTTTCCATAAGGTGAGGTTCAACGGCCGTGAAGTATTTCATAAAAGGCATTTTAACCATATTGTCCCGTTAGTCGTCTACCGGTTTCATCCTGGATGATGGTTAACAACCGAAACCAGGAGATGCATAATGGGACAAATAAACATCTGATGGTTAAAAAGCATTTTATGAAAAAAAGAAAAAAAAAAAACTAAATAAATAGTTCAGTTCTGCTCGATGCCCAGTGCATTGCCATGTTGCCATTGTTGCTAGCAAGGCGGCAGCTCTGAGTAGAAAATTTCGCTCGTGGTCTACCCTCAAAATCACATACGAATTAATCGTTTATTCATTCTACTATGCTGTATATGCGCAATAAGTAAAATTTCGTTATTTTCTATTCCTCCTGGTGATTTAAATTTAATAACTACCAGTGCAAGCAGAAGTCATCGTTTGAGAGCTGTTGTCACAATGTCAAATTTAAAAATTATTGTTATTCGATCTGCTAGCGGAGAAACTCGGCATTGTAATTAACAGTCGACATATTTATAGCTGGGTGTATACGCCGGTACCACGCAGTGTCTGGCCTTGAGCTAAATGTTTATGTCAAACCTCCTGAATTGTGTGTGGTACGACGACATAATTTTGTAGGTACATTCAGTGGCGTATGTGGATACTGTCTACAAAATGGAGTAAGTAGCAACGAAATACTAAATTTATATGTCGTACACGATGCGGCCGTTTTTCAGGTATCTCACTGGTTATGCTGTGACTCTACTGACCTATGCGTGATACAACGATATAATATTATAGGTGTATTCAGCGACATATGTGGATATTGTCTGCGAAGTTTATTGCTAGTAGAATTAATAGCAAAGAAGTAATAAACTTAAACGTCATGCATGATGCGGTGGTTTTTCATGCATCTCAGTGTTTATGACGTCGTATCTGCTGAGGTAAGTGTCGTACAATGATATAATTTTGCACTTACATTCAGTGGTATATTTTCATAGTGTCGGGGTAAAATGTGTCGTGAATACAGCTAGTAGTAAAGAAGTAATAAATTATAATGTCATGCCTCAGGTGGTACTTTTACTGCATGAACGGCCGGAAGGTAGTAAATGATAAACTTTTTTTCCTTTCACAGTTTTGCAGAGATTGTCAGCGAGAAAAAAAGTCTTAAATGTTTGAAATTATGTGTAACGTTTGATGCAAGTCGCTAAGTGCTCACATTTTCAAATACAGTATGGGTGAAGTCTTCGAATTAAGGACTGTGGGCTACGCTTCTTTTTCACCCCCACCCCTTTGACAGTAACTTATATGTATACCAAGTCTGGTTGAAATCGGTCCAGTGGTTTTGGTGGAGATGTGGAACAAACACACACACACACACACACACACACACATACCTTGTTGTAATAAATGTGGAATCTGGATCGTAAGTATAAGGCAGAAATATTCTGTATCGAATAGACTGAAGGTATCAAAATCTTTGGTGAGCTGAGAAGGGATATCCGAAGTCGAGTCGAATGGTTCAAATGGCTCTGAGCACTATGGGATTCAACATGTGAGGTCATCAGTCCCCTAGACTTAGAAATACTTAAACCTAACCTAAGGAAAACACACACATCCATGCCCGAGGCAGGATTCGAACCTGCGACCGTAGCAGCAGCGCGGTTCCGGACTGAAGCGCCTAGAACCACTCGGCCACAACGGCCAGCGAAGTGAAGTCGAGTCGAGTCGGTAGCCAATGGCAAGCGAGCGCGACCATGTGCCCTCAGTGTGTTTGCGCGTTTGTTATACAAAGGGGTCTAGTGGAGTCTCATCTGGTTGTTTTACTGTCGGCGTTTCTGGGTGGTCACCTGCCGCAATTCTGCTGTGGACGAGCGATGCCTTTAACTTGCTTTGAAGTTGCTTGCTGTTGGTCACTGTCATGCAACGAGTTACAAATTATGGCAAGAGTATGGGTAGCAACTTGAGCTAGTAGTGTTTGCAACGTTTTCAAATGTTTAACTTTCACTTATGTTGAAATTTAGCGTTCATTGTTCAGTGAGGAGGTTAGTTTCCAGGCACCTGGTAAAGAATCGGTCTTTCATTGACATATCGGAATAACAGGCTGGGGAACTTCATGACAATCTCGTTTTGTTAAATGTATCGGCATTCTCCAGTGCGTACAGAATTGCTTGTTGTTCAGTTCTTTCTTTTGTGGTGACACAGCATGCCACGTTTTTGGCATGTGAACAATTTTATCCAATCTTTTATCAATGATCATGTTTTGAGACGAAGTAATAACTAGTTTAACTTAAAGAGCTTCTCTGTGGATTTACTCCACATTCCCGTAATAGTGATAAAGTACTTATTCAAGGACTCTGTGACTTTCGTGGTACTGTGTGTTTATTGCAACATGCAGCTAACTACATTTTCTACCTTTTATGTGCTCTCTCCCTTCAGCAGGAATGCTTGTGAAAGTGACCCGCTATTGCAATCAGTATTCACATTTTTACAAACTGCAGTTAGCAGAACGCTTTTTCTATGCTTTGCGTCCCTCACAGTTCAGAAGGTAAGTGACAGAGGTAAGTGACAGCGTGGAGATTCGGTGAGTTCGGCATGCTTATCGTATCACGTTAGAAGTGATTGTCTTCCAGAATATGTGTTTCAAGTTTCCAGGTAGAAAAAATGTTAGGTTATCTGACTGAGCCAAGTATGCTCATTGGCAAAACTCGTCTACAAGTTGGGTAATCAGCACCGTCTCGAAATTAGACTATGAACTTTCAAGTAATACACTGAAGAGACAAAGAACCAGATACATCTGCCTAATATCGTGTAGGGCCCCCGCGAGCCCCCAGAAGTCCCGCATCACGATATTGCACGGACTCGACTAGTATCTGAAGTAGTGCTGGAGGGAAGCGACACCATAAATCCTCCAGGGCTGACCACAAATCCATAAGAGTACGAGGGGTGTTCTGAACAGCACGTTGCAAGGCATCCCAGATGTGCTCATTAATGTTCATGTCTGGGGAGTCTGTTGGCCAGCGGAAGTGTTTAAACTTGGAAGAGTGTTCATGGAGCTACTCTGTAGAAATTCTGGACGTGTGGCCTGTCGCATTGTCCTGCTGGAATTGCTCAAGTCCGTCGGAATTCATCGGCCTGAAGATGGCGTTGACCCAAAGTCTAAACTAGTACCAAATAAATACGAAATCTTAAGTTCAGCTGGAGGAGTTTCATTTTTAATAAAAATTATACCAGCTGATGTCCCATCATCCAATTTAAATATGGATGTAGGAAGATTGAATGGCTACAGGTCATCAGACAGGATGCTTACGTATGTGTCACCTGTCAGAGTCGTATCAGGGGTCCCAACTGCACACGCCCCACACCATTGCAGAGCCTCCACCACATTTAACAGTTCCCTGCTGACATGAAGGGTTCATGGATTCATGAGATTGTCTCCATACTCGTACACCTCCTTCCGCCCGATACATTTTGAAACGAGACATCCGACCAGGCAACATGTTTCCAGTCATCAACAGCCAAATGTCTGTGTTGACTGGCCCGGGCGAGGCGTAAAGCTTTGTGTCTTGCAGTCATCAAGGATACACGAGTGGGATTTCGGCTCAGAAAGCCCATATCGATGATGTTTCGTTGAATGATTCGCACGCTGGCACTTATTGATGGCCCAGCACTGAAATCCGCAGCAATTTGCGGAAGGGTTGCGTTTCTGTCAGTTGAACGATTCTTTTCAGTCGTCGTTGGTCCCGTGCTTCCAGGATATTTTTCCAGCCCCACCGATGTCAGAGATTTAATGCTTTACCGGATTTCTGATATTCACGGTACGCTCGTGAAATGGTGTATAGGAAAATATCCACTTCATCGCTACCTCGGAGACGCTGTGTCCCATCGCTCGTGCGCCGACTATAACACTACGTTAAAAAAAAAAAAAAAAATGGTTCAAATGGCTCTGAGCACTATGGGACTCAACATCTTAGGTCATAAGTCCCCTAGAATTTAGAACTACTTAAACCTAACTAACCTAAGGACATCACACACAGCCATGCCCGAGGCAGGATTCGAACCTGCGACCGTAGCAGTCCCGCGGTTCCGGACTGCAGCGCCTAGAACCGCACGGCCACTTCGGCCGGCACACTACGTTCAAACTCACTTAAATCTTGATAATCTGCCATTTTAACAGCAGTAACCGATCCAACAACTGCTCCAGACACTTGATAGGCGTTGCCGATCGCAGGACCGTATTCTGCCAGTTTACATATCTCTGAATACTCATGCCTATACCAGTTTCTTTGGCGCTTCAGTGTAACTGAGATGTAAAATTCACCTAAATATTCATTTACGTCAAGTCGTCTTTTCGTTGCTCAAAATAAGAAGTAACTACTACTAAATGCATTGCTTTTCATGTGGTTCCGTGGCTCACCCTGTAAAAATGGAGCTCTTATAGGACCGATTTGTTGTCTGTCCATACCTCTTTCTGTCTGTCTGACCGTATTTCAAGGCTCCGTTTATTAACGAATCGGTTGACGTATCAAATTAAAATTTACGTCACTAATTTAAGCTTGTAAGTTAATGCTGTCAAAAGATTCGGTCATTTATGTCACATAATTTGACACTTGCAAACTCACCCGTCAAAATCTATAGCATACTTCCCGTTGACCTAAAATCATGAAATTTGGAAGAAGCAAGGTTTCAGAGTACAAATGAAGTAAAAGAATATGAAACTTGTTTAACTGTGTTTAAGTCACATAAAAAATATCTTCTGCCAGTTTGTAAAACTTCTGGCTTTACAGTCGTCTTATTCAACGACAAGAAACTCTGATTAGAGCAGTTGAGAAGGAAGCAGTGGGAAGATGACGTAATGTTGTGTAAGATACAGGTTACAGATCGTTTATTGGGTACGAGTATAGTGAGAGAGACCGCCTAAATTGTTGTACTTCTCCGCGTTTGGCTGCTGCGTTCGGAATTCAAATGGCTCTAAGCACTATGGGACTTAACATCTGAGGTCATCAGACCGCTAGACTTAGAAATACTTAAACCTAACTAACCTAAGGACATCACACAAATCCATGACCGAGGCAGGATTCGAACCTGCGACCGTAGCAGTCGCGCGGCTCCGGGCTGAAGCGCCTTGAACCGCTCGACCACAGCGGCCAGCCGTTCGGAATTAACGCGCCAAAATGATAAACTTATGTTATTAATATGAGAAAAAATAAACAGTGTATTCACTTGCCTTTCATATAAAAGCACCTCTCAATACCAGGCTATCTTTCCATTATTTAAATAGTGTTAATTTCGAGTAGAATAATAAACAGCTGCTAAACGCAACGGCAGACGAAGCACTTCGGAGATCTTCGGACCGCGCTTAACTTGGGTGACGGCCGAAGTGGTTCGGCTGTAAGATCAGAGCTGGGTCGGCAGCCTCAGAGAACAGACATGTAGTCTGCCTTGGTCGGCATCAGTTAATAACTTAATTAGTAATCTCTAATAATTTGGACATGTAACTGAGAACAGTTTGATAGTAATTACGCAAATAGGCAGTTCATTATTTTATTTATTTTCTATGTAAGGGTGAAAAAATGGAAATAATTTGTGATTCATAAAGTGGAATATCACTGTACAGTTTCTCATATTCTGGTAATAAAAAGCGATTAGCATCAGGTATAAACAAACTAATTGAAACTTTAATTTTTCATACAACACCCGATCCTCGTTAAGAGTTTATTCCAGCCTCAAGATACGGATTCACAACCCATGTGCTGTTTTCTGCGCAGAGGACAAGAACTATAGAAGACTGCAGGTTGGTGAACATTATTCAGAACTCACCCATTCTACACAGGGCGCTGGAAGCAACTAGGCACCTCGCACAAATGAGATACGTAAATTTTGGAAAATTGTGGTGCGTTCCTATGGGACCCAACTGCTAAGGTCATCGGTCCCTAGGCTTACACGCTACTTAATCTTACTTAAACTAACATACGCTAAGGACAACACATACATCCATGTCCGAGGGAGGACTCGAACCTCCGACGGGGACAGCCGCACGGCTCCCTCGCTCGGCAGTGAGATCGGTGACATGTCGTCTGTGGCAATACAGAGTAGGTATGAAGCAGGGAAATTTTCAAGGAAAGGCATTTACCATACATACGAAATCCATCTCGCATCTCTCTCCTTCTCTTCCACTTCCCACTTGCCGTGAGTTGAACATACAAGCATAATAGACGATCGTTACTGCTCGCAAACACAAAATGTAAGTTGTCATCATGTTTTAGTAAGAAAATAAGAAATGTTTTATTAAATCCTCTCTTTCGACATATATAAATTGAAGTCCCTGCTCGCTTCTTTTTCTATATCTGGAATCGTCTAACGAACCACTGCAGAGATCTTTGTAGGGTCTTGGAATTCCCAGGACCAATATCCTGCCAGTATCGATATCGATAACAGACAAAAACCGTCAAGATTCTCGCTTCCCAGGATACATAAACTGTCTGTATACGTAATTAAGTTTGCACGGAACCCTCAGTACGCAAATCCTGTTTGCACTTGCCTATTGTTTTTAGAAATTTGGTCAGATTCGGTTACAAACATTTCTTCCACTGAAGACAGTTTCGATCAGGGAATGTTTCTGAATAGGTACTTTCATGTCCTCAGAACTACAGGCGATAGAACAGATGGCTTACAAGCTTTTCGCATCTCCAAAACAGTTGTCTTTCGAATCCGCAGACACTCCACATGGCAGAAGGCACCAAGCTGGGAGAGCGGCCTGGTTTCTTGAGCACTTTCTGGAAAGCAAAGAGAGCAGTGGCTCCATAGTTGAAGAAGCAACGGGACGGGCGTGAAAGCGGCGCGGCGGCGCACGGCGAAGCGTGTCGCAAGGCGAGTGAACCCGGCGCCGCTGGCGGCTGTTACCGACGCGGCGAATCGTCACGCTCTGGGAGGTTTTTATCAGCTTCCTGCTAATTGCGCATCAGAATGCCGCTTGTAAAATCTGTGAGCACAACTTGAAGAAGAGTTTACTCCCAGCTCCCTAAAGTGTCTAATTTCACGGGGAGACTCAGTCATTTGTAAGATAAAAACGTTCCTCTAGAAGTTGTGATGGTAAGGAAGAAACCTACATCATTAATAGTACCTCACCTTAAACGCCTTGGATGCATTAGAGATGCAGTACAGAGGACTTATAAACGATAACTGGTCTCTCATAATCATCTCCCTTACAAGCAACTACGCAACTGAGTCAGCGAGAAATATAAAACTCAGGTATTCTCAGTCGTTAACCGAGGACTTTCACAGTCTCACCATCCTCCGTAAAATCTGCGAAGTCTAGGAACAAGCAAACTCAAATCTACAAGAGAACCTACTGTGGTTCTAAATCAACGTTTTCACAGAACGACATCTTTACTTGACCAACGCACAAGGACACAAACCGTCGATTCCCTTAAAGAATCAGTGGTTGATACAAACGAGAAACTTTTTCTGCTGCTGTTAATCTATAAAGTGGTCAAGAAATCGCACGGGTTCTTTCGGCATCTGTACGGCACAATGATATTACAATACCTACGATAAATTTCCTCGCTGATCCACTACTGCTAGAAATAACTATATTTTTAATCATTCTCTGACCTCCCGCATCTCGCCAACAGCATGGACGCAAGAAACCATAGAACAGTTACCCAAGAAGGAATTTGCCATAGAATCCGACATTCTGCGAGCATTATATGATGTTTTAAAGAACATAGTTCACTATCAGCTTATTTAACCTCCAGAACCCTTTCAGACCAAAACAGCAGATTTCCTCAAAAATCGCAGAACGACGACTGCTCTTACAGTAATGATTGACGAAATGACACAAGCTATGAACAAATAAGGGGTTATTATTATGTGCTCCTTGGAGTTCATCAAAACTTTCGACACCGTAGACTTTGACATTATGCTTGCTAAAATCTTCTTTAAGTGCTGTTCGGTGGTTTAATTCATGTCTTACATCGTCACAACAGTATGTAATGATCGAAACAAAATGGTCACAATGGAGGAAGGTTGTATCAGGAGTCCTGCAAACATCAATGTTGGCTTCAATACTTTCCTCATTGCATATTAATGCTGTATCGACTATTCTCTTCCATTGCAAGTGTCTCTTATACATCGACGATCTTCAGTTACAACTAGCTGCATGACCAACAAACCTGTGTACAGCTATTCATGATGTACTTGCTGATGTACTTGCCGTATCAGAGTGGGCGCAGAATCTAGTTTCCAATCTTAAGCCATCTAAAATGCAAGTATATTAGTCATTCACAAAAATTTATTACTCATCACTTCATTGGTTCTGTTTTACCCGTAATCCTAAAAGGTTCAGAAATAACATGTTCTTCGTCTGCAAAGAACCTGGACATAATTCTGGACCATCACTTAGACTCTGCTGAACCCATAACTGGAATCTGTAAGAAGGTGTTAGCTTCGTTTCATTCACAAAAAAATTATTTTCTCTCGGTCTTAAAAAGAAATTCGTAGAGTCTCTAACACTCCTCATGTTTGATCATAGTGATATTACTCTTGAAGACGTTCCCTATTTCGACCATATCACTCCTGCCTACTAGCAATTACCATAGCTATGTGCCAGATAAGCATAGAGACTATCATACTCCGTTTTTGCTCTATCGTCTTATCAATGATTGGACTTAATGTTTTTAATCTCAACTCTTACACTTTTCTTTAGGCTTGTTCTATGTATTCTATTTCTTCCTACCGTAGATCAGTTTCTATTTTTCTGAGTTCTTCTGAACAGTTCTTATTTAACGTGTCGTCTTCCAGTGAATTCCTTCGCTCTCTGCTTTATGTTCTAGGTTTAACAGTGATTTTCAGTTTACCGTTGGTTCGATCGGCAAGACATTGTTTATTCTTGCTCGTAATCACTTTTTTCTTCCTCTATGTTGAAGTATATCTACCAACAACCTTTTGTTTTGCAATGTCTTGACATTATACTTCTGATAAATTATTTTTTATCCTTAACTCGTGCTAACGTTATTTCGAGAAACTTATGCTGCTGGCTACCCTCTGTATTCTTACAGATTCTTCTTACATTGACAATCTGTAGTATTTCGGTAGCTCTCACTGGTTTCTTGGACCCATAGTCCATTCTATAGCCTTAATTACTAGTTATTTATTCCACTTTTCTCCCGGCAGACTATCTGTGGTATATGCGCTCAGTTTGTACCTCACTACTCCATAGAAGCAATCCCATTATTTATTAATTTGTAAATATCCTATTTCCCAGCAAGGCACGCCTCGTGTCACGTTTTATTTATTCGCTTGAATATCAGGCCAGGGTTATTTGACTGCGATCCAGAACCATATCTGCAACTGCAAAGGTTTAGCAGATCAATTATTGATTATATATGATCATTGTTTAGCACCAGATTAGTTCTTATTTTCTACGTGAGTAGCTCCACAATAAACTGTTTAATCTTGCTGCTGAATTCCAGAAGCAATCAACGCAATTTTTCGACTGAAGTATCTGTTAGAACATTATTACACGCCCGACGAGGAAGTTTTTTTTTTTTCATTTTCTGCTCCACTTAATTACTGTCTATTACATTCTTTTCCAGTCTACCTATAACCCTTTTCACAATTTCCAGTTTCCTAGTATTCAATTTTTAGACTTCATTCCTTCTACGTAACCCTGCCTGAATCCTCAACTGGAATATCATTTCACCTCGCAGTTGTTTTGCAAAAGGATATTACGCGAAGAGATAAAAAGATTTAATGTCAGATACAAAACACTTTGTCTTCAATGCAGTAGTTTCTTATTGCCAGATGTGTGCCTGTGCAGTTGATCGCTGCTCTGAGTTTCACGAAAGATTATCATCTTTTGGCCGAGATTATAGTTAAGCCTTTTACCAGTCTTGCGTCTTTTGATTAGGAGGCCATTGACATATCGTGAGGTATTTTTCCGTATATTATCACTGTCATGGACTTAACTAGCGGCCTTAATATTAAACTAACGACTCTAATTGCTAGAACAGGGTGTTCAACTCTTAAATCTGAAGATTTTTTTATGGTGCTGCAGATACGCTAATGTGACTTTAGATCCGTTGTTCCTGTAACTGTGGATATGGAAATTTCACAAAAAAGAGTTCATTTTCAGGATTGTCCATGTCATTGTATGTTCGCTTTTTAAGCAACGCTTCTACACGCACAATGGAGTTTCATGTGAGCCGCCCTCTGCTATCGGTTTCAACCGTCACGTTCAAAATCAAATGGTTCAAATGGCTCTGGGCACTATGGGACTTAACTGCTGTGGTCATCAGTCCCCTAGAACTAAGAACTACTTAAACCTAACTAACCTAAGGACAAAAACACGCATCCATGAACGAGGCAGGATTCGAACCTGAGACCGTAGCGGTCGCGCGGTTCCAGACTGTAGCGCCTAGAACCGCTCGGCCACTCTGGCCGGCTCAACCGTCACGTCTCACAGACGCTAGCAATGGCAGCCTTGTTGAAACCTCCAGCTTGCTGTACTATTGTGAAAATTCTGTCAGATAGCAAACACGAATTCTGAAATCATACCTTTCGATCTGTCCGTTAATGCTTTTACAAAAATTACTGCACCTCTCATTTGCATAAGGACTTCTCGTCAGATGAATATCAACAGCAGCCGAAAAATAGAGCAACGGGAGTAGGATTTTTTAGGAATAGGTAGGAGAATAGGGCAGAGAGTAATAAATTGTGAACATTTCAGTGATAAGGTTGTTCTGATCAGAATCGATAGGTAATCAGTGCTAACAACAACAGGTATACATACTGACATCATATGGAGAAGATGAAGAGGCAGAAAAAGTATATAAAAATATTGAACGAATTCAATATGTAAAGGGTGTTAACAATCTAATGATCATAGAGGACTAGATTGCGGTACTAGGGGAAGGAATAGCAGATAGAGTGACGGGAGAACAGGAGCTTGGTATTAGGAATGAGAGAGGAGAAAGACTAATAAATTTCAGCTGGTGACAGAGAATAGAGAACGCGCCGTTCGAAAGTCACAAGAGGAACCTGGAAAAGCCCGGGCATACGAAAAGATTCCTGGTAGATTACATTACTGATTCTGAAATCGGATGATGGATTGTAAGGCGTACTTAGGAGAAAAATTAGTAACGATGAAGAGTAGACTGAAACTTGAGAGAATCGTTGGAAAGAATGGCAAGCTATGATGAAAGACAGGTAATACACGATATGTCACTGATAAGTCAAGACATTATTACCAGTGCCCACCGAGTGTTGAGTGCCGCCTGGTGGCGTTTCGGGCACGTGACCCGGTAGCAAAAGCATGTAAGCGGAGCAGACACGGACGGGGATCACTCTAGCGAAGAAATGGGCTGCAAATGTGGAGATTCATTCAGATAAGCGACTTTGGCAAAGGTCAGATTGTTATTGCGCAGAGGCTGTGAACGAGTGTCCCGAAAGCGGCGAAGCTGGTCGAATGTTCACGTGCTACTGTCGTGTGCATCTATGGAAAGAGGCAGATAGATGGTGATTTGTGGCATCTTTGGCGAACGAAGACAATGACGGTGCACACACAAGTGTTTCGGAGCACACCGTTAATTGTGCATTGTTGAACACGGAGCTCCGCAGCAGACCACCCTTACGTGTTCACATGCTGACCCAATGACATCGCCAAATACGATTGCAGTGGACAGAGGACCATCGGCATTCTACCATCGATCAATGTAAACGTGTCGGCTCTTCAGGTGAATCACATTTTTGCTACACTAGGCTGATGGTCGTCTACACAACCGCCGTCATCTAGGTGAACTGCTGCGCGAAACGTGACATTCTTGCATGGGAACTTGGTAGTAATCGAAGACATGACCACAGTTGCGAACCACTTGCATCCCTTCAAGCTTAGTATCTTCCACGACGGTGATGTCATCTTCCAGCAATATAGTTTTCCGTGTCTCGGAACCAGAAACGTGCTACAATGGTCTATTGAACTCAAATTCTCCTGGTGTAAATGCTATGGAAACCATGTGGGTCGCTACAGGGCGCCATCACAACGTATGCAAATGAACAGTCTGTTATTTAGACAAATTACATGACCTGTTCGTAGACATCTAATGCCGCATACCTCCAAAAATCTACCAAAAAACTGTCGGATCACCGATACGCAGTATCAGTGATGTACACTATGTGATCAAAAGTATCCGGACACCTCCATAAACATAAGTTATCCATATTAGGTACATTGTACTGCCACCTACTACCAGGTACTCCATATCAGCGACCTCAGTAGTCATTAGACGTCGTAAGAGAGCAGAATGGGGCGCTCCGCGGAACTCACGGACTTCGAACGTGGTCAGGTGATCAGGTGTCACTTGTTCATACGTTTGTACGCGAGATTTCCACACTCCTAAACATTCATAGGTCCACTGTTTCTGACGTGATAGTGAAAAGCGCAAACGTGAAGGGAGACGTACAGCACAAAAGCGCACAGGCCGACCTCATCTGTCGACCGACAGAGACCGCTGACAGTTGAGGAGGGTCGTAATGTGTAATAGGCAGACATCTATATCATATATTGAATTCCAGCATTACCGATGGAGGGCGCCACGTACTTGTAAGTAATTTTCATCCAGGTGTCCGGATACTTTTGATCACATAGCGCATTTCGTTCCAAAGACGGGCAAACAAGCTATTAGGTAGGTGGCCATAATGTTCTGACTCATCAGTGTATAGAAACCAAGAGGAACCAATAATAGTCTTAAACATTGAAACAATGCTGTAGAGTTCATATCAGCATTGTTTAAACGTATGAATTCAAAATAAGCGCATACCTCTTACACGACTATATATCATAGTTAATAAATCAATAACAATGGAAGACGAAGAAAGAAGTTCTTGGATTAAAAAGGGTACAAGTCAGGAATGCAGTTTTTGGCCCCTACTGTTCAATCTATGAATAAAAGAAGCGATGATGGAAATATAGGAAACATTCAATTGTGGGATTAACCCCTTCACTGCTCCAGGTGTATATACACGCTAACATTTCAATGCTCCAGGCGTATATATACGATTTGCTATGAAAGATATTTACAGCGGTTTCCTGCTACAATGGTGTGAATACTAGAGTGCTGCAACGCTCAATATTTGACCGGTCGCGGCTCGCCTGTAGACGGGGGGACCGGGCCGCTCGTGTCCGGCCCCACGACTAGGCTCGGTCACGTACTCGCCCCATGTCTGTTGTCTGGATTCGGGACACGCTGATAACCGAGCACGACCGGCCACCGCTGACGTCTCATCTCGCCTCGCCCCGGCTCGCTGCACTGTACTGTACTGTATAAATCCAACGCCTCTCTGTCTGTCTGTCTGTCTCTCTCTCTCTCTTTCTCACACACACACACAATGATGTATTTATCTCTGTCTCTCTGTCTCTTTTAATACAAAAGTAAAGTTTCCAAGAACGGGTACGTGATACAGCTAAATTCATAAAGCACTTGGAAAGTAAAATGATATTTCAATACAATCGCTGATAGAAGACGAGTCTCATTTCCAAACAGAAGATATATTTTTCCTTTCATTAATAGGAAAAATTAAATAAGTGCTGTCCCTGTAATCTAGAAGACAACCATCTTCATAACGAAAGCACACAAAGAACATTAAACATTTACAGACGTAATTTGTCATACTTTTCACGTGTTTGCAACAGAAACAAAATTATAGTTAGGTTGCTGATCAGCAGTTATTCACTAACGCGTGCAGGATTTAATTGGCTGCGGCGATTTGTTAGTAACATGCCGGCTGTACAAAAGCATCTTTCAGTAGGTGCGCCTGTTGCTGGGATAAATAAAATACGTCTTGCAACTGCAGCCAGTCCTGACAGATCTGCTTCATGGCTGCTCCACCACTTTAAGATGTCATCATCATCTCTGGGGTGCATTAAAATGTAGAGATCAACTTCATCTGCTGCGGATGATCTGTTGTTCCTCCATTCCTAGAAACGATCTCTCTTTCTGCGTGGTGATGACACAGTACTTGAAGGATCTATGATAATAAACAAAAGAGACAAGTAATACAGAACTGATGTGGAAATCATCGAAACTTACCCGTAAAAACGAGGTATTTTACGTTAATGAAATATTATACGAATTATAACATTCCCATTTCTCTATAATACACTATCCACTAACTATACAAAAACGATTATGTTAATGATTGCATGTTGTATCTGCGTAAGTAGCACACATTTGTCGCACATTGTTAACAATTTCCTGCTTTTCATTTATTTCAAGCATATTAAGATCGCAGAAAGATGGCCACAGAAACAAAGCAGTTTTATGTCTTGAAGTGATCACAATCTTCTCACAAACGAAGGTCAAGGCTCGATTTTTAATCCTTTGTAACTCCTGTTAAAAAATACGTATCTATTAGTACACATCAATTACGCTAGTTAATTATAAATCTATCGCATATCATAATGAAACAGTGCTTTTAACTGCAGTAATTACTCACCTGACAGTCAGTGTCATTGACACTGCAAATTTGTTGTAGTTTGTGTAACCAAAGAAGAACTAACTGGACTGTTGGTTCTTTTACGCCTTCTAATTCATCTGTGGCTTCTTTAAATGGTCTCAGAAAATGCGCAATTTTTCCTGCAAGCTCATTATCATATCCTTGCAATCTGTAAGCAGAGTCCTTTTCCGTCAGCAAAGCAGCAACTTCGTTGTACTAAGTGTGTAAGGATTCCAGCGTAGTGTACAAGCTGTTCCAGCGCGTGCAGACCTCTTGTTTCAACGATGATTTCAAAGATGAGCAGAAGCCACTTTTCTTAATGTACCTTACAATGCATTTTGCAGTATTTATTGTTGAAGCGATGTTCGGGGCATGATTTAACAAGAAGTTATCTTCATTGAAAGTATGGCTAAGTGCTGTGTTTATACAATGAGCAGCACAAGGAATCCTTTCGTGATTTTCCAAAGCCTACATTACATTAAGTTTCCTTTAATTTCCGATATGGTCGCAATTTTTTTCTGTTTAACAGATTACCCGTTTCGGTCTTTAATGACCATCACCAGATCTGTCTCATAAAATCAAAGTCCTAATGAACTGCAGTCATAGTGGCATAGTCAATTATTAAATGCGGAATCAGCACCAGCATCGTCAAATACATATAAATCACATCACATGCACATGTGATGCACTTAATAGTTGACTATGCCACTATGGCTGCAGTGCATTAGGACTTTGATTTTATGAGACAGACCTGATGATGGTCATTAAAGACCGAAACCGGTAATCTGTTAAACAGAAAAAAATTGTGACCATAGACAGAAATTAAAGGAAACTTATTACATATACAGGTCACTGCGTTTTTTCGCGACGATGTCGCAGCTTGTGAAACTATATTTCATTGGCACCCTGGTCGGAGACAAAGACAAAACTGTGCAACATGTCCGGCGAAATGCCCCAATCAGCCATCATCTCTTCAATTTCTTTCATAATATTTACTCCCGTCTTCTTTACGTCCGGGAATTTTGTTGTAAATAAAACATTGTTCACAAGAGACCAATCTATGTTAATGTAATGTGTTGTAGGCGTCGAGTAATGCACCTGATTATGCGAATCAGTCCACATATTAACTGTCGCAGCACATGTTTTATTAATAACTTCCGCAATAACAGAAGGTATTATGCTGTTTAGTATTGCATCAGCTTGTTCTTTGACATGTCTGCTTATAGTAGAGGGATGTGACATGACATCTGCCATGTTAACTTCTCCATAATGCACACCTAGATGTATTAATTCTTGGCCTAGTTCTCTGAAACCTTCACCGGAAACAGCATTAAAAGGTCTCATACCTTTAGCACACATTGCTGTAATATTATTTTTTATTACTGCCGGTATATCTGAAGGAGGTATATCTTTGTGAGGTTTCTTGCAACTGTGTTTCTTTAAATGAGTGGTTCCCGACTGGAAACACAATAATGTTGAGCAGTTTATGCACGATATGTACCCAGTAGAGGCACTGTTTTCGTCTACAACCAACAGAAATGTTCTCCATATTGGCTTTTTAGACCTTCCCGTTTCTTCGATGTCTAAACATTGGTTTCAGTTCTACGTCTTAATGCACCAGCTTCCTCGCGCTGCATGGTTACAGACACACCACAAATGAGAAGCCCGTACTAGCTGCACGGATAATGACACGTGTAATATGTGGGTTATCTGCTAAAAAACACAAAACAGATGATTTTAGGTGGAATGTTTTTGATTTGGACCCGAAAGTGCATAATTTCGATAACAATCATTCTGGTTGCATAATCGTCGATTTAGATGATTAATCTACGGTATATGACTGCTTCCAAATTCTTTTAGCCTAGAAATTGTAAACTACACAACTGAGCAACGTAATTTAGATTACGAGCACCTTTGCTACTTCGCTAGTGACAAATCAAGACTGTGACGCTACAAAAACAGAAACAGTGATGAAATATACTGTTTCCTTGTCGTAAATTTTCTGATGACTAAAGTAGGAAAAAATGATATAAACAGTTACTGGACCATCAATCCGTTACTGTCTACTCCTATGTTTGCGCAAATAAACCTTCTGTTATTTTATTGATAACAATGAGGACCTTGGAGATGACAAAATATGGAGAATGAGGCGAATTGTAGATCATTTAAGAAAAGGGTATCCAGTTGATTTTCATCCTTTTAAAATTTGTGCTTTGATGAAAGTTTATTTCTTTACGATGGTCGTGCCCTCTTTAAACTTGTCATTCCATCCAAACGCTATAGATTTGGCATAAAGTTTTTGTGTTGTTTATTCATGAAACTGGATATGTTCTTGACTTTATTATTTATGTGGGCACAGCAACGGACGTAAAAAAACTGATTTTGGTTTAAATTTTGGAATACCGGAAACACTCTTCTTACTTTTCTGGGACGCTACCTTGCTAAATAAAGGTCATACACTACACGCTGGGCCGGCCGCGGTGGTCTCGCGGTTCTAGGCGCTCAGTCCGGAGCTGCGCGACTGCTACGGTCGCAGGTTCGAATCCTGCCTCGGGCATGGATGTGTGTGATGTCCTTAGGTTAGTTAGGTTTAAGTAGTTCTAAGTTCTAGGAGACTGATGACCCCTGATGTTAAGTCCCATAGTGCTCAGAGCCATTTGAACTACACGCTGGGTCAACAAATAAAAATAATTAAAGGTGTCTGCTTCCTGTAGTGGTTATAAAGATTGTGTTATCTGTTTCCTTCAAATTTTACGGGTAAGTTAAACCCACCTTCAAATTATTATTAATACCCCAGCAGTAATTCGCAGGAGCGTGTAATTTCGAGGAGCTCACGAGTTGTGTAAACCAGTACTTGCAGAAGCATTGGGACACGATAAGCACTGTAAACGTCCTATCCGGCAGAATTTTATCAGTACCATCGGTGGGCGTGTTACGTTGCAGCTGTATGTTGACAAGTAGTACACTGCGGTGGCATTATTTTCTTTTAAGCAAGACACACTGACCAATGATTGTGGAACTGTATGGAAGAACCGTAAAGGTGTGCCTGCTTTATCAAAAAGACTCGAAATTCATGATATAGAGTTTATGTCAATAAATAAACTACTTGCTCTCGAGTGTCAGGACGAGCGGGAAGTTAGGACGCTTTCAACTCTTCATAAAAGCGAAATCATAGCTATTGACAAAGTTGACAGAAATACAAATCTGAGCAATAAGAAAACCGTCTTGCATCGTAAGCTGCACATGAATGACATGATGTTAAGTTCTGTGGAATGTGTACGAAGAACTGTATGATGGTATAGAAAAGTATTTTTTTCATTTGGTGGATCTGTCTCTGTTGAACGGGCATGTTGCATACAAAACTCCAACGGGAAGAAATATTTCTATACCTGTTTTTCAGCAGAGACGCATCAAAAAGATCCTAGAGACTCATCACAGATCGCAAACAGACGGCCGTCTTGGAAGGAGATCCACTTATGGTGATTACGCTGTATGCCTGATCGAGTGCCACTTTATCTCGCTAGTTCCAGGAACATCAAGGAGTAGACCCGCCCCCCCCCCTCCCCCCCGGAGAAGGTGTGTTATGTGCGCATACACGACAAACGAAGTGACACTAGATACATTTGCATAAAATGTAATGCATGTTTATGTTAGAATTTTCGTTTAGACAGATGCCAAACTTCGAAGTTTTACTAATGTAATAACTTACATATTTTTTTCTCCTGATGAAGTATCTTTTTGAAAAAAAGTCTCTTTTAAGATTAAAGAAACCATAATACTGCATTTTGCAGGTTAATTTTTTTCTCAGTAATAAAGCTAGACTGTTACAGTGGTGTATATACGCCCCACTTAAAAATTATGCTCACATGGCAGGTGGCAGCTGGGGCTAAATGCGCAAGGAAAGGGTTAAAGAATCAGAGATGGCAGGATATCAATGACTAGTTTCGCTAAAGACCGTGCTATCCTCAGTCGATTTGAAGAACAAGTGCAGAACGTGTTTGGAATGAACAGTCTAATGAGTATGTAATATGGGTAGTATTTAATATGGGTTGAGAGTAAACCGGAGGTAGACGATAGTAATGCAGAGTAGGAGTAATAAGATTAACGACAAGCTTACTGACCACGTAGTAGTGAAGCAATTCTGCGTAGTAGTGAAGCAATTCTGCTGTCTTGAAAGCAAATTAACGTAGGCCGTTGAAGCAAGCAGTACAGGCAATGAGGTCATTTCTCTTTGCAAGAAGTCTGCTAGTATCAACTATAGGCCTTAATTTGAGGAAGAAATTTCTGCGTATGTACGTCTAGAGCGCAGCATTGTATGGTGGTGAATTATAGACAGTGAGAAAATCAAAAACGAGAACCGAAGTTTTGAGGTGTGGTGTTACAGAATGAAGAGAGTTGTTGGACACGTGTTGACACTTCAGCGAATAACTTAGGTGGTACTACAGAGAGCCATAGAGGCAGAAACTGAAGGAGAATACCGGTTATCCAACAAGTACTCGAGGACATGGGTGCTTGTAATGTTCAGTGGAAGGACTATGTAATCTGAGCCTGAACAACTTTGCTGGCACCTGTAAGAGACGAGGTAATTTCTCTTACAGTATTATCATTAAGTAGACATTCAGCCACAGGAAAGTATAAAACATCAATCTTACAACGACCAGGTGATTTCTGGGCCTTGATCGTTCTCCGATAAAGAAAAAAATCGATCGTATAAATGTTAACGGAGAAACATCAAAAAGGCGTGACAATAGTTGTGGAACCGACTTTCACTGGAGACCTTATAGAACAAAGCAACTCTACGTTTCTTAAAGCAAGAAATACGAGATTCTGTGATCTTTGAGAGGTGTTTAGAAGAAAGCAGCAGTCTTCTTAGTACATTCTCTTTGCAAATGCGGCTTAAGAAGCTCGCTCAAAAGTACTCACAACTCTTACAGCTCTCCTATATCTGAATCAGCCGTCTTCTAACTGGTTTTATGAGGCCAGCCACGACTTCCTCTCTGTGCCAACCTCTTCATCTCAGAGTAGCACTTGCAACCTACGTCCTCAATTATTTGCTGTTTTCCTATACACTTTTTACCCTCCACAGCTCCCTCTGGTACCAAGGAAGTTATTACCTCACGGCTTAACAGATGTCCTAGCATCCTGTCCCTTCTTCTCGTCAGTGTTTTCCATATACTTCTTTCCTCGCTGATTCTGTGCAGAATTCGTCATTGCGTATCTTATCAGTCCATCTAATTTCGTACATTCATCTGTAGCTCTACATCTCAAATGCTTCGATTCAATTATGTTCCTGTTTTCCCACAGTCCATGTTTCACTACCATTCAATGCTGTGCTTCAAACGTACATTCTACGAAATTTCTTCCTCAAATTAAAGCCTATGTTTGGTACTAGTAGACTTCTCTTGATCAGGAATGCCCTTTTTTGCCAGTGCTAATCTGATGTTGATGTCCTCCTTGCTCCGTCCGTTACTGTTTGTTTTGCTGTCCAGGTAGCAGATTTCCTTAACTTCATCTACTTCATTGACCATCAGTCCTGTTTTTAAGTTCCTCGGGTTCTCATTTTTGCTACTTCCCATTACTTTCGTCTTTTTTCGATTTGATCTCTGTCCATATTCTGAGCTCATTAGATCCTGTAATTCCTCCTCACTTTCTCTGAGGATAGCAATGTCATCAGTCTATCTTATCATTGATATTTTTCCACCTTGATGTTTAATTCAACTCTTGAATCTCCCTTTTACTTGCTTCATTGTTTCTTCGATGTACAGATTGAACAGTAGGGGCGAAAGACTGCTACCCTGTCTTACACACTTTTTAATCCGAGCACTTCGTCCTTGGTCTTCCACTCTTATTGTTCCCTCTTGGCTCTTGAACATGTTGTACATTACGCGTCTTTCCCTACAGCCTATGCGTATTTTTTTCAGAATTTCGAACGTCTTGTACCCTCTGACACTGTCGAACGCTTTTTCCAGGTCGACTGATTCTACGAACATGCCTTTTTTTATCTTTAGTCTTGTTTCTATTACAAACTGCAACATCAGAATTGCCTCTCTCGTGCCTTTACCTTTCCTAAGCCCCGGGTGATCGTTATCTAATACATCCAAAATTTTCTTTTCTATTCTTCTGTGCATTATTCTTGTCAGAAACTTGGAAAAAAATGGTTCAAATGGCTCTGAGCACTATGGGACTCAACTGCTGAGGTCATTAGTCCCCTAGAACTTAGAACTAGTTAAACCTAACTAACCTAAGGACATCACAAACATCCATGCCCGAGGCAGGATTCGAACCTGCGACCGTAGCGGTCTTGCGGTTCCAGACTGCAGCGCCTTTAACCGCACGGCCACTTCGGCCGGCCAGAAACTTGGATACGTGAGCTATTAAGCTGATTGAGCGATAATTCTCACACTGTCAGCTTTTGGTATTTTTGGAATTGTGATGTATTTCCAAAGGTCAAATGCCTTTAGACTCATACATTCTACACACCAACGTGAATAATTGTTTTGTTGCCAGTTCCCTCAATGATTTAAGAATTTCTGGTGGAATGTTACCTATTCCTGCTGCCTTATTTTTTTCAATTCTCATTCTCCTGTATACAGGCTCAATTGGAGGTTTTCTTATTGCCTGCTGTTCCCCTTTCATTCCGTGATGATAGTGTCTGGCCGTTTGTCTATTTTATTCTCGAACTAATTAATACTGAGATTGCAATGCGTCTCACTGACTATATTCCTTCTCGTCGACTGGTGAGTGATAACAAAAGCATATAAAAACATTACTTCTGAAAAGCAGGAATTCGTAGAAGTAACAAAGAATTCTTGACATTCTTTACAAATAATTATCAAAAACCGACTTGCATTTGGCCACAAACGTGGTATTTTAAGTCAGTTGGAGTGTCTCAAAGTCTCTGTTTAAGAGAACTGTCTTCAAAATGGTATAAAATTTAGTACATTTGTGTAAAAGAATTGAACTACCGTCGTTGTGGAAGAACAGTGTAACTGTTTTCTGTGAGGCACAAACAGTTCGATGAGATATACTGAAATTCATTTCGTAATTTTTTAAAATTTAAACAGTGGAAAATCCTTTTGTTGTTCTTGAGGGAAGTCATTATCCGCCTTTTTTTATTTTTGAAATATAATCTTTATTTCGTGCTTTTTTCACTGTAGTCACGAACGATGGCGGTCAAGTTTAGGCTTTTTCTGCGCATCTATGTCATGCATTCTCCGACAGGCAATGAGTGGGCGGAAGTGTTCTGAGCACTTTGCTATGAATGACGTAGCTAATGCAAGCATTAAAGATGATCGTAGCGAGTTGTTTAGTGAATTTCTATTCCATTTGTTACGAGTTGTCATCGCTGATGGTGGCGGTAAGTGATAAATTCTGCATAAGCAAGAGAGATACATAATTTGCAGGATATACTCTTTCTTAAATTGGAAAGGACGCGCATTCCTCTTCCGCTGCTGTCGCTTGGAATCGCCAACAACGCAATCCCCGTCCGTGCCTCGACATGCGCGAACAGCCATCGTTCGTGGATCGGACTATAGTCAAAATTTTGACTTTTAGACGTTGACCATGTCATGTGTAGTTTTATCTGAAATGTGAACTAAGGGATTTTAGTGTAGCTTATACTGGCACAGAGACAAATACCGGAATAAGGACTGAATTTTATCACTTTAGTTACGGAATTAACGACCGTGAAAGTTGTGCCGTTACCAATATGTTCACAAGTAGCCATTAAATGGCTCTGTCTGCTCACTAATTTGTGGAAGTTAAGATATGTGATTACAGTTCTTCACTATGTTGGAGGTGGCTTAAAAATACCCAAGGGGGTGAAATTAGCTAAAAGCGAAAAAGCGTGAAGTACAGTGTTTATTTCAAAACTAAAAACCGCCTATGCAGGACACTGACTTCCTTCAAGAAATTTTCAGCGGCTGTGAACCCAAGACTTTTTGTCTTATTTAGGTTTTTCCTCTTCTTCTAGGAAAAGGAGTACTGAGATAAGCTTAAGAGAATTCTCGGATTAAGTCCGTAGCATTCAACGCTTAGAAACACATGAAAAAAGTAGTTGTGGAAAAGCAAGATAACGACTTCAGGAATATATTTACAATTGGCTAATAACGATATAAGAGTTATTGCTGTAATTGAGCGCCGGCCGAAGTGGCCGTGCGGTTAAAGGCGCTGCAGTCTGGAACCGCAAGACCGCTACGGTCGCAGGTTCGAATCCTGCCTCGGGCATGGATGTTTGTGATGTCCTTAGGTTAGTTAGGTTTAACTAGTTCTAAGTTCTAGGGGACTAATGACCTCAGCAGTTGAGTCCCATAGTGCTCAGAGCCATTTGAACCATTTTTGTAATTGAGCTGTGCAGGTATACTAGTTGCTCCGTTTATTGTTTGACATTTTAGTAACGTAAAGGTAATCTGTTTCCATGCAGACGAATGATTACAGTGGAGTCATATAACAGTAACGAAAGATGTCTTTCTAACTACCGAGTTAAAAATAGTATTTTTTCATAACATGTCTATGTCGTTGTTTAACTACATTATGACAGTTCCCTATGAAACTTTCGAAGCCATGTAAGTATTTAGTAAGTCGGTCAAATTAATTAATTAATAAAACAAATTAGGTAACTGCAACAGAGAGTTGATAGGGAGGGTGGTAGCTTAAAGGGGGTGGCCATAGCCTTTCGGGGAGATGTTGCCTTGCATCTGAAATCAATTTACATACAACGAGGACGATAACCCCATGGACAAGCGATTCAGACTTCGTTGCCTATTTGCAGCAGAAGTTCGTATCCTATAAAATTTCTGATAGTGGACCTCCCGTTTGCTACGTGTTATAAAGGACAAGGTATCTTATTTCTGATTCCGTTACTCAACACAACAAAAATTATATTTATAGGACGAAACCAAGTAAAAGGAATTTATTAATTCATTTAGCAATGAGAACATCGACGTACTGCTTCCCGCGGAGTGCATCCTTCGTTGGGCCAAACAGATAGAAGTCGTAAGGTGCCAGATATGGGCTGCAGGATGGATAAGGAAGACAAGTCCAACAGAGTTTTGTGAGCTCCTCTCGGTTGCACAGACTTGTGCGAAGCCCTGCGAAGTCAGGGAGAAGGAGAAGGGCTTTTGCATTTTTGTGGTGACGAACACGCTGAAGTCGTTCCTTCAGTTCCCTAAAGGTAGCACAATACGCTTGGGAGTGGATCGTTGCACCAAGAGCGAGGACATGAAACAGAATAATCCCCTTAGAGTCCCAGAAGACCGTCGCCACGACATTGCCAGCTGAGGGCGAGGCTTTGAATTCTTTCTTTGAAGGAGAGATGATGCGCCATTCCATAGATTGGCGTGTACTTTCCGGTTCGAAGTGGCGAATCCGTGTTTCATCGCCTTTGACTATGGTCGGCAGAAAGTTGTCACAATCAGCCTTGTAGCTCGCAAGGAGTCCTTCGTTGCTCTTTATGGTCTTGTGTTAGGCGGCGAGGAACGTAGCAGGCACACGTCTTTGTGTACCCCTTCTGGTTGAAGAGTGTGTCAGCACTGCTAATAGAGAAGTCCAGTTGTGTAGCAGGTATTTGATTGTGATCCACCTATCTCTTCGATTGAGAATGTAGTCACGTTCCAACAGTGCAGGAGTCACACATGTGCGCGGTCGTCCAGCACGCGGGAGATCTGACAAGTTTGCGCGACCTAGTTGCGATGATGTCAGACGCCTCTCTCAACGACCTACCGTACTTTTCTTCACTGTCAGGTCTCCGTTGACATTCTACAAGTGCATCAGAGTATATCTGCGATGTCCTGGTTTTCCCCCGAAAAAGAAACTGAGCGATAGTTCCATGCTTGGAAAGAACCGTTACAAACGGCATTTTTAAGACTACGTATAGCGCCGCCGCCTATAGCAACTTTATGAAACTATAGAGGCTTTAGCAGAAATATTCCACGATATCCCACTTCAAATTCCGCATTTTTTCAGCCGAAAGTGGCAAAGAAAAGAAGTGTTTCATAAAGTATTGAACGCATCTCGTAAATCAAACAACATTGGAGCACACACACAAACACCTTTTACAGAAACCTACAAACGGCACTTGGCAACTAATCATGCCAAAGAGCATTTCTTTCAGGTGCCTGACTGGAATGGAAAAGATGGAGTGTGCATCAAGAGAAAGTAATTAACGAGATGGGTCACCTCATGAAGAACTGTTCGCATGCTCGCGCGGCTGTGTCGATGGAGACGAACCGAGAACCATTACACAAGTGACGTTTCAACAACGAAAAGCTGTTCAGATTTATTGATTGTGCAGGTCTCCTTCCACCCTGACTTGATGACTTGATTCAGAAAGTATTACCAATTCTTTCGACTCACTCTCCGAGTGACGACATTGCTGGAGCGAATATGCACACATAAGATGCTCACCTGGTTCTAGATCCAAAAAAGAAGTTTGACGGATTCCAACTACCGTGCCAAACCCGGTCGAAGGTGAACCGCATTAAGATGGGTCAAGAGAGGTGTGGTTACGCCTTGAATAAGTGAAGCTTCCATTCATGTGGTGTATGTGACTGCAGAGCGTAGGTGAAGGCATTGAACACATTGTTATGGTGCGCCCACTTCGAGTATTTGATCTGAGGACTCTTCACCAAGTGATTCCGAATACCCAAACGGGGGTGACCTGAAGGCTCCATCCCAGCTCCTACTTTGCCCATTTTGCCTCACTCAGTTGGCAAGACGTGACCAGCCTTTGCCGAAAGCAGTCGACTTGCATTATGTGCTGTACCTTTGAGGCCAGGCTATCGGAATTTTGGTATCCCTCCGTCTAACGGCCAAAACTGACACTCTTGTTACCACACCAAGACTTTCGAAGCAGTTTCCTATCATTATTTGCAGCATTTCTGTTAATTTAAATAACGGTGCCATCGATGTCGCACTTGTCCGCAGCTCGTGGTCGTGCGGTAGCGTTCTCGCTTCCCACGCCCGGGTTCCCGGGTTCGATTCCCGGCGGGGTCAGGGATTTTCTCTGTCTCATGATGACTGGGTGTTGTGTGCTGTCCTTAGGTTAGTTAGGTTTAAGTAGTTCTAAGTTCTAGGGGACTGATGACCATAGATGTTAAGTCCCATAGTGCTCAGAGCCATTTGAACCATTTGATGTCGCACTTCATGGGACGGAAGTAGAAATGGTGTACAGTTTCGTGAGGTGACTAAGCTATGCTGACAGTTTAAGATTATTACGGGGGTTGGAACTTAAATAGTGGCAACTATTTATTCACAACCTATACAAAAGAGTTACATGTTTGCACCCTTTACTGTCTTTCAAAGTAGCCACCACCGTTGTGTAGAACCAGTTGCCAGCGATGTAGAAGGCTTAGTATACCGTTAGCAGAGCCTGTTTTGTTGATGGTGCGAATTGAGCGGTTCCTTCATCTTCGGAATCAAGTCAAAGTTACAAGGATTTAAGTCCGGGGAGTATGGTGGATGGTACAGTACTTCCCAGTCCCACCGACTGAACAGAGCAGCCACAGCTTGCGCTGTATGCGCTGGCGCATTGTCGTGCAAAATGATGGGTGGGTTGCGCAGAAAGTGTCGCCGCTTCTTTCGCAAAGCTGGTCGCAGGTGATGGTGACTTTTATTTGATTCCGATGATGAAGGAACCACATGGTGGCATTCGCTTCAGAATTATTCCAGAGATTCGACAGACAGTAGACCGCTCCATTCGCATCACCAACAGAACAGGCTCTGCTAACGGTATACTAAGCCTTCCACATCGCTGGAAACGGGTTCCACACAACGCTGATGACTACTCTGAAGGACAGTAACAGGTGCAAACGTGTAACTCTTTCGTATCGGTTGTGAATAAATAGTTGTCACTATTTAAGTTCCAACCCTCGTGTGTTTAAAGGTGGTATGGGAGACGAATGCGACAGAGCAATGAAAGACCTAAGTAGAAACAAGGTTCCGGGGATAGACGATATTCCGTCAGAACTACTGATAGCATTGGGAGAGCCAGCCACGAAGAAACTCTCCCATGTGTATGCAAGATATGCATGAGACAGGCGATATATCGTCAGACCTCAAGAGAATGTAATAAGTCAAAATCCAAAGGAAGCAGCTTCTGAAGATGTGAATATAGCCGAACTACACTCCTGGAAATTGAAATAAGAACACCGTGAATTCATTGTCCCAGGAAGGGGAAACTTTATTGACACATTCCTGGGGTCAGATACATCACATGATCACACTGACAGAACCACAGGCACATAGACACAGGAAACAGAGCATGCACAATGTCGGCACTAGTACAGTGTATATCCACCTTTCGCAGCAATGCAGGCTGCTATTCTCCCATGGAGACGATCGTAGAGATGCTGGATGTAATCCTGTGGAACGGCTTGCCATGCCATTTCCACCTGGCGCCTCAGTTGGACCAGCGTTCGTGCTGGACGTGCAGACCGCGTGAGACGACGCTTCATCCAGTCCCAAACATGCTCAATGGGGGACAGATCCGGAGATCTTGCTGGCCAGGGTAGTTGACTTACACCTTCTAGAGCACGTTGGGTGGCACGGGATACATGCGGACGTGCATTGTCCCGTTGGAACAGCAAGTTCCCTTGCCGGTCTAGGAATGGTAGAACGATGGGTTCGATGACGGTTTGGATGTACCGTGCACTATTCAGTGTCCCCTCGACGATCACCAGTGGTGTACGGCCAGTGTAGGAGATCGCTCCCCACACCATGATGCCGGGTGTTGGCCCTGTGTGCCTCGGTCGTATGCAGTCCTGATTGTGGCGCTCACCTGCACGGCGCCAAACACGCATACGACCATCATTGGCACCAAGGCAGAAGCGACTCGCATCGCTGAAGACGACACGTCTCCATTCGTCCCTCCATTCACGCCTGTCGCGACACCACTGGAGGCGGGCTGCACGATGTTGGGGCGTGAGCGGAAGACGGCCTAACGGTGTGCGGGACCGTAGCCCAGCTTCATGGAGACGGTTGCGAATGGTCCTCGCCGATACCCCAGGAGCAACAGTGTCCCTAATTTGCTGGGAAGTGGTGGTGCGGTCCCCTACGGCACTGCGTAGGATCCTACGGTCTTGGCGTGCATCCGTGCGTCGCTGCGGTCCGGTCCCAGGTCGACGGGCACGTGCACCTTCCGCCGACCACTGGCGACAACATCGATGTACTGTGGAGACCTCACGCCCCACGTGTTGAGCAATTCGGCGGTACGTCCACCCGGCCTCCCGCATGCCCACTATACGCCCTCGCTCAAAGTCCGTCAACTGCACATACGGTTCACGTCCACGCTGTCGCGGCATGCTACCAGTGTTAAAGACTGCGATGGAGCTCCGTATGCCACGGCAAACTGGCTGACACTGACGGCGGCGGTGCACAAATGCTGCGCAGCTAGCGCCATTCGACGGCCAACACCGCGGTTCCTGGTGTGTCCGCTGTGCCGTGCGTGTGATCATTGCTTGTACAGCCCTCTCGCAGTGTCCGGAGCAAGTATGGTGGGTCTGACACACCGGTGTCAATGTGTTCTTTTTTCCATTTCCAGGAGTGTATCATTTAATAAATCATGGTTGCAAAATACTGACACGAATTCGTCACAAAAGAATGGAAAAATTGGTGATGCCGACCTCGGGGAAGATCAATATGAATTCTTAAGAAATGTAGAAACATGCGACTTATTTCAGAAGATAGGTTAAGGAAAGTCATACCTACATCTATAACATTTGTAGACTTAGAGAAAGCTTTTGACAATGTTGACTGCAGTACTGTCTTTGACATTATGAAGATAGCAAGTGTAAAATACAGGGAGCTAAAGGCTAGCTAAAGGCTATTTACAACTTGTACAGAAACCAGATGGCAGTTATGAGTCGAGCGGCCTGAAAGGGAAGCTGTAGTTGACAAGAGAGTGAGGCAGAGTTATAGCCTATCCCTGATGTTATACAATCTATATATTGAGAAAGCAGGAAAAGAAACCAAAGAAAAATTTGCAGTAGGAATTAAAGTTAAGGGAGAACACTTTGAGGTTTGCAGATAACAAGGACTTGGAAGAGCAGTTGACTGGTCAGCATCTTGAAAGGAGGATACGAGATAAACACCAGCAAAAGTAAAAGAAGGAGACACTTACAAGTACAGGGTGTGGCAGCGTTCATTTGACTTGCATAGTACAATGACGTACTGCAGGAATGCGAGCGAGCTCGTGCCGCACTCGTGTACTAATGAGCTGCCATTTCGAGTGTGACAGTGATATCGAGCAGTGGAGTGCACAGCATCGTGCCTTTGCTGTTGAAAGTTATTTCAAGACTAACGACTCTGTTATTGCTACCCAGCGTCTATTTCGGCAACATTTCAGCTTGGGACGTCATGGGAAAGTTCCAGATACACGGACAATTGTGAGGTGGGTACGTGAATTTCGAACAACAGGTTCTGTTTGCAATGGCAAACCGCGAAGAAGTGAAAGAACTGTGCGGACACCAGAAGCCGTGGAAAATGTTCTTGCTGCACTATTGCGTAGCCCAAAAAGATTTACTTTTCGTCATGCGCAAACTGTGCATATGTCCGATCGATCATTCAGGAGAATATTGCACGAAGATCTCCATTTTCACCCATATAAGATGCAGATTGTTCAGGCAATTAGGCCTCGCGACTGAGTTTCACGCGAAACATTCTGCTTAACCATGTGTGATCTCCTCCACAAATGTTGCACACCATCCCGATGTCAGATGAAGCTCATTTCGAGTTATGTGGTTCAGTGAATAAACAGAATATGCGTTGTTGGAGTGATGTAAACCCGCATGAACTGCACATCAAGCCTTTGCACAGTTCTTGTGTCACAGTGTGGTGTGGAGTAGCTTCCTTTGGGATTATTGGCCCTTACTTCTTTGAGGATGACAGCGGTGTGGCTGTAACTGTCACCAGTGAACACTACCTAAAGATGCTGCAAGACTTCGTTCTTCCCCAGTTAGGTATGGTCGATGTGGATGTGGAACAATTATGGTTTCAACAAGAGGGAGCGTTCTCTCATTTAACCGGAATTTGCATGGATTTCTTGCGACAGACATTTCCCGGTAGAGCAATTTCCCGTTTTCATGACATTTCCTGGCCGCCTCTCTCACCTGACCTTTCATGTGCAGACTTTTTCCTCTGGAGCTTCCTGAAGCGAGAAGTACCACCATTTCTGAATTGAAGGATCGCATCAGAATTGCCGTCGGCAATGTCCCAGGGAATACGTTATGCCGAGTATGAAAAGCTTCCAACACCGCCTAGATGAAGGTGTTGTGCAGAGGGGACATCATTTGACAGGAGTCATATTTAAAAGGTAATCCACCCAATGGACAATGACTTACACATTAGTAAATGGCATACCTTTAACTATTAATTGACATAAGAGGTAATAAATAAACTACAGTTACTGTCTGATGGTGTGTTTTTAATACCCTACTTTGAACGCTACCGCACCCTGTAGTAGATGAGTTTTGTTATTTGCACAGTAAAATAACTGATGATGGCCGAATTAGAGAGGATATAAGTTATACACTTGTAATGGCAAGAAAAGCGTTCCTGAAAAGGGAAATTTGCTAACATCGAATATAGATTTAAGTATCAGGAAGTCTTTTCTGAAAGTATTGTTATGCAGTGTGGCTATGAATGGAAGTGAAACATAGACTTTAAACAATCTGGAGAGGAAAAGAAGAGAAGAAGAATGCTGAAGATCAGATGGGTACATCACGTAACTCATGAGCTGGTACTGAATAGAATTAGGATAAAATAAATTTTTGGCACTACCTGACTAGAAGAAGTGATCGCTTGACAGGACACATACAGAGGCATCAAGGGATCATCAATTTAGTATTGGAGGGTAGTGTGAGGATAAAATTTGTAGAGTGACAGAGAGATGGATGCAGTAAGCAGAGTCAGAAGGATGTAGGTTGCAGTTGTTATTCGGAGCTGAAGAGACTTGCGCAGGATAGAAGAGAATGGAGGGCTGCATCAAACCAGTGTTCGGACTCAACATGTTTAATCGGCCGATTGAAGGTTGGTACTGCAAGGATAAGCCATTATTAGTTAATTATTTCTCATGAATGTAGGTATTATGTGCTACCCACTCATTTCTCTAATTGGTGATTCACATATCAATTTGTACATTCTCGTTATGTATTTTTAAAGAGATGATGGCGGCTGCAGTTTCTCACACCTGTATTGGGAACGAAAAGCTGCATACGGAGTCAGGTGAAAAAAACTGAGCTATATGACATACAAGGCGAATAACGCAATATTGAAATCTCTGTCGCCTAAATGCTGTGCACGTGAATGAAGATGTTGAGAAACCCCACATGTCAATTTTTTGACAAAATTGAGTTAATATGATTTTGTACTGTAAACATATAGGCCAGTCTCGAATCACCAAAGATGAAGAGGAACCTCACACGTACAAAAGATATGATCGTTCTCAAAATTTTAAGTTTTCAGCATTGTTTTAAACAGAGAGAACAATCGATATTGTCTCTTAGTCTTTCGTTTAATCAATTTCCATTGTTATTGGTAATAAAATATCAGAGAGTTGTGATGCTAGTGACAAATGTCAGGAAATAATGAAAAACAGAAAGAATGTGGAGTTTCCGAAACATGCAACTATAGAACGAGGAAGAGTGAAGTACAAAGCGTATATAAATTGGATAGGGAGTAGAGTTCAGCCAAAACATATGGTTATGACAGCAGGCGAGTTCTAATCTGAAATTTGCTTCAAAATTAAAGTTTAATTATCACAGTGAACACAATAATGTAGAACATTAAATTCAATTACATACGTAATTGTTTTTTCAACTGCTGGATGAAATGCATGACAAATGAGGTAACGGAGGGCATCTAGATAAAATTATACACAAAATTCATTGAATTTCAGACAAAAATGAACAGGATGGATTCCTTCAAACCTCTCCGGAGTAAAAACACTGTTAAAAAAGAAGCCTAGTAACGACACGGAAGTTGGGAGGAAGAAACCAAAAGGACAGTCATATATTTATTGATTATCAGAGTCTGAATGTAAGATTCAAGTTTGTAAAACTTCTTTTCAAAGTGTTTTTGGTGTTAGCAGTGACCAAATAAGACACCTGTGCAATTTGTTGAAAGATGGTAGGGGAAAACGTCTTCCTGGAAAGGCAAACCCGTGGATTTAATAGTGGAAATAAAAAGTCACATCAACTCATTTCTAGTCAAGAAAGCACATTATACCAGTGAAGGGTGGAATTATCTTGGCCGTAAACTTAATTTGAAGAATACGTGGCAGGTATTCAAAGGCATTAAATCGGATACTCAAGCTGACTGTCAATTTCATTTGAAAATTTCCCGTGGATATTTTAATTCAAAATTTGGGCAACCGCAAGAGGACACGTATTGCACTTGTGAAGAGCTCGGCGTAAAAATCAAAAGTTCATCTCTGAATGATGCCCCTAAAAAGACAGCAACAGCTGCATTAATAGCGCCCAAGAGGCATGCTGGTAATTTTTTGGGGGAAGTTACATGCAGTTAAAGAGAAAACAGATTTTACCATTGCAGGTCTCTCGTTTTATTTTATCCAAAGTGCGCAGTTGCCTCCGATACCAATAACGGACACGATTTGCTTGAGTCAGCATTGGAATTCTTCCCCCCGCATTCATTTTAACGAAAAATCGAAAAATTAGAAGAAAAGCGGAATTACAGCATAATTTTAAGACCTGGAATGTTTTTTTTGTATCTCCTGAAAAGTTTAGTTTTTTTGACATACGGGTTTCTCAGTATTCCCATTCAAGTGGGTTCACACAGAACATCAAAAATGAACCGTAAGTGATGCGTGTACCGTAAACTTACTGGTATTTTTGACTCTTCTGTCGATATAGTTTTTCATCCTCTTATAGATTTGTGACACTGCTGTTCAACGTATGCGAACAGAAGACGGCCTATACGTTGGCAGTTAATAACGTAAGTATCATGCAGATTTGTTGTATAAATATTGTTGCTCATTATTCTACTAGCATGGAAGGATAGAGGAGCCTTTGTCTAGAATGAAATATGAATGTTTTCTGAAAAGCAGAACATATTAGTGCATAAAGTATGGGTGCCAATAACAGAAATATGCGAGTAAGGGCCCCTTTAATTGTACTTCGTCAAAGTTCAAAATGGTTCAAATGGCTCTGAGCACTATGGGACTCAACATCTACGGTCATCAGTCCCCTAGAACTTAGAACTACTTAAACCTAACTAACCTAAGGACAGCACACAACACCCAGCCATCACGAGGCAGAGAAAATCCCTGACCCCGCCGGGAATCGAACCCGGGAACCCGGGCGTGGGAAGCGAGAACGCTACCGCACGACCAAGAGATGCGGGCTACTTCGTTAAAGTCTGAGCACCTAAGACAAATATCGAATACAACCATTTTCCTGTTGACACTCTAGAGAATACTGACTTACTCAGCTCAGACAAGCTGTTCCACGGAACAGAATGACTATTGTTTGCTAAGCTGCTCAAGCAGTTGCACAGGACTGGAGCTAATGTTTTGTCACCGGTACCCAGATCATTGTGATGTTTTCCAAATTGGTATGTTTTTACAGTGACGTAAATTCAACACGTTTTAATGAAGGTGACACCTTCTGGTGCCTAACATGGAAGTAGCAGCAAACAGAAAGCGGCAAATACCGTACTCGGGATGTGTCGCCGAGAGCAAACAGCGGTCGTGCGGCACGGCTTTAACCGCTATTATTTTAGCCATCGAATAGTCTTAATAATTTCACATCGTTCAACCACTGACTATGTTAAGGTTTAAACAGGGATAAACCTCAAGAATTTTTGATGCAAAATAATACTTTGATTTCGATAAACAACTGGGCCACATTAAGAAACTAAATAATATTAGCTTTCTTCATCATTGGTCCCCCGACCGGTTTAATGCTTTCCCCCATTTCGCCGGCCGCAGTGGCCGAGCAGTTCTAGGCGCTACAGTCCGGAACCGCGCTACCGCTACGGTCGCAGGTTCGAATCCTGCCTCGGGCATGGATGTTTGTGATGTCCTTAGGTTAGTTAGGCTTAAGTAGTTCTAAGTTCTAGGGGACTGATGACCTCAGATGTTAAGTCCCATAGTGCTCAGAACCATTGAACCATTTTCCTCCCATTTCTTCCTTATTCTAATCTTCTCAAGTCTGCATATCTGCTACAAACAAAGCCATTAATCACCTATTTTGCATACATATTGCAACCTACGTCTAGTCCTTCAACTTTAATCTTGTCCTGTGTCTTCAGTTTACTTCTGAACTCTTCTTGAACGAGTTTCGTCGTGCCCCATTGAGCCATACCTTGTTTTACTAATGGTTTTCGCTATACCACTTTCCTCGCCTGTTCTTTTACATACCCCCTCAGGCCGCACTTCATCTACTGAATGACATCCTTAATCTATCCATTTTTCTTTTGTGTATTTTTATGTCACACCATGATGTGTTTAATCCAGTCTATTGTCCTTTTTTCTTTGTGCTCAATCTTAGCTTACAAGCAAATTTCCAGTTTATCGCGCAAAAAGAGAGCCGAATGACATTGTTGGCTGTGAGTCCCCAAGGGATAGATTCAGCCGCCTGATGGGAATGGATTGTTTTCCTCTATGCACAATGACCCCCTCTACATGTTGTGTGTGACATTTGTGTCTCTAGTGCACATCCTGAGTATAGGTGATCGTAAAAGATGTGTATATAGTGTCATGTCATGTTTCCCTTGTGTGATGATGAGAAGATATAGAGTGTGTTGTGTACATAGTTCCGCGTAGTCAGCACGTACACAACTTTCCCACTAGAGCGCGCCCCGCTAAGCACAACAGCGCAGGCGCAGCGCTCGTCCGTCTCCGCAATATGAGATGGCGCTGTCTTAGAGACGGACCAAATTCTGCTTCCGCCGATCCGCGTATTAATATGTAACGCAGCCAATGAGATTGCTGCTAACGTAGAACCTATTCTCCTCGCGGATCACACTCGCGCAGTGATACCTGAACGTGCGAGGTATTGTAATGAGTGTACAGACCTCCGATTAGTCAGTCTGCATTTGTCTGTACCAGTCTGGATTAGTCTGTACCAGTCTATAGTCAAGTTTCAGTCTGCGCCTAAGAAGATTATCGTATTCCTGTACATAGCCAGGAAGAGAAATGTATGGACACTTTGTCAAGTATCAGAGATAGGTGAGAATAAGATTAACGTACTAAGACCAAAGGAACTTCAGATTGTCAATTATAAATAGCATCCAGAATCAAGTTAAGTAAGGTTTATGATTGCTATTATTTTAATAAATGTGTGTGAAAATTAATCAAGTTCTGTTTAAAGTTGGTCACCGTCAATCTGCTACTCTAAGCGTGCAACTGGCATTTCTATCGTCTGACCTAACGGCAGAAGATAAACACGCCACGATAAGTCCACGAGACATATTGCTGACACTCGACTACTTCGTTAGAGCGACAAGTCAAATAATCTGATGGTGTGTGTACCGAAGGTCTTACAGTACGCACGCCACAGAGTGAAACCATTACCCACACATATTATAAAAATGAATGGATGTCTCTATGTGCGTACATTCATCATCTCGTCCTATATCACTGGTCTGATCTCAACCAAACTTGGTATACATATATCTCACGTTTGTTAAGAATCGCTGTGAGGGCTAAGAACGACCTATTTACCAAAGGGGTGGCGAAAAAGCCGTGTAGCCGACAACTCGCGAATACCTCTACTTTATTCATCCAGTATTTGAGGTGGAGAGCACTTGGTGACTTGCAACAAAGTTTACATACAATTTAAAACTTTTACGAAATTTTTTCTCCCTGATAACTCCAACAAAATGATGAAAGGGAAAAAGTTTATCACTTACTAAATTTTCGCTTTTTATGCAGTAAAACTGATGCTTCGGGAATTACGTTTTAATTTATTACTTCTTCATTACTAGCTGTATTCGCGACACATTGTGCAGATAGTATTCACACATCACACTGGGAAGTATCAACAGAATATTATCATTTACGACACTTAGCTCGAGGAGTTGAAACGTTAAAAACACTGAGATTCCTGTAAAGCTGCCGGATCGTGCATAACGTTATAATTTAGTGCTTCTTTGCTACTAACTCTATTGGAAACACACTTTGCAGACAGCCAGTTTCCATTATGCCGCTGAATGCACCTACAAAAAGGTATATGATTCTGCGACACATAATTCCAGAGAACTTATTACATCTTTACTACTAATTCTTTTCACAACACATTTCGCAAATTGTAGTCACAGATATCACTGGATGTTCCTGCAAAATTATGTCATTATATAACACTTCGTTCAGGAGATACGACGTGGTAAACATTTGAGCTGCATGAAAATGAAACTGCATGGCGAAATTCGCTAGAGATATTGGTGTAATTTGTGTACAAATACGAGTGAAATATGCTAAATGTACTTGAAATATGTTTAACGTCTGCGTACGTGGGCAAAGCCACGGGTAAAACGATCGTCCTGAGCCCCCGGAATCATTTCAACAAAGTGCGATACACATATTAGTTACGGTCTGGAAGGAAATACCACCAGCCTCCTGTGGGGGTGGGGATGATAACTTGGGAGAGAAGGAGGGAGGGGGAGGAGATGGACAAAGAGGGTAAAGGAGGTGATGGAGACAAATAAGGGAAGGAGAGAGAAATGGACAGAGAGACGACAGAGGAGGAGATAGAGAAGGGAAAGAGATGGAGAGAGACAGGTGGAGGAGGAGGTACCAGAGAGGGGGAGGAGGGATAGAGAAAGGGGACGAGGGGATAGTCAGAGGGGGTGGAGGAAGTGGACAGAGAGAGATGATGGACAGAGAGAAGGAGTGGAGGGAAATGGGGGGAGGAGGAACTGAACATACATGGGGAGGAAGTAGGAAGTGAAGGCTGGAATACATACCGCAGCAATGCCTTGTTCTCAGACAGTAGTAAATAAAAATGTGACGCTCTCTTTCTTTGAGCAATGAATTGGAAAGTTGCTTATAATTTAACTAGATTAAGCATAAACAAACAAATAAAAATGACAATGGAATGGACTAAATATCTTGTGGTGTGACAAAAAGTGATTATTCACTGCCGATTTTGGTTAAGACTGCTCTTTTCGCACAGAATGTACATTTTTCAATTTATTGATATTTAAATGATGTTACGTTTTCTGTTTGGTATATTGAACAACCATTTTATTTTATCAGAGTTGTGCATCTGCTTCGGAACATAATACAATATTCTCCATCTACGTAACTGCTAAATCGCGTTCAGGAATTGGTACCGGAACCCGGCGCAAGTTGCAGCGTAGGGGCAACAAAAAATCTGTTTTCAATATTTCGCGTAATTATTGACCGAATTAAAAAATACAAAATGCTGCCATAATCTGTTCGTTAAGAGGCATAATCTTATGTTAAAAGTTCAACACAATAGGACAAGTATTGCAGTTAGTAACGGTGTGTTGAGGGGGGCCGGCCGGAGTGGCTGAGCGGTTCTAGGCGCCACAGTCTGGAACCGCGCGCCCGCTACGGTCGCAGGTTCGAATCCTGCCTCGGGCATGGTTGTGTGTGATGTTCTTAGGTTAGTTACTTTAAGTAGTTCTAAGTTCTAGGGGACTGATGACCTCAGCAGTTAAGTCCCATAGTGCTCAGAGCCATTTTTCCTTGAGGCAGCGTAACAGAGGTTGCGCAAATACATGGACTTCAACGCCAAGTATTGGAGGACGAGAGCAGTTAGCGACTTCCAACAAAGATTACGCTTGATGTATAACCTTTACGAAACTTATCTCGCTGACAACCCCCACAAAGTTCATGTAGACTTCACCAACAGGCACGATACTTTAATACAATACTTTTTTACTGCTAACTCTATTCACAACACATTCAGCATGCGGTATCTACATATATCAAATGGTTCAAATGGCTCTGAGCACTATGGGACTTAACTACTGTGGTCATCAGTCCCCTAGAACTTAGAACTACTTAAACCTAACTAACCTAAGGACATCACACACATCCATGCCCGAAGCAGGATTCGAACCTGTGACCGTAGCAGTCGCGCGGTTCCGGACTGCGCGCCTAGAACCGCTAGACCACCGCGGCCGGCCTATCTACATATATCACCTAATAGGAGGCACAGGTAGAAGTAACTCGTGTAAGCATGAATGAAATGCAGCGAAATTACAGAAAGGAAGAATTGAAATACCATTTATTTAAAATGAAAAATACAATGGAAAATATGTTTATAGAAGACGTTGAAAGTGGCCTCCTGCAACATCAATACACAATTGCGCGCGTCTAAGCATATTCAGATCCACCCGGCGCATATCGATGGCGGCAGCTTCACGGCTGTTTTCTTTCAGCTGCTGTAATGTGTGTGGACTTCTTTCATAGACCTTGTTCTTCAAGTGTACCTAAAGGAAAAAGAAATTACGTGTTGCTATATCCGGCGGACGATGAGGCCATCACTTCCTCAATGAAGACATCATGGACTCGTTCCAGGGATACCTCAGGCGTATGGCATGTTCGCATCTTGCTGGAAGACGCAGTGTTGCCTTTCATATTCAGTGAGTTGAGCACACTATGTATCAGAAACTTCCATACAGCGAATGCCACCCTGCTGAGGATAATCTCAAAAAATATCGGTCTAACAATGCCCGTTGCTGTTACACCGCACCACAACGCCGTTTTTTTGCGTCACGAAGTGGTTGCTGACACACAATGATAGGATTCTCCGTTGCCCGGGAACTCGTCTTCTGTGAATTCACCTGACTCGGAAGATGCAGCCATGCTTCATCACTCATGATCTAATGGAAATGTCTAACAAGTCATCGTTGATGTTATTCAAAAGCAACTTACTGTAATCTACAAGTTTCCGACTGTCATCCTCCCGCAAATGCTGGACAACCGTCACACGATTCTGCTTCAAACGAAGACTTTTTCAATATCCGTTGACAACTCCTCCTACTTACATACACCTTTTGGGTCAATTTACGTGTAAACTTTTTTGGGCTCTGAATAATTCTTCAGCGAATGTCTGCAATAAATTCTTGTATGCGAACTGAAGGAATTCTTTGTCGTTTTACATTTTGCACAGACCCGTAGCTGCTCCAATTGTTACAGAGGCTCTTTATTGCTCTCTTTGCTGGTAGACCTCTACCCTGATTCTTGACCCCGAAAACTTCGCCAGTTTCCTTAATCGAACCCGTTTTCACATATGCTTGTACAATGTCAAGTCTTTCTTCTATCGAGAAAGCCGTTTGGCGGACCGCATGAAGTAAATTGAACGCTGACAGAAAAATGCATAAAACTGTCTGTTGTTGTAGCTGTTTATTATATTTCAGTAATCGAAACATTGCATTCGCATTCAAAGGGGAGGGGGGGGGGGGCAGCTTTAACTGCGCCACCCTGTATCTGCCAAATTACATCGTTCTTCGACACATGTTCCAGGAAAAAAGATACGTCAGAAAGTAGCTTTTCGTTAAAATAGGGCGCAAATTATTAAGTTTATCTTCGTCTACTGTTTCATAATGAGAGCACTTAGCGTCTTCCAACAAACTTTAAGTATAATTTCAAACTATTTCTAAACTTTTTTTCGTAGGCATGTTTAAAGACAAATCCTTATACCCTGATGATCCATTCCTAAAAGAATCAGGGGTTCATTGGTAGTTTTTAATATAGTAAGCAGGGTGATCGATTATTAAGACTTACTACATTTCTTACAAAGACCATGTGACTCAGAAGAATGCTCAGAAGAACATAACAAGATTTCAGTAATTTTCTTGAAATATTGTCAGTCAATGAAGCTCCTTCTTTAGCATGAATTATGGCACTGACTTTTTTACCATTATAGATTAACTTTGGTTTGATTTTATTCATCTGCCTTTTTATCTTTATCTAAAATGCCCTTCTGCTTCATCCACGGAATCCACAGTGGAAATTTTGTAATCTAGTCGTAAAACAATTGATACATAATGTCTGCATTTATCATACTACACTCTCGAAATCCCTACACGTTTCTCCAATTTCTCTTTGAACTATTCCTTACAGTTACTTAATCTTATTATGATAGTTGTTGATTTCAGTCACTTTATTAAGAAATTTGAATTTTTCCTATTTTATTAACGCAGAAAAAGGGTTCGTTTGAAATTGACGCTACCTATTTGTTAGTCATAAGCATTCTATTTAAAGTTCTTTTCTTGTCATCTGGGAGTTTGATATTTCTTATGAAAGCAACACCTTTTATTTTTCCTGGGAAAAATGAGAAACAAATAACGTAAAAAATTCTAACGTTGACATCTGGCACTACACAGACGCAGATGCACGCGCACGCGCGCTCGCGCTCTCACTCACATGCATAGTCTGGCCCTCTAGTATCAGGCCTCGTGAGCGGACACATTCCTCACCACGTGGCATCAAGAGGCCGCCAGACATCAGGCACACCGCCATTGCTGTACTTCGACTACGCCTTGGATAAACACTTACTCATTTGCTCTGCTATCACTGAGGCTACGCTTTTGGTATATATTTCTAGTTTAGCAGTCTTTCTGGTCATCCTGGCAAAAAGTCTTTATTATGGCTAAGATGATATTTGTCCTCACTGACAAAGGGCAACAGTGAAAGAATAATGTAATTTCCATCGTTTATGTGTCACAGTCTGCTATGAATTTCCGGCAGTTTCCATGCTTCCTTATGTATACAGTGTACTAGGAACTCCTTTTTTCAGTCAGTGTTATTCTGAACTTATAGTTTCTTAATGTGACAAAAATTTTGTGTCACCATCAACAAAAAATGGGCAACGAGGTTTATAAGCACATGGTGGTAGTTTGGAGATAATGTGTATCGGTCTGGAAATTGTTATTAGGACCAACAGTTACAAATAGCAATGTTTCAGTAACAGCTTCAAGGACAATTAATACGAGGGCTATCCACAAAGTACATTACGTTTTGGAATTAAAAATAAATAAAGTATTGGAAATTTTTTTTATTATATACAGATGAAAGCCACACTTAAATACTACTTTTCTACATAGTTGCCATTTAAATTAAGGCACTTATCGTAGCGATGGACGAGCTTGTAAATTCCTTCGTCGTAAAATTTGGCCGCCTGCGCCTTCAACCACGTGGTTACCTCTTCTTGAAGCTGTGTGTCGTCATCAAAACGCTGCATAGCCAACCACTTCATCATTGCTGGGAATAAGTGGAAGTCGCTTGGAGCCAGGTCGGGACTGTACGGCTGACGAGGAAACAATTCCCACTTAAAAGATCAGAGAACTTCACGAGTGGCATTTGCCGTGTGGGCCTGGGCATTGTCGTGAATCAGCAAGATCTTTGAGCCCAACTTTCCCCTGCGCTTGTTTTGTATTGCTCTTCTGAGGTTGTGCAGAGTTTGGCAATACCTTTGAGAGTTTATTGTAGGGCCTCTTTCCAAGAAATCCAAAAAAATCACATCTTTTCTGTCGCAAAAGACAGTCGCCACGTGGTCGAAGGCACAGCGGCCGAATTTTATGACGAAGGAATTTCCAAGCTCGTCCATCACTACGATAAGTGCCTTAATTTAAATGGCAACTATGTAGAAAAGTAGTATTTAAGTGTGGCTTTCATCTGTATATAACAAAAAAAATTTCCAATACTTTATTTATTTTTAATTCCAGAACGTAATGTACTTTGTGGATAGCCCTCGTAATTTACAGCAGAATAAACAGGAGCAGTAAAGTCAAATGTTCACCCGTTCTGTTCCTAGATAATAGAGCTGTTTTCAATGAAAATCGTGAAGCACAAAAAAACTGAATGAATCGTCAAGACTTGGTAGCTTAGAAACATAGTTCCAGATAAACAGCTTCACTCCGAATTTCTGAAAATTACATGTGGCTACTATTCAAGATCCAGCAGTGAAAATAGGGAGAAATTAAAACAAACAGAACGTACCAGACTGTATTACATTTTTGGAACTAAAACCAAATAACAATGTGCATTGGAATATGTGTACCGAGTAATTATGTATCTTGACACCTGCACAGCAAATATTATCCAGTGCTGTTGAGATAGAAAAACGGAAAGTTGCATGCCACAGTTATTTCGAATCAGTAATGTGATGCGGTATTGTGTGTTGAGGAAGTTTTCGTGAAATACTGCTGATATTGAAATTCAAAGCAGGGTGTCAGATTCAATGCGTGCAGGTGATCCAAGGGAAGTAGGCTGTTTGTTACTTAAAAAATTTGAATTTCTTGAAATTGCGACCATAACTGTCTCATGTCAAGAAATTCATAACAGGTTGCTAACCAGGCGCGCAGCAAGGAGTGGAGGTAATTTAACTTTAAAAACCTGAGATTTTTAACAGTACTGTCCCCATATGACTATCAGATAATTATCTTTTTAGACAACAAACCAGAAATATTCGTGAAAATCACTTTGGTCATTCATTATACTACAGGAAATAAAGACAATTTTATGGTTCTTCTCCGTCAGTTAAAATTACATCCACACACTGAACAACAAAGGGGAATGGATACCTTCAACTGAAATTAGGTCTTCTGAAAAAGAAGCTACATGATACTCAAATACAGAAGTAGCGCTACTCAAAGGAAGAGTTCAAGAAGGGCGAGCAGCATGACATTGGTCATTAAACTTTTTTACGTAAATTTGACTGTTCGTTCTCAGTAGAAAAAAATATTAATTTTAAAATACTGCTCCCGCTCGACATCAATAATTTTATGTTAGTGAATAATATTAATGATTGTTAACGCGTCCCCTCTATCCAATTGAATGATCAATAGGTGTGTATTAACAGACGAATAAACCACTATTCGCACTGTTTGTGCCTCATCAGTGGCAACGAACACGCCCGTCTAGCCACATCCAAGCATTTACTCCATGTATTCCTTTTTAGGAAGCTAAACAGGACTGGGAAATATATCAGCATTCAACAAGTTTTCATTTTAACACACGTAGTGTCACTGAATCTAATTTTAGAAAATATTTTCTTGTTGTCTTCTAAGAAATGATATAATGAAGTAATTAGTAGCTCTCACCCTCTAGCAGATCCAGGAACTCAGGCACCTGAAGAAGCGTATGCGCTGTAGTGTAGTCCCACAGTTTTATGTAACAACCATGTCACCGAAATTTATGCATCATTGTAAAAAGAAAAAAAATCTGTCTTTTCACTCTGAATTTTAATTCCACTCTTGAACCTTTCTTTAATTTCTGTCATTGGGTCTTAGTTGTGAAGATTCAACAGTAGGGGCGAAAGACTGCATTGCTCTCTTACATCCTTCTTAATCCGGGCACCTCGTCCCTGGCCTTCCACTGTCATTATTCCCTCTTGGGTTTTGCACAAGTTGTATATTACCCGTCTCTCCTTATAGCTTACTCATATTTCCATTTGAATTTCGAACATCTTGCACCACTTGACATGGTCGGTCGCTTTTTCCAGGTCGACAAATTCTACGAACGTGTCTTGACCTTTCTTTAGTCTTGCTTCCATTATCAACCGCGACGTTAGAACTGTCTCTCTAGTGCCTTTACTTTTCATAAGTCCAATGATCGTCATCTAACACATCCAAAATTTTCTTTTCCATTCTTCTTTATATTATTCTTGTCCGCTACTTGGTTGCAAGCGCTGTTAAGCCGATTGAGCTGTAATTCTCACAACTGTCAGGTCTTGCAGTCTTCGGAATTGCGTGTGTGATATTTTTAAGGAAGTCAGATGGTATGTCACCAGACTCATACATTCTACACACCAACGTGAATAGTCGTTTTTGCCACTTGCCACAATGACTTTAGAAATTGTGATGGAATGTTATCTATCCCTTCTGCTTTATTTGATTTCAAGTCTCCTAAGGCTCTTTTAAATTCTGATTCTAATACTGGGTCCCCTATCTCTTCTAAATCGACTCCAGTTTCTTCTTGTAGCGCACATGAGACAAGTCTTCCCCCTTATGGAGGCCTTTAACATACTTTCTGCTCTCTCCTCTGCATTTAACAGCGGAATTACCATTCCACTCTTAATGTTACCACCCTTCTTTCATCGATCAGCTGAGGTATTTCTTCTGTTCCCCATGGTTTCTTCGCAGTTACCTTCTTTGTACCTACATTTTTCTTTCCGAATTCTGTTATTGATCTTTTTAGAGATATCAGTTCCTCTTCATTTGAACTGCACGCAGAGCTATGCGTTATCACAGTATCTATAGCCTCAGAGAACCTCATGTGTATATCTTCATTTTTAGTACTTCCGTATATCACTTCTTTGTGTGTTGATTCTTCCTGTTTAGTCTCTTAAACTTCAGCCTACTTTCCATAACTACTAAACTGTCATGTGAGTCTATGTCTGCTCATGACTACGCCTTACAATCGAGTATCTCATTTCAGTATATCTGACTGATCATGATGTAATATAATTGAAATCTTCCCGTACTTTAAAAAAAAAATTGTTCAAACGGCTCTGAGCACTATGGGACTTAACATCTATGGTCATCAATCCCCTAGAACTTAGAACTACTTAAACCTAACTAAACTAAGGACAGCACACAACACCCAGTCATCACGAGGCAGACAAAATCCCTGACCCCTCTGGGAATCGAACCCGTGAACCCGGGCGTGGGAAGCGAGAACGCTACCGCACGACCTCCCGTACTTCCCGGCCTTTTCCAAGTACACCTCTGCCTCTCGTGATCGTTGTACAGAATATTCGCTGATACTTGCTGAAATTTATTGCAGAAGTCAGTTAGTCTTCCTGCTCTTTCGTTCCTCGTACCAACCCCATATTCCCCCGTAACCCTTTCTTCTACTCCTTCCCCTACAACCGCATTCCACTACTCCATAACTACTAGATTTTCATCTCCCGCTGCGGACTGAATTGCCTGTCCAATATCCTCGTATACCTTCTCTACCTCTTCATTTTTTGCTTGCGACGTCAGCATGTACACCTGAACTGTTCGATGTCACTTTTGGTTTGCTATCAATTCTTATGAGATGAACCCTATCACTGAACTCCTCACAGTAACTAACTCTCTGCCCTACCACCGTGTTCATAACGAATCCCACTCCCGATATACCATTTTTTCTGCTGCTGATATTACTCTATACTCGTCTCACCAGAAACTCTTCTCTAAATTCTATTTTGTTTCACTGATACCCACCGTATCTACACTGAGCCTTAGCATTTACGTTCCCAGATTTTCTAGTTTCCCTACCACTTTCATACTTTTGGCAATCCACGCCGTAACTCGTAGAACGTTATTCTTTTGTTGGTTATTCAAGCCTTTTCTCATGATCAACTCCCCTTGGCAGTCCACTCCCGGAGATCCGAAAGGGGGACTATTCCGGAATCATTTACCAACGGAGATATTATCATGACACTTTCTGAGTTACAGGCCAGATGTCCTGTGGATATACATTTGTGTCTTTAATGTAGTGGTTTCCATTATCTTCTGCATCCTTATGCCGTTGATCAGTGCTGATTTTTCTGCCTTAAGGGCAGTTTCCCGCCCCAAGGGTAAGAGAGTGCCCTGAACCTCCGTCCGCTTCTCCGTTCTCTTTGTCAGTGCGTTGGCAGAATGAGGGTGATTTCTTATGCCGAAAGTCTTCGATCGCCAGTTCAAAATTTACCCGGTGGTGGGTTTCAAACGCGGAACCGAGGTCGTTTTAATTACTAATCAAAGACGCTACCACTAGGCCACGGGCGCCAACTTGCCAATTAACAATGCAGGGCCGGCCGCTGTGGTCGAGCGATTCTAGGCGCTTCAGTCTGGAACCGCGCTGCTGCTGTGGTCGCAGGTTCGAATCCTGCCTCGGGCATGGATGTATGTGCTGTCCTTAGGTTAGTTAGGTTTACGTTGTTCTAAGTCTAGGGGACTAATGACCTCAGATGTTAAGTCCCATAGTACTTAGAGCCATTTGAACCATTTTCGAACAATGCAGGACGTTAGCGATGGCGAATCGGTCCCTGCCCTCATTCACGGACACATGTTTTTGGGTATTATCAGCGGTGAGTTCTGATCATGTTATTCGGACATCGTGGTAGACATAATTTTAATTGTGGCGGAAGGAAGCCGGCTGATGTGCCTCCGCAACAAATCGTTGCCGCAGCACCAGCAGTCGCTGGTCCACTGATATCTTCGCCGCCGCAGTGCAACAAGCATTACAGTTTACACCAAGCCAAGAACTCCCAGCCCGATTTCGGTGGATCTTTTAAAGAAAACTGGAACTGGATGAAGCAGTAATCCTACACTACTCATAGCGCCAACATCAGCAGATCACATAACCAACCTGTAATTCATTGTCACTAACTCCTCCCATCACATGTTGGGGAACTGGATCTATCCAGCACCTACACAGGATCCAGAGCCCACGAACCCTCGGCGCGGATCACAATTACAGGTGCTCCTCCCCTCTCCCTTTTCTCTCAGACATTGCCCAAGACATTTCTGGGTGTAATGAACAGATTAAATGAGGAGAGTAATTATTATATCCACAAGATATCGAATTGGCTGCCAGAGTCAAGGTGGTTGGGAGTGTACCACGAGTGCATAACGCATGATCACATCATTGGTGCCACCAGCATCTTATCTCATGTGCAGACCTGCTGCACAATCAGCGGTTTGCTTCAACTACACTTTCGATGTATCATTTACTTTTGTGCAGGGAGGAGACCCCCCCAAGAGGGATCATTGCCGACAAAATTTTATTAAGTAAATTTCTCATGCATAATGTTCGGCCGTAGCCGGCTTGGGCATAATGTGGTGGAAGGTGCTGGCCGGAAGACCATGGTCGACACATTCCTGCCACGTGCTCCTCGGTCAGACTCAAGTCCCACGGGTTGGTTGCGCTGACGGGGGTACGCTACTAGCAAGGCGCCTTGGCGGAATCAATCCTCCAATCAGAGACTAATCGTGTGATCACGTGGGGACGCGGCCGGGAGCGGCGAGGGCGGCTTGGAAACAGCTCCGCGCTCTCTTAGCTTCTGACCTCGGCCCCGAGTAGTCGCTCCTCTAGCCTCTGCCTCTCTGATGAGCAGACGGCAACCCCTCTTGGGGCTGCTCTGTACCATCATTACAAGAATAAACTGGGTCCATTCCACTCAATTAATTGTCATTTTACAACGCCCTCCGCTCCTGACTTCTATCCTGACGAACACTTTCTTGTTGCACTACGACTTGTTTGGCAATGTTGACGATTAGTGCGATAAAAATTTTCCGTTATGTACATGGACCAAGTTTACGATTCTCATTATGATATGCGATGTTTTAATAAACGATGTACTTAAAATTCTTATTTCCGCTTAGTTTACGTAACTATGCCATCACCGACACAAGACACCCTGGCTACTATATTTGCGTGATGTTACCCTCATTTAAGCAGTACAGCTGGTCTCCTGCCATCCTGATTTAGGGTTTACGTGGTTTGCCAAAACTAAGTAAAGAGAATTTCAGCACGATTTCTTTGTAAAGGCCAAGATCAATTTCCTTACCAGTGCTTGCTGAGCCAGAGTTTGTGCCCCATTTATAATGACAAAGTCATCGACAGGACAATAAAATATATACTTCTTTTTCCCTTAGAATATGTTTTCGATTATGGTTATTTGGCATCTTGATCTTATTTGTCCTCCAGAAATCATTGTTGATCGTCTGTAAGCTGGCTTACAAGCCTTGTGAAGTGAGATTGTTCAGGAAGACATCCAAGTGCTTATCCGTATCAGTACACTTAAGGTTCAAGATGTAGCATGCCGGGTCTTTACATCATTACTGAATTCTCAGCGCCAGAGATTATGGACAGTGCTGTTATCCTAATGGCTTGTGTATTATGATCCTCTTTCTGCTATAAAATTCAGTCAATGTATCCTTCTTGGAGTTTTGTTTTCCACTAAAGTTAGTTTATGCTGTTACAGATTTATCAAATTACACAAAAAGGCTCTAAGGAATTTAATACAGTAATAGATTATGAATGTATGTCTGACTATCCAACTAATACTGTCCGTCCTACGCTAAAATGACTGAATGGGGCTCTGTCACTGATACTGATATGAAGGGTTCCCTCATGACACCAAACTTCCTGTGTGAGTAACAGCCAGCGCTCGAAATGATACCTCCAACTCTGTTACAATTTAGCCAAAATAATCCAATGCTAGATCAGTACTTTTACCTGTCCTATACACATTACGTAAAACTGGTACAAATGGAATATCGCAATAATGTTTATGCAACTATTTAGAGCGACTTGCTACTTCTCTGTTTTGACTGACTGGTTGTGCATCGACGTAACTACAGCGAATTTTCTCGTGTAAAATTCACGTTCAGTGTTCACGAGATGTGGTACAAATGGAAGTTTAAATTTACAATTCGCAGGAGATAAAAGGAATTGATTTTATAATTCTCTATCGATACAATAAAATTACTTTATTTGTGTTAAACGATCCCGCCAAATATTCAACTGCAGGAAAGATGCTGCATTTAAAAGTAGAACTGAACATCTTTAAATTTTATTAGTATTATTATTAACAAACAACTGATTCAGCCACAAAATTCTTTGCTGTTATCTATCTGTATGTGATATCTACTACGTAACGTTAAGTTCTGCTGTAAACAGTCGTTGACATGTCGAAAATAATGTCTGCCATCAGGCATGTATCGCCGTGATTTCTTTGTGTCTGACCTGCGGCTGAAGCTGTTGTAATCTCTGGGCTTCTGCCCGTCAGCTGTTTCTTATGTCGTAGGAAGTTAGAAAGACAGCGATGAGTCGTCTCTAAAACAGACAAAATTAGCTATAAAATGCTAAATGCTGCTTCGGCGCACTGTCTTGCTGGGAAAATCTCTTAAAACTTCTAGGAAAGGATATTAAAGTGGAACTGACTGATGAGTTTCACAGACATATATCTTTTAAGTACAATATGGACGTCTACTTAAAGCTTTACTTCTAGTAGCTTGAATTCTGTTTATTGAAACTTTCACTTTACAAGATAATATTGTGTACTTTGGTCCTCGAAGCAGATAGTTTGGCAATACTTAGTTTACAGTCCATTTTCTCAACATGAAAACAGCATTCAGTTTCAACTATATGGACTGCAACTCCGCCCTGACTGAACAGTTAAACTCTTCTTCTTAGACCATATGACGTTGTTCTCTCTTCGCGCTCACTTTCTGCTGATACACCAGTTACATTTGGGGATGAAAACCGTTTGAACTCCTTTCCGACGGCTTGTAAATCTTGACCTCCTGTTGTTTTTTCTGTATCAATACTTTAAATAATTCTTCAGTCTTGCCTATTGACTCATTCAATGTTCTCTCTTGGTCTGCTCTTCATAGCTAATTTCAAAATCGGTGTGCTGGTTGAAATTTAGTAATTCATAGCAACAATATCGCTATAATTCTCTTCTCCACGTTAGACCTCCCCCCCCCCCCCATTTTAACACAAAGAAAACTGTTTCCTTTCCGCGAAACTAGCACTCTCTTCTACCAATATTAACTTTTCATTTCCCTCTTCATAAAATTTCCAAAGTTTACATTTCTCCTATAGAATCAAAGCAGACGTATTACACCGAAATCACATAAAATATGGGATACAAACATTTATGTTGCATTTCCTTTCTGTTTTAGTTGATATGTACATAAATACGTGTAAAAATAATCAATAAGGTACAGTTTACATGGAATGAACATTACATTAAACGTCTGTTAGTAAATACATGCAGGCTTTTAGCAATGGTGAAAGTCTCTGTTGTATGTTCTGCGATCATACTGACACTAAATGGTAAAACACTTCGCTCGATCGCCAAAATAATTTTATTGATCACCATATATTGCGTTTTGGAGAATCCAAACACCAGATCTATAGAAATCAACTGAGAGTGTTATATCCGCCGGCCGGGGTGGCCGAGCTGTTCTAGGTGCTACAGTCTGGAACCGCGCGACCGCTACGGTTGCAGGTTCGAATCCTGCCTCGGGCTTGGATGTGTGTGTGATGTCCTCAGGGTTAGTTAGGTTTAAGTAGTTCTAAGTTCTAGGGGACTGATGACCTCAGAAGTTGAGTACCATAGTACTCAGAGCCATTTGAACCATTTTTTGTTATATCCGTTACTACTCCATAATACTACCAGCGCCCAGGTTTAGTGGTGTTATTTGATTAAACTGAAAGCCGAACTGTCTGTTAACTATGACTGATGCTTTCCGTGCGTGAAAAACTATAGATAATGTTTGTAACCTTTCACACTGAATGAATTAAGACAACTGTATCAAACCAAGTTCTGATACTCAGAGTAATCCTTTATAATTAATAAAACAGTAATGTAAGGTAAGCCTTCAAACATGTATGTGTGTGTTAATGAGTGAGTGAGTGAGTGAGTGTGTTTGTGTGTGTGTGTGTGTGTGTGTGTGTGTGTGTGTGTGTGTTTGACGTGGTACTGAAAGCACCATGTACACTTGCAGCTATTTTAACCAGCTTATTTGATGCTGTTATCACTCTTTGTGTTAAATTGGTCTGAACGATGCACTCGCTTTGTCTTAACCCACATAGAAGAGGTGTGGGGCTTACTTGCAGCATGATTACGTATGCAGCGTCTAACTGGTGGACATTAGAAGTATATTAAAAGTTGTAAAACTCAAAAGTAAATACTAAACGTGTCCAGTTACTGTATAATCTTTATGTTGAACAACAGCCCGTATTTGTTACAGAAAGAATCACAATGGATCAAGAAACATTACATGTAAGAAAGCTCAATATCAGAACATTTAAATCTCATAAAAGCAGGACCTCGCTAAAGGTACACCCCAGGTGTTACATGCTTCAGCCACTGTCCCTGCTGTCGAGACATCTTCGCGGATACCGGGCGCGGTTGGGCCACCCTGTCCCCAAGGGGAGTGGCGGGTTCAGCGACGTTCGCGGCACACGAGGCGGAGGGTCAATGTGGAGGCTGGCCGTGTGGCATCGCCCGCTCTGCCTGTTGGTGGACATGTGTCCGCTCCTTGAGCAAGGTCTGAGCAGGCACACGGGGGGAAGGGTTCATTAGTGATTGGGAGCTCCAACGTTAGGCGGGTGATGAAGACCCTTAGGGAAATAGCGGAAAGGTCAGGGAATAAGGTCAGTGTTCACTCTGTCTGCTTGCCGGGGGGTCTCATCCGAGATGGAGGAGGCCCTGCCGGCGGCCACAGAGAGCACTGGGTGCACCCGACTGCAAATAGTTGCTCATGTCGGCACCGATGACTCTTGCCGTCTGGGTTCAGAGGTCATCCTCAGTTCATACAGGCGGTTGGCGGAGTTGGTGACGGCGGAAAGCCTCGCTCGCGGGGTGGAATCTGAGCTAACTATTTGTAGTATCGTTCCTAGAACCGATCGCGGTCCTCTGGTTTGGACCCGAGTGGAAGGCTTAAACCAGAGGCTCAGACGATTGTGCGGAGATCTGAGGTGCAAATTTCTCGACCTCCGCTATGAGAAATGTAGGGTCCCCCTGAATAGGTCAGGCGTGCACTACACGCATGAAGCGGCTACAAGGGTAGCGGAGTACGTGTGCAGTGCACATGTGGGTTTTTTAGGTTAGAGAATTCCCTCCCTAGGCCCGACAAGACGCCTCCTGAGACACGGCAAGGTAGGAGTAGGCAAAACTCAACAGGGAATAACAACATTAATGTGCTAATAGTATACTGCAGGAGCTTCTATAGAAAGGTCCCAGAACTGCTCTCATTGATAAACAGTCACAATGCCCACATAGTACTGGGGACAGAAAGTTGGCTGAAACCAGATGTAAACAGTAATGAAATCCTAAACTCAGATTGGAATGTATACCGCTGAGACAGGCTGGACACTGAAGGGGGAGGCGCGTTTATAGCGATAAGAAGTGCAATAGTGTCGAAGGAAATTGACGGAGGTCCGAAATGTGAAATAATTTGGGTGAAGGTCACGGTTAAAGCAGGCTCAGACATGGTAATTGGATGTCTCTATAGGTCCCCTGGCTCAGCAGCTGTTGTGACTGAGCACCTGAAGGATAATTTGGAAAATATTTCGAGTAGATTTCCCCTCCACGTTATAGCTCTGGGTGGAGATTTTAATTTGCCGGATATAGACTGGGAGACTCTTCATAACGGGTGGCAGGGACAAAGAATCCAGTGAATTTTTTTTAAGTGCTTTATCTGAAAACTACCTTGAGCAGTTAAACAGAGAACCGACTCGTGGCGATAACATATTAGACCTTCTGGTGACAAACAGACCCGAACTATTTGAAACAGTTACCGCAGAACAGGGAATCAGCGATCATAAAGCGGTTACTGCAGCGATGATTTCAGCCATAAATAGAAATATTAAAACAGGTAGGAAGATTTTTCCGTTTAGCAAAAGTGACAAAAAGCAGATTTCAGAGTACCTGACGGCTCAACACAAAAGTTTTGTCTCAAGTACAGGTAGTGTTGAGGATCAGTGGACAAAGTTCAGAACCATCGTACAATATGCGTTAGATGAGTATGTGCCTAGCAAGATCGCAAAAGATGGAAAAGAGCCACCGTGGTACAACAACCGGGTTAGAAAACTGCTGCGGAAGCAAAGGGAACTTCACAGAAAACATAAACATAGCCAAAGCCTTGCAGACAAACAAAAATTACGCGAAGCGAAATGTAGTGTGAGGAAGGCTATGCGAGAGGCGTTCAATGAATTTGAAAGTAAACTCCTATGTACTGACTTGGCAGAATATCCGAAGAAATTTTGGTCTTATGTCAAAGCGGTAGGTGGATCAAAACAAAATGTCCAGACACTCTGTGACCAAAATGGTACTGAAACAGAGGATAAAAGACTAAAGGCCGAAATACTAAATGTCTTTTTCCAAAGCTGTTTCACAGAGGAAGACTGCACTGTAGTTCCTTCTCCAGATTGTCGCACAGACGACAAAATGGTAGATATCGAAATAGATGACAGAGGGATAGAGAAACAATTAAAATCGCTCAAAAGAGGAAAGGCTGCTGGACCTGATGGGATATCAGTTCGATTTTACACAGAGTACGCGAAGGAACTTGCTCCCCTTCTTGCAGCGGTGTACCGTAGGTCTCTAGATGAGCGTAGCGTTCCAAAGGATTGGAAAAGGGCACAGGTCATCCCCGTTTTCAAGAAGGGACGTCGAACAGATGTGCAGATCTATAGACCTATATCTCTAACGTCGATCAGCTGTAGAATTTTGGAACACGTATTATGTTCGAGTATAGTGACTTTTCTGGAGACTAGAAATCTACTCTGTAGGAATCAGCATATGTTTCGAAAAAGACGATCGTGTGAAAACCAGCTCGCGCTATTCGTCCACGAGATTCAGAGGGCCATACACACGGGTTCCCAGGTAGATGCCGTGTTTCTTGACTTCCGCAAGGCGTTCGATACAGTTCCCCACAGTCGTTTAATGAACAAAGAAAGGGCATATGGACTATCAGACCGATTGTGTAATTGGATTGAAGAGTTCCTAGATAACAGATCGCAGCATGTCATTCTCAATGGAGAGAAGTCTGCCGAAGTAAGAGTGATTTCAGGTGTGCCGCAGGGGGAGTGTCGTAGGACAGTCGCTATTCACAATATACATAAATGACCCTGTGGATGACATCGGAAGTTCACTGAGGCTTTTTTCGGATGATGCGGTGGTATATCGAGAGGTTGTAACAATGTAAAATTGTACTGGAATGCAGGAGGATCTGCAACGAGTTGACGCATGGTGCAGGGAATGACAATTGAATCTCAATGTAGGAAAGTGTAATGTGCTGCGAATACATTGAAAGAAAGATCCCTTATCATTTAGCTACAATATAGCAGGTCAGCAACTGGAAGCAGTTAATTCCAAAAATTATCTGGATGTAGGCATTAGGAGTGATTTAAAATGGAATGATCATATAAAGTTGATCGCCGGTAAAGCAGATGCCAGACTGAGATTCATTGGAAGAATCCTAAGGAAATACAATCCGAAAACAAAGGAAGTAGGTTACAGTACACTTGTTCGCCCACTGCTTGAATACTGCTCAGCAGTGTGGGGTCCGTATCAGATAGGGTTGATAGAAGAGATAGAGAAGATCTAACGGAGAGCAGCGCGCTTCGTTACAGGATCATTTAGTAATCGCGAAAGCGTTACGGAGATGATAGAAAAACTCCAGTGGAAGACTCTGCAGGAGAGACGCTCAGTAGCTCGGTATGGGCTTTTGTTGACGTTTCGAGAACATACATTCACCGAGGAGTCAAGCAGTATTTTGCTCCCTCCTACGTATATCTCGCGAAGAGACCATGAGGATAAAATCAGAGAGATTAGAGCCCACACAGAGGCATACCGACAATCCTTCTTTCCACGAACAATACGAGACTGGAATAGAAGGGAGAACCGATAGAGGTACTCAGGGTACCCTCCGCCAGACACCGTCGGGTGGCTTGCGGAGTGTGGATGTGAATGTAGAAAGATAAGGTCAAAAGCTGGAGTGTAGTTCACATGCCCCAACAGCCTGAAGAAATAAGTACCGACAAGCAATAATATAAACTTTATAAAAGTGGCTAACACCTACATAGAGTCAAAATAAATCATAGCAATTAAATAGGAAAGTTCTTAAGTTCAGAAAGCGTGGTTGCACATGGGATTCTCAATCTCGTATACTATGTGTCACTGATCATTACAAAGTCAGCATGAGCCTAACGCCTGGTTATTCGATCTAACAAACTATAGAAAACTTAACCAAACAAAAATTATATAGCAATGCGACCAACTGGAAACAACAAAATGAACAAAGTGGGTCAGCCTTCTGTCCAATACTTGCCAGTCTACAGTACTCTGTGACTCAATATTTTGGTTGATGCGAATCCCACATAAAATGAATACAACATACCATGTTGCTCCTTAAGCTCAAAGAACTTAGTGCGTCAGTACGGCGAATATCTAGTTCCTACAGATGAGAGAGGTAGAAATTTATCGAACTTCCATCTGATGTGTGGACATGAAAAACGTTCTCAGTTAATTTTGTTTTCCACAAGGCGTTTTCAATGCTATTTGGTTCTCTGTACTCTCTCACATGTCCCTAGACTTGATCCAACTGTCAAACAGTACAGAAAATGTTTCAAACTTTCATTACTAGATGGCGCGTGGTGTCTGTGACGTGTGCTTTCCAATGCAGTTCCAAGGTCTCCTCCATTTAGCCTGGGACGGTTTGAAGAGACGATAAACAAGTTTTTGGTGCGTGGGGACAGCTTTTTGAGTTACGACAGAGATTTTGCAATTATAGATAAACGAAGGAAGGTAATCAACGCCTTTGTTCCGCAAGATTTGTACAGGATTGTTGAGTCAAGTAAAGCTACGAACATATTCCGTGTAATTCCAGTGTACACAACTGGCTTCTTTGATTTTAATTATACTGCCGAAACACTGTTGTCAACACAGGCGTTTAAGATCTCCAGACGCAGTATTACCAAAGTTTGTGTTACTCATCTCGAACAGCTGTATAAAATTCTTAGTGTGGAACTGAAGGATGGAAAAACATCAGTGTATTCAATAGAAGAAATACCATGACAGATGCCTGTTGTAGCGTAATTTATCTGAAAGACATACTATGTTTATTAGTTCCAAAACAGAAAGACCTGTTGACGATGTTGCCATTTCTTTCTAAACAGCACAGAGAGTTTTACGGTAAACGTTGACATCTGATTCCAGGAATGGGGTTGTGTAAGGAACGGAAAGCAGTGGCGAGAAATCTTTTTTCTTCAATTTAATTTTCTCGTTCTCTTACGAAAGATTCAAAAGAAATGAAAATTGGTTTTTGTTGGCCACAGTTCTGTTAGTTATTACTGTTGTATTGTATTATTACATATAATACTTAGAGCCTCTATATTACTGACATCTGAAACAAAAACTATGTATTGGCTCTTAGAACCAGTCTTTCCTGGTATGGCGCTTAGAACGTTCTTAATAAATTATTTATTTTCGCATTAGTCTAATTACTTTTTGCGGTGATCAAATTTTGGGATACGGGATAGTCATGTACTGAAAGAGATACATTGCTATTTGACTCTCATTACTAATATGAGATTTGATACTTAGAACATGTTCCATTTTCACTCTTCATTTGTTTGCTATGAAAGGACGTAAGCGATGATGAAAGGAGGGAAGATTAAACAGACGCCATTCAATGTAATATCTTTGCGCCGAACTGTGGCCACGGAAGTATGTGTATAAAAATAGCATTTGAATATGCCGGTGACTGTTGATGTTTGCACCCTAAATTTTGGAAGACGAATATGATCAACAGAAAAAAAGCATTGACTGTCAGCTCCATCTTTCTATCTGAATCTAGCAGAGTATGTCAGTAGTTCTTCCCAGTCCAAGCGGAACCTTGACCCATTGACAATAACATCTTCGAAATAAGAATGGCATTAGCCTCCTATGGAGCTCATAGAGACCAGCACTGACAGCGGAATACAGCGCCAAATGTGATGTTCCGTTCTTAGAAGGTATTACGCTTTTACTCATTATAGCGCTATTTGTGCTGTACCTGACGGGTACACCCACTTCCTATATGTAAAATATCTTCTATGTCTGGACATTAACTTACTGCCCTCCTACGTGTTCTAGGCCATAGCTAAATTCCATCACATTTAACACTCAACGTTTTGCATAGCGCTATTATGCGATTTGCCCTTCATTTGAGTAAACCAAATACTTTTTCTTGGTTTACTGAAGACTGCAGAGTATGAACAATGTCGAATACTTCAGGAGGGAGTTATCTTAAAAAAAAACCTGATAACACCAGTCGTCCCTTAAGGCAAGATGCACTTATTAAACTCACCACTGCATGATACGGCAAACTTTCAGACGAACGCAGGAGTGGTATCTCTGTTGACGGTGATACAGTTGTCGTAAATGACCGATGATTACAGGAATAGGGAAAATACCTAGGATTTTTTTCTAGAAGTGCACAGAACTTTATCGGATTCTATTTGTCAGGACAGAGCCATTATTCATCTATTGCTGGTGCTCGGCAGCTGCTTCCCTCATTAATCAAACTCATAAAAACAGTTTCTGCGGTTCGCGCAATAAGATTTGAAAAACTCGTACTCCGAATTCTTAAAGTTAGGTATGCTACTACTTATATTTAGAGCTGCTTGTAAAAGGGTTTATTTGAGCGTGTTTAAGCAAGAGGCTATGAGCCACCAGACACCCATCGTGGGTCACAGATATATCCAAAAAATTTGTATCACTGAAAGTAGACAGATGAATATGACAGCGACCGATAACAGCAGCAATCTGCCATGGCAACAGAAACAGTAGCGCCCATGAAAAGTCTAAGCCAAGATACAACAAAAATTGAAAATTGTATAACTGAACACCTAGAATAAATTTCCGCACTATAAAAACAAAAGTTTCCAGCTCCGTACTACAGCAAATACTGTCCAACGAAAGCAGTAACCGCATATGAAAGCTGATCGAACTACTCATTATCGTAGACACGAAGGCTGCAGCAAGATAGTGGGCAAGAATGCAGCCTCCGATGTACATAGCGTAGCGATAAAGGGACCTGGTAAATAGATTGTAATGAGGTCTCGTTGTCAGAAGAAGACAGAGCTCCAACTGCTGGAGTTATGAAGAACACGAAAAGTGTGGTATAGATACCTAAGTCTTTTAACTCTTCGTTTAATATCAGTTTACTACCCTTACGTTACTTCACGTTAAGTAAAATAATAGATATTCATTTGTTCTAATTTAGTAGACAATAGTGGCATAGAAGAAACAAAATAATGCTGTGCTATATGAAGAACTCTGGATGATCGACAAATTGTTAAACGAAGTTATGCCGGCTGAAAACAGCGTTTAACATAACAATACCAGCAAAGATTATCATTCATCTACGTGAACACAGCTATGAAATTAAAGTAAAAATCTTGTTTGTAGCGATTGGAATAGGTGAGACAGGATTGGCAATATTCTACGGAAAAGCTTCTCCATCAACAAAAGAGTCACGTCGCTTATGTCTGAATACGGGAAAAGACACATACTGAAGATGTGCAGGTTGCTAGGTCACGTCGGATTGACGAGGTACACGGACATAGCGCAGAGTGCTACTCCGCGCTTTCTAACGGGTTTCCTTAGACTATATTAGGACCTCGCGGAAGTAGCGCTTCGTCTCGAATGAGAAAAGAAGTAGACGATCTTTTTACCGTACTGACATACTAATGATCTGAAAGTTGGTACCCGTAGATTTTACCATAGTCCACCAACTTGGAGGTGAGTTGTAACGCTAACGTGGCAGAAGCAACACACACTCTAAATGCACACTTCCTTCTTTTTGCTGTTTAAGCACGCCGTGATTTGTATTTACTTACTAGAGTACCTTAACCACATACAGCTTTACGTTGTAGTGTGCACGAAAGCAACAACATTATGTCCATCTTAAATATGTTCTGAAATTTTTCCCCGCCAACTTATTATGTAGCGCATGGAGAATGGAAAAAAGCTGGAGGTCTAGCCTAAAAACATCTTGTGCATTCTTATAATTCTGCATAAGGTGGCATTTCTTTTAGTTCCCTTTAAATAAGCGATGACCAGTTCAGTAAACAAAATTTCCTAAATCTGTACCGTTATACCGACCTATGCCGTTGCTCTCTATTCCATGTCCTTGTTAGTGCGACATTTCTCTGCTACAGCTATCAACAAACGTTTCGCTACTTGGAATAAACCACAATTTACCTTACCTCGTTAGTTACGTACACTGTCAAATGTGTTGTGGCAAATACAATATAATAAAAGGGAAACGCCTGTCTCACATTTTTAAAGCTGTTACATATTTTGCACTAATGTTTATTTAAATCAGTCCTGCCATAATTTAGTTTTAGATTGGTATGTTTTCATTTTTTCAATCCATCACCGTAGAGAATCGTTCTCATGAAATGGCAAACGGTAGATACTGTATATAAAAAGAAAAAGTCTTCAAACAATGATACAATTATCAACAATGATTTTCATTTCGTTTTTTAAAATTTATTTATTTGACCTCAGTTGAACATTATACAACATTCGGTCAGTATAATGTAATAACAGATACATTAAAAAGAAAAATCAGTATTTTTGATATAGTTAATCCTTAATGTCCGTCGATAGATGTTAGCAATATGGTCCTTGCTTCTTAATCTCTCGGCTCTGGAATAATGCGTCATCTGTGTCTCCATACGCCGTACCATCACAGTCTCAGGCAGAGGATTCAATCATATTTAACCGAAATAAGTGCTTTGGGAACGACCCATAGATTAATCTTATTCTGCTTGTCGTAGAGGTCGTTGATGTTCGATGCAACATTGCACCAGTGCCGGTCTGTATTCCACGCGGAACCGTCGGCCCATGACCAGATTCATTATGCCGCTGTCTCTGGTACCCATAATATGTGAATATTACACCAGCTACCATCCACTTTAGTTCCAGTTCATGATCACAAACACTTTGGCTTAGTCATATTAGGATAACAAAAGGCTTCTTCTGTTTTAATCAGACCTGAAGATTGTCACTATGGACCGAAATCGATAGTCTGGCGTGATTTTGTTTGCGACATTAACTGCAGTTAAAGTAAGAAATACTGTACTTCCTGGGTCACTGCCTTTATGTGCTCCTGTATTATAGTTTGTAAATCTTTCACACTATTTCTCTACCATTCGAGTCTCGAACAGCGTGCTAGGAAAATGAACATTTTAGTCTTTCCGTGCGAGCTTTGATTCCTCTTATTTTATTACGATGATAATTTTTGCGTATCTAGGTGGATATCAAAAAAATATTTTCGCATTCAGAGGAAAACGCTGGAGATGGAATATTCATGAAAAGATCTCTCGGCAAAAAAGACGCATTTGTTTCAATAATTGCCGTCTCATCTGGCGTATCATATCCGTGACACTCTCCCCACAGTTCCGCTATAATACAGTCCTTTGAACTTTTTCAATTTCCTTCGATAATTCTATCTGGTAAGGATAGTACATAGCAGGGCAATACTCTAGCAGAGGACCGATAAGTGTAGTGTAGGCAGTCAAAAATGTGAGCTCCCCAGTTGATAGCATTCAATACTTCGTGAAAATAAAGAGCTAATTGTGTTCCAGAAGATATTTTTCAAATCGTTACAGAATCGAGTACACAGCTAGGATCGGAGCAGGACAATAAAGCCGTTTTTGGAAGTGTTACTTAAAATCTCTGGGAACTTGAAAAGGAATCATTGATAAGAGGACAACGTAGTTCTTGCGAAGTCCTGTTGGGAGGACTGATCCTGACGAAAGCTTCACCATCATTCTGGCGCTGCCATCGTATAGCTCGCACAGAGATCATTTTTTCCCCAGGAGGAGGAGGAGGAGATTAGTGTTTAACGTCCCGTCGACAACGAGGTCATCAGAGACGGAGCGCAAGCTCGGGTGAGGGAAGGATGGGGAAGAAAATCGGCCTTGCCCTTTCAAAGGAACCATCCCGGCATTTGCCTGAAGCGACTTAGGGAAATCACGGAAAACCTAAATCAGGATGGCCGGAGACGGGATTGAACCGTCGTCCTCCCGAATGCGAGTCCAGTGCGCTAACCACTGCGCCTCCTCGCTCGGTCATTTTTTCCCCAGTTCAATATGCGAACGCAAGAGGACAAGAATGACTAACAATTCTGTACAGTGGCTTCCAGGATGTATCAACTTACTGATATGTGAAGCTTTGGGCGGGAATGTGTATGTGCTGTCCCTATTCATCAGCAAAGTCTCACTTCTAATTCCACTGCCTGACTAAAACGTTAAGCGTCCAGAAGGAACGAGGAACCGAAATGTAACATCACAGGATTGGACAGTAAGTGATTATAAAACCGAGTCAAATTTACAAAGAACTTAGCAATATAAGCCCGCTCATCAGTGTGACATTTCAGTCACTCGGGCCTGAATACATGCACTGATGCTGCTGGCAGGGTGTCCTAATGCAAGCAGGCCCACAACTGTTGTAACTGTGCCTTAATACGTGGATGCTAGCACCGAGACGCAGTAGATGTCCGAGGTCGTCCCAAACATGTTCCATCTGGGACCGATCGGGGGATCTTGTTGGCCATGGAGTACAATATGATGCAGGCAGTTCACAGAGACGTGTGCCGTACGAGGACGAGTATTATCTTGTCGAAAACTGGCAACGTGATACTTTCGCATTAGAGATAACACATGAGGCCGCAGGATGTCCGTGACGTACCACTGTGCCGTCAAAGTTCCTTCAGACTTGTCCTGAAGTCATACCCAATGGCTGCCACACCATGATAGCAGGATTAATACTGTTGTGCCCATGGATGTAAAAATAAGAGGAGTTGTCATGACGTCACAAACTTGAAGCCGACCCAAATGAAGACCCGCCATGTTAGCTACCCCAAAACATTCGCTTCTGGTGGTTTGATTCCGTGTAATCGAGAAGTGTTTTGATAAAAAAAAAAGCCGGCTTGCATCGCTTACGGGTCAACTAATCGTTCTGATTATAGTCTAAAGCAGGGCTTCACAACATACGTGCTCGCGGAGCAAGAGCTGTGAGCAGCCAGGCGCGAGCACGGAGCAGCATGAGCACGCTACCCCCACTACCGGACCAGAGCGGAGAGTGAGGAGAGTCACGTGGGGCACACAACAGCTGCCGCCAGTCAATGTAAATCCGCGAGGCCACCTGCAGGGATATCACTCACGAATTATTACTGCGACAAATGAAACAAATAAAGGAGAATGTACACTTGCCACATAATTTTATTAGCTTAGTGTATGCCTCTACATTCGTATTAATTTGTGAACTGTTACACAATAAAAGGTGTCACTGAAGTGTGGGATTCTCGGTTATCTCGCTGTAATAAGGCAGGCTACCATACTGGCTTTCTACATCCTCAAGAAAGCTTTTAAATTGCCTGTGTTGTAGCCCATGCTTCCTTATATAATTGGTTGTACGAACAACAACACTCATCACATTTTTTAGAGTGATACTCTTTGCACATAAGTTTTCCTGGTGGATCACACAGTGAACGCCCCTTATTTCATTCGGCACGGTCAGTTTTTTCATTCTCTCCTTCAACAGCTCAATGAAACCTGATTTTTTCCCCTGTCATCGCTGGTGCACCGTCTGTAGACACTGAAACTAAAGAATTCCACGACAATCCTATATTTTCAACACTTTCTTCAACACTACTTAAAATATCACCTCTGGTTGTAGTGTTCTTCATGGCTACTACATCGAGGACCTTTTTGTCCTTTACAATTGCGTCTATGTTCGGAGTAATTGTTCTTGTGCACTGTAGGCGCAGCGTGCAGTATAAATTTCGATCAGACAATGCGTTTCTCAGGCGCGTCTTGTTACATTTCATTCCAGATAACTGTTGTTCACAAACATACGTGGAACCGAACATTGATATTATTGTAACCGTCAGTTTGTGCAAACGAGGAAATCTATCCTGAGGGAAGTGTCTGCAGAATTCCAAAATGTTTTTCTTGTTCTGAAATTTGTCTCTGTATGCTCTGTCACACTGCAGGTCAATAAGTTCTAGTTGCAGCTCAGGACGAATCTCTTCAATATTCGCTGAATATGGAGAGGAGAACAGATCAAAATCACTGTCTAGTGCTGTCAGATCTTGAAAGCGTTGATCAAATTCTTCCTTAAGGGCAACTAAACTATGTGAATAACGTTCACAGTCTTTGTGAACATCATGATAATTTAGGAAAATGAGCTAGATTTCCTGTTTCCAGCTGACTCACCCAAAGTGTCAATTTCATTTTAAAAGCTCGTATTCGATCTATGAAATGAGTAATTAGCAGATTTTTACTTTGCAGTGAAATGTTCAAAGCATTCATATGGCTAGTTAAATCTGCTAAGAACGCGAGATCACATTTCCATGAAGGCTCTTTCAATTCAGGAACCCACATGTTATTTATTTCCATGAACATATTTATCTCATTTAAGAGGGAAAAAAATCGATTTAATAATTCGCCACGACTATGCCAGCGGACCTCGCTGTAATAAGGCAGGCTACCATACTGGCTTTCTACATCCTCAAGAAAGCTTTTAAATTGCCTGTGTTGTAGCCCATGCTTCCTTATATAATTGGTTGTACGAACAACAACACTCATCACATTTTTTAGAGTGATACTCTTTCCTGGTGAATCACACAGTGAACGCCCCTTATTTCATTCGGCACGGTCAGTTTTTTCATTCTCTCCTTCAACAGCGCAATGAAACCTGATTTTTTTCCCTGGTGCACCGTCTGTAGACACTGAAACTAAAGAATTCCACGATAATCCCATATTTTCAACACTTTCTTCAACACTACTTAAAATATCTCCTCTGGTTGTAGTGTTCTTCATGGCTACTACATCGAGGAGCTCCTCCCTCACCTGAAGATCTCTATTAACACCTCTAATAAATATGGCAAGCTGCGCTGCTCCAGTGATATCTTCGTCCAGAGCTAGAGAATACGCCATAAAATCTTTACAGATATTTGCAAGCTGGCTCTGGACGTCGTCTACCATGTCCTGTATGCGACGCATAATGGTCTTGTTAGATAATGGCACAATCCGAAACTTGAGATGGACACAAACGTTCCGCTGCAACTACCAAACATTCCTTTATTAAATCGCCATCAGTGAAGGGGCGCAGGGATTTTGCTAAAAGCAAAGCAATTTTGTAACTCACTCTGAGAGCTGCCTCAGTTGATTTTTCTTCGTCGTCCAGCTCTTCTTCGGATAGCTTCCTTTTAAGTTTAATAACTTCCTGTGCACGATCTGGTCCATCACATTTTCCACTTCCATAGTCTTTCGCGTGGTACGTCATATAATGTCGCTGCAAATTAAATTTCCTAAAAGAATTCAGCGTTTTGTGACGTACTAAACATTTTGCAACACCATCTTTTACTGTAAACAGATACAATTCCTCCCAATGGGGGTTGAACTGCGAAAACATGGTTGGAGTTACACAACGGCGACTTGACATGATTCTTAACCTGCGAAGTGACTGTTAGAGCTGATCGTAGTACTTCAAACGTTACACAGTCGGCGCGAATTCAATAGGCACGCTGCGGCCCTGTTCAAACGTGCGCGCGCATTTCCCCTCCCTCCCCTCCCGTCCTACTCCACGACCTTGCACCTGCTTGCGAGCACGTGCCTGAGCAGACGCGAGTACTCGCGCTCAAAACCGGCCAGTTGTTAAGCCCTGGTCTAAAGTTTAAACAAATCACATTTCACTCGTAAGTTGGCCGAAGTGGCCGTGCGGTTCTAGGCGCTGCAGTCTGGAACCGCGAGACCGCTACGGCCGCAGGTTCGAATCCTGCCTCGGGCATGGATGTGTGTGGTGTCCTTAGGTTAATTAGGTTTAACTAATTCTAAGTTCTAGGGGACTAATGACCTCAGAAGTTGAGTGTATTTAAGCTCTATTTTCTTCTATATTCTTGAAATTCTGATGCACTGTGAAGTTTTACAGTATGGTTTTATTTCTGTGATTTGACTTTAGATTTCCTATTAGTCCGACGCGAAGAGCTCTCTGGAGGTAAGCAATACACTTGGTTTTCATTGTTTGGTTATTCCCTAGTAACTGAAAAGTCCTGGCAAGAAATATCCTAGAAATTGGGGCTAACGTTTTAAAATGCAATAATTTAATATAAAGGTAATGTAACTTCATGTAGTTAATTAAATCTTCAGTGAAATGTGTGGAACACCTGTTACAGTGGTTATACGTACTTAAAGGGTTACATACATATTTGTTAAAGCAAAGTTCCCCATCTAAGTCCAGGCTTAGATCATTAAATTAATCACTGTGTTGTCGTGTTACCCTGTAAATTGCTGTTATTTGTCACACACTAAATGTCACTTGGTAGGTACAATTTAAAAACAAAGCAGATGTGTAAACTACAATGCGCCTGACAATCCTAAATTCAGTTTTTCCTTTGTAATTTAACAAATCTTTCACTTCGTTGACATGACAGCTGGCTTGTTTATATCATCCCTGCATACATCTATGGGATACCAAAGGAAATAAGGTAAGTTTCTTGCAAACTTGAACATTTAAAATTTGCATTTGACTTGAAAATGCAACGAATACGAATTGGTGCCTCTAAACTATCAATTATTGCTTTTGGAGTTCTGGCTCTATCAATTATCGACACAAACACGATGAAAGTGAATAGAAATGGATTACTAAAGCACGCTTTTCATAGCACATACTTCTCTTCTCGGTTTTTCGAAGTGTATAAGCAAAAAGGAATTACAGTACTGAGTCTAGAAGCGTCGTATTTTCGTGTCGTATTACTGTATCGAATACGCATTTAAGACGAGAAAAACGTTTGAAGTTGCGTTCCTTATGCTGTGTTGTTCACTAAAACAGTGTAACATATATATAAAACAAATATCGCGTGCACACGACAGAAATAACGCAAGAAGCAATTGTAAACACTCGTCTGCTAATGTTTTGGGGAATCCAAACAACGTACAGCGTAAGTCTGTAGCGTCATCTCCCCTCATTCTACCTCCATGGTTGTGCCTCTCCAAAACATTGGAAAAATGATACCTCTCCCCAAGTCCCTCCCATAACCTCAGATGATAGTCATCTGGAGTAGTGTGTAACCACGATCATCACTGAACACACTGTGGCGTCATTCATCACCTGTCCATGCTTCCCTATCGCAGCACCACAACAATCGCAGCTGTTTGTGTAATGGCGTTAACTGAATATCCATAGGCTGCTGCTAAGCTTCGACTAGAAGTGCACAATGATATGTAACGTTACACGGAGTCCATTTCTTGTTTTCAGACCAGAGGGGAAGATGTAGAGGGGCTACGATGTGCTTGGTTCACAATACAGTGATCTTCCCTCGTTGTAGTCAGAAGTGGTCGACTGCAGCACTGAAGATGAGTGTATCTGCCCTCACATTCCCATGCAGTCTAACATAGAGTCACTGTCACATCCAAATGCCCCCAGCTCTCTAGATATTGCACGATTCGACCAGCCAGCCAAATGGACTACTACACTGAGGCCTCTTTCACAATATGTCGGGTGCTAATAAGTACGTAGCATTGCCATGTCCTTCACAGTGACCACTCAATATATGATGCTGTTCATGTCCATTGTACACCAAATTAGGTCTTGGAACAACACTAAAACGAATAACACTAACGCACTCTTGTTTTGTCTGTCACAGAGCATTGCAACTCTTGTCACTTATGTACCTGAAGATGGTGTGAGTGTGTAGAGTCCGGGCAGAATACCTTGGCCGGTAGATGTGAAGAGGGCAGGGCACATGGAGAAAGCAATAGCGGAGGTTGCGGAAAGGCGCTTTAGGGGAAATGCCAAACTCTGGAGGGGAAGTGCCGTTTTAAACTGAAATCTGCGTTCACATTTTTTGTAAATGTTAAGTGGAGCCCCTCCAAGCTCACACTTGTATGATTACCGTTCAAAATGATCTGTCACTTCTGCTTTAGTTAGTATCTAAAACGAATTCCGCCAAAAATACAGCGATTTATTTTTGTGTGGCTTGTTAACCATTTGTAACGTTCAGAGAAGCGTCATGAGTGGTGGATTTTGATTGAAACCTACACATTTCTCTTGTTGCCAAGTTAAAATTTGCTTCATTTGCCAAAACACAGCGTAGTTTACGCAGACTCACCTCATTAACATGTTGTGCAGACGGAATTGCGAGAGAATTCTGAAACAGTGGATTAACAAGTTTATTAAGTCAGGAACTGAGGAAAAGTAAGATGCTCAATAAAAAAAATTCAATAACACTTATATTGTTACAAGAACCATAGTATTTCTAGTTTCATCAGCTATTGATTGCCCTTAAAAATTATATACTTCCATTGAAAAAGTCTGTATTTTGTGGAATAATAGGGTAGATAATTAAGTTCTGCGTCATAACGGTATGGCAAAACACTGTCCTCTTCTCGTGCCATCATTTACGAAAATCTCATTTCAACATCTCAAACTGTGTATGAAATATGAGGAATGTTGCGGATATTTCACTTTGGACTACGTAATATGCACCAAATACAAAATGATAGCAACCCCTATTTTTCATTGCAAACTTTTCCGAATTTCGCGCAGTGTCTTATTTCCATGTAAATATCATAATAACTACGATCAATAACGATATGATGGGCACATCATCACGAACTTGACATGACAAAAATTGATCACTGGGCATCGGCCACTGTATCCTGCGCGGTCTCTACGAAGTTACGTTTACATCCATGTCTTCTGCATGCTTCACTTTTTTGTCGGACACTGTACATCGATGAAATTTCTGTAAAGTGATGTTGCCATATTAGTCGTAATACGATACTGAGTCCCGATAGACATTTCAGGAGAAGCAGGTTTGAAATCCTTGTTTGTTCACAAACATTTCGGTTTTAGTAACTGTTTCAGACGAACGATACTCCAAGAAATACGCGATCAGTTTCTTGTACGATCATGGTCCATTCAAATGGAATATTTATATACAGCATATCATAATTAGCAGCGAAAACAGACGCTGGTGACAGTGTGCTAGGGAAAAGGGGGCAGGGGGAGGCAAATGGTAGCTCGCTTGTGTGGAAAAATGTTCTGGAAGCGGTCCCGAGGACGACGGCTCAAATACCCGTCAGGCCATTCAAATTTATGTTTCCTGCTATTTCCCTAAGCCGGTCAAAGCAAATTCCGGAATGATTCTTTTGGAACGGACACGGCCGACTTCCTTCCCAGTCCTGGCGTAATCCGAGCCTGTGCTCCTCCTCTAATGATTTCGCTGTCGACGGGACGTTAAACCCTAATCTCCTTTCCTTTTCCCTGTCGCTTTCCACTATTCACTCTTTGAGTTCCAATGAGCGCAATGTATCTGCCTTCACATTCTTTATTGCTGGACAGTAGGTAATCGTGAATTCGTCGTCATGTGAAGACAGGGCTCATCACGTTAGTCACCCATGGAAAGAAACGACAGCGCTCAGTGGCCGCTATAAATCTTATTAAATGAGGTTAACCAGTCACTTGGAATACTTTAGAAACCATACGCCAGTGCCAATGTTTCCTAACACTCACTGTGTGATAACGTTCATGTTTATTTTTTTGTCCTACCTGTAAAATTTTAATTCAGCGTTCTAGCACATCGGATAACGGCCTTGCCGCAGTGGATACACAGGTTCCCGTGCGATCACCGAAGTTAAGCGGTGTTGGGCGTGGCATGCACTTGGATGGGTGACCATGCAGTCGCCATGCGCTGTTGCCATTTTTCTCGGTGTACTCAGCCTCGTGATGCCAATTGATGAGCTGCTCGACCGAATAGTAGCGGCTTCGGTCAAGAATACCATCATAACCACCGATGTGCTGACCACACGCCCCCCCTCCTCTGAGGATGACACGGCGGTCGGATGGTTCCGGTATGCCACTCGTGACCTGAAGGCGGAGTGTTCTAGTACATCCCTACTCTCCGTTTTTTGGAAAAAAATACTTAGGCGGTGCCCATGTCTTACACATCGGTGACCAAAAAAGGGTAAAATGAAATTACAATGTTTCAGGGTCAAGTTTCTTATGACATCCGCTGTTGCTTGCCGTCTGTTTACTAGCATAAGTTACTAAGGTTTTTATAGGTAGCGAAATGAAAGGAAATTGGTCGAATGCCAATACTTTTTCAAACCGGCTACATTACACATTGCTGTCGGAACGGAAACAGACTTCAAGGTCTTCATGATAGAACTGGAGCGTCGCCAGAAGTAAACGTAGGTGTTATGACTGAACAACAAAGCTGCTCCGAACGTGTGTTTCATATCGCCTGGCCTTCACGCAGTGAACTGACCGGATGGCTAACTGCGTAGCAGCAAAGAAGTAATATTGCGACGAAAACCGCTAACATCAGCAACAACTGTACTCTGTGGTTATATACTGTAACTGGTAACCGCACCTTTGTCCATCCTCATGTTCTATCGGTTAATTACAAACTGCTAAAGCGGTTTGGTGGTTAAATTCCTAACGGAGAGAAATCCTCAGATGTAAAAGCTACTTTGGATGTACACATGGGAGCGTTAAAAGGAGAATTATTTTTAATGTACACACACACATATATGTGTATGACCAAGTGGACCAAGCCATAAGCTCCATAGGGTTTGGGGTTGTTCCCAGTTATTCTAAAGAAACGTCGCAAAGTTAGAAAATTGTAGCGACGTGCATGAATATCTGCAGAGGACCGACGCTTGGTGCACGGACTTGGAGTTGATCCAGGATGCGGGTTGCGTCTAAATAGGGGAAAGACCACTTGTATGACTACGCGATTGCCGAACAAGGACTGGAAGTAGTGACATCCGCTACGTATTTTGGACTGTGCGTAAGGAGCAATTTAAACCGGAGCGACCACAAAAACATGAATGGCAGACGGCCGACTGAGATTATTCGGAAGAATCCTCAGTAAGTATAAACCACTATCGACGAAGTAGCTTACAAAACCCTCGCTTGACCAATACTTGAATACTGCTTGTCAGTCTGGGACTCGTACCAGTAAGGACTGATACAGGAAGTAGAGAAGATCCAAAGAAGACCAGAACGTTTCGTCATATGTTCATTTAGTATGCGCGAAACCATCACGGTAGCGGCAGCAGACGCTGCAAGAAAAGTGTTGTGAATCACAGTGCAGTTTACTGTTAAAATTTCGAGAGCGTACCTTCCTAGAAAACCAATATCCTAGGGGCAACACGCCAAATAACCATTAAGGTAAAATTACAGAGATTCTAGCTGTCACGGATGCTTACCGACATCTGGAATAGGTTGACAGGGGAAGTTACAGAATTAGTTAAGGTACGCTACGCCATACATCATCAGGTAGCTTGCACAGTATAGATACAGATGTAAATGTAGACATTCTAGATTTTGGGCGAACTTCGTAGAGATTTTCAAACTGACGGAAAGAGATAATCAAGATTAAGTAGTCCAGCTTGTTTTAGAAACGAGTTACGGAAAAAATAAAATATTTGAAACATTAATTTTGCATCGATTACTGAACTTATTCAATAAGAAATTTTAATTTGTGTATGAATTTCAGTGTCCTTCCTTGTTTTTCACTATAGTTCAGTATTCCATCACTAGACATAAAAAAGCAACTCTCTTAGAAGATGATAGGAAGGATGACAAAGGTTGAACTTCCAGTTCGCGAAGACGTCATTCGAGACGAAGCAGAAACTCGGATTGGAGAAGGACGAGGAAGAAAACCGGCTGCACCCTGTCAGAGGAATCATCTCGGCATTAGCCGTAAGGAATTCATGGAAATCACGGAACACCTAAGCCTGGATGCATGGACGGGGATTTGAACCGCCATCACCCTGAATAACAGTTCAGTGACTTACCACTGCGCCACTTCTCTCGACAGCTCTCTTGGAGAGGGGCCAGATCAATAATCAGCACGTGTTTGTCACCAAACATTTCTGCCATTGGTTCACAGTAATTAAAAGAAACAACAGATAATTTGTAACATGATATAAACTGACCGACACAAAAAAAGCGCACCGAACAGGATTACGAAATGATGTGACTTCAGGGGTTGGGAGGGTATTTGATGGTTTTTCAGTTATAATAAAACTGAGTCAAACTTACAAAGAACTTAGCATTATAGCATTATGAAGCCACTTCTCAGTATGACGTTGGACCCTTGTTGCTCGGATGCATACACTGATTTGTCTGAGACGACCGTCGTATCCTCTCCTGTGACAAGCTGGCCCACAAAGTTTGTAGCTGGGCTTTGATATCCCACATACTGGCACTGGGACAGACCTGACGTTCGAGGTGATGCCGCACACTTTCCACGAGGGAAAGGTCTGAAGTTTGCTGGCCGCGAGAGTACAGACAGCCCACAGGGACACATACCATTTGCGGACGAAAAGTGGCATCACGATACCGTCGCACGGGAAATAACACATGTGGGCGCAGCATGTCCGTGGCATACCATTGTGCAGTCAGAGTTCCCTCAATCACTACCAGCCGCGACTTGAAGTCTCACACCATCATGCCAGGAGTAACACTGTTTTGGCTCTCCAGAACATTGGAAGAATGGGACGTCTCTCGCTCTTTCGCTGCCGTACTTGCTGACGATGGACGTGTACAATCGCAATTCATCTCCGAACACTATGCACGTGACTTATCAGCAGTCCGTGCTTTCCGGTCACGACACCACAACAATCGCCCCAGTTTGTGATGTCGTGTCAACTGCCTACCGATGGGTCCGTAATTTCATTCTGCGGTTGCTGCTGGTATGAGAAAGGATGTTACAGTGGTAAACATTCCCCGTCTCTTGCTCTGCCTAGCATTGAAATCTGCAACAATATGGGGAAGGGTTGCACTTATGCAGGTGCACAATTCTCTTCAGTCGTCGTTGGTCCCGCTCTTGAGGGTCTTTTTCCGGCCGCAGCGATGTCGGAGATTTGATGTCTTACCAGATTCCTGATATTCACGGTACACTCGTGAAATGGTCGTACGGAAAAAATCCCCACTTCATCGCTACCTCGGAGATACTGTGTCACATCTCTCGTGCGACGACGACTATAACACCACGTTCAAACTCACTTAAATCTTGATAACCTGCCATTGTAGCAGCAGCAATCGCTCTAACAACTGCACCAGACATTTGTTGTCTCATAAAGGCGTTGCCGACAGCAGCGCCGTATTTTGCCTGTTTACATGTATCTGTATTTGAATACGCATGCCTATACCAGTTCCGCCGGCCGCGGTGCCGAGCAGTTCTAGGCGCTACAGTCTGGAACCGCGCGACCGCTACGGTGCCAGGCTCGAATCCTGCCTCGGGCATGGATGTGTGTGATGTCCTTAGGTTAGGTTTAAGTAGTTCTAAGTTCTAGGGGACTGATAACCTCAGAAGTTAAATCACATAGTGCTCAGAGCCATTTGAACCATCATACCAGTTTCTTTGGCGCTTCAGTGCATGTATATAAGGCTATACAAAGGAAACGAACTTCAAGCCGATATTCGTTATTATTGAAAAGGAAGAGAGAAAAGATGAAAATGAGGTGGAACATATTCTGAGGGAAGAATTTGAGAGATCATAGCAAGGCCCCTGAAGTAGACGGCATTCCCTCAGAATTATCGAGATCCCTGTGAGCATCACTAACAAATCTGTTGGGCCTGGAATGCAAGGGATATGAAACAAGTGAAGTACTCTCCAAATGGTTCAAATGGCTCTGAGCACTATGCGACTTAACTACTGTGGTAATCAGTCCCCTAGAACTTAGAACTACTTAAACCTAACTAACCTAAGGACATCACACACATCCATGCCCGAGGCAGGATTCGAACCTGCGACCGTAGCAGTCGCACGGTTCCGGACTGTGCGCCTAGAAGAAGTACTCTCCGGCTTCAAGAACAATGCGTTAATGCCAGTGTCGGAAAGATCAGATGTTGTCAAGTGTGAATACTACAGACCCTTAAGTTTCGTAAGCCGTGACTGCAAAATATTGATCCGAATTATTTACAGATCAGTCTCGATGTCAGAGAAGTGTGAAAACATGCTAGACAATTTTGCCCTATGACTTATCTTAGAAGCTAGATTTAAGAAAGACAAACCTACATTTACAACATTAGCTGTTTTACGTAATGCTTTCGAAAATATAGACTGGAAATAAATATTGAAGATAGCAGGGATAAAACATAGTGAGCCAAAGGCTGCCTGCAACCAACTACAGATATGAGACTAGAAGGGCATCAAAGGTAAATAGTAGATGAGAATAGAGTGAGACAGAGTGATAGATTACCTGTAATATTATTCAATCCGTAAAATAAGCAAGCAATAAAGTAAACCAAGGATAAATTTGAAAAGACAATTACAGCCCAGTGAGAAGATATAAAAACTTTGTGGTTTGCCTATGGCATTTCCATTCTGTTAGAGACAGCAAAGGGCTTGAAGATACTATTAAACGAAATAGAAAATGCGTTGAAAAAAGGCCAGCAACGAAGGAAAAAATGGAAATGGAATACAGTCGAATTAAATCAGGCGATGCTGAGGAATTAGACTAGGAAGTGTGACATTAAGAGTAATAGATGAGTTCTGTTACATTGGCAGCAAAATAACTGACGATATTAAAATGCTGAATGCCCAAAGCAAGAAAGGGTTCTTGGTAACAGAAGAAAAGGTAAAAAAGAAATTTTTTAACATCTAGTATAATTTTAAGTTTTAGGAATTATTTTATGAAGGTATTTGTAGAGTGTATTAACGAACAGTTCAGAGAAGAAGAAAAAAGTTTTATTTGAGGTACTACGGAAGAATGCCGAAGATTAGATAGGTAAATGATATAATTAATGAAGAGGTACTCAATAGAATTAGTGAGAATAGTAATCTACTGTACAAACTGGCTAAACGAAGGGATCGGTTGATAAGATGTTCAAAAAATGTTCAAATGTTTGTGAAATCTTATGGGACTTAACTGCTAAGGGCCGGCCGATGTGGCCGAGTGGTTCTAGGCGCTACAGTCTGGAACCACGCGACCGCTACGGTCGCAGGTTCGAATCTTGCCTCGGGCATGGATGTGTGTGATGTCCTTAGGTTAGTTAGGTTTAAGTAGTTCTAAATTCTAGGTGACTGATGACCTTAGAAGTTAAGTCCCATAGTACTCAGAGCCATTTTTTGAATTGCTAAGGTCATCAGTCCCTAAGCTTACACACTACTTAACCTAAATTATTCTAAGGACTAACACACACACACACACCCATTCCCGAGGGAGGACTCGAACCTCCGTAGGGACCAGCCACACAGGGTTGATAAGACTCGTCGTGAAGTATCACGGAATCGTCTGTATTACAATGGATGGAGGTGGAGAGGGGGTGGCTGAGTTATACTGCAAAAAGGTAGACTATGCTTTGACAGCAGTAAGCAGGTTCGACTGGATGAAGGCTGCACTAGGTATGTAGGAATGAAGAGGCTTGCACGTGTGGATAGCGGCATCAGATCAGTCTTCGAAGTGAAGGTAACATCATAAACAACAACAGCAACAACAACATTTAGGAGGAAGGAACGCTTTACTTAACTGGTTTGGAAAGTACGCTCCTGTAATTTCAGCAGTAAGCATGCAAAACTTCGCTGCGCTTCTTACACATACGGACTATGCAGACGTGTTAAATCATTAGAACTTTGGAATCGAGGTACTCTTAATGGTTGGAAATCATAGCGTAACCAGGTAGTAAACTGCAGAGTGTTTGCTTACGTTTCCAAGAAATTCATGGGACAGGTATGCATACCATTTAGCATGGGCATTTTAACGGAATATGGATGAATAGAAAACCATTTTAAAAATTATTTTAAATAACAGAGCATAGTCCTACGACACCTGAATGAAGAAACACATTACAAGCCGATGTTTCACGTGCTAATACACAGTGAAAACTACGTTACAATGATTTGTATCATCATCAGTGCATGGAACATCTTTATGAACGCGTAGAAACTCGTTAACTGGACTTTCATAATTGAGAAATGGTCAATAATCAGCAACGCGGTGTATGTTATCACTGATGTAGTTAACTTTCCGCGAGACGGCTTCAGTAATATCACTGGCGCAACTTAAATCAGCCTACCGCTGTAGACATACATATTATTTTCGCGATATTAGCACATACGGATATTCCGTATAGAATTCCCATATAGACACTTCCTAAAAAATAAGTTGTCGCTGTTATTGTAAAATGTTGTATTGGTCAAAAGAATGAATATTTTATGTTGTTTCAGACTGACAGAGCTCATACACTTTCATTTTGTCACGTCGTTGCATCTGAATCTAACACTCCATGACCAACACATCGGCCGCACCACGTTCACTGAACCTTTTCTCTTTGGGTATTTTTGTTGTATGGGTAGAAAGCGTAGTCTACAACGAAAACATAAATAATTAATTTCATATTCCAAAAATCTTGGACACAATTTCTTCCGAACTTACGGCACAATGAGCAATCTGTAGAATTACGTAATCCTACGAAGAGAGCGAAAAAGCATATTGAAACCAGCAGCTGGATTTTCGAAAAATTAAATTTGTTGCTTTCAATCTTAGGTGCTGCAGCCGTGTCCATTGTGATGCAGGAAATACATCGCGAAAGCATCACTTCGTATGGAATTATCTTGTTCCCAGAGCCGCCTCATTTCCAGTAGTAGGCTCACTTTCAAATATTCTTCTGGAACAAAAAAATTCGAACGGAATGCACTAGTCAACTGAAATTTTTCACAACAGTAACTTACCTCATGATTGTAATGAAACGTGACAGTTTCATTCAGTGTGTATCTCCTGGTTTTGCCAGAGCACTTGAAACTGTGTACAAATTGTAATTAAGAACAATAAATGAAAACTACACTCGTTATGGTGTGTTAGTCAGGCATTTCCTGCATTTGGTTTAAATGCTGTTAATTATTTCACTTTTTTAATACTGCGCCCAGATGAGTTAGGCGCACTTTGTTGTTGTTTCAGCAGTTTTTTTACGAACAACATTCTGCACTTTTTTAATACTGCACCCAGATGAGTTATGCGCACTTCGCTGATTATTTTTGCAGTTTCTTTTTTTTCTTTTTCTTTTTTTATGAACAACATTCTGATAGGCGTCAGAAAATGTGGCATATGCTTATCCGAACGTTGTTCACGAAATTTCCCGTATTACCGTCTCTTGAATTATTTACAATTTCTGGTGCAATGAAAGCTTCATGAAGTAAGGTAAGGATCGAGGGAAAATTCGAACCACAGACGTCAAGACTACGTGGAGGGGAAAACCGCATTACTAGGCAGGAAAAGTCATGCGCTCGACGAGCGATTGCTTCATGGATCACTAATCCTATAATTTGGTGATTTGAATGTGAGACGAGTCATACGAAGGGGAATGACTCAGAAAAGGGCTGGTGTCGTATACTCGAAGCCTGATCTAAGTTGAACATAAGACTGAAATGGACAGCGGCAGTGCCAGCTGTCTGGTCGAGTCTCCGTCTGAATTATTAACCAGCGCTGCCGTGACAACTGTTCGTTATTAGGGCAGCTGCGGTTCTTAAAGGCCAGCGCGGCAGCAGGCTGGCTTGCTCGCGTGCCGGCGTGGTGCGGCCGGGCTATTCAGAGTGTCTCGGCGTCGTGGCGATCTTTACTGTGCTGCAGACGTCACGCAGGCGCCGCCTCGGCCCGCTCTGCGCATGCGCTGATGACTTCCTTCCGCTATTAACCCGCAACGAAGGGACCACACCGACTAGAGGGCTCTTTGCGATCTGCGCATATGCGAGCAGCAGATATGCAGATCCTTCATATGCAAAACGTGACTGCAGCAAGCACAGCACATCTGTATCACGGTCTTCTCTACACGGGCATTTCTGTTGTTCCGCAACTGTAAATACAATCAGAGTTGTCCGCAAGCAGCAATAAAGATGATTCGTTCGTGTCTCAAACTTATAAATACTTCGTAATGTAAGACGGAGCTCGGAAACGGAAACGGACATAAACAAAAATTCAGTTTATTTTTCTTTCATTGTGATACTGTTCAATTATTTTTGGGGCTGGAGAGACACTTTGTTTCGTTTTTCGTTTTCATCTTTTGTTGTACGATAGTGAGATTTATTATTCTGTTCTTCGTACAGTGATGATACATTGCCTGTGACGTTGTTCATCAGAGGTTGTTTACTGCGAATACGGTTTACTGCTAATGCCCGTCTTTATTTTTGTTTACTGTAATAACCAGCAGGCTTTTCGAGAATTATTTTTTATTTTTGGTCGCTAACATCTTTCTGCGTTTAATTTACATGTGTACATTTTGCGATGGCGCTCGGCGTTTTTCTCAGCTCCTTTTTCGTATTAATGTAAAGAGGCGCAGTTGCTACTTTCATATAACGCTGCAATTCTGGTGGGCCGAATTCTACGGATGAGATCGTAACCTCACAGGAGCACCTTAACGTACAACAGCGTTCATTTTATAAGACGTTTAGATTTTGTCTAAATGATTACATTCAAAACTATATAGCAGCAAACTTATCAGCGGTATCTAAAGTAGCTTTTTTCCCGCTAATATGATACGACAGTGTGGAAAACGATGAAGACTCCCATTCGCGAGATGGAAGACATAGAAGTGGTTAGCACTTGGCAATGATAATTAATTCTCAAATGCACCGTGCTTAGCAAAACGAAAGTAGCTTGGTGGCTGAAAGAGCATCACTCTTATGGAGGGGGCAGGTTCGATTCCTGATGTAACCAAGCATTTTCCTTTGCTGGAAGGACTCAGTTTGGTACGCAGACCTTAAGAGGTTCTTGTTCGGTGCGCTTACCTGTTCATGGAATTAAAAAAGAAATAAACGGAGAACAGAGCAAAACTTTAATTGCGACAAATATAACGTATAGAGAGATTACTTCCAATTGAATTAAGCACTTTTTGTTTTTAAATGGGGATGCAATCGCTTGATGAGATTTTCCACTCTGGCTATAACAAATTTAAAAAAAATTAATAACGATAGGAGTCACCTGCCAGTGTTAACATTCACGACAGCAGTAAGCAGTAAGTAATAAAGTAAATTTCTTGTCGCCTAAAACGATAGCAGCTAAAATGAAAGGAATGTGAAAGAATAAAACAGACAGTCTGGACTAACAGTGCGAATGATTTCATAGGCACAGTAGGAGTCTGTAAACTTTCGGTTGCCTTGCTTGAAATAAAAACGTTTTTATTTCAGTTTATGATTGTTTTTATTCGTTTATGCCTTATCTGCAAATTCAAATTTCTAATCTTGTTAGCACTTGTATTATACAACATTATTATTAATATTAGATGTAGACAATGTTTTTTAATTACTTTAAAGATTTCAAAATAAACCAATATTTAACTGTTATTTTCACCAAATAAGTTTGGGGCAGAACTTAAAGGTAACAAGAAGCAAAACCCCTAGTACAGAAATCACTTGCTGTATTTAGGTGTCTGATCACAGGGCACTGTTAGACTAGGACTAGAGTTACGAACTACCAAAAAAATGGTTCGGCAGCTGTGGTACAGTATATAAATCAAGTAGTATATGGTAGGATTACTGTCGTATTAGTAGCATTGGTAGGGAAAGAAACAGAAATGAAAGTGTGAGAGAGAAACTCCAACCGACGACTTCTGTTTTTTGTTTGTTTCGCACATAATTAGGACTGCACATCATTCAGTGTTTGTCCACTGCGTATTTTATGTTCTTACAAAACATTATTCGCATTTTATAAGAAATAAAAATTAGCTGATGGCGTAACTTCTGTGCCTTTATGTAACAAAGCAATTACTTTTCATGCAAGACCAGTTTATATGGACAAACATAAGAATCTATAAAATTATTGTTTTTATTTTGTACTCAACAGATCGTTCTTCATCGTGTTCAAAGGCAAGAGTTCCCTGTTATTACTGAAAAGTGGGACAGCTGTTTATGTATAACAGAAACATATTTTATATAAGCTCGACGAAGAACTGAAGCGATGTGTTTCTTCAAATTTTCCCAACGGATCGAATATTCCATCATTTTTTCGGGAGTGCATCCAGGATATTATTAACTCGTTTATGACTCATGCCCTTGTTACCAACAGTATTGTCTTTGATGCATGTGTATTTACTGTACAGTGTAAAATGCATTAAAAAATTTTGCAAGTGATGTACATTAAGAGTGGATGAAAGATCAGCCAAAATATCGATACACGAGATAACAACATCCTGGATGCAGTCCCGAAAAATGATGGAATACTGAAGCGGTTGGGTATGTTTTGCTTTTGCATTTATTTATTTTAAATTTTTTTAGGAAACTGCGTTTTCTAGCACTATAAGATAAATCTGTATTTACTACACACACAGCATAATAACTATGTAGAACAAAAAAATTCCGTTGGTTACACAGACATTTTTATGTCCTCACACAGATTCTAGACATTTCACCACTTCCGATTTCTAAGGTAATATAGAAAGACAGTGATCACATTCGCAAACAAAGCTATCAGTGAGAGATAACGCCTGATAGGTATGCAACACACCTAACGTATGAGTAGTGCTGTTACAATCGTACCTGACCAAGGCTAATAGGAAAATTACTGTAGTCTAAGCTTACATATTATAGTCATTGGTAGCCTACGGTAGTTTTACAGCTCTAACGTCCGCCGCGATAGCTGAGTGGTCAGCGTGACGGGTTGTCGTCCTATGGGTCCGGGTTCGATTCCCGGCTGGGTCGAGGATTTTCTCCGCTGAGGGACTGGGTGTTGTCTTCATCGTCATTTCATCCCCATCCGGCTCTCAGGTCGCCCAATGTGGCGTCGAATGTAATAAGACTTGCACCAAGGCGGCTGGACCTGCCCCGTGAGGGGTCTCCCGGCCAATGACACCATCGCTCATTTCATTTCACAACTCTAACTAGGACAAAAATAACGTGTGCAATTAACAGTCATATATTTGAATAGCCTGTACATCAATAAATACCTCAACTTCAGTGTGAGGAGAAGTAGAAGTTCCAAACACTGATCTAATTTAACTCTGTGCACGATGGCTAATCTAATAACAATTCAGTCTGTACGACTATCAATGACAGTTTATGAGTTCATGCTCGTTTAATAGATAAGCACTTTGACACTCGATGTTGGCTGCCTGATGACTGCTGACGTTAGCTCGTTGATAAACGTTTGACAGCTGGTTACTGTCACTGGGACTATGACAACTGCCAGGTGACATTGTACAGTAACTTTTCTGCTGTCAGTGCTGGAATCTTCATCTACCACGATCCATTTGGGAAAAGAAGGAAGTAGTTCCTGGTTTCAGCGCCCTCTATGATATCGGTGGACGGAGAGAACTATTTGTTAAGTCATGTGGCGGAAGGGTAATGTAATTCCTATAAATGTGCGTCATAACCGTGTGGCTCCAGACTGGAGACTATCCAGATATGAGGCACACTATGGGGGTCTACAAGCGTGTCAGCAAATAAGTCAAGGAACGGGATACAGAAAACAGCTGTCAACGCAACTTAGTGAATGTTTTTGCACTTTTCTAGGTATTCACCACGTACATTCAGAGACTTATCGCATCTCTTTACAAGTCCTTGACAGCAAAGAAGTGCTGTAGCAGCCGACTTATAACCACTGCGAGTGTATCACAGTCATTTTCAAAACGTCGACCAGCCAAATGGGATTTTGCGGTCCGAACACATGAAAGCCACTGGAGACTAAGTCGGAAATGTAGGGCGGATGTCTCGACCGTTAACAATGAAATATTAGTAACAGGCTCCCTCATTGATCTCGCTGTGTGAGATTCGGCACCGCGATCCAGAAAAATCGCTACCTCTGTCAGGTTGTAATTTAATCGGTATGACCCCTCGCATGTCCGGCAACACAGCGAGCATAAACCTTCTGAGCTGGTGGAAAAGTCTTGGACTTTTTTTATTGTTGGTGGTAGCGTAAGTCTCACAGCTAAACAAAAATTTAACTAAGCCAAAATAAGGTGAGCCATGCGTGAAGCATTCAACGGATTCGAAAGTAAAATTGTCTACTGACTTGACAGAAAATCCTAAGAAATTTTGGTCTAACGTTAAATCAGTAAACGAATCGAAGCCAGCTATCGAGTCACACTGTGACCATAATGGCACTGAAACCGACGACCACACTGAAAACGCTGAAATACCAAACGTCTTTTTCCGTAACCGTTTAACAGAGGAAGCAGTGCCTCTTCTAAATAGTCGCAAGAGCGACGAAATGACTGATGTCGAAATAAGTAACCGGTTATTTCTCGGTTCCCAGGCACGATCTGTACCACTAAACAATCAGACTCAACTACTAACAGGATTTGTCCAATTATACTGGACCGTTCAACACTATGTACGCCATACGCCAAATGAAGGGAAAAATTTTCGTGATTATTCTGCCTAAAACCCTTTCTGTTGCGCTGTATGTCTTTGTCTTGCTTACTCGTAAGCCAAAGTAATAACGTTTGCCAGCGAATCTTTCGACACCAAGGACATGTGAAGTGAAAATGGGGGCAGAACGGCTGAAAAGTCATAAAATAGTTGACAACCAATCAGGGAGACAGCTTCCTGGACGCCAACAAAGACATGGATCTCGCAGAACGCCTCCGCAAGCGTCGCAGGCTAACAAAAGCAGCGATGTGTTACGGGAACCGAGCCAAGACCCTGTGTGCGACTGCCACGTGGTGAAAGAACGACACGATTTGGCAGCCAGCAAGTCCGGAAGCTGAATCAGACGTTGGAGGTTGCGTGCCTTGCATATCACGTTCATTAACTGTCGCCCTACCCCCTCCGTAACCTTCTTCCAGTCTTTCCATTGTTTTCGACTTTCAACGATTTTAGCCGTTAGTTTTTTGTTGTCCTACAAAATTAAGATTCCGTTTTACAGATATATAACAAATAATCGAATTACCTTAAAGACACATATCACCGTCCTGCATTAGAAGTTATCTTTCTGTTTACAGTTATCTTTGAGCTGTGTATGCAGGGTGTAACAAAAAAGGAAGATCAAACTTTCAGGAAACATTCGTAATACACACAGGAAGAAATATAGGATATATGGACATGTGTCCGGAAACATAGCTCATGTCTATTTCCAGGCCGGCCGCTATGGCCGAGCGGTTCTAGGCTCTTCAGCCCGGAATCGCGCCGCTGCTATGGTCGCAGGTTCGAATACTGCCTCGGGCAGGGTGATGTCCTTAGGTTAGTTAGGTTTAAGTAGTTCTACGTCTAGGGGACTGATGACCTCAGATAGTGCTTAGAGCCATTTGAACCAATTTATTTCCAATTTCTACAAGTCTTCGACACATCAATTATCTATTTTGAACTGAAGAATCATACGTGAGCACCACATTTGCACTAAAGTGAGGTCTGACACTTTTGAAAGAGCCATTTGTAGAAGTGTATCGCTGCGAGAAAATTAGTTTCTGATAGATCCTGCAACGCTTTACAGGGTACTGATACAGCAGATTCTGATGAAGCTCTCTCCAGTCTTGTGGTCTTACAGCAAGTTGTCTTACACCGACAGTATTTGTCGTCAACTGCGCGAAGATGTTCCTCCTCAGCTGAGGTGTCCTCGTTCTTCTAAAACTCTCCCAGTCGCAAGCAGTGGCCCATATTAACACGACGAACAATTGCTTCAAACGTTCTCCTCTGGGGGCACTGTTGATCTGGATATCTCTCCCGATGCAAAAGATGAACACCATGGCCATCACCATATGATAACCTGTACAGCAAAAATGCGTGCCCACCAACTTCGCATTTCAGTACACTTACACCGGAAACGCAGTACGTGATGAACACTAAACAGTTGACACTACATGTTTCATGCTAGCAGATCAGTGAAGTTAGTCTTATATCAAGACAAACAATCAAGTGTGTCACATGTCAACATTATTTTCGTTCAATAGGAACAACAAACATGACGGTGAACCCAAGAATTACAACTGTAACCGAACTCAACCAAGAGGGTATTGTGAACATTTCATGTGAGAAAATGTCTCATATAATACGAGTACGCCCTGTTTCCGTTTGTCAGCATGATCAATGTAATTACCAAGAGAAGCATAAATGGGTTCTAGGAAGGAAATAAAGCGTTTACGGACCCATGTAAATATAACACATTTTATTCCTCTATTCGTGAGGAATGTTTCCTGAAAGCTTGGTCACACCTTTTTGTTACACCCTGTGGAACACTATATAAGAGTGAGAAATATCCGGATGTTCGCTGACCATCGGCCGACTTCGGAACGAATGAAAACACCAAGATTACAACGTATTTATCGGCAAAGCGATCCGATTATCCGGCGTTTGGGGGAACTGTCTTACACATGTGACCGGGTGCAGCCACGCTCCTGTTAGGAGTGTGTTTTTAAATTTTCTGGTGATGAGAAGGAGGAAACAATGACATTACAGACGGAAACGGTGACGAAAAATGGGAGCAAAATGAGCGATTGTGTGCAAATTGCAGGAGGGAAACGATGCTGGGATGAGTAGAATTTTTATCCCAAAGGAAAGAAAAGCAGCAAAGCATACACAATTAATATGCCATTGTTGATATAGATAAATGTGTTGTTAGGCAAAAACACGTGTTATATTATGAACAATACAAGGAAATACGAAATTTGCGAAAATTTCACATCTTATATTGTACAGAACTTGACTTTAAAACCAATGAAGAAAGTATGTTACAGGGAAGGCGTGAGTTTGTGAATGGGGTCGGAGAACGTGGTGATGTGGTCTGACTGAAGCCATTCATACTAGTAGGGATTTGTCAAAGATACGCTCAAAGGGAGGATTTTAATTATTATCCATTAAATTGAGTACAGTCTGTGAAACATCGCCGTAGCATAACATGGTAAGGCCCCAAGCTGTTAAGATGGGGGTCGTGGGTTCCATACTAGTACGAAAAAAATTTACTTGTCTTCTTTCTGCAACGCTGCATGCTTGTCCATAGCAATCAGCGCGAGCCAGAGCACTGGTTCAAATGATTCAAATGGCTCTGAGCACTATGGGACTCAACTGCTGTGGTCATAAGTCCCCTAGAACTTAGAACTACTTAAAACCTAACTAACCTAAGGACATCACACACATCCATGCCCGAGGCAGGATTCGAACCTGCGACCGTAGCGGTCGTGCGGTTCCAGACTGTAGCGCCTTTAACCGCTCGGCCACTCCGGCCGGCCAGAGCACTGGTTATGCTTCGAGTTTTACTGTGACTGTTAGTACATATCGATAAAACCTATATCACACTAAACTAATTTGGGACCGCTCAATCGAATGGACACGCAAAATCATCAACATAACGCAAAATTCCGCTTTAAAAATCATTGTGCTCGTAACGACAAAGAAACCGACGCTTTCTGTCGGCGCTGGGCGTCTCGTGAAAGACTTGATGAACAGTATTTGTTTCGGGTGCCTTCAGCTACCCATTACAAAAAGGAAATTGCAAATACCTGCCAAAATATTTGAGAAAATGCCCTGACGACCCATTGTGGAGATACCTAGCATATAGTTTCGGATTGACAAGTTTTGGAGCAATGGCAGTGAGAGAAACAAATTGTTCGCTGGCCATAAACAACTTGTCAGAGGGGCAATTAAATTTCAAAATATTTATGGGGAAACTTAACTCACTAATATTCTGTAAGACTGGGTTTTCATGTATTAATTTTGCAGCCATGAAGCAGCAATCATCTCCATTATTTTCGAACGTATATACAAACGAATTTCGACATCGACAAAAAAATTAAAGCACTGGGGCTGAACCCAAGAGGTGCTGCACATTGGTCTGGCTCTGTAACCACTGGGCTCTCGAATTATTGTTATTGTTGTTTTTATTTTAGTAGATACTAGTTAAATAGATCTCGGCCAGTTACCGAGGACGACATCTACTTTCCAAAATCCCTTCGGTGTCAACGGCTTCACTCTGGGAGAACTGCACTTTACTGTACACAATCCAATACAAAACATTCAGTCCGCTTTTCGGGGCCCAGCCCCCACATGCACCCTCCCTCTGAGAGAAATTGTTCGTTCTATGAAATTTGTTTTTTAAATATGCCAGTATAAACAAAATTGTTATTTACTAGCAAAATGACATAGTTTCAAAGAAAGGAAACAACATTTCATATTTATGAACGTATGAGGCATCAGAATTAAAGAGGCCAGTGGTTTATTTAGACGAAATGTTGATTGGTTCGTATTATTCTCTGAATAAATGCTGCCAATGTGATGGTATCCAAGGGGTATTGTCAAGCAGAAGTGGTGGCCAGTGTTTAATTATTGTGCTATACAGAGCTTTGACGAAGAGGAATGAAGCGTGTGGCAGCGATCCACTTGTAATGATACCGGTGTGTACGCAGTTACTGCCTCCCCTCCCTGTATCTCAAGTGTAAACACTACGGTGCTGTCACCCTGGCCAGGTCGCCAGCTCGGTTTGCGGGGTAATGAGTGCCTAAAATGGAAGCGCAAGCCCAATACGATAATAACCGATGACGTCTGATTTCGGACCGGAAGGCTGACGGAACAAACATGTTTGCTTTGTCTGATATCGCAACCCCGACGGCACATGATGACGGCGAAATGAGCCTCCCATTTGGGACCATCGGAAGACTACCATAACTGGGACATTTACCTGAGCTGTCAGAATCTATTGGGAAGCAATTATTAGTAAAAGGTAAGTATCAGTTACAATATTTGTAATGATTATTTCAAATGGCTGTATTTCACTGCCGATAACTACAAACTGCAATTACACTAATTTACATAATTGTAACAATTAGTATTTAACAGTTAAAAAGCAAAAGTAATTATCGTTATTAGGCATGTTCGTTTTGCCGTAGAACCACGCCAATTCCACTGAACTTTATTTGGAAAGTTTCTCTCATAATATGGGCTTACTGTGATGATATGTTGAAACTTATTGTTGAACTACTTCTTCTCGTCTGTTTTACTCGTTTCAGTATATTGTGGATGTAAGGTTTGTTTTATGTCGAAATCTGTCCTTTGTTAATCCGATGAAAGCTCGTACTAGGGTACGACTTAAACTAATGTAAACGCTACAATGCCAAAACAAACTGTAGAGTCATAGTTCAAGTTCTGAGATGGCTCTATGGCCCCCTACCGAAAGCGAATAAGTTGAAAGAAGAAAGGACCAACTTGGTTCAATTGGTTAATCTGTAGATCAAGTCTGTTATTTCGGAGAGCTGAAGAAGTTACAGTCCGCTCGGTCAGTAATTAACTTGTATATTAAGTAAATGCATTTGATTGCTCTCTCTGCTTTGCACGTTTCAATTTCTATATATTTTCCCAGTAACCTTTTTTGGTAGTAATAAGACACCACATTCCACGCACCTTCTAGCTCTTCTTATTGAAAACTTTGTCCTCGTGTGAGAGACGTCGGTTAGAGTAAGGTTTCATCATCATCTAGCATGACAAATGGCATATCTTCAGCAATTACTTCGACAGGTAACAGTTACCGTAAAGTAGCACGGACCAGTTCCAAGTATGTGGGCGAGACAGAGTCGGTAAAAGTTCCTCAGTCGCCCTTTTTTCCCATAATCTCCCACATCCACAAAAATATACCAACAACGGTAGTCTTCAAAAGCCTGTAGCACGATCGGAAAAAAATTTTGTTGTTAAAATATGTACTTCTATTTTGTTTTGGACATTTCATTCGGATGTGCTTGCCATCAACAAATTCAATGGCATAAATAAAGTTCCATCCTTCGTGCGAGCCTGCCGCAATTTCTTCAGTTTTTTTCTGAGCAAGGACGGGTAAGTGTCGCTGTTCGTATCACATCAACAGCTGACAAGATACATACGCCTATTGTGTAATCATCCAGACGAAATATTTCATCCATGTATCGAAATGCCATTCCCGTCAAACGTAACTGCTACTGCATCGATATCGAGCTGAAGCGGCCTTGTGAGCAGTGACCGCTGCGGAAGGATGAACAGCTTTTCTTCTAGTTGCCAGCGTTTGTCTTTCCTACCTGGGTGTCGTGGATTTGATGGGTTGGCGAGTGCTGCAGAAGATCGCCGGAGGAGAAGGTGCATGTTTCTTAGAGACGTCTTGGTAGCAGACAAATTTGTTTATTATGACACAAGGTGAAACCACATCCAGACATCGTGGGGTTGCGCAGCCACCGCTCATTACAGGTGTCGGACATCGTAGGCTGGGCAGAGTCGTAAAATGGACAGGAGGCGAACTGTGGCGGAATTAACATCAGACTTTAATGCTGGGCGGAGACAAGTGTGTGAACAGACAGTGCACTGAACACCCCTAACGATGGGCCTCCACAGCCGACGACCCATGCATATGCCAATGTTAACACCACGACATTGGCAACTATGGCTGAAATGGGCACATTACCATGGGCACGTGACCATTGGCACTGGACGTTGGCACAGTGGCAGAGCGTTACATGGTCTGATGAATCCTGATACCTTCATCACGCTGATGGGAGGGTGCGAATCCTTCGTCTTCCAGGAGAACATTGTACTGCAGATCTGAGACAAGGTGGCAGCGACTCCATTACTCTCTGAAGAATGTTCACGTGAGCATCCATAGTCCCAGTGGAGTTCAAAATGGCTCTGAGCACTATGGGACTTAACTTCTGAGGTCATCAGTCCCCTAGAACTTAGAACTACTTAAACCTAACTAACCTAAGGACATCAGACACATCCATGCCCGAGGCAGGATTCGAACCTGCGACCGTAGCGGCCACGCGGTTCCAAACTGAAGCGCTTAGAACCGCACGGCCACACCGGCCGGCAGTGGAGTTGATGCATGGAGTATCGTACACTGGTTGCAGACCACATACACACCTTCATGACGATCATGTTTCCTGACGGCGCTAGCATTTCTCAACAAGATAAAGCGCCATGTCACAAGACCAGGAGGTGATGGAGTGGTTCGAGGAAGACAGTGGCGAGTTCCAGTTGATATGATAGCCCTCGATCTACCCAGATCTGAACCAGACGGAACACATCTGGGATGTGATTGAAGGTGGCGTCAGAGCTCACCGCCACCCTCAACAGCATTTACGGGAATTAGGTGACTGACGTGTGCAGATGTGGTGTCAATTCCCTCCAGCGATCTACCAAGGCCTCATTGCTTTCATGCCATAACGCGTCGCTGGTGTTATCCGTGCCAAAGATGCACATACCGGCTGTTAAGTAGGTGGTCGTAATGTTCTGGCTGATTAGTGTGTATGACAAAGAAAAATCAAGTAGCAGCAAGATCGAAACTGATGCTGATAACTAAGTACTTACGAATTGGTTAAAAATGCTCACATTAACAAAGAGTATAATTAAAACGCAGACTCTCGTGTGAAATGTACACGTTAAGTGCAATTTCAAAAGCTGTTAACCATGAAACGTCGCAGAGGCCAAACTGCCGTTGGCAACAAACTCAAGAACGCGCCATATGGACTTTATGTCAAAGACCGAAAACATATCAACACAATAAAGTTTACAATTTGTGAAATATAATCGTAAAAATCCTTTTCAATGTTAGATCAATTTTTTACAAATAGCATAACATGTGTCATGAATAAAAGCTTATTATGACGTACAGACACCATAACGTGTAAGCAATGACATACAACAATTTTTTTTACATGCATCATAACATACTTCATGAGTAAAGCTTATAGTGGCATGCAGACGCCGCAATGTGGAAAAACACTGCAAGCAGGATATTGAAGCACTCCAATAAAAAATCGCAATACGCAACCAAGGCCAACATTCCAGTGGAAACCAAACTGCAAGAAAACTGCAGTTATTTTTGTCCAAACAATCGCATGTAGCATTTTGTCTCTGCAGAACATTTCTTGAAAGAAAAATATACCGATTACATTTAGTATATTAACAGGCTATAATTTTAAACCTTCATCTAACATAATTTTTACTTTGATACCAAAATATACATTTATGCATAAACATATAGTTATTAATATTTCCTACAGGCAAGACACTAATTTATGCAATAAAATGAAAACGACTTAATACGAAAAAAGTTTGTCCATCCTCCATTCCTTCCCTTCAGCAAAGTCGTCAATTACAAGTTCATTAAAATGATGCACGTTCCAAAGGTTGTTTTATAGAGTACATAGTTAATCCATTCAGCCTCTCTGTTCATCGTGTTTCTAGTGTAAGTCTTTGTCTTTTTCAGTGTGAAGAAACACTTCTTACTTTCCACTGTTGCCACTGATATTGTGCAAATGATTCATAGAAGTTTCATTCCGGTAAAACAGTTTCCAAATTATTCTCGTAAATTATTCTCGTAGCTCCTTTTGCAGGACAATAAAGCTGTCGACAAGTGATTGCTGAAAGCGAAGCGCTCGTCTTGTTAGCCACAGCAAGATCGCAGAGTTCCTTTTTAACAGTTTTACGGGAGTGTACAAGACCGAAACGGTTTGGGCCAACGATCTCTTCATTTCAATTCCCGTTATCCCAGTGATGCTCGAAATCAAGACATTTTCTCATCACTTGTGTCACTAACTTGAAATCAGACACGTTCTTAATAGCTTTCACACTATCAACATCTCTGCTTTGCACTTGTTTAAACAAACTGTCACAGTATGGCTGGACCTTATTAAAAAAACTCGACTCAGAATAGAAAGTCGTTGTCGTTGTCATTGTTGAGACGTTTCCGCAGGCCAACTGTTCGTGGTTGTTGAATAGTCATAGCTTGATCGTCAGTGATCCCAAGGCACTGAGCTGTTTCTTTCTCATGTGTAAATACAGTGTTCACACATCGCGTTTTAAAATCTCGGCTTGTGTAAGCATTTCTCCAACACGTCTCTGCACATTTTTATCAACTACGGCAGTTCTTGTCACTGACTTTGAGAAGAAAGTAGAGTTCCCTGCTAAAAAATATTCTATGTTCTTTGCGTTGGGTTGCACAGCGCTCTAAAATGAGATTGGGCTGGTGGGCCTGATAGTGAAGAAAATTTGCTCTTTCATACACTGTTTTTACTCTTGCCTGCACCCCGTTGTGTCTACCGCTCATAACTGAAGCTACATCGTAACTATGAGTTACTAGTTTCTCTGGAGAGTCGTCAGTCTCTGGCCTGTTCAGTTCTTTGAGCGTGCCACTTCTTATTCTTGGAACTGTGTGTTCTTTGGTTGTTATGAAATTTATGAACCCTTCATATATGGTACTTCCCCTTTTAATTCATACCGAACAGTGAGTGAGTTGAGACAAGGTTGCACAATGTGTCGTTCCGTCGGCTTCAAATGCGTCGTAATTTGTCCGCGATATTGAGTTTTAAATTAGCTGCTAGCAAGCAGAGTATACATGGAGCCCAGTAGCTTGTTCTGAATTGTTTTGGAAAGCCTCTTTAAAGCCGTCCTTATTCCTTCGGAATAATAGATACATAAATATATCAGTGAAAAGGTACACAGGTGTTATTGTAGTACCTCGCCAGTATCTCCACCGGAGTGGGGCTCACAATGGGCGAAAGAAGATAAATTAAAGAAGATAAATTAACAAAATAAACAAACAGGAAAGAGGAATAAAGAGCGGGATTGCTCCTGTGGTAGGCCCAGGAGTCAGGGAGAAGAGCACCAGCGCTGTACCCAACGCCAGCCCTGGGCATCGGGCGGTCTGCCGTCATTAGCTCAAAAATCTTGAACGACGCACAGCACGACATCAGTACCCTGGAGGAGATGATGGCAAACTGCCGCACCTTGAAGCCCAGCTGCAGCAGGTCTCTCGCGGCCTGTGGGCACCATCTTCCTCTCCAGTTCAGGGTGGCCAATGGATTAACGACGCTCTGGACGCCGGGACGGAGGTCGAGGACGGCACGCCTGATGGATGGCGTGTTGTACTTCGCCGCCTTCTGCTGGTGGCACCAGCCGAGCCGGAGGTGGTTTTTGGCTATCTGGGCGTCGACGTTGCGGGCCTGGCCGTCTTTGACCGCGACGATGTCAGGCTTGCGGAGTCCTTCTGGTGTTCGTAGATGGGGTCCACTGAGACATCGAAGCCCCTTTGGACGAGTCCACGCGCGAGATACTTCACAAAAGCGTCGTGACATTTCACGCGGGACCCGTGAGTTTGTGCGCAAGCCTGGATGACGTGGTTGGTGGTCTCGACAGCCCTGCAGTCCGCACGGCATCGATTGTCAGCCGCGTGAACTCGACTTCGTCGGGTTGGAGGGTAAGGTGTTGATTTATGAAGTCGCGCCCAGAGAGGAGACGACCGGTGTCAGTGACCCATTGTTGGTCCCCGGATGGCGGCAGACTCGGAGAGGGCCACACCGTCGAAGGCGACGTGTAGGTTAGCCGCCCACATGTCCCCGACCTGTTCCCACGTCAAGTGCCGTTCGAGCGCCGCGATCTCGCGCTGCACCTCGCGCAAGCCTGCGTCGTCCGCAGCTGGCACCATCTTCTGCAGCGTCAGGAGTCGGGCCCGCCCTATAGTAGGGCCCATCTAGCGGGCAGATGGAATGCCGAGGCCCCCATGGGCTACAGGAGAGTGGAAGTAGCCCAAGGGGGTGTCCATTGGGAGGCGGAACCATCTTCTGACAGCTGCTCGCACCGCAGTGTCCTTGGCGTTCAGGGCACCGATTACTCTGCGATTGAGGGCCAGCCCATGATACAGGCTCGGCAGCAGCACGTGGACGAGGGCGTAGAGGCGCTGTTGCGGCTTCAGGGGAGCCCGGGTGGTGATGTCCAAATGCTCCTGTAGATGGCGGCGAGAATGAAACAGGCACCGACCAGAAAGGTTTCACCCACATGTAGGGCCGGCATGGTGGCGTTGCCGGCTGCGAAGGTGATGGTGTCGTCCACCTTCACCTTTTTCTCGCGGCCGGAGGCCACTAAGGTGAGGGTGAAACACTTCTGCGCGTTGATGTGCAGGCCCAGATGGAGGAGGGCTGCCGTGGGTGCGTCAATGAGGGACTGCAGGCCCATCTTCGTCGATGCGAACAGCAGGACATCATCAGCGAAGACCGCAGCGTTGACCCTACGACATAAAATCAGGGCTCCTATGTGGGAAGGCAAGGTGTTCGGCATTGTATCCATGGCCATGTTGAAGAGGAGAGGAGAGAGTGGGTCCTCTTGACAGACAACCCTTGACGGCTGTACGGCCATGCCCACGCCGCCACCGCCCTTTATCACCGCCGTGCTGCCTCTGTAGCAACTCTCTACGTAGTTGGCAAATTCGGTCGGAAGACCATGCGCTTTCAGCACAGAGCGTAGAGCAGCATGGTCGAGCTAGTCGAACGCCTTAGACACGTCGAGAGTCGCAACAAAGACAGAACGGCAGGAGCGGACTGCGTCGACGAGAGCCTGGTCTAGGATAACGTATTTTCCAGCATCCCATCCCTTTGGAAAGTCTCAAAAACATACGATGTTCTTTACTTGTGCTCCTTACTTTATACTTGGCCAGATTCGCGCGGACGCCGCCTCAAGCAACTCTAACAACGCAGTCTCCTCCAATTTCCAATACCCCCCATTCTTCCACAGGTGTCCATTGCATGCCTTCAAACCGCTGGGACGGTTTGCGAGAGTCCGACGGTCGACCTACTCTAAAGACATCGAATATTCGCTTACACGGGTTGGTAGCCGACCCATTCTAAAAACATTGATCATTCGCGTTGGTGGTATGCGAAAATTGAGTCTATTTTTGATTCTCGATACGCACATACTGTAACATTTCCTAGGATGGCGCCACCTCAAAGTCCTCACGGAATAGCCGCCACTGTCTCCAGACATGTCTTCACTGGTCACCTGGGCTCAATTTGATGTGGCACTCATCACTGAATACAACTCTACATCAGTCAGTGATTCCAGACCGAAGACCTGTCTGGAGACACCTTGGACAGGGCAGGACACAAACCTATCGAGCTCCGTGGCCTGACAACCAGGGGTAATGGTCTGTGGTGCCATTTTATTTTATGGTAGGACCCCTTTGGCTGCTATTCGCAGCACCTTTGGAGCACGATATTATACACGCCATTATGTTGGCTTTCATGGCAAGCCGTCTTGGGCTTACATTTCAGCAAGAAAATGCCCGTCCACACACGTCGAGAATTTCTGCTGCTTGTCTTCGTGCTTGACAATCCCCTGGCCAGCAAGGTCGCTCGATCTCTCCCCAACTGCCTTAGGGGCAAGATCCCTCAACCAGCTCGAGATTATGACGATCTAACGCTCCAGTTAGACGATTAGGCAAGTTTTCCCTAAGGAGGACACCCGATAACTCAATCAATCAATGCCAATCCGAATAACTGCTTGTGTAAGGCACCGAGTTGGACCAACACGTTCAGTTGTGAAGCTCTTTCTATTGAATGCAAATATTAAGCTAGAATAATATTTTAGCATTTTTATCCACGGTCATTTAAGACTGTTTGGAGAATATTTTCGCCATCTGACTGTACAAACTACTTTATTTTATATTTCTTGCATGATTTCGGCCTCAAACCATTATCAGACACAAAAATGTTGGATGCACATAATTAGACTTTGTTAAGTGAAGTCATCGCAAGATCTATTAACCTGGGTGTCGAATCACCAAAATGTATGGCAGACAGGCAGCAGACATGTTTTCCAGCCTTAGGAGAACTAAGCCACAGAAGGAACTTCAATACTGCGGTTATGTGTACTTTGCAGTGCACATGTAACCGTTGTATTGATGTGACGTACATTCTATGGCTCAGTTGTCCTATGGCTGGAAAACACATATTTGCTACCTGTGTGCCACACATTTTGGTGATTTTGTACTTGTCTAAACGCTGGGACACCAACTTCAATAGACCTTATCCAACATTTTTATATTTGACAATGGCTTAAATCTGAAATCATGACAGTAACCTAAAATAAAGAGCTTTGTACAGTGAAATGGCGGAAATATCATTCAAACATTAACCTAGAAAGTGAGCGTTGCAAGGTAAAAGCCTTTTCTTCAGGACTTCTTTTCGGCAACTAATAACTAAAGCCCTTTCAACTTGCACATGAATCGATGTGAAACACAACTATACAGCATGTTGCGTCAAGCGAAGTTGACAATCGCTCTCCAATAGAAGTCAACAACCAACAAACTTCATGATTAACACATTGGCGAGTCTACTGCCAGCCGTCACCCAATAGCAGTTTTTCTCGAGCACCACGTTCTCGTAGTTGCTGTGTTGCCTGTTTGGTACTTTACATGCAGCGCCTTGAGAAGCGTGGCTGGCCAAGGCTTCAATGAACCACCTTAAAGCTGTCTCTCTACCGTTCCACTCTCGAACGGCGCGCGGGAAAAACGAGCGCTTAAATTTTTCTGTGCGAGCCCTGATTTCTCTTAGTTTATCGTGATGATCATTTCTCCCTACGTAGGTGGGTGCCAACAGAATGTTTTCGCAATCGGAGGAGAAAACTGGTGATTGAAATTTCATGAGAAGATCCCGTCACAACGAAAAACGCCTTTGTTTTAGTGATTGCCACTCCAATTTACGTCTCATTGTCTCCCCCTATTTCGCGATAATACAAAACGAGCTGCCCTTCTTTGTACTTTTTCGATGTGGAAATTATTAAAAGCATCTCGCATCGAAGTAGGCGCTATATTTCCAAATTCTGCAAAACTTTGTCAGTCTTGGGGATTCTGCATTCTTTTAAATTTGGCATGTGTTTTTCGCTGCTTCTGCAACAGCGATGTGACATGTTTTGTGTACTATGGGAAGCTTACACAACTTTTCTACCCTCACATGATCAGATCGTAAGAAGTGAAGACTGTCTCTTAAAAAGGCATTAAGAGTATTTTCATCAGCTTTTTTTAAATACATATACTTTGCGTTTCTTTTTCATGGTTTTAGGTGTTACGGTATTCAGCTTAGCAGCAACTGCCTTGTGGTTGCTATTCCCTGTATTCGTCCCGATACTCATTCGTCCAGGATTATTTGTTGCTAAGAGGTCAAGTATATTTTCGCAACCATTTACGCTTCGAGTGGACTCATGAACCAATTGTTCAAAATAATTTTCTGAGAAAGCCATCAGTACAATTTTGGATGACGTTTAATGCCTGCCGCCGGTTTTAAATGCATAATTTTTCCAGCGTATCGACCGTAGATTGAAGTGATCACCGACTATCACTGTATGAGTCGGGTGCCTATTTGAAATGAGACTCAAGTTTTTTTCGAACTGTTCAGCAACTATAGGAAGAGGAGGAAGAAATAGGGAAAAATTGTAATAGTAAACAAAAGTGGAACAACAGGAAATACGGCATGCGACGAAGTACGAGTAAGGCCTTGGCTTGATGAAGGGAAACAACTGTTTAATCGCCCTAATCCTTAGAATACGAGCAGGATGATATAACTTGACGTGTACACTGGATAAATCGAAGGCTGGTTGACAATATTTCAAAGAGTTAGACTTGAGTGTTGGTCAGGTGGCGGTCGGGAGTTCTGCTGGCAAGGGCGAACAGTGGGTGACAAAGGGAGGATTAACGCAGACGTTCAGCAAGTTTTACCCCAATAGCCGCGGAAGAGGTGTCGGCAGCCCGCCTGTTCTGAAGTGATCCAAACACCGTACATTTATGATCTGAAATGACCCGAGAAAAAAATATAGAGCAAAGCCAAGCACGTCAACCACAGTTCTATCATTTAAAACACAGAAGTTAGAAATTACACCAAAATTAATAAAATATTTACAAACATTTCAAGTATTAATATTAAATGATGTAAACCGGCGCGATCAACTAGGTGTTGGATAATAGCATGACACCATAGCTATTATCGCAACAAGTAAAATTACTGTACTTTTTCAGTTCCTGCATATTATAGTTGTTTTATATATTTTATTACGTAAATGTTTCAAACCAGCAGTCTTCCACATTCGTACAGTAAAATGAAGCAGTGAGGCTTTTTTATGTAGATTATTTAATTTATTCTAACGTAATTGTTTTTGTTTTATTATACATTGAGGTGAGAAAAATCATGGGATACTTCCTATTACTGTGTTCAGTATCCTTTTTCCCGGCAGCAACTTGACCTGGCATGGACTCAACAATTCGTTGAATGTCCCCTGAAGAAACATTTAGCCGTGCCGCCTCTGTAGCTGTCCATAATTGCGAAAGTATTGCAGGTACAGGGTTTTTTGCACGAACTGCCCTCTCGATTATGTCCCATAAATGTGCTATTGGATTCATGTCGGGCGATCTGGGCGGTCAAATCATTCGCTCGAATTGTCAAGACTGTCTTTAAACTAAATTGCGAACAACTGCGACTCGGTGCGTGGCACATTGTCATACACATAAATTCCATCGTTGTTGAATGGGTGCAAATTTTCTCCATGTAGCCGACCATAATCATTTCCAGTCAATGATCGGTTAAGTTGGATCAGAGGATCCAGTCCATTCTATGTAAACACAGCCCACACCATTATGGAGCCGCCAGCAGGATGCACAGTGCTCTGTTAACAACTTGGGTCCATGGCTTCATGGGGGCTGAGCCACACTCGAACTCTACCATCAACTCTTACCGGCTGATATGGGGAAACATCTGACCAGGCCGCGGTTTCCCAGTCGTCGAAGGTCCAACCAACATGTTTACGAACCAAGGAGAGGCGCTACAGGCAATGTCGTGCTGTTAGCGAAAGCACTCGCGTCGGTCGTCCGCTGCCTTAGCCCATTAACGCCATATTTCGCCGCACTGCGCTAACGGATAAGTTCCTAATACGTCACACATTGATTTCTGCAGTTATTTCACACAGTGTTGCTTGTCTGTTTGCGCTGACGTTCTACGCTCTCGATCGTTAAGTCAAGTCCGTTGACCACTGCGTTGTCCGAGGTGAGAGGTAACGCCTGATATTTGGAACTCTCAGCTCACTCTTGACGCTATGGATCTAGGGATATTGAATTCCCTAACGATTTTCGAAATGAATGTCACATGTGTGTAGCTCGAACTACCATTCCGCGTTCAAAGTCTGTTAATTCCCGTCGTGTGGCCATAACCACGCTGGAAACCTTTTCACATGAATCCCGAGTGCAAATGACAGCTCCACCAGTTCACTGCCCTTCGTACCTTGCGTACCCCCACTACTACGTACGTACATATCGCTAGACCACGACTTTTGTCACCTCAGTTTAATAGCATCTGCACTATATTGATATGCATTAACGAGGGCTATTCGGAAAATAAGGTCCGATAGATCGCGAAATGGAAACTACAATGAAAATCCGATGGAGATTTGCACAGATAAGTTGGGCAGCGTCTCTGGTATGCCTGACGGTCGCTCTTTTCAGTTCTTAGCACACAGTGAGCACGTAAAGATGTCTAGAACAATAGTGTCTTCTGCTAAGTATGAGTTCCCACTGCGAGGTTTTGCCTGGTTTCATGCAACCCCACATAACGAACCTGTCATGCATTTCCTTCTTCGGGACAGTTCTCGGCCGCACACTGCAGGGATAATGACGACGCCCCTGCAGCGTTTTCTAAGGGAAGTGTTTGGTCACCCATCTTACAGCCCAGACTTGGATCCCTCTGATGTTCATCTCTGCTCACATGAATCGCTGTCCATGAAGGCAGCATTTTGGCACAGACAACGAGCTGAAGGCAACCCGTAGAGAAGTGTTGGAAAGCATAGGTGACGAGGATATTGGAAAGTTGTTACAACGCTACAACAAATGTCTGAGTCGGAGCGGTTACTATGTAGAGAAGTAGCTCGAAGACGTAGCAGACTGTTGAAAACAAAACATTTTTGATTTTCACTGTGGGTTCTATTTCGCGACCAATCGGAGATTACTTTCCGAATACTCCTCGTATTTAATTCAAAGCGTTGATTTGAAGAATATCTTGTTTAGTTTCGTTGGAAACTACTTTGTAGGATTTTTAGTATTAAAATGGTGATCCGTTTTGTGCATTTTATGATACTGTAAGCAACTCGTACTTTTTGTGGGGTTATACCTAGTCTTCATTGGAAGAAGCGGTAAGTCACTGGGGAACACTGGGAAATGGAAGTGCATTTGGGCACAAGGGAGAAGCGAGAAGGACATTTCTGTTTGGGCCATAGGAGGAAACGGTAACAAAGTTTTACATCTACATCTACATCTACATCATACTCCGCAAGCCACATAATGGTGTGTGGCTGAGGGTACTTTCAGTACCACTCGCTGATCCCTCCAACCCTGCTCCACTCGCGAATAGTGCGTGAGAGGAATAAATGTCGGTAAGCCTCTGTATTGGCTCTAATTTCTCGACTTTTCTCCTCGTGGCCAATACGCGAGATGTATGTGGGGGGAAGTAATATGTTGTCTGACTCCTCCTGAAAGTGCTGTCCCGAAATTTCAGTAGTAAATCTCTCCGTGACGCACAACGTCTCTTTTGTAACGTCTGCCAGTGGAGTTTGTTTAGCACCTCCGTAACGTTCTCTCGCCAGCTAAACGATCCCGTCACGAAACGCACCGTTGGATCTTCTTTATCTCGTCTATGAGTCCTACCTGATAGGGACCCCAGATAGATGAACAATACTCAATAATCGGGCGAACAAGCGCCTTATAAATCACTTCTTTCGTGAATGAGTTACATTTCCTTAAGATTCTTCCTAGGAATCTGAGTCTTGTGTCTGCTTTTCCTACTATCTGTTTGATATCTTGCCGTAGGAGGACAGAGGCGTTGGTAATTTACTGTGTGATAGGAAAGTTTTCTAAGACTTCTGCTTTGGGGCATCGGAAATGTAGTAAAATTCAGCTACAAGTGGGACTTTTAACTTTCGAACTATCAATGAATTGGTAAATTATTGGAAACTCTGCTACCATTCGTGCCACATTCGACACAACAACAACTGCTGTTCAATATTTATTTTTCTAAAACTTCGTTTAAGTATATTTTGTAGGATCACCATTTCTGAATAACATTGTTGCTGAAAAATTTATCATACTCGTAGAACATCAGACTCGTGCTACTGCCTGCATTAATTTGCAAATATTTCCCAATTTTATCACATCCGATCGTTGCACTTAACTGCAATTTATTATAACTGATTAAATGAAATTGAAGGCAGTATTATGGAAAAGAAAGCAGAAGTAGATGAAGATGAGATGGGAGATATGATACTGCGAGAAGAATTTGAGAGAACACTGCAAGACCTAAAACGAAGCAAGCCTCAGGAGTAGGTGACATTCCCCCACAACCGTTGATATCTTTCGGGGAGTGGCAGCCACAACAAAACTATTCCACCTGTTGTGCAAGATGTATGAGAGAGGGGAAACACGCTTGGACTACAAGAAGACGTAATAACTGCAGTTCCAAGAAATCAGGTGCCGAAAAGTAAGAATATTGCCGAAGTATCAGTTTAATCAGTCACGGTAACAAAATTACTGACACGAATTATTAACAGAAGAATCGATAAATTGGTAGAAGCTGAGCTCGGGGAAGATGAATTTGGATTCCGTAGAAATGTTGGCATACTCGAGGCAATACTGACACTGCGATTTAAGCCAGAAGATATATTAAGGAAAGGCAAACCTACGTTTATAGTGTTCCAGTTTTAAACGTGGCTGTGTGACAGCAACCGTACAAGAATATGATTTGTGTAATACAGACAACCGATTGCAGCAATATTTTTTTAACCTGGTTTCGACACCGACTACGGAGGTCTTCTCCAGAAAATCCAGACAATTAGCTAAAAATATTACAATACCATTACATTAGAGAAAAATAATGAATAGCTGGTTATTGTACAGGGTGGTCCTTTGGTCGTAACCGGGCCAAATATCTCACGAAATAAGCGTCAAACGAGAAAACTACAAACGACGAAACTTGTCTGGCTTGAAGGGGGAAACCAGATGGCGCTATGGTTGGCCCGCTAGATGGCGCTGCGATAGGTCAAACGGATATCAACTGCGTTTTTTTTTTTTAAATAGGACTCCCATTTTTATTACATATTCGTGTAGTACGTAAAGAAATATGAATGTTTTAGTTGGGCCACTTTTTTTCGCTTTGTGATAGATGGCGCTGTAATAGTCACAAACATATGGCCCACAATTTTAGACGAACAGTTGGTAACAGGTAGGTTTTTAAAATTAAAATACAGATCGTAGGTACGTTTGAACATTTTATTTCTGTTCTTCCAATGTGATACATGTACCTTCGTGAATTTATCATTTCTGAGAACGCATGCTGTTACAGCGTGATTACCTGTAAATACCACATTAATGCAAAAAATGCTCAAAATGAAGTCTGTCAATCTCAATGCATTTGGCAATACGAGTAACGACATCCCTCTCAACAGTGAGAAGTTCGCCTTCGGTCAACATTCCACACAGAAAGAAGTCCGGGGACGTCAGATCCGGTGAACGTGAGGGCCATGGTGCTTCGACGACCAATCCACCTGTCATGAAATATGCTATTCGATACCGTTTGAACCGCACACGAGCTACATGCCGGACATCCATCATGTTGGAAGCACACCGCCATTCTGTCACGCTGTGAAACATCTTGTAGTAACATCGGTAGAACATTACGTAGGAAATCAGCATACATTGCACCATTTAGATTGCCTCCTCCCGTAATGCCGCACCATACATTAACCCGCCGAGGTCGCTGATGTTCCACTTGTCGCAGCCATCGTGGATTTTCCGTTGCCCAATAGTGCATATAATGCCGGTTTACGTTACCGCTGTTGGTGAATGAAGCTTCGTCACTAAATAGAACGCATGCTAAAAATCTGTCATCGTCCCGTAATTTCTCTTGTTCCCAGTGACAGAACTGTACACGACGTTCAAAGTCGTCGCCAAGCAATTCCCGGTGCATAGAAATATGGTACGGGTGCAATCGACGTTGATGTAGCATTCTCAACACCGACGTTTTTGAGATTCCCGATTCTCGCGCAATTTGTCTGCCACTGATGTGCGGATTAGCCGCGACAGCAGCTAAAACATCTACTTGGGCATCATTATTTGTTGCATGTCGTAGTTGTTTCATATGTGCCTGAATACTCTGATTCCTTAAATAACGTAACTATCCGGCTAACCGTCCGGACACTTGGATGATGTCGTCCAGGATACCGAGCAGCATACATAGCACACGCCCGTTGGGCATTTTGATCACAATATCCATACATCAACACGATATCGACCTTTCCCGCAATTGGTAAACGGTCCATTTTAACACGGGTAATGTATCACGAAGGAAATACCATCCGCACTGGCGGAATGTTACGTGATACCACGTACTTATACATTTGTGACTATTACAGCGCCATCTATCACAAAGCGAAAAAAGTGGTCCAACTAAAACATTCATATTTCTTTACGTAATACACGAATATTTAATAAAAAATGGGGTTCCTATTTTAAAAACCGCAGTTGATATCCGTTTGACCTATGGCAGCGCCATCCAGCGGGCCAACCATAGCGCCACCTGGTTTCCCCCTTCAAGCTAGACGAGTTTCGTTCTTTTAGTTTTTTCGTTTGATGCTTATTTCGTGAGATATTTGGCCCGGTCACTATCAATGGACCACCCTGTATAGTACAGATTTACGAGGGGACTATACTCACATATTGTAACAGATCATCAGATTTACGAACAAAATGCTCTCGTCAGATAAAATACTTTATAAAAAGCTAATATTTAAACCATATAAAATTACAGACTTTGGAGCTGACATAATGCTGGCAACTGTCAGCAAAAGTAAAGCTCCAGAGCGCAGCACACTGTATGCGGCTAAGAGCTGTAGGAAGAAACAGACACTGGTGATGGTGTCAGACTAAGAGGCTCACAGGCCGAAGTTGCTGCAACGTGGACGCGAAACAACTCGCACCATCTATTAGCAAATCGAAGATATCAGTGCTTAAATTAGAAAAATATTTTAAAGAGCATGTAAGTCACACAAGTCAATAACAAGTATTACGCAAACTGAAATTTGTACAGGACATTGCAATAGCAACTATTCTGCACATTTTGCATGAAAACGATTGGAATGTAATGAAAGGGAAAGAGGAAGACAATATTTAGAGTTTATACTGACGAAAAAGAGGAGTCAATTTTAAGCGTTTCTATGTGAGGGCTCTGTTCGAAATCGGGCGAATTGGATGATCTCTTTTGAGGACTTTAAACTGAGTACATAACTTTGGAGGTTGAGGCTTCATGTTAATCAACTGTGTTCTATGAAACGTCTTAACAGAAATTTTGCATTACTAATAGCATTTGTAGATTTGGAGAAAGCTTTTAACAACGTTCACTGGAATACATTCTTTGAAATTCTGAAGCTAACAAGTGTAAGATACAGGGAGCGAAAGGAGATTTGCAAATTGTACTGAAACTGGGCGTCAGTTACAAGAGTCGAAGGAGGGTGGTAGAGAAGAGAATAAGATAGAGTTGTAGACTATCCCCAATGTTTTTCAACCTGCACAGTGGGCAACCGCATTTTCAAAGAGGGCGAGGAGCGGACGCAGGTTCAGGGCACTCTCTTGTTCTTGGGGTGGAAAACTGCCTCTAAAAGGTGGAAGAATCAGCAATGATCAAGGGTTTGAGGATGCACAAGGCAAAGGAAACCACTACATTAAAGCCGCATAATGTATATCCACAGGATATGCAGCTTGTAATTCAAAACGTTTCATAGCGATCTCTGCGTTGGCAAAATATTCCGGATCTCCGGGATGGAACTGCCAAGTGGGAGGTGACCATGATACAAAGACTGAGTAACCAACAAAATGATAATGTTCTATTAGCCTGGCACGGAATATCGAAAGTTTGAAAATGGCAGTGAAGGCAGAAAAATCTGAAAAGGAAAGTGCAAAGGCCTAGTCTAGATATAGGGGGGAGGGGGGTGTCAGCGAATTGAAATGGAAAGAAGATAAGGATTTCTGGTCTAACGAGTATGGGGTAATATTAACAACAGCATAATATGGCGTAACGGGAATAGGATTTGTTATGAATATGAAGGTACCCTAAAGAGTGAGTTATTGTGAACAATTCAGCGATAGAGTTCTTCTCATCAGAATCGACAACAAACCCATACCTACAACAGCAGTTTAGATATGCTTACAGACGTCGCAATCAGAAGATGAAGAAATACAGAAAGTATTCAAAGGAGGTTGGACTGCTGTTGTTGAGGGAAGTAGTAGAAGAAAGGGTTACTTGAGAATATGGGGCTGGCAGTAGGAATGAGAGAGGAGTATAAATAATTGAGTTCTGCAATAAATTTCAGTTAGGATTGGCGAATGCTCTGTTCAAGAATCACAAGAGGAGGTGGTACACTTCAAAAAAGCCAGAGATATGGGAAGACACCAGTTAGATTACATCATTATCAAGCAGATATCCCGAAATCAGATATTGGATTGTAAGGAGTACCCAGGAGTAGATATAGACTCAGACCACAATTTACTAATGATGAAGAATAGGTTGAAGTTTAAGAGACTAGTCAGGAAGAATCGGCGCGAAAAGAACTGGGATACGGAAGTACTAAGGAATGAAGAGACGCGTTTGAAGTTTTCGGAGACTATAGTTACTACGATAATGAATATTTCAGTAGACAGTTCAGTTGAAGAGGAATGGACATATCTAAAAAGGGCTATCACAGAACTTGGTAACAAACACATAGGTACAAACAAAGTAACTGCGAAGAAACCATAATTAACAGAAGAAATACTTCAGTTGACAGACGAAAGAAGGAAGCACAAGAATGTTCAGGAAATTCAGGAGTACAGAAATACAAGTGACTTAAGAATGAAATAAATAGGAAGTGCAGAGAAGCTAAGGCGAAATGGCTGCATGAAAAAATGAATAAATCGAAAAAGGAATGACAGTCGGAAGGACCGATTCAGCATACAGAAAAAATCAGAACACCCTTCGGTGAAATTAAAAGCAAGGGAAGTAACATTAAGAGTGAAATGTTAATTCCACTATTAAATACAAAGGAGAGAGCAGATAGGTGGGGAGAGTGACGTGATAGAAGAAAATAACAGGAGTCGACATAGAAGAGTTAGGGGATCCAGTATTAGAATCAGAATTTAAAAGAGCTTTGGAAGACTTAAGATCGAATAAGAGAGAGAGGATAGACAACTTTCTATCAGAATTTCTAAAATTATTTGGGAAGTGGCAAGAAAACGACTACTTGTGTTGGTGTGTAGAATGTATGAGATTGACGATATACGATCTGACTTTCGGAAAAAAAAAATCATCCACACAATTTCGAAGATTGCTAAAGCCGAAAAGCGCGAGGATTACAGAACAGTCAACTTAATAGCTCATGTATTCAAGTTGCTGACAGGAATAATATGCAGAAGAAGAAATTGAGGATCTCTCCAGAATGAGATTTTCACTCTGCAGCGGAGTGTGCGCTGATATGAAACTTCCTGGCAGATTAAAACTGTGTGCCCGACCGAGACTCGAACTCGGTACCTTTGTCTTTCGCGGGCAAGTGCTCTACCATCTGAGCTACCGAAGCACGACTCAGGCCCGGTACTCACAGCTTTACTTCTGCCAGTATCTCGTCTCCTACCTTCCAAACTTTACAGAAGCTCTCCTGCGAACTTGGTAGAGCACTTGCCCGCGAAAGGCAAAGGTCCCGAGTTCGAGTCTCGGTCGGGCACGCAGTTTTAATCTGCCAGGAAGTTTCAATTGAGGATCTGTTATCTGACGACCTGTTTAGCTTGAGGAAAGGTAAAGGCACCAGAGAAGCAGTTCTGACGTTGCAGCTGATAGTGGAGGCAAGGCTGAAGAAAAATCAAGACACATTCATAGGATAAGCATTTGACAATGCAAAATGGTGCAAGACGTTTGAAATTCTGAGAAAAGTGGAGGTAAGCAACAGAGAAAGACGGATATTATACAATATGTTGGTTATGGCTTGTAGTTGAGTTAAACCAGGCGATGCTGAGGGAATTGGAGTAGGAAATGAGCCACTGAAAGTAGTACATGAATTTTGCTATTTTGGGCAGTGAAGTTCCAAAGATGACGGGAATGGAGAAGATATAAAAAAAACGTAGCTTGGCAACTGCAAAAAAAAAAAAAAAAAAAAAAAAAGCGTTTCTGAAAAGACAACTTCGTTAACATCTTCTTTTCTGAAGGTGTTTATCTGGAGTTTAGTGTACTATAGAAGTAAACCGTGGACAAGAAGCAGCTCAGAGAGGAACAGAATAGAGACTTTTGAAGTGTGGCGCTACAGAAGAATGGTGAAAATTAGATGAATAGATCGCGTAACTAATGAGGTGGTCAATTTCTTGTCCAGTATATAGAACATTTGGTGACAGTACCCCAACTGTGGTAATGATTTTGAAAAAAATTTCCTCACTAGTTGCCCTTCTCTCTTTATTTATTTATAAGCACGACCGGTTTCGGCCCCCGAAGGCCATTATCGCAGTGCCACATGTCAGGCGTCCTGAGAGGGCCCTCTCAGGACACTTGACATATACCGAGGCCAAAACCGGTCGTATTTATAAACAAAAACAGAGAAGTGGAACCGATGCGGACTTTTTTTTTAAATAATGAGGAGGTACTGAAATAGAACTGGAGAGAAAAGAAATTTGTGGCGTCACTTGACTAAAAGAAGGGATCGGTCGATAGGACTCATTCTGAGACATCAAGTAGTCGTCAATTTAGTACTGAAGGGGAGTTTGAAGGTAAAAATTGCAGGAGGAGGCCAAGAGGCGAGTACAGCAAGCACGTTCAAATGGGAGTGCAGCGGTGCATCAGAGCAATCTTTGGAATGAAGGCAGTAGCAACAAAAAACAGTATATAAATGTTTTAATATAAGAACAATAATTTGCTTGAGTTAATGCCTAATACATTGCTTTAGTTTCGCTTACAAGGAAACTACACTACTGGCCATTAAAATTGCTGCACCACGAGGATGACGTGCTACAGATGCGAAATTTAACCGACAGGAAGAAGATGCTGTGATATGCAAATGATTAGCTTTTCAGAGCATTCACACAAGATTGGCGCCGGTGGCGACACCTACATCGTGCTGACATGAGGAAAGTTTCCAACCGATTTCTCATACACAAACAGCAGTTGACCGACGTTGCCTGGTGAAACGTTGTTGTGATGCCTCGTGTAAGGGGGAGAAATGCGTTCCATCACGTTTTCGACTTTGGTAAAGGTCGGATTGTAGCCTATCGCGATTGCGGTTTATCGTATCGCGACATTGCTGCTCGCGTTGGTCGAGATCCAATGACTGTTAGCAGAATATGGAATCGGTGGGTTGAGGGGGGTAATACGGAACGCCGTGCTGGATCCCAACGGCCTCGTATCACGAGCAGTCGACATGACAGGCATCTTATCCACATGGGTGTAACGGATCGTGCAGCCACGTCTCGATCCCTGAGTCAACAGATGGGGACGTTTGCACGACAACAACCATCTTCACGAACAGTTCGACGACGTTTGCAGCAGCATGGACATTCAGCTCGGAGATGATGGCTGCGGTTACCCTTGACGCTGCATCACAGACAGGAGGGCCTGCAATGGTGTACACAACGACGAACCTGGGTGCACGAATGGCAAACAGTCATTTTTTTCGGATGAATCCAGGTTCTGTTTACAGCATCATGATGGTCGCATCCGTGTTTGGCGACTGCGTGGTGAACGCACATTGGAAGCATGTATTCGTCATCGCCATACTGGCGTATCACCCGGCGTGATGATATGGGGTGCCATTGGTTACACGTCTCGGTCACCTTTTGTTCGCACTGACGGCACTTTGAACAGTGGACGTTACATTTCATATGTGTTACGACCCGTGGCTCTACCCTTCATTCGATCCCTGCGGAACCTCACATTTCAGGAGGATAATGCACGACCGCATGTTGCAGGTCCTGTACGGGCCTTTCTGGATGCAGAAAGTGTTCGACTGTTACCCTGGCCAGCACATTCTCCAGATCTCTCACCAATTGAAAACGTCTGGTCAATGTTGACCGAGCAACTGGGTCGTCACAATACGGCAGTCACTACTCTTGATTAACTGTGGTATCATGTTGAAGCTGCATGGGCAGCTGTAACTGTACACGCCATCCAAGCTCTGTTTAATGCAATGCCCAGGCGTTTCAAGGCCGTTATTACGGTCAGAGGTGGTTGTTCTGGGTACTGATTTCTCAGGATCTATGCACCCAAATGCGTGAGAATGTAATCACATGTCAGTTCTAGTATAATATATTTGTCCAATGAATACCCGTTTATCATCTGCATTTCTTCTTGGTGTAGCGATTTTAATGGCCAGTAGTGTAATTTAGACATTATAAAATCCAACTGCGTGGTCGCAGTTATCAGTATTTGGCTTATCACTGCGTTGATGAACACAGATCCCTCAGTCTGTGGCTACGGGAGCATGTAAATGAGAGCAGTGCTGTTTCTTTCAGTCGTCTCCACCTACGGCCAGGAAAGTAGGCGCTTATGTTATTCTTTTCATTACTGGAGGTTCTTCCTCCTTTACTCTTGTCTCATTCGACTTCTTACGGATTGCTGATACTGTCTTGTGGGCTCGGGGGCCGAGTCCGGTTTGTTGTTAGCAGAAGGTGTGATCAGTCTGCGAATGGGCGCCTTTACGTGGCTCAATAACTCTTTGCGACCGATTAGTCAGCAAGCGCGTCGATGTGTTCTCACCATCAAGCGGGCAAGCGAAAAGGATGTCGTGTTAAACATAACTTGTTATTTCTAAAATTGCTTGACACTTTCAAACTGTTTTCATGTTACTTATATAAAGCTGTTAGTAAAATGTTCTCGGGCGGGGAGTCCCAGTGCGTCCGCGCCTGCTTGCCAGAATACTGGTGCACAAGAGCGCTACAAGTCGGCCTGTAGAGCGACTGCCACGTTCCACAGCGGCGGTTCGCCCGTCGCGACGAACGGAACTCCTCTTCCGGTCACACGTAGCTGTGATCCCTCCGTGACGCAACGCTGCCAGAACGACGGCTGTTCGTCAGTGCGCTACCTGTACGGACAGTACACATACGACTCTATGAAAATAGAGAGGAAAGCTAGTTTTTCTCACGAAGTTTGCGCTATTATTTGTCTGATACCCTGTATACATCAACATTCGTACAAAACAACAGCAGAATGGAAGTAGGAACGCAGTGTTGTGGCAAAAAAAAAAAGGATTTCGCTATTTGCATCTTTGTTAAAGCTGACGTTATAGTCATCATAAAAAGCTGACTGAAGCAAATATCTTTTACTGTTGATGAGGTATGATGTATTTAATTTTGACGTACGAGTTGGGCCGGCTAGTAGAGATACTTTCCCAAATTAAAAGAGCGAATGGTTCAAGTGGCTCTAAGCACTTAACATCTGAGGTCATCAGTCCCCTAGACTTAGAACTACTTAAACCTATCCTAAGGACGCCACACACATCCATGCCCGAGGCAGGATTCGAACCTGCGACTGTTGCAGCAGCGCAGTTCGTGACTGAAGCGCCTAGAATCGCTCGGCCACAGCGGCCGGCAAAAGAGCGAATAATGTCGTTTCGAAACAGGATATCATGTCTTAGATTCTCTACACATTTCTGTGGATTTGCTGTCAAAATTTAGTTCAGAACACTGTGGCGGTTTCCTCTTCCGATAAGTTTTAAATAAGATTTATAACCCAAGTTCAAATTTGTAGATTGACGTTTTTATACTGGTTCTCTCAGGCGGTATGATAAACATTCAGCGATAGGATAGGACCGCTCATTTGAAGTATAATATTTAATGTCAACATATACCCTATGGTGTCTGAGATTCAGAACATTTACTGTGTATTGTTATTCATGGAAACGATGGATTTACGCACAGCTAGTTTGAATTATGCTTCACAAAAATCATGCAAAAAGTTTTGCTGAATAGTTCAAACAATATTGGAAAGCTAGAAAATTTTAAAGTGAGGGGAGACTTCACAAAGGGAACCCATATGGTGCAGTTTTAGATACATTCTTATTTCTATAACAGAAACACACGCCGAAAAAGAGGTTAAAGAAACGAGGGATAAAATAAAACGTCAAAGAGGTTGGGTGGGTGAGACACATACGTGCGTGGCATTATTCCAGAAATAAATGCACATTAAATGTGTTCTATCTTGAAACCATCCGGAATGGGGCGTATGTCCATATGAAGCTTTTTGCTTCAAATGAGCGTTCGTGTCATATCCCTGAATATTAATCATTCCTTCTGGGGCATTCTGTGTAGTTTGACTGGGTGAGCCACCGCCATTAGGGGCCTAAAATAAAAATCCCCTGTAAACATTGTCCATCATAATACACGTGACTGAGGGCCTAGAATAAGGATCTGACTACGAGAATAATGTTGCGCCGCACTGGGCGTGACTCATATCCAGAGAATACTCACTGACAAACTATGGAATAAGTTATTGGCTGAGTTCCACGAAACAATTTAAGTAAACTGTAAACACTGCAACTAACTGAAAATACGACAATTTCAATTCACTGTAGTTCAGTTTGTAAAAGTAACTGCTGACCATGGAGAATAGACGAATGTGTATTCTTACAATAAAGTTGAAGCCACTGCACTTCATCGTGCGCGTCCTAACAGTCTTTGTAAAACTAGCTTTAGCTCTATCTTGGCGCAACCATTAATTCTTCTGTCCAAAAACTACGATTGACAAATACACAGTTCAAATCTTATTTTTTTGTGAGAGTGACGGTTTGCGGACGCCGCCTCTTACGTGGATTCCGCCCCCCCGCTCTTGCGCCCGTCAGTCTTGTACCTACCTCATTCCCCAGAACTCGACGATGGCTGGAGGCTAAGCTCCTTAACAACGATATGAAAATTTTTTTTCAAAAACATTAATAAAAGGATATTTCCTCACTTTCCTTCCTTCCCCCATCACTCTGTAACATTTATAAATTAACATCTTTCCTCACTTTATTGCAAATAAATATTTTGCCAAGGAATGGAAAAAAAATGTAACTGGACCGTTACAACATAAATGGCTCACGCAGCAGAGGTATACGGGAATGGCGCCGAACAACAAAATTCTTTTCGTCGGATTTTATACAGGGTGGTGCATTGATAGTGCCCGGGCCAAATATCTCACGAAGTAAGCATCAAACGAAATAACTACAAAGAATGAAACTCGACTAGCTTGAAGGGGGAAACCAGATGGCGCTATGGTTGGCCCGCTAGATGGCGCTGCCATAGGTTAAACTGATATCAACTACATTTTTTAAAAATAGGAACCCCCATTTTTTATTAGATATTCGTGTAGTACGTAAAGAAATATGAATGTTTTAGTTGGGCCACTTTTTTCGCTTTGTGATAGATGGCGCTGTAATAATCAAATGGCTCAAATGCCTCTGAGCACTATGCGACTTAACTTCTGAGGTCATCAGTCGCTGTAATAGTCACAAATATATAAGTACGTGGTATCACGTAACATTACGCCAATGCGGACGGTATTTCCTTCGTGATACATTACCTGTGTTAAAGTGGACTGTTTACCATTTGCGGAAATGGTCGATATCGTGTTGATGTATGGCTATTGTGATCAAAATGCCCAACTGGCGTGTGCTATGTATGCCGCTCGGCATCCTGGACGACATCATCCAAGTGTTCGGAACGTTCGCCGGATAGTTACGTTATTTAAGGAAACAGGAAGTGTTCAGCCACATTTGAAACGTCAGCCACGACCTGCAACAAATGATGATGCCCAAGTAGGTGTTTTAGCTGCTGTCGCGGCTAATCCGCACGTCAGTAGCAGACAAATTGTGCGAGAATCGGGAATCTCAAAAACGTCGGTGTTGAGAATGTTACATCAACATCGCTTGCACTCGTACCATATTTCTATGCACCAGGAACGGCATGGCGACGACTTTGAACGTCGTGTACAGTTCTTCCAAGGGCACAAGAGAAATTACGGGACGATGACAGATTTTTTGCACGCGTTCTATTTAGCGACGAAGCGTCATTCGCCAACAGCGATAACGTAAACCGGCATAATATGCACTATTGGGTAACGGAAAATTTACGATGGCTGCGACAAGTGGAACATCAGCGACCTTGGCGGGTTAATTTTTGGTGCGGCATTATGGGAGGAATTGGCTCCATTTTATCGATGGCAATCTAAATGGTGCAATGTGTACTGATTTCCTACGTAATGTTCTTTCGATGTTACTGCAAGATGTTTCACTGCATGACAGAATGGAGATGTACTTCCAGCTTGATGGATGACCGGCACATAGCTCGCGTGCGGTTGAAGCGGTATTGAATAACATATTTCATGACAGGTGGATTGGTCGTCGAAGCACCGCACGTTCACCGGATCTGACGTCCCCGGATTTCTTTCTGTGGGGAAAGTTGAAAGATATTTGCTATCGTGATCCACCGACAGCGCCTGACAACATGCGTCAGCGCATTGTGAGTGCATGTGCGAACATTACGGAAGGCGATCTACTTGCTGTTGAGAGGAATGTCGTTACACGTATTGCCAAATGCATTGAGGTTGACGGACATCATTCTGAGCATTTATTGCATTAATGTGATATTTACACGTAATCTCGCTGTAACAGCATGCGTTCTCAGAAATAATAAGTTCACAAAGGGACATGTATCACATTGGAACAACCGAAATAAAATGTCCAAACGTACCTACGCTCTGTATTTTAATGTAAAAAAGCCTACCTGTTACCAACTGTTCGTCTAAAATTGTGAGCCATATGTTTTTGACTATTACAGCGCCATCTATCACAAAGCGAAAAAAGTGGTCCAAGTAAAACATTCATGTTTCTTTACGTACTACACGAATACGTATAAAAAAGGGGGTTCCTATTTTAAAAAAACGCAGTTGATATCCATTTGACCTATGGCAGCGCCATCTAGCGGGCCACCCATAGCGCCATCTGGTTTCCTCCTTCAAGCTACACAAGTTTCGTCCTTTGTAGTTTTTTCGTTTGACGCTTATTTCGTGAGATATTTGGCACGGTCACGATCAATGAACCCCCCTGTATACACGGAGTCCCAGAAATGTTACGACAAACTTCGAGACATTTTAGTGGGCGTCTTGGGGAACAAATCGAGTATAGGAACACGTGTCCGGAAGCGCCATCCAAGGACGCTACAGAGCGTCGAAGTTATAGCCGCCGGCACCTGCTGCTAGTCCACGTCTCGCAATGTTGTTTGTTATTCAGTGATCACGACTCATTGGACAAATCTGAAGGCCGTAATTTCAGCTTAATACTTAGATATTACAATTACGGATAACTTAAGTTGCAAAGGTCACATACATAATGTTGTGGGTAAAGCAAACCAAAGACTACGATTTATTGGCCGAACACTGAGAAGATGCAACAGGTCTGCTAAAGAGACTGCCTATACTACGCTTGTACGTCCTCTTCTGGAATACTGCTGTGCGGTGTGGGATCTGCATCAGAGAAGATCGACAGAGGACATCGGAAAAGTTCAAAGAAGGGCAGCTCCTTTTGTACCATCGCGAAACAGGGGAGAGAGCGTCACGGATATGATACGTGCATTGGAGTGGCAGTCATTAACACAAAGGTGCTTTTCGTTGCGGGAAGATCTTATCATGAAATTTCAAGCACCAACTTTCTCCTCAGACTGAAAATATTTTATTGGCGCCCACTTTAATAGGGAGAATGAACATCATAATAAAATGATAGAAATCAGAGCTTGCACAGAAAGATATAAGTGTCTGTTTTTCCCGCATCTTATATGACAATTTCTTTATAGTGAATCCTATGTATTTCTATGAGTCAGTCATAAATTTCTCCCGTTCGCCCTTCAATACACTTTCGGAATAGGTACATAGGGTAATTCAATTACAGCAGGAAAACTGGTAACGCTTAGAAGCTTTAATTGGTAACAGTGCAATATTTTGGACTGTTAAGTTATTGTTATTGGAACCCACATGTTCGTAGTATTTGAGCAAAATTATGGAGAAAGTTGTAAGAAAATGAATTCTTAATGTTTTGAAACATTTAAGTATTAAGTTGATAATCCATTAACAGACTTACCTCTGTGACATCCCAAGAACCATAACAAGAAAACTGGCGCGACTTACGGAGAACTGTACAGACGTCTTAGTAATTCCTGCAGTGTGTGATGAACTCTTGAGCGAATTGAACTGAGTGGAGTATTGATTGCTCATTGTCTTTCTCAAGACTTATTTGATACTGGATGGAATGTAGATTATGTTGGAAGAGCATATGAATGCAACAATTACCTCAGGTTTCCTATGAATTTTTGAAATATTCTAGGAACTTCTAAACAGCTAATTGAAATAGGCCGCACAAAGTCGCGCCCTTAACAGCGGTCTACCGCTTCACAACTTTGTATTTTGGGTTGCCTAAACGGCAGGGGCGTGGCAGTAACGAATTTCGTGCTACAACGCTTTCCACAGAAACAGTGTGGCTTCGGGTGTTTTTCTCTTCAACACATAAGCTACATTAACGTCTGAGGGTAGATTATTTAAGAAACAAAAATACTTCAATTACAATATTGTTAGTGAACTATTTATCGTCACAACGAAATTTGTCTATCTTTAGCATTTATTGAAGTCGTTCCTTACAGCGTACTTCATGAGGGTGCAGATGCGCCCAGAAAATATAGTGTACTCAGCTGTTTACTTCCAGGTCTCTGGCTGCTGTGTTCATGCAGTGAAGTTCCGAGTATACAGTGCGAGAGGACTCTACTGTCCTCTTATTTCCACTCAAACTATAAAACAGAAAATAAGGTATTTGACACATAAATGACCTTTATTTTAATAAATGGCAAGTTGCACAATGCGCTTCACTCAATGTGGATTTCTCAGGGCTGAGACCTGCATCTGCTTGCTGCAACATTTTCAAGCTACCTACTGGCACTGAATGAAGGGACTTCTATGGACTGTATACTTCTATTCACACAAAACTGCATAAAATGAGAGACACTGGGCTCAGCAGAATATTGATATCCAAGCAGGAGCATACCCTGTGTCTGAGCAAGGGAGAGAGGGGAGGGGGGGGGGGGCGGATGGGGGGAGGTGGTAGAGGGGGGGAGGGGAGGCGAAGGGGATAGTTCAGATTAGTTGTACATTGAATGTGACTTAGTTTTGAAGTTTCATGACAAACATTACTGTGTATCCATCATATTGTCCACCTTTTTTCCAAACTGAACTTTAAGTGATGTGTCTGCCATTGGGTCAGAACAAGATTTCAGTTCAATTTGTGTAGAAATGATTTGGGGGTGGCAAGGGTGGGGGGATGGGGGGAAGGCGGGAGAAGCTGCCTTCTCCATCTGACTGGATACACCTATGAAAGCTTCTCTTTCCAAGTCAACAATTTGATATTGAACAGTAATCTATTTGTTTCTGGTGATCAGTAATGATTTCTTAGTATATTGCTTGGGTTTGTGTTAAAGATATTATTTACCTCTACAGTAACTTATAATTATCCCTAAAAATTTACCTCAGTTATTGAAGGGGAATAGCTATTCTATGCAGACAGGAATTCTAGCTTTCTCAGAAATGCAACAATGCAGCAGAAATGAAGACAAAATGTTTCATACATCAGCAGTCCTCACTGTTATTAATTAAGTTCTCCTATGACTACATAGAGTTCAGAGGAGAGACAGCTAAGGCATGAGGCCAGAATGTGTGTACTTCAGATGGATCTAAAAGCTGTAGATTAAAGTGTAGAAAGAGGATAGTTCACACTGTTAATTTACTATAAAACTGAAAAACAAATATGGCCCATTCTCTAACAAAAGGCAGAAAAGTACCGCCTTATACCATAAGAAGGAAGCAGTTTGAAGAAGACTAACAGATAAGATTTCTCTGACAGGTCACAAGAAAAGTCACACAAAAAAACAGATGTGAGAAAAATTAGGCTGCAAACATTGTGAAATCTAGTGTTAGACATGGGATAGTGATAGAAGATGTTGTCATTATCTAAGGATCTGAAGGAGTGTAAGAACTGGTGGAGGCAGAAAGTATGTTTCGTAGCAAGTTTGATACTGTGATGTTATGAGTAGCAACTGTGCACACAAATGGGGATTTCCTTCAGAACTTTTGACTTACAAAACTGTGGGCTGAGTTATCTTCATCTGAAAAGCTTGCCACTTACTCCATTATTTTTCTCTTTAGTTTGTAAGAAAAGTGAATTCAGCATTAAGGGTGAACTATCAGTTCTGTGCCACAACAATAGAAGAAAAAAATAACTTCCATGTGAACTATGTGTCCTTGTCGAATATTCAGAATGAAGTTTAATTTTCCCATACCAAAGACTACAGAGCATTCAGAAATTCCCGTAACAAACTTCTGGGACTCATAGAAGGGAGTGAGTATATAAAATTTCGAATAGGAACCCATCTACAGAAAAATACTGTTTCTGTTCTAAGGCTGTTTCGGTTCAAGTATGTAATGCTTCCACATCTGCTGATGGAAAGAGAAAAATCACAGAGTTGCTTGTCCTGGTATGCAATAGAGTAGGCAGGATGACATGGACTACTTCTTGGGGGGTTGCGTGCTGAGTTAATTTGTGAGACTCCTATGCAGAGTGAGAAAGATATGCTGGCATGAGTTCTGGTCACTGCACTAGAAACTGAAGAGACATCAGGTGGAATGGAGAGAGTGTGCCAAAACGTGCTTAGTAGGTACCATGTCTGTAACAATGATGGTTGCCACATCTAGCTGCTATTGTAGTGTACCAGTACTGTTCTGTAAGTACAATATGGTGAGTTATTTTTGGTTTTGGAATAATGTAAACATCTAATGTTTAAGTGTTAATACAAACAGTTGTACTTAAGTGACAAATGAGTGTTTGGATTGTTATCTAATAACTGTACTACATCATGCCTAATTCACTTTCTGAAGTAGAAATGGATGCATTAACCATCTGAACTGAAACTGTCATAGAAGGGAAATGGTATGTTTCTAGGCATGGGTTCCTATTCAAAATATCATGTACTCAGTTCCCTCTACAAGTTCTAGAAGTTTGTAAAGGGAATTCTCAAACATCCTGTATAATAGGTTTCTTATAGACATCAGACAGGAAACTGCAAAAACCACAGATTATCTAAAACAAAATAAAAGAATACCTCACTAGTCACTCACTAATCAGAATATTTAGATTCACAAACCTCTCATGTTTGAACTAAACAGATTTTGACTTCGTTGATATTTAAAAAGCTGATAGTGGTCTTTTTTTTTAAAAAAAAAAGTATTAGATGAAAACAGTAGCTGAGCAGTACAGGAGGAGGAATAGCAGCTCTTTTTAAAGTACCATAACTGTATAAAGTAATATAGAAGTAATTTCCATAATTATCACCATGAGTAGATCAGGACTATCAAACTGGTTGTTTGTATACTTTACTGAAGGAACCTACAGTGGCTACTTTTCCCTATTAATGTGTAACTCAAATCATTTTACATCCATAAGGACTCAGCAGCATGATGGGAGTTTTGGAACACAATCTGCGAGTGAATGAATGCAAACAGTGCAACAGAAATAAAAATTAAGGAGAGAATTAAACTAACCTCTAAATAGGGAATATAAAATGTAGAACACAACAATGTTCCATATTAACCACTAATGCTAATATACAGAAATGATCTGCCAATGATTTTGAGGGATCGTTCACAAAACATTATGTTTAATGATAACCAGCATGCTACCAAACACTGAAAGGCTCTACATCTATACTATGTCCAATCCTATTCTTAATCTATGGAAATTATCTTCCAGTGACTTTTATGGATTGTTTGCAAAATTTAATATTTGTTACATGACTGACATATGAATCATCAGCCCAAATTTGAATGCACTAGACTCACAGCAGATTATAGGGTTCAAATGGCTCACAGGAAGTTCTTTAAGAGTTTACTGTTACAGTATCTCAATTTAAAAAAATTAAAATGACCTGCTGCTTGTACCCAAAATTAAAAATTACAATTAAAGTTGCTTGAAGTCTAACTGGAAACAACTTAATGGAGTTAATACATAGATAAAATAAGCATGAGACTCAGTTCAGCACATGATACACTTGCAGGTGTCTATTATTGTATGCCTCAAATTGAAGAACAAGATGCTGGCTTAGTATTCACCAAGTAAAAGTGAGGGCCAAGAGTATTGTATAGGCAGTAGATAACCCAATATTTTGCACAGTCATATTGAAAGAATTAACAAGTTTCCTGAGTTACATTGAAACATGTGCTCTCAAAATTTTGGATGTAAGATTTTGCACAGAATCTATCTCATAGTATGTCTGATTGGAGTTGATTTTGTGTTCTTGAGCAGACTAGATAAGCTTTTAGTGAAGAATGTAGCTTATCTTTGAGCCTTTCCTATCTCTGCCATTAACATTACATATTTAGTGAAATGCCTAAATGAAAAAAAATAATAATAATAATAATTCAAATTAATCTGTTGTAAGTGACTTCCTTCAGAGGAAAATTTTACATCCCTAGAAATTTTCTGGTAAATGTGTCTGGTATCTATGAATAAAGGAAATACTTTTGTTATTGCTTAATAAATTTCTAAATTTTTTACACCTTTCCAGATACTGCCTTCATCATATACCTGCAATTGAGATTAAAGAAACATAAAGAATGATAGCTGTTTGTTAAACAGTATCAAGCCTCACCATGAAAAATTAAAATGTTAAAAAATATTTTTAAAAAGTACAATCACCAAAAACAAAGAATTTGCAAAACAAGGTTCAGTGTCAGAACTATTAACATAAAAAATTGAAGCATCAGCTAACAATAGAGCTCACAAATTATACAAAGATGCATGTTCTGGCTGACAGGTTGTGACAATGTTGGCGCTCTTTTATTTCTTGATTTGTTGTCCTCGGTGCTGACGTACTGACTGAAAAAAAATAGGGGATAGAAGTGCAGTACTGTCTACTGTAAATGATGTAGCCGACTGGTACACATCTGTGTTTCACAGTTGTTTGCTTTCATGTTTCACAACCCCCCCCCCCCCCCTGCCCACACACACACACACACACACACACACACACACACACACACACACACACACACACACACACATACACATTTAATACGGCCAGTGCACTATTGTTTAACTTTTGATAAGCCTCATTAATAGTTTTCAGGCGAACATCCACATACTGCTACAACAGTTTCCTGTTGAACATCTAAAACATAACCATGTAATTCACAGTTCCTTTGGAGTAATCAGGCACATATGGAACAGATACTGTCATTGTTTTAACACATGGCCTAATTGTGTTACACTTATTTCACAGTTACGTTGATGCATTGATGTTGTTGTTCTAATCAACACAGGTTTCTCATATGAAACTCGGCCGTGGATTGTCTCGGGACCAAAATTTGGGCCCTTACATATCCTCACAATAATAGGTACTGAAACTCCACACTGTTTGTTGTTTAATTAACAGAAATTACAATTAAAACTTAACTCATTAAATTAACTGAATACATCAAAAAATATAGGGGAGAAAAATAACTGATGATGGTCAAAGTAGAGAGGATATAAAATGTAGATTGGCAATGGCAAGGAAAGTGTTTCTGAAGAAGAGGAATTTGTTAACATCAAATATAGATTTAAGTGTCAGGAAGTCATTTCTGAAAGTATTTGTATCGAGTGTGGCCATGTATGGAAGTGAAACATGGACGATAAATAGTTTGGACAAGAAGAGAATAGAAGCTTTCAAAATGTGGTGCTACAGAAGAATGCTGAAGATTAGATGGGTAGATCACATAACTAATGAGGAGGGATTGAATAGGACTGAGGAGAAAAGAAGTTTGTGGCACAACTTGACTAGAAGAAGAGATCGGTTGGTAGGACATGTTCTGAGGCATCAAGGGATCACCAATTGGAGGGTAGCGTGGAGGGTAAAAATCGTAGAGGGAGACCAAGAGATGAATACACTAAGCAGATTCAAAAGGATGTAGGTTGCAGTAGGTACTGGGAGATGAAGAAGCTTGCACAGGATAGAGTAGCATGGAGAGCTGCATCAAACCAGTCTCAGGACTGAAGACCACAACAACAACAACATCAAAAAACAGGTTCTTTTTAACAGTTTCTTCTCCTATGAGGGTTAAACTGAATTATTTGTTTAAATCATGAAATTAAGATATATAGGTGTGCAAACAATACTTTTGATGAAACTGTTAATTACTTTGGAATTAAGGGCTGGCTTTGCTAACATGTTTTCAAATAGAGCCAAATAGACCCTTTAAGAATACTATTAGTTGTTCCTCCAAATGTTTATAATTAGTACAGAATTTATATTTGTTTATATGTCAACAATTGAATTTAAGTTACAAAACAATTACTGATTTCACCCTATAACAAAAGATACTAACCAGGAATAGTCAAAATAAATTAGAAAATCAGTTACAGTACACACATAATACTAAGCACAAAATTAGATCTGGTGCTATGTTCTTTAAAACTGTGAGCCAACCTTTCTCTTTTATGAAAATGCAGATTATACTCATGTATATTAAAGGTAATTAATTGAAAAATGAAAAAAATGAATTTTAAGGAGGCAGATGACAAAACAAGAGGGGAAGTAAAAATATCCCTGCCTGCTTTGTCACATGGTGGTTTTAGTGTGGGGTGTTGCCATGAAATTTCATTATTTTTTTAATTTTTTTTTTTTTTTTTTTTGTTTTGCCCTGCCCCCCCCCCCCCCCCCTCTCCACCCTTGCACTTATAAGGAGACAAGCTGTTAATTACAAACATTCAAGGTCAAATAATGAAACATGATGTAAATGAGTTTAGTTATGTACTCAGAAAATTTGCCTTTTCAGAGTGGCAATTAGTCCAGATGTACTTAAACCTGACAGCAAGTATTCACTGAATTTTCTGCACAATAATACCTACACATCAATCACATGAACCTTGTTGTTGATGTCTTCAGTCCTGAGACTGGTTTGATGCAGCTCTCCATGCTACTCTATCCTGTGCAAGCTTCTTCATCTCCCAGTACCTACTGCAACCTACATCCTTTTGAATCTGCTTAGTGTATTCATCTCTTGGTCTCCCTCTACGATTTTTACCCTCCATGCTGCCCTCCAATGCTAAATTTGTGATCCCTTGATGCCTCAAAACGTGTCCTACCAACCGATCTCTTCTTCTAGTCAAGTTGTGCCACAAACTTCTCTTCTCCCCAATCCTATTCAATACCTCCTCATTAGTTATGTGATCTACCCACCTTATCTTCAGCATTCTTCTGTAGCGCCACATTTCGAAAGCTTCTATTCTCTTCTTGTCCAAACTAGTTATCGTCCATGTTTCACTTCCATACATGGCTACACTCCATACAAATACTTTCAGAAACGACTTCCTGACACTTAAATCTATACTTGATGTTAACAAATTTCTCTTCTTCAGAAACGACCCCCTTGCCATTGCCAGTCTACATTTTATATCCTCTCTACTTCGACCATCATCAGTTATTTTACTCCCTAAGTAGCAAAACTCCTTTACTACTTTAAGTGTCTCATTTCCTAATCTAATTCCCTCAGCATCACCCGATTTAATTTGACTACATTCCATTATCCTCGTTTTGCTTTTGTTGATGTTCATCGTATATCCTCCTTTCAAGACACTGCCATTCCGTTCAACTGCTCTTCCAAGTCCTTTGCTGTCTCTGACAGAATTACAATGTCATCGGTGAACCTCAAAATTTTTATTTCTTCTCCATGAATTTTAATACCTACTCCGAATTTTTCTTTTGTTTCCTTTACTGCTTGCTCAATATGCAGATTGAATAACATCGGGGAGAGGCTACAACCCTGTCTCACTCCTTTCCCAACCACTGCTTCCCTTTCATGCCCCTCGACCCTTATAACTGCCATCTGGTTTCTGTACAAATTGTAAATAGCCTTTCGCTCCCTGTATTTTACCCTTGCCACCTTCAGAATTTGAAAGAGAGTATTCCAGTTAACATTGTCAAAAGCTTTCTCTAAGTCTACAAATGCTAGAAATGTAGGTTTGCCTTACATGAACCTTAGTGTTAAATAAATTCTGCATTAACATTAGGTTGTGCTGTTATATTAACATGTGTTGAGTAATAAAAAAAAATATGTAACCTATGAATTCAGAGTTAACTGAGCAATACACTGAAATGTGTATACTTGTAAAACACATTATAAATAATATATCAATCTGACTTTTAAATTAAAATAGTTTGGAAGGAAGTTTCATCTTGCAGGAGCACCGGCACGGTGGAACCATAGGCAGGTTGTTTACTTTGCAGCCGTGAGGGTGTAGCAAACATGAGGTGGGTGTCGCCCAGTCAACAGCAGGAGGATGTGTCATAGGCTGTATATGTCAGCTCCTGAAAAATGGTAGAAAACCAGTTATAGCTAAATTCAGTCTGTCTTTTCAAAACTGTTTATGGGTAAAAATTTCTAGGTCCTACAGGGTGTTCAGGGCATGTTCCTTTGGGGCTCTGTGGAATACTTCCAAGCTTTCATGTACTAAAGAATGTTTTATTCACAAAACTGTCTTATACCTACCTTTCCATAAATAATTTTAATTATTTGTTCAGTGATCAAGATAACTGTTGGTTGTGTCTGCTTCCAGCAGCTTGTAGCCTAAAACTCTGGCTAAAACATAGAATACTAGTGGCAGTATAAACAACATCAACATCAAATCTACCAGCATAAAGACAATTAGCAGTAGAAGTAGTGGCAACCATGCAACCAGCGTATGAGAGAAGGGCAAAACTACCACCACATCAGCAGTAGGTCCAACTGTCAAACAGCATCAAGAAATTACTAAGGTAAAAAAGTAGAATGTATACTATGTGTAACATTGATGTACCAAAATGTACAAGGTTTGAATAGCGAAAGGGGTGAATTGGAAATGCTCCTAGATGATTTTAAGGAAGTTTAGAACTTTGCATCAATGAGCACTGGTTTAGAGAAACAGACACAAGCACTAGTAGAATTATAGATTTTTGAATGATTGGTTATTTCTGTATCAAAACCTGTAGGTGTGGAGGAGTATGTATATTTGTTAGAAAGGACTGTAAATCAAAAGAAAAAACAAAATAAATGTGTTGAAAACACTTTAAATGCTGTGTGTGTCAACAAATGGTAAAGGGAACTATAACTGCGTGGATATACAAATCACCAACAGGTAACTTTTACATGTTGTCACTAATACAGCAAACTAAAGACAAATGCGTCCTGCAATAGGAAAATAAAACACATTGAATGGCAGGAGGACATTGATATTTCCCAATATAGAAATACAAATAGATCAAGTTCAGTGTGCAAAAATTCAGCACACTTATCTGGAAGGTGAAGAAAAATGCAGTAAACAACAATAACAAAAAAGAAACTTGAGCAATGAAAAGAACAAACAACTGTAGCAAGTAAAACATGCAAACTGTTAACAATCATAACAAACAAAATTGTAAGAAAAAAACCATATTGTTAAAGTGACTAATGAAGATGCTTTAAAATCAAACGAAATGCATCTGGTGTGAATAAAATTTTCATTACAGTTGCAAAAGATGGCAAGTAACCTACACAACTTTTGTTTCTCTTTAAAAAATCTCGAAGTCCTTCTAAATAAACATCAAAGCCAATCAAAATGCACAACTGTGTTAGGTGACTTCAGCATAAACTTCAGGACCACAAGGACTAAATGGGATAAACTGATAATTTTTTTTTAGAAAAGGAGAATAAGAAGAAGACAGAAAAGAGAGACTTGCTTCTAAATAGTAGCCATGGAAGGGGTATAGGCCAGACAATTTAGGAGCAAGGTAACAATCATAAGAATCATGAAGCCAAGTGCTAGCATTAGCCAGGTGACAGAGGACATAGAAAAGTTATGTAAGGATTTTGACAAGAAGATAAAGTGATCATATCAAATGGATAGAGAACAGCCTGATTAAAAACAGAAATTATTGCAAGTGGTGTGAGATGGATGGAATAGGAATAGCTACAGCACACAAAAGTGTGAGTTTTGTGCCATGACCAGTTCTGGGTTAACACTACTGTAGAACATCAGAACATGAAGTTGAGCAGGATGCTGCTGAGTGCAATGAAATTTCACATTAGTTTAGTGTCTATTGCTATAATTGGGAGAGAGGGATATACTAAACATGATCTACATGTAAATAAGAGAGGGAAATATAGGTTTACTGAGCTTCTTGCAGAAAATGAACATGGCCACCATCACACAAAGCAGTGGTTACTGTAGTTCAAGGGGAACCTTTTTAGGGCTAGAGTCAGGATTCAGGTATCCTGTTGTGTAGTTAGTTACAATAACAGAAGAGCTCCACAAATTGCTTGAGAATGCACAGAAATGTAAGGGTAGTTTATTTTGTTATATTGCTAGATGACTGAGTAATAAAGTAGAAGAGCTTTTTATCTATTTTAAAAAATTAGAATTCTGAAAAGACAGTTATCCTGTGTCAATCAAAATATCACATAACCACAGAGTTATAGAAGTTAAATATGAAAGGTTACACTATAGTAATAAAAGATAACACCTTAGCACCTTATTCATGTAGAACTAGGATGGGAAAAGAAGAGTTCTTACATGTATAACGACAGAAAACAAATTCAAAATGAAGTGTGTAAGTTTGATGCTTCTAAAGAATATTTATGTTTAATATTTAAGAGACATGGTCTGAAGATTTTTGATGAAACTGATTACCATTTTGATGTGTGATTTTTAGTTTTTAATAAATTTTAATAAGTTTAATACATTTTTAATAAATTTAATAAATTTAGTTTTTAATAAATTCTTTCAATCAAGACTGATTAGTATTTTAAACATCAAAAACATTGAAAAATGTATATTTTTTAGTCATCAGTACATAGAATTGTGTGCTTGTGAATTAATACTGAAAAATAGTTCGCTTATAATTGTAACTGTAAATGGATCCCCCACTGGGAAATTTTGAACTGTTTATGAGCCGTAGAGATTCAGTGTTGTGCTGTCAGATAACAAGTAGTCTGAGTTGATTTCAAAGTAGATTTTATAAAAAATTCTGGACAGCTTATTTGGAGTCTACAATTTGATCTCAATTATTAGCTTTCAAACATAAGTGGATAAAGACAGTAGAACTACAGTTTATAATACATCTGATAAAGCTCAAAGCAATAAAATAACTCATATCCAGTAACAAAGACCCTTTCTGATCATGATGCACAAGTAGTTAAGTAAAATAACATATTCCCTCTGTGGAAATCAGTCAGTATAATTAATGACTGCATTGCAAATTTTTAATAATAGTTTACATGACATGTCCAGGGATAAAATTTATAGTGAACCAAATGCTGACATAAAATTTAATCCATTCTATAATAGCTTCATATCAAAAACAGCTTTCCTCATAAACTAATTGGAGAGGACATCAAACTATCATGTAAAAAGCATGAATCAGTGTAACAATTTAAGTACCTTATGAAAGAAAGAACAATAACATGTAAAGGTAGTGTAGCAGAGGTACATTATAAAAACTACTCAAAATATCCAAGAAAATTTATTAAAACAATAAAAGAACTTGGACATTGTGTCAGAAATCATAATTCTGACAAAAAAAACTTTAGTCTGTATGAGAAGTAATGAAATGAGAGTCAGGGAAAAAGGTCACACAAAGGGTAACATCACTGTTAATTTAAATGCAAAAGATATAAATGGTCTGTCACAGGTATCAGCTAGTGTAACAATTATTTCTTAAAAGTATAGTAGTAGAAATTATAGGGACAACCAGTTCAAGAGAAAAATCAAAGCAGTGTGTTGGAAAAGCCTACAGAGAACTAGGGAGTTTTTCCCTTAAAATAGTACTGTCTCTTCTGAAATATGTAACGCATCACTAATTCAGAGCATTTTTCCCAGAGAGATTGAAATATACTACTGTTAAACCACTCTTAAAGAAAGATCAGTACAGAGGCATCAATAACTACTGACCTGATTCATTATTGACATAATTTTCCAAAATTTCTGAGAAGGTGATATACCCTAGAGTAGCATCCTGCCTGTACAACAATTATGTCCTTAGTAAATAACAGAGGAGTTGCTCAATTAAGAATGACATTTACACATCAAATTTTACAATCATTAAATGATGAAATATCTCCAGTTTGTATTTTCTGTGACTTAGTTATTTTGAATTGTAAATTAGTTTTTTTTGGAGATGACTCTGATTGTAATCACTCAAAATATGCATGCACCAACAGATTAAGTACTATCTCATTTTGTTCAATATGTTAATGGTTTTCTCAAAATGACTTCACTCTCAATTTCAAAAAGGCACAACAGATTCACTTCCGAAAATCTTGAGGTACTGAACCAATGATAAACATGACATGTGGTATGGAAAGAATAAGTAGGATAGAATCTTCAACATTTTTAGATGTCAATATTTATGAAAATAAATTTAGAAAAAACACATTTTAACTCCCTAAAAGAACCCAGTTCAGCCACACTTGCACTTAAAAATCATTGTAAATTTCTATATGAAACAAAACAGTAAATTAATATATTTTGCATATTTTCATTTGATACTGTCATAGGGAACAATGCTCTTGGATAACTCACCTTTAAGGAAGAAAGTTTGCATTGGTCAGAAAATATTGTAAATGTAACACACTGTAAACGTCTGTTTCAGGAGTTAGGCATTTTGATTACTGCTTCATAGTGCAGGGTGTCTCAAAAGGTACACTACAACTTCAGTGTTTTATGGCACCCAGACTAATTGTGTTCACACTATGTATGGTTTATATGACAGACAAACTCACAACGTTTTGTTTGTATGTGTTCCAGGTAGTCATGCATGAAGATTAATGGCAAAAGTTTGAGAGAAGGCTCAGTGTGTGGAATGGTTTATTCAGACCAAATCAGTCACACAGATTCAAAGCAACTCCAAGCATCCACTCTCATAGACATCAGTATGTATACAGGAAGCATTGATTTGAAGCATCACACTGGACGACATAGCTGATACAGAACAGATATGACTGGCTTTTCAGCATTCACACAGAAGTCAATTTGGAGGGTATGGCAAGAGCTGTAAATCCCTAGGGCAACCATGGACTGGGTCCTTTGGAAATGTTAACAGATGTATCCATACTGATTGCAACTGCGATGAAGCCAGATGGCAATGCATGCAATTCACTGTAGATGTTCTTTTAGAGGAAGACGGAAATTTCCTAAGCAGTCTTGCATTTTCTGATTAAGCAACATTCCACATGAGTTGTAAGCTACACAAACATAATCTTTGCATCTGGGGCAAAACCAATCCATATACTGTGATGGAAGATGTATGTGACAGCCCTAAAGTAAATGTGTGGTGTTGTTTGGTAGTTGACTGTATTTTGGGTCATTTTTTCTCTGAAAATACAGTTAATTCTAAAAATTACCTTGCTATGCTAGGCGTGTTTGCATTACCACAGCTGGGTGACTGGGTTTCCCAGATGATGCACCACCACAATGGGCTCAGACTGTGTGAAATGTTTTAGACCAGGTGTTTCACAGACTAGATGATGTGTGTGCCACAAAAGTGTAGATGTTGAAGTTGACTGAACTGTATAAAAACCTTCTGAGATAGTGTGTCAGAGAAACTAAACATGATATGCATATTTTAATTAGTTAGGATGCTATAATACATTAAATTTGTACCACACCTTTTAACAGACCCTGCATATTTATTCCCTCATGAAGCATACTGTAAATAACCCACTACAGCCCGAAAGGAACAATGGTGTTCATAATTAAAGTACCATCAGAATTTTTGCTGTTCCACATTAAGATTATCTTTAGCTCAAAAAGGGTTGCACAATCCTGCCTCAAAAGTTTGAGCATTTAACCAATTATGTAAAATGTCTAACACACAGCAAACTTAAAAATTCTTCCTATTCCATAAAACAATTTCTGTATGTAAAATGTAAACCTACATTTTTAAATATGGCTATTTCTCAGCAACCGTATACAATTTTCAGGCATAGGCATTATATAGCCAAGTTGCAAGTAGCTGTTTGGTACAATAGACCTAGGTTTCAATGCCTACTAAGGGTGTCTTCATCTAAATGAAATTTTGAGAAACCATAAAATGACATTGCAAGAAAGCAATGGTCAAAATTTAGAGCAGCTATGTTCAAATCAAAAGTAAAATAATATACATTCCAACCTTGTCACTTATGCCTTGCTAGGAACAACATCTGATGTGAGATGTTTCTAGCTAGGCATATGTGACAAGTCTGGAACATATTTTATTTTATTTTTGACTTGAGAATAACGCTGTAAATTCTGACCATGGCTTTCTCGCAGTGTAATTTTATGGTTTCTCAAAATTTCATTCTGATGAAGACACTTTTAGTAGATGTCAAAAACTAGGTCAATTGTACCAAACAGTTAATTGCAACCAATTGGCTGTATAATTCCTATGCCTGTAAAATGTAAAACATTCTGTGCAGGAATTACAAATACACAACTTTAATAATGAAAAACGATGGTAAATTGTAAACCACATTTGAGTATGACTGTCTAACATGAAAGTAAAATTACTTGTTCAATGTCATTATGATTAATTTTAAAAATGATTTATGAAATGTAAAACTATCAATCTCCTACAATCTATCACCAACAGTAAGAGACCTCCACTTGTGGTTAGAGAAAATGAAAATTTCATTTTTATGTATCCAGTGACTATAACAGAAACATAAAAGCAAGCATTAATAATAACAATACTAATAAAAATAATAATAGTGATAAATTAATTTTGTAGATAAAAATAAAATACTAATTAATACTCAACATGGTTTCTGGAAAACAAATCTACTGAAACAGATGTCTGAGTTCTTGAACAAAGTCCTGATTGCTACAGACCAAGATGAATTAGAGTAAACTGTATGATGCTTCTGTAAATGAGTTTCGATCTTGATTGGTCTAGGTATTCATGTAGTACACAAATGGTACATTGTGATGTAGGATAACTCAGTGGATAACAAAATATAATATTACCTGATTAAAATTATTGGTTATCTGGAGATATTTGTGTGTTAATTAGAGAACATTATATAATAGGGACCAAATGAATGGGGCAGTGCAGATGTTAAGGCGTGTTCTAGGAGGAGGAGGAGGAGGAGGAGGAGGTGGAAGACAAGGAGGTCACTATTGAAAGGACGAAGAAGAATGGAGAAGGAAAGCAGCTATGTCTTTTTGAAGGAGCCATCCTGGTGTTTGCCTTAAGTAATTAGAGAAATCGTGGAAACCTAAATCAGGATGACCGGACATGTATTTGAATCTTTGTCCTCCTGAATATAAGGCCAGTGTGCTATCCACTGCTCTTCACCAATTGGTAAGGTGATTACCAGAAGATGGAGTTCATTCTATCCAGATATCCTGATTTGGGTTTTCTTGGATCACTTTAGACAAATGCTGGGATGGTTTCTTCATCAAGACTATGGTTGGTCATCCGTCTTACCCTTAGAGAGCATACTTAAGTATTCTGTGTATATCTATACTTTCAGCTACTGCATCAGTTTTTATTGTATCGTCATGACAACTCCCTTATCACTATCAGGTAACCCTTGGATGAAATTAATAAACAAATAAATAAAAATTATACTTATTACACTGTTTTTACATAATATGTAAGTTATGATATAAAGAGCATGTATTGTGCAATTAGAAGGGAATGCACTGTAAAAGCAGAAAGTATGTATACTGTACAGATAGAGTGATATTTGTATTACAGTAATATTTATGTGGTAGATCACTAAGGTAGTTAGGGATAGTAAGGTGAATATAATACAGCACTAAGGTACAGACACAAATATTTTTTGTAGTTTCTGAAGGAATTCCTGTAGGCTATAGAAGAAGTGACTTGAACTTTGAGAGGTCATTTATTGATTCAATTTCTAGGTGAAGTTTATTATAAATAACGTTCCCGTTATGTTGTCTGCCTGCTTAGCCGGGTGGTAATGTGCTTGCCTCCCATGCAAGTGGGCCCGGGTTTGATTCCCGACTGGGTTGGAGGTTTTCTCCACTCGTGGACTGGGTGTTGTTGTCCTCATCTTTATTTCATCCTCACCACCAGCGTGCAAGGCACCCAGTGTGGTGTCGAATGAAAGACCATTTGCACTTGGCAACCGAACTTCACCGAATGGGGCCTCCTGGCCAACGATGCCATACACTCATTTCATTTCATTTTTTTCCATAATGTAAAATTTCTTTTCTGTTTAGGCTGGTGTTCATTGGATCTACATGAAAGTTTTCTTTTTGTGTAGGCTTGCAAGAGAGGACATTTTCATTTTTTTTTTTTTTTTGAAGAGAGTAGGGTTTTCAATTGCATATTTTTTCATTGAAAACAGTTCTCTCATACCATAGGTACTTGGAAATTGTAGTATTTCCACCTCTTTAAAGAGTTGCCTGCAGGTTTTGTTACATTTTTCACTTTCCATTATTTTTCTAATCTTTTTTTGTATTCTAAAAAGCTTTTTGGCAGAGAAAAGTAATTCAGAAAGTAATTCCATATATCAGTTGTGAGTATATACATAGGAAAAGAATACAGTTTTCAAACACTCTTTCTTGCAGCATTCTTATAATATACACATTATGTAGCGTGCAGTCTTAAATTTCCTGTAGACCTTTTCAATATGTGTTTTAAATATTTAAAATTATGTTGGAGCAATAAACCAAAGAATTTTATGTTGCCTCCACTCTGAAGTTCCTGACCACATATCTGACTCCCAACAGTTAGCTCACCTTTCTTCACACTACAGAAATTTTGTGGCATCATCTTGGTTGCATTTAATATGAACTTCTGATTGAACCAGCTTTAATTATTGTTCAGTGTCTCTGTTGGAGACTTCTGAAGCATTTATGCTTTTTTTCTTTTAACTAGCACAGTAATGTAATCAGCAAACTGAATTGTATTCTCACAGAATTGGTTCAGGGTCTTCACATACAATAGGTCTTAGAACTGAGCCTCTTGACACTGTATATTTAATGGATTCATAGTCTGAATAATGTTGAGTTAATTTGTTAAAACCTTGGTGTTGCTCTTCACCCACAGCCTTTGTCCAATTAGGTATGTGTTTTAATTCAGGTACCCCATTATCATATAAAAACTTTTGTTTTGCAAACAGTCTTTTAGTTTTGTTTTGAAACTGCAGATAGCATCTGTGTATTTTATATGTTGTGGTAATTTATCATACAGTTTGATGGCACTGTAAAATAAACTCTGCTGAGTTTTAACTTCACTTTTTCTGTTCAGATGCAATTATAGCTGTCTCTAGTTTCATAATAATGTGCTAAACAATTATTAACAAAGCAGTAAATATCTTTTTTATTTACATAACTCTCTGAAAAATATATTTATAAGGGACAATTAACATTTCTAGCATTTTAAAAAATTTGAAGCAGTGAGCTGTGTTGCCAGTCTTCATCATTATATGTATTGCTCTTTCCTAAAGCATGAATATAGTTTCAATATTTTTCCTTTCATTCTCCAGAAAATTGTGCCATAACAAATAACAGAATGAATATAAGCAAAGTAAAATGATCTGACACATGAACTATCACAAAGTGATGTAAAAATTCAGAGGGGTGTAGCAAGCTGTAGAGATTCTGTACTAAGTATTTTTATATGCTCTTCCCACTTAAATTGATGGTCAACATACATTTCAAGAAATCCTGTGCTTTCCACACACTGTGTGTATTCAGTATTTATTTCTGGGTTATTTTTTAGTCTGGGTTTTTGTTTGTGTTGAAGTTTGTAGAGCTCATTTTCTTAGTGTTAGTTGTGAATTTATTGTTTATTGCACATATACTGTTAAGCATTTCTTCAGTTTTCTCTCTTAGCACCTCTGATGACTTGTCAGTCATCAGTATGTAAGAGATATCTACAAATGACATTGCTTACCCATGCTTAATACTTTGTGGTAAATCATTAGTGTAAATACTAGACCTGGCATACTACTCTGCAGTACACTTATATTTATATATTTGAGGTCACAAGTATGTTTTCAATATATTTAGAGCTACTTGATATGTGTAATTTCCATCAATTGGACTCTGTCCTCTAGGTATGACTGGAACCATTTTTTCACCACCTCTCTCTCACAGTTCATCTAGCTTATTTAACAGTACTTTGTGGTTAACTGTGTTCAATGTTTTAGTTACATTGAGAAATACACCTGTTGTATAGTTCCCTTTATCCAAAGCTTCTATGACATATTTTGTAAGATATACTGTTGCTGATTCAGTGACTTTCTTTGATGAGAAACCTGATTTGTCACTGTAAAGGAATTTTTATTTATTTAAATAATTCATAAGTCTGTCTTTCACAATAGTTTCTATTATTTTTGAAAAGCACAAGAATATATATTGAGAGTAGCCTAAAATTTTCCGTATCTTCAGTATCACTCTTTTTGGAGATAGGCAGTAATTTCACATATTTTAAGTACCGGTAGTCAGGAAAGCACCTCTGTTAGAATGATTGATTTATAATATCAACTAATGGGAATGTTAGGCTCTGTATTCAGTCCTTAACCAGGCAAGCTGGTACATCATTCAAGCCAGCTGCAATTTTATTTTTCAGTTTGCAAACTGCTTTACATACATCATCCTTTGTTGTGGGTAGTAATACCATTGACTGCTGTACACATTTATTTAGATTTTTGATATAAGAAGGTGTTTGAAATTTTTCCTGTAGTTTTGTTCCTATACTACTAAAGTAATTATTTATGTAGTTTGCCAAATCTTTTGGGTCTTTTATTGGAGTCCCTTTGTCCTTGACTTTTATTTTTGATTGGCCCATCTTTCTGGTACCTGTTTCCTGCTTTACAGACTTCCTTATTGCTTTGTTTTTATTTGCAGCTGTGAGTATCAGTTAGGAATTCTGAGCCCTCTTTGCTGCAAGCACCATTTTCCTGTACAATTGTGTATACCTTTTATAAAAGTGTGAGAAAACAGTATTAGATTGGCTGTTTTTAATGGAACTGAGGAACTTCAGTGTTTGGGATGATTTTTTGATACCTTCCACCACCCACTTGCTTTGTTCTACTGTTCCTCTTAGCCCCATGTTGTCAAGCTTAAGCAATGGTTTAGTGTGGTCTGTGACATCAAAAGCTTTAGAGAGATACAGACTTATTCCAATGACCTTTCCATCATTATCTCCTTTTTGTAGAACCTCACTTAAAAGTTCAAAAATTTATATATCAATTAATCAGCCCTTTCTGACACCATGTTGTGCTGTAGACATTATTTTTTTCTCAGCAGGAAATCTAATACTCTTTGAAAAATTCTATGATTTTTTTTAAATACAGGCACTAGAGCAATGAGCCTGAAGTTAATGTTACATCTTTATTATATTTTTTTAATAGTGGTTTGAGCTTGGCACTTGTTAGGCATGATGGGAACATTCCAGTTTGAAAATAAATATAAGAAAAGTGAACTAATCGTTCAGGAATGAGATCTCCAGATTTTTAATAAGACTGTCTGGGATTCCATCTATTCCATTGGAATCAATGTTTTTTTAAAAAAATACTGATAACTGACTTTCTGGAGAGTTGGAAAGAGAAAGAGCTAAGTATGATTTGTGCTGTAATTTCAGATGATACTGGACAGTTTTTAGTGCAAGGTTTGATTTCAGTGACTAAATGCTCAAGTATATATCTAAAAAAAAGGTATTAAAAATGTTTGCTGTTTCTTCAGGATCAGTAATTTCTTTGACTTTATGGCTCAATTTAGTATCAGAATTTTGGGGAGACCCATTATAAGCTTTCTGCTTCACTACATACATACAGCTGTCATTGTTTTATAGGAATTATTTATATAGCAGTCATTTGCTATTGTTTTGACTTTTGGTCTGATCAATCATGATCTACTGTTTAAGAAATTATATAAATATGGTTTCTTTGGAGTTTCCTAATCTAGTTCATTGTACGTTTCTGTCAGGCAACAGATGGTTACTCCATGAAAATAAATACTTTTTGGGGGAGTGGAAAGTTAGTTATGGAGTACCAGAAAGCTGTGTGTTATACCCTCTGTTATTCTTGATTTATCATACCTATTGCTTGTAGCAGAGCCAGTTCACAGATGATACTAAAATTTTTATTAAAGGGCGTATTTAAGCTGATTTACAAGCAGAAGGTCTCTGTTATGACAAAAGAAGTGGAAATTACCCTCCTGACACTGTACAAAAACAAATCTCCTGTGCCTTACCTTTCCAGTCTCCCACCACCTCATGAAGTCCCACCATCCAGCCACAGAGGAGCATTCCCCTCATATCTCAGTACCACCCAGGTCTGGAGCAACTGTATTACATTTGCCATCAGGGTTTCGACTACCTCTTGTCATGCCCTGAAATGAGAAATATCCAGCCCATTATCTTTCCCACCTCTCCCGCAATGGTAGGCCTAATACACAGTCCACCAAACCTACAAAATATACTAGTCCATCCCTACACAACCACTGCTCCCAGCCCTGTAACTCATGTCTCATACCTGTAATCTTACCCTCCCACACGTCACTATTAAAATTATAATTCTTTGCTTCAAGAGGTGTAAGATACACAAAAGAACAAATTTTTATTTATCTTCATTATCTTGTTGTTGTTGATGGCTCAAGGTCTTGTCTCAGGGTACATTCTTGCAAATGAAATTTTGATTTTGTAGGTTCTTGGTGACTAAATAACTGATGAAGATTTGCCTGTATTATTCTTGAATTTTATTCTTTGTCACATCTTTCAACATCACACCGTTTTTTTCATTTTCCACATTAAAAAAAGCCAATAATTACATTGTTGGTGACAAACTTAGAAAATGTCTACTTCCATCAGAGGCATGCTCACCACTACTTACAGTCTGCGGTACTCACATTATTCCAAAGAGTTTACAAAGCAAAAGAGTTTAGAAACTTTCTTTACCAAAGAGGATCTTCACCAAATTATATCATTATTTTATAAATAAATCCAGAAATAAATTTAATAATTAGAGTTAGATCCTGCAATTAATAATATGAGTTTTAAGTATACCAAAAATTTTGTAATTCTGATTATTTTTAAAAGAAGAGTTATTTTAACTGTTAGTACATATTGACTATAACACATTAAAATCTTTTTTATACATTTTAACCTGAAATATAATACAACGTATCCAAAAACATATGAATTATTTTAATGAAACAACTGAGATAATTTTAGCCTATGCAAGAATCGATAATATATGTTGTATTGGTGATCTATACATATATTAAAAAAAAAAAAAAAAGTAATGTTAGAGGAGGGTGATTCATTATATACGCCTGTAATAGACCTAGATGCAAGACCTGCTCTCTACATCCTTCCACCACCACCTCCTCCAGTCTGGTCACAAACATCACCTATCCCTTCAAAGGCAGGACTCCTGTCATTTGATCTACAAGATAATCTGCAACCACTGCGCTGCATTCTGTGCGGACATGTAATCAACAAGCTGTCTGCCTGCATGAATGGCCACCGACAAACTGTGGCCAAGAAACAAGTAGACCACCTGTTGCTGAGCTTGCTGCCAAGCATGACATCCTTCATTTTAATGACTGCCTCACAGCCTGTCCCATATGGATCCTTCCCATCAACACCAGCTTTTCTGAATTATGCAAGCAGGAACATTCCCTGCAATATATCCTACATTCCTGTAACTGGTCTCAACTTTCATTAGTCATTGTCCTCTCCCATCCAGTCCCTTCCCCATTCCCATTCCAGCACTATACAGCCCTCATTCCTCCATCACACTCAGTATTTTTACTTCTCTCCTTCACAGCTATCAACATACATGATGAAGTAAAAGATAAACAAATGAGCAAATATTTTTATGCCATAAGAATGCATAGCAACTACTGTAACATTGAAGTATTACATACTTACTTCACAAATGTATATGTTCTGTTGGAATATGGTGTGATGTTTGGGAAAACAAAATTTTGTGGAAACAATCATTTAAAATTCAAAACTACCAATAAGAGTAACGATAGGGATTAGTAATAGGGAACCATACAGAGACGTTTTTAAAGAATTTAAAGTTTTGACTATTCTAGAATTCTGTGTATCATTGCATATGTAAACTTATATCACATTCAGAATTTTCAGTACTAAACAGCCAATTTCACAATTGTGAAACTAGACATGGGAATGACACAATGACTTGCAGACAGGCACAATGAAAAGACTGTAACACATTAAACTTTTGGCCAAAGTCTTCATCATAAAAGAGAAACTGAAATGCATCCTCACAAGCAAGCACATCTCACACACACATGACCACTATCTCTGACTGCCCAGGCCCAAGCCAGTGGTGGAATACCAGCCTGACTGTCACCTGCCTTATGGTCCAGTAAATCAGATTAATGGTCTGGGATGCCATTTTGATTCATAGTAGGATCCATTTGGTTGTCATCCATGGCTCCCTTGCAACACAGTGGTATATCAACAATATTCTACACCCCATTCTGATGTCCTTCACGACAAGCCATCCTGGGCTTACTTTTCACCAAGATAATGCCCACTGACACACAGTGAGAATTTTTACTGCTTGTCTTCATGCTTGCCAAACCCTACCTTGGCCAGCAAGGTCTTCCCAAGTGAGAACATTTGGAGCTTATGGGCAGGGTCCTCAAACCAGCTTCAGATTTTGGAATGACATCCCCCTGGAGGACATCTAACAGCCCTGTTAGTTGGTGGCAAGCCAAAAAACTGCTTGCGTGAGGGCCAGACAATGACCAACACATTATTGACATTCTCAAATTTATGAAGCTCTTTCTCTGTAATCATTTCTTTGTCTGCACATGTACATCACATCTACCAATCTCTGACCCATTCAGATAATTTCTTTGTGGTGTATCATTTTTTTTTTTTTTTTGTCTTAGAGTGTATTTAGATCAATGGACAAAAATTAAGTGACAGTGCATTATATGATTTCATTATTCAATAGTTAGAACAGAATATGTTAATCTCAGATGTTCCTACCAGTTAACTGAGTTCTATAGGTTTGGTACATTGCCGTTTCAAGATCATATACATTTTATATCATTCACAAGGTAGAGATTAATGGTGTGAATATTGTATTTACGCCTATAATTGTACTGTTAACTATCATCTGGGTGACTGTAGGCTCTAAGCGAATTAAGACTTGTGGTACCAATAGGTGCAGTAAATCTCCTAAACTGCCTGTTACATATTGTAGCTTAAGGTGCTAGTAGTTAATTTGCCAGGGAGGAAAGAGTGATAAGTTAAAAAGGAAGAGCAAGTCGCTCAGACCCAAGATGAGAGAGAGAGAAACTTGTTGAGAAGAAGAAGGTGTATGTACAGGCTGTCTCTCCTGAGAGCCACAACACACATTTTCTCTATTATTTTGACAGATATTTGTGATTTTGTTCTTGCAATGTGAGACTAATTGTCCCAAACAAATACTGCATTTCATTAATTTCATGTGATGCCCAGTGTAAATGAAAAGCATCTGTCTGATTCCCATTACAAACATGAATGTTTTTGAAGTGAAATTTTATATGCACTTTCAATTGAGCAGTCCAAAATTATGCTAGTGCAATATTTGGTTTAGCAATATGCATTAACAGGGAAAGTAAAACATGAAGAATAACCAGTACTGCAGCTGCGACTAACAAGTGCTGCTGCATGGTGATAGCAGATGGTGCGGGGCATGGCAGTACACAATATGGGCCAAGTTCTTTGTATTTTTAATGTCCCTGTTAATATATGTCACTAGAATGAATATCACACTTTACTAATTTGGGACAGCTCGATCAAGCAGACTTGCAAAATTCCACTTTAAAAATAATTTTATTCATAATGGGAAACAGACACTTTCAATTGGCACTGGGCATCACATGAAAGATGTGATGAGCAGTACGTGCTTGGGCTGACTCCAGCTAAACATTGCACAAATAAAATTCCAAAAACTTGCCTAAACAGCAGAGAAAATGTACCTGATGATTCTTAGGAGGAACTCTATATTTGAAAGCACAATTCACTGCTTATTGAACAAATAATTGCATGGCTATAAAAATACATAGGAATGATTATGATATAAAAAGTAAATAATTTAAGCTAATAGATAAAGACTAACATGTTGATTTACTACGTGAGGCTTTACAGTGTTGACCCTGAAGTGGGACTACATTCCCATCCTTATCTGAAGTTCTTTCCTCATGTCAAAATCATTTGAAAAGATCAATTTAGCTGAAATTTTTAACTTCCTGGACTATATACTGTTATGTCTATACTCAGTTGCAATAGTAAACTACCCTTTAAAATATTAGTACAAATGAGTTTACTATCTCAAGTTAAATTTCACATTAATATGCTACCTGAGTTATATTTGCAACTAAGGTGAGTAAAATGTTTGTTAATAATCCAACTTTGAAGTCTGATGATATGATCTGTGCAGTCATGTTGCACCACATATTCTTGAAAATTTACCTCTCTTCTGTTTCTGGAAAGCTATTATGTTTATTAATTATGATTATTTAAAATTATAGCTCTGTTTCAGAGTAAACCAAAATACTGTGAACAATATTTTATTCAAAGTGATTTGTTTGTAATGAACTAAAATGTAATTTAAGTTGTTGTACTGTGAAATTTATTGAAATCGTATTTGAAATTAAGTAAACTTTTCCAAGCTGAATATCAGAACATTTAGTGCAATATGTGGCCATCTTTGATGTAAGTAAGTAAAGTAGTTTAATGACTTTTACTGTTGTTTTGTAAATCTTACATTTAATAATGTATTAGATTGTTTAATTTTATATAAAAGGAAGTGGTGCATGAGCTGTCAGGTCAATCTGCATTATTGTCTTTCAGATGTTTATGTGAGAGGCTTTCAAAGGCTGTCAGATTGTTTAATTTTATATAAAAGGAAGTGGTGCATGAGCTGTCAGGTCAATCTGCATTATTGTCTTTCAGATGTTTATGAGAGAGGCTTTCAAAGGCTGTCAGATGGTCAATGTATATGCCACCAATATATATGGTAATTGGTCACAATATATGACAAGAAAAGTGATTTACTCCATGTTTTATTTAAAAACTAGTACAACAGCAATGCCAAATTCTGGGCATTTCTTAAGCATCAACCCCTGAGGATATCAAAGTTGAGTATCTCCTTGTGTGGAGCAGCTAAGTTATTATGTTGTCCTCATTAACTGTGATTAAAATTTTCTAGTTTTCACTCATCTTTGTGCTTGTGAATGATGGAGGCCCAAACTAAGTTGCTCCAATAGTATGATTAAGAAATCACTATTACAACTGTCCAACTGTAAACAGAGTCAGAGAAGCTGTATATTTTTTCTCACTCAGCATCAATGGCATTTTTCCTCACTCAGCACACATTTAAGGGTGGGATTTTAACCTTCACCAAAATATCTACTTTTGACAAAATTTGACAATATTATGAAAATAATAGATTGCTACTCAACACTGAGTCACAGACAGGCACAACGAAAAGAGTGCTAAACAAGTAAGCACACACACACACACACACACACACACACACACACACACACACACACACACACACACACACACACTCATGCAAATGTTGCTCACACACACACACACATGACCACTGTTCCTGGCTGCCAGGGCCACACTACAAGCAACTGTGCATGATGGGAGAAGCAATCTGGGTGGTGGGCAAGTAAGGTGAAGGTTGAGGCAGGGAGTGGGAGGGAGACTAGGGTATGGCATGGGGATGATGAAATGCTGTTTGTGGGAACATACAGGGATAAGCTGGAGAGAGGATGAGGCAGCTAGATGCAGTCAGGAGGTTAGACGGAGGCTGGAGTGGGGGCATAAAAGGAGAAAAGCAAACAGACTCTTGGTGTAGAAGGCTGTGGATTGGGAACAGGGAAGGGATAGGTTAGTGAAGGACAATGATTAAGAAAGGCTGAGGCCAAAAAGGATTACAGGAATGTAGGATAAATTGCAGGGAGAGTTCCCACCTGCGCAATTCAGAAAAGCTGGTGTTGGTAGGAAGATTCCAGTGACACAGGCTGCGAAGCAGTATTTAGAGGGAAGAATGTTGTGATGGGCAGCATGCTCAGCCAGTAGGTGGGTGCAGCTTTTTCATGGCCACTGTTTGTCAATGGCCATTCATGCAGACAGACAGCTTGTTGGTGGTCAAGCCCACATAGAACAAAGCACAGTGGTTGCAGCTTGTCTTGTAGATTACACAACTGGTTTCACAGGTAGCCTTGCCTTTGATGGAATAGGTGATACTTGTGAGCAGATTGGAGTAAGTCGTGGTGGGAGGATGTATGGAACAGGTCTAACATCTAGGTCTATTACAGGGATATGAGCCATGAGGCAAGGGGTGTGGAGCAGGGCTTTTGTAGAGATGGATGAGGGTATTGTGTAGGTTCAGTGGGCAGCAGAATATCTCTGTGGGAGGGGTGGTGTGGATAGTGGATAGGACAGTTCTCATTTCACAGCATGACAAGAGGTAGTCAAAACCCTGATGGAGAATGTGATTCAGTTGTTCCAGTCATGGGTTGTACTGAGTCATGAGGGGTATGCTCCTCTGTGGCTAGTCACTGGGACTTTGGGAGGTGGTTGGTATCTGAAGAGATAAGGCATGGAAAATTTGTTTCTCTCCAGGCATCCACCATACCCACCCCACCCCTCCCACAGTGGTATTCCACTGTCCACCAAACCTACACAATAACCTCATTCATCTTTACATCCCTGCTCCCAACCATTTGCCTCATTGCTCATATCCCTGTAATAGACCTGTCCTATGCATTCTCCCACCACCACCTATTCCAGTCCAGTCACAAATATCACCTATCTCATCTAAGGCAGGGCTATCTATGTGATCTACAAGCTAAATTGCAACCACCGTGCTTCATTCTACATTGGCATGACCACCAACAAGCTGTCTGTCTGCGTGAATGGCCACTGACGAACTGTGGGCAAGAAACAGCTGGACCACCCAGTTGCTGAACATGCTTCCCATCACAACACCCTTCATTTTAATGTCTGCTTCACAGTCTATTCCATCTGGATCCTTCCTACCAACACCAGCTTTTCGGAATTGTGCAAGTGGGAACACTCTCTGAAATTTATCCTATGTATCCTTAACCCTCCCTACCTCAACCTTTGTTAGTCATTGTACTTCACTCACCTATCCATTTCCTGCTCCCACTCCTCTGCCTTCTACCCCAAAAGCACATCCACAGTCAGTTTTTGTTTCTCCTTTTCTGCCTTTACCCCCCTCCCCCTCCTTCCTCTCTCTGTCTAACTTCCTGACTGCGCCTAGAAACCCTACCCTCTTTCCACCTCGTTCCTGTATGCTCAAGCAAACAGCATTTTACTGTAGCTCACCTGTACCCTGCTCTCCCTCCCCCTCACTGCCCCAGCCTCCTCCTTACCCCCATGATGCAGACTGCTTCTCCCATCAAGGACAGTTACTTGTAGTCTGTCCTTGGCAGCCAGAGATAATGGCCATGTGGGTGTGAGTGGTGTTTGCATGAAAGTGTGTGTGTATGTTGACTATTTCAGAAGAAGGCTTTCTGGCTGAAAGCTTACGTAGTTAGTAGTCTTTTTGTTGCATCTGTCTGTGACTCAGAATCTCTGCTATGTGGTGAATAGCAATCTGTCCTTTTCACAACATTGTCATTATTCCATCCTGGATTTTCCATTGTCTACTTTTGACTAAGAAATATATATTAATGACAGACATCTGGTTCAGTGACCTGTATTGTTTTGAACATCAGCTGTTTCTTAAGTCTACTAATATATTTTGATATCTGCCATTAATATGTATTTCTTGGTCAGAATCAGTTACTTTGGTGATGGTCCACACAGTGAAATTCATTGGGAAGCTCACCTAGTAAATCAACAGATCAGCCATTAATAATTAGTTTCAGTTATTTACTTTTCACACATTTATGTTTCCCATTTCTTTTCATAGTTATGCAGTATGTTGTTCTGTAGTAGTTCATTGTGATTTCAAATACAGAATACAATATAGGCCTACTGTATGTACGTTATATAACAATGTGAGACCTAAGTTTCTCTTGGCATATACAACTTTCAAATAACTTCCGGGAATTCAGCCAAGTAACACTTTCAGCGACCGCCGATATTTCGGCGGGAGAACACCCCGCCATTTTCAAGGCAAACTGCATTGGACAGGCAGTGTACATGCAAATTATATTTGCATATTATATAACAGTTAATACCTTGTTCTTCTTGAATTTCTCATTGCAATAATGTCTTTTTTTCCCAGAATATCTGAAGCTTTTTTCAGAAGCTTTACAAACCATTGTATATGTACAAGGATATATGAGACCATGGAACATATTTAATAAAGTGTTCCATTTGAAGTGGTATAAATCTTTGTCATTAGGACTATGTTTATAATTATTTTTGAACTGATATTTTCTGTTACTTTCTTCCTTACAAAATATATGTCAACCACTAGTTCCTGAAATTTGTTACTATAAAATGGTATTACTTTAGTACACTTTTGAAATTTTATTAAACCTGCAGCAAGCTACATTTTTCAGAGTACAGTTTTATTTTACCTGTGAAAGCTTTAACCCTCATGACAAAATTCAGCTGTTGTTTGAGGTTCCATTTGCATTTAAAAAAATGAAATTTACAATGTTACCCCATTAAGTGGGGTCACTATAGTACAAGCATATATCCCATTGAAATAACATAGCAGAGACTTTTGTACCACTCTCACTATTTCAAAAGCATTTCCTCAGATTCTCAAGAAGTAGCAAGATCAATTTCTGATAATAAAAATATATTTCCAAATTTTTGTAAGTTTTTCAAGAATATTTTCTTAATTTCTAACTTCACGATCACCTCCATGAGAGGTCACCAAAAAATAATAGAAACAACACCAAAATAGATAGAAACTTCTCATACAATAACAAAAGTGCTGAGAAATCTTTGAAGTGGGACTAAATTTCATCTTGTCTCATCAACTTTCCTTTAACAATATCAATCAATGAACACAAGTTACACTAGTTCCATTGCAACTCTCTCTCTCTCTCTCTCTCTCTCTCTCTCTCTCTCTCTCTCTATTGGCCAGTATAACCAACCCAAAGAAACTTAACCTACATGTTAAAACTGATCTCTCTTGTCAAATTTTTGAACTATGACCAATTATCAAGTGCTAAATGTTATGTTATGTTATGTTATGTGGTTTATTCATCTCATTACATACAATTTTCAAATCATTTGATTTGATGTACAGGAGACATGTCAAGGTTTACAAAAGAAACTTTTTTCACTTTTTTTAAGAGAACTACAAAAGTTTACATTATATTTTACACTTCTAAGTTACAGCTACACATGTACATAAAATAATAAATGTATTACAATCCCTGTGTTCAGATTGTGAAGCTGTCCTCAATGAATTCATCGACAGAATAATAACACTTTTCCACCAGGAGAGTAAAGAGCAATCTTTTCAGTGAACCAATCTCCATTTTAAATATATTACTGCCTTTTATTTTATTGAAAATTTTTAACCCCATATACTCTGGCGTTTGGGCATAAAGTTTTAAACGATGTGTTGGAAGCTTGAAGTTATCTCTGTGGCGAGTGCTGTAGTTGTGGTCAAAACGGAAATTGTCTAGTGTATATTGATTTCTATATAGGAACACCACCATCTCATATATGTAAAGTGAGGGGATAGATAGTACTTTTAAATTTTTTAACAGTGGTCGACAGGATTCCCGTTTTTTTTGCAACACATATGTTTCTAATTACTTTCTTTTGTAATACTAGGAGCCTAGTGACATTTGCTGAATTTCCCCAGAAGATTATGCCATAACGAATAACTGACTCAAAGTAGCAGTGATAAACTATCTTTCTGGTATCTATGTTTGTGGCACCTGACAAAATACACATTGCAAATGATAAGTTGTTCAGTTGATTTGCTAAGTAATCTATGTGTACCTTCCAATTTAAATTTTTGTCAAGATTTAGGCCTAAGAACTTCACGTGGTTTGCTTCTGTGATATCCTGATCATTGCAAGTTATCTTTATTTCACTCCTTTCTACTGATTTAGCTTCAAATTGCATCATTTTGGTTTTAGTTACATTTAGTTTTAGTCCATTTTGATAGAACCAAGATTGAAGTTTTTCTAAAGTGTTTTTGGCTTTTTCTGGAATATTTTCAGATACCTCATTTTCAATTAGAACTGATGTATCATCAGCAAATAAGACTGAATGAACATCAATAGCAAGTGGTGGGTCATTTACGTAAAAAAGAAACAGATAGGGACCCAATATCAAACCTTGTGGGACTCCTTGGGGAACTGTTTTCCAGTCTGATGAATAATTGGTTCCATTTGAAGTTAAAATTACTCTTTGTTTCCTACCTGACAGGTAAGAGCTAAACCATTTTAAAGCAGTGTCTCTGATTCCATACATCTGTAATTTGTGGAGGAGTAATGCATGGTTCACTGAATCAAAAGCTTTAGTCAGATCACAGAAAATACCTGTGACCTTTCTACCTTTATCTAACGTGGAGCATATTTTTTGGATAAACTCATTTATAGCATTTGCAGTGCTTTTACCCTGTTGGAATCCAAACTGGTTTTTAAAAATTATATCATTTACAGTAAGAAAGTTATTAATTTGTTTTGCTGCAATCTTTTCAAACACTTTAGAGAAGACCGGCAAGAGAGAGATAGGGCGGTAATTCCCCATATCTTCTGTCGATCCTTTCTTGAATAGAGGTTTGATCTCACCATATTTCAATACCTCTGGAAAGCATCCCTGTTCATAAGATTGATTTATAATAGTTGACAGTGGTTGGGAAATAATATCATACACATACTTGATTACAGATGTTGTTATTTCATCCCACCCATGTGAGGTTTTGTTTTTTAGAGACAATATTTCCTTTTCCACATCCCTTTGGGTTATTTTTTCAAATTGTTTAAAAGATGTGTTCTGGCTGTTTTCCAAATTTGTGATGCCCTGATAGAATGTCTTATCCACATCCGATCTTACTACGTTTAGGAAGAATTCATTGAAACAACTTGACATCTGAACAGGGTTTACTATAATTTCATTTTCATGTCTAATTTTCAAAATCTCATGAATTTTTACTTTGGCTCCTAGTTCAGACTGAACAACTGACCACACTGCTTTTGTCTTATTTCTGTGTTCTCATATGAATTTATTATTTGCCAATGATGTTATAACTATTTATTTTAATTGAATCAACTGTGGGTTCTTGGTGAAACATTGTAAATTAACTAAACTAACACTTTTTTAAGCTTTGTTTCACTATTTATTATTAATGTTATTGCACAACCATGGTTTTGGGTTATAAGTCCATTTTCAAGTACATTTGGGAATCAGTAATGTACTTGAAAATGGGCTCATAACCTGAAACCTAGGTTGTGTAATAACATTAATAATAAATAGTGAAACAAGGCTAAAAACAGTGTTTGTTTAATTGCAACAATTTTGTTGCTATGTTGTAAAGTAACCCCATTTAATGTTATCATTTCTCTCTACATAAACAAATTTCCAAGTATAAGCCTGAAATTTTCTGTATGAACTGTTCTAATATTTTTTTCTTCGTGGATTTTATATTCCTTTCATTTATGAACAGATGATTGCCACTGGAATTTTAATTAGCACTTAAAATGGTCGAAGTTCACTGTGTAGCTTGTGAGCTCACTGCCTATTTCTTGAGAAGTGAACCAATTGAATGTACACTGTGGTCCTATCAGTAGCAACCTGTGATTGGGTAAGCATACAACCTACAATAATTCTGCCTGCATTACATCTAACAGCCAGTTGTGTGCTTCTGCCTTTTGGTTTAAAAAATTATGCACTGAGTTGGCTTAACATATCAGTCAGCACAATTTCATAGACTTAGGCAAACGTTTTCAAATATATTAAATCAAGTTGCTGCAAAATAAATGAGGTAATATCCTGAAAATTAATATGGTAACAATGTGTTGGTTTAATCTCAACTTTTACTTTGCTTACAAGTAAAGAAACAAAGGAAACAAGTTCAAAAAGGTGGACATATGTTTCTAAGTAAACCTGCAGCAAATAAATGAATCACTGTATAGTGTAGAGCAAGGAACACAGAGCAGTCAATGCGATTTCCCAACACTAATGCAGGTAAGAGTTTGTAGGACATGTAAGATTTTCAACACTCTGCAAAGTTTTCTAAACTCATTTAAAAGTACCTCCGCTGTCCCAACACCAAAGGTCAGAATCCCATCTTAATTTCTCCAAAGACAGTGACAGAAGGCCTCGAGGCTATTCTGCATGCCTTGTCCAGAGCTTGGTCACATTGCCAACTACTGTAGTCAAGTTCTTACGTTCCTTGGCCTACATTATCAGAATACACAGCTTTGCTTACATCATGAGTTTTTAGTATACATATGCCTAAATCTACTTATGTGTACATCTTATTCCGTAACTAATGTCAGCACTTTGTCATTTTAATTTATTATTTTTACTTCTCTTTTGAAAGGAAATCTTCATTGTTAGTTAAATGCATGTCCATATTCTTCTTATTACTGTGGCACTACAAGACTTGAAGCACATTTCTTAATGTTTTTATGAACATAATAGATCAGACTTAAATACATTAAACACCAGGAGTGCCCCAGGGAAATGTGAAGGGAATATTGCTATTTTCTATATGCATAAATGACCTGGCAGACAGGGTGGGGAGCAATCTACAGTTGTTCACTGATGATGCTGTTGTGTACAGAAGGATATCAAATTTGAATGACTGTAGGTTGATACAAGATGACCTAGATACAATTTATAGTTGGTGTGATGAATGGCAGCTGGCTCTTAATGTTGAAAAATGTAAGTTAATGCAGATGAGTAGGAAAACCAAACCCATAATGTTCAGATACAGCATTAGTAGTGTCCTGCTTGACACATTCATGACTTTTAAATATCTGAGCATTTCATCATGAAGCAATTTGAAATGGAACAAGCATGTGAGGACTGTGGCAGGGAAGTTGAATGGTTGACTTCAGTTTATTGGGAGAATTTTAGGAAAGTGCGGCTCATATGTAGTGGAGAACACATATAGGGTGCTAGTGTGACATACTGTTGATTACTGCTTGAGTGTTTGGAATCCACACTGTCAGATTGAAAGAAGATATTGAAGCAATTACTATTAGGTTGACCAGGATGCAAGTGTAATGGATACACTTCAAGAATTCAAGTGGGAATCCCTGAAGGGAAGAAGACATTCATTTTGAAGAACACTACTGAGAAAGTTTATAGAACTGGCATTTGAAGCTGACTGCAGAACAATCCTACTGCTGCAAACATACATCTTGTGTAGGGACCAAGAAGATAAGATACAGGAAATTAGGGCTCATATGGAGGTGCATAAGACAGTCATTTTCCCCATCGTCTGTCTGCAAGTGGAACAATAAATGAAATGACAAGTTGGAGTTCAGGGTACCCTCCAACATGCACCATATGGTGGCTTGCAGATTATGTATGTAGGTGTAGATTACACATTAAGCCCTACAGAAAAGTCAACATGCTGACACTAAATAAGTGTGTGCCAAATTCTGTTTTATTACAGTTTAATCAAAATTATGAATAATTTAACAATTTGTTTTCATGCACAACAAGCTAGCTCATCACATAATTGAGGTCATGAACCATCTGTGGTGTATTGTACATTTCAAGATGTCTGCTGATGGTTATTATGCATCATAAATAAACAAAAATTTAAACTTTAATTTTAATGGTTGTATGATGACTTATAAATATGTTAATAATTTGTGTTTAAGGCTTTTGCTAATTCCAGAAATGTCCTTGTACTTCAATGGTAGGCATTCTTGACAATTTTTTGCAGATATACAATACTTTTAACTTGACACACTCAGTTGCCTGGCCACATTGATCTTCACCTCCTTATAGGACAAAATTTTTGGTCTAGCTACTAACTATAAAAATTCAGCAGCCTCAGCAGATAGAGACTGTGTTTGGTCAGTGCATGTGCACATGAGTCATGTTTACATGACTCTCTCTCTCTCTCTCTCTCTCTCTCTCTCTCTCTCTCTCTGAGTATGTGTGTGTTGTCTATCTCTGATGAAGAACTATTTTGAAGAAATGAAGAACTGATGAAGAACTATTTTGGCCGAAAGCTTACCGCTGCCAGTTTTTGTCGTGCCTATCTGCAACTCCACTATATGGTGAGTAGCAATTATCCTTTTCATAATACTGTAATTATAAAAAAAATGTTTCATAAGCGAGCACAACAACATTGTCATGTTCTGTTACAGTCAAGTTATTTACGAAAAGAATAAAATGATGTGATCCCAATACTGACTACTGAAATTATGAATGATTAGGTTTAATGTTAATATTAGGCTTGTGTGTTGTATCTAAAGATAGTACGATTTAACAATGTCAATTGTCTTTCCTCTCTTACACCAGAAATGGAGTGTCTGTAGCAGTGGTCACTTAATACCTTTGTTATGTATATCAAAATTTTTTGCAGCTGCTTTCTTGGTTGGTCTGTTTCTCTTGAAATTATGCTGTTCATTACTGAAGATTTTATACTTACCTATAAGTATGAAATTTACCATATCATACTATCTTTTAAGAACATCACTGATATCTTTAACAAAACAGAAGTTGTGATGATTGCTCTGTAATTTATCATACCTGACTTCTTGTCACCTTTATAAGGGTGTCTACATCAAAATTCCCTACTTTAAATGTGTTCCATATGCAAAACTAAATGAAATAACTTTATTTTATTCACAAAAACAGACTGTATGTGAAGATAAGTTTTGAAAAAAATTTACAATAACAAATCAAAACACTTCTACTTGAGCCCTGCAGTGAGATGAAGAATATCAAGTCTGTTTTCAATTTCCATCCAGGTGCACTGCAACATGTCCGAAAAAATGATGTCAATGAATACCACAATCCAAGTGTGCAGGTCTTGAATGTCCCGTGCTACAATGGCGAACACCCTGTCCCTGATGTAGCCCCATAGAAAAAAATCCAACTCTGTGATGTCAGGAGAACATGGAGGCCAATTCATGGGCACACCTTGTCCAATCCAGTGTCCTGGAAATGTTGTATTTATAGTTTTCCCAACATCCAGTGACCAGTGAGATGGAGCACCATCTTGCTGAAACCAAAGATTTGGTTGCAAGTCTTCAACCTGGGGAAAGACAAAGATCTTCAATATGTCTAGATACATTGTTCCTGTGACAGTGGTTTCAGCAAAGAAGAATGGTCCAAATGTCTGTCACACATGAGGTGACACAAGAAATTCACTTTCAGGCTTCTTGTACCTTCTCCCTGACACGGTGTGGATTCTGTGAACCCCAAATTCAAACATTATGCTTGTTCACAGTTCCAGAGGCATGGTATGTAGCCTCATCAGAATACATTGCACTTGACAGGAACACAAGATTCTGGTCAATTTGGTTAAGCATTTCACATGCAAATTTCTATTGTCACTGTTTATCATCAGGCTTTATGGCCTGCACTATCTGCACCTTGTATGAGTACAGGCACAACTGCTTTCTGAGGACTTTATCAACAGCTGCACAAGGCACCTTAATTTCTAGTGATGCTTGATGAACTGATTTTCATGAACTTTGTTGAAATGTTTGGCAGATATTTCCAACTTGTTCTTCAGAGACCTGCTAACCTCCTCCATGCCCATTTGCAATACTGCCAGTTTCCAGAAACTCACTGTGCCATACTTTTCTGCTTTTGGTGTCTGGTTCTGCTTTCTTGTGAACACCATGAAACTGCTTTTGCACTGTAACACTAGATTTAAACTCTGCATATGAAAGCACAATTTCTTATCCTTCTCCTGAATTGATGCCATTTCCGCTTCTACAGACAACAATTCAACAATGAAAGTGCATCAGATGTTGAAGAAAATTTTTCTGTAGCTTTAAGTCTTTCCACAGCCATTGGAGAAGTCAGGCCCGAAACAAAGAAAGATTTACTATTTTTAAACTGCCCTACAAAATAGGGAATTTTGGTCTAGACATCATGTACACTAGAATTAACATATTCTATTTTAAACATCCATGAAATTTTCCTTGTTTCATTGCTCTATTTATCAAAATGATGAAGGTTGTCAAACCACTAACTGAATGTAACAATTTGAGGGAATGTAAAAAGGAAATAATCACATATATTCAATTGCAGGCAAAGGAAGTGGCAGACTTCAGTTCATTGGTAGAATATTGCAAAAAAGAAATCAATTTACAAGGAAGACTGCTTACAAAATGCCCAAACACTCCATCACAAAAGTGTCTAAATGTGGGAAACCTATACCGACTAGGACATTGTGTCAAATACTTTGAGAGCTGGTAGTGCACATCATATCAAGAAAAATAAGTCTAGTAAACATGGCCCTGGAAATGAATACGTTGTGCGATAAACACATGTTTATAGGAGATGTTCAATGTGGTGTCCACTCATGACACTGCAACTCTCTGCCCTCTGGCATAAGGAATGATGCACCCTTTGATGTATACCCAGTTGCTGTTTGTTGTACCTGCTGGTACACATTGAAGACTTGATGCTGTAGTGTCCGCACATCATTGATTGGTGTGGCATAGAGCAATTCCTTCAAGTGTCCACATAGCCAAAAATCTAGGGGACTGAGGTCTGGGGAATGAGCAGGCCAAGGTATGGGGTCTGCTTCAGGTTTCACACGTGGTGTGATGAAAGTGTGCTGACACCCCGTCATGCATGAACCACATTTGTATTTGTTGCTGCAATGGCACAGCCTCCAGCAAGGTAGGCATTACAGTAATGAGAAAGTGCAGATAACGTGTTAGCACATATGGCCCAATTACTCTATCACCAAGTACACCTGCCCATATGTCGACTGAGAATCAGTTGGTGTTGATGCCCTCTTTCCTAAATTGCTCGGGTTTTACTTTTGCCTATACATACTGGTTATGGAAATTCACAACACCATCTCTCGTGAACCCTGCCTCATTAATAAATAAAATCTTGGATGTAAACAGTGGATCTGTGCCACACTTTGCAGCAGCCAGTGACAGAACTGCTATCTGCCATGATGATCGCGTTGCCTTAGGGCCTGAATGCACTGTAGGTGTTATGGATACAGCAGTTGTTCATGAAGTACCCCCCCCCCCCCCCCCCCCTGGTAATAAGAGAGTGAGACATGTTTTCTGCTGCTGCTAATTGTCACACACTAGACCCAGGGGTTTCTTCTATTGAATATAGCAACACTCCTCCATTTCAGGCATGCAGACTATATGCGGCCTTCCACTGTCAGTCTTCAGGGTGCAAGGGCACGTATGTCCTTCAGACACTGGAAAAGTCTGTTGAACGGCTTATCAGAGGGTGCTCTGCACTGTGGGTACTTTTCAGCATAGAGGGCACAGGCTCACAGGCTACATCCATTTGTAAAACACAGCAGAATGTCATATCTGCCTTTAACTTGTTGAGTATTAGGCTTCCATTGGTAACAGGTGGTGGAATAGATCAAATATAAATGTGCTATACCATTTGTATATACAAACAGTGCAATAACAGTAAACAAGTAAATGAATCTGCATTTGAAAGAAGGTAAAATGCCCAAGGTTTACAGTACTGTACAATAAGGCACGCAAACACAACGAAAACTAATGTAGCCTACAACACAACCTGACTGCAGACTCAAACCACACAACTGACTGCCTAATGGTAGGTGGTTTACTGTTAGTAAGACATTGTAATATCCTGCTGATACATTTGATGAAGTACCAATGCAACAACTGTGCTAATATCTTGAACTAAGCATTGCGCATCCCTTCCTATAAACACATGTTTATCTCAGAAAGTATGTGTTTCCAGACCCATGTTTATTGAATTTATTTTTCTCGTTTTGATGAGTACTGCTACCTCTCAAAGTACTCAACACTTTCTTTGAAAGCCCTGTATAAAGAAGGAAAAATGAATGGGTAGTTTTCTTCTTTTCTGTAGTCTGTTTTCATTTTTCATTGTACTACATGTTTTTGAAATGTTGTTCACATTTGTGTAGCACAGAAAGAAGCAGTCTGTTAGGTTTAAAGTTTTATCTATTGAAAGGTAGGAATTGCATCATGCAATACATAACTGTGGTTGTGAGGTCTGTTCCAAAAGAAACCAAATTTCTGAAATAACACACCAACCTGCAGAGGGAGTGCATTTAGGATACAGAGCACATTTAGCAGCAGATTTAGACAACAAACTGCCATTTGCAATGTTATGCTCTGGCTGTTAATTAGCAAGCTACAGCCTCTGAGGTGCACAATCTGCTGCCAGATTAGCACCAAAGTGACAATGAAACAGATTGAAGAATAACATATGTGTGTGTGAAAATTTGCTACAAATTTGGCAAAATTTGCTTAGCTAGGTTTACAGGAAGGACTGTATGAGTTGTTTAGTCTGCAGTGAGTGATGTAAGCATTTTCACAGGGCAGAATGTCGATCAGTGATGATCCCAAGCCTGGACGACCTTCCACATCAACAGATGATGACCATATTGAATTCATGCAGTGATTTGTGGAAATCATCATTTAACTCTTTGGGAAGTTTCTGATAAATACTAATGTGCATGAGGGATGCTGTGTACAGGAGGAGGCCTGAATTGTGGGGAAACCAGACTTGGATGTTTCATCATGGCAATGCACTGATTCACATGTCACTCTTTGTCTGTACTATCTAGCAAAACACCACATTCCTGTTGTGCGCCGTCCACTGTATTCTCTGGACCTAGCCCCAGCAGACTCTTTTCTCTTTGGGCACTGATGACCCCGCTGTTTAGCGCCCGTAAACCTCAAACACACACACACACACACACACACACACACACACACTCTGTTCTCTTTTGCCTCATATAAATCTAAGACAAATAAAATAGTCCTTTTGTTATTGATGATGCATGACCAAGCTGAAATAGATGAAGTAACTAAGAAACCTAAGATGATTCATTGCTACAATGACACATAAGGTGGCTTTGATTCATTAGACCAGACGTCTTGCAACATTTCTTGCACCTGGAAGATTAAACACTTGCCTCTGTGTGTCTTTAATGGAATTCTGAACATGATGTGTGTTAATATGTGGGTAATCCATGTTCACAACACCACCCGCGAAAAGGAGAATGTTCTAAAGAGGAAACACTGCCTAAGACAACTGAGTGAAGAGCTACTCTCACCATGGATGCAAAGCAGGCTACACATACCAAGAATATCAAATGACCTGCACCTCACTATACAGTCTGTCCTTGGTATCGAACCCCATCATGAGAACATTGGTGGAAATGCTGGAGTATCATCTTCCCCAAGGAGAAATATCTGCCGCACACATCTGTAAAAAAAGAGTTTTGTGCTGTTTGTTGTAAGGCATTTTGCAAAGAGCATCAAGCACAATTATGCACTAACTGTCTGAAATAAATATTCTCATTGTTGTCAAAAACTATTGTTTCTGTGATTATAGACTGTGGCCTGTATTGTTTATTAGTGATAATTAATAAATAATAAAAAATGTTACCAAATTTTGTTTACTTTTCGTTATGTCATAAAAAGTATGAACATCTGTGACATTAGATAATTTAAGAATGTTTGTGTTCTAAGGTTAATGTTGTGCTGTGAGATGTTTGGGGATTTCATCACACTATATGATGGTGGTAGCAAGGTTTTGAGTTTCTTTGACCAGCTTGACCTAGTCTGTATCAGATGTAATAAGTGAAGTAATTTCCAAGTACTGGATGACTGTTAGAGGATCTGACCCTCAACATATCTTGATCACATAAGAACTTTCATCTTGTTATGAGTGAGGAAATTTCAAATTCTGCTTGCATTACAGATATAGGTGTAATTTTTATATTGCCTACACAAAGATACAGAACCACCAACTGCATACAGTCTAGAATCTGCAGCCATGACGTGGGAGCAGAGTCATACAACATGCAGTCACATTCCATCTTGCTCCTCATTAAATGTTTGTACAAGGTTCTTAGGGGCAGTTGCCAGTCAGTGCATGACAAAGCTTTCATGATGTTAATTCTTTTATGAAAATTAGGTTGAAGGTCATAGGTATGTTTCTGCCATATCAGTCAAGTATCTAGCCATGCACCCAGAAATTTAATGTGTGTATATGCTAAAATAATGTGGTTATTAATTAGCAAGGTAATAGCTTCTTTCTCTGTGTGCTTAGTAAAGGTGGCCAGATGGCATTTCTCAGGCACCACATCCATTCCCATCACAAGTAACTGAGTTACTTGAGATAGGAACCACATTACAGACACTTCATTGTAGGTAGTTCACAGCACAATTCTGGTCCCTGTGCTTGGCATAAATTGCAAAGTCATCCATATACTGTAGAATGGCAACAGGATAATGTAATCATTTACAGGTCTCCCTGATACATATGTTAAAAAGAAATGGGTTCAAGGAATCTCCTTGTGGTAAACCTTTATAGACAATTCTGGAAATCAGTTGTTGGCCATTCATGCTTAATCATAAAACCCTGTCATATAATAAGTGCAAGCACCCGTTGACTATGTTTGGTGGTGGTATATCCAGACCATAAAAGGGATGTCCTGATACAAAAATATCAACACTGCCATGTCCCTCCCCCCCACCCCCCTATATGTATATCCAGCAAGACTGCATGTATAGATATATACACTCCTGGAAATGGAAAAAAGAACACATTGACACCAGTGTGTCAGACCCACCATACTTGCTCCGGACACTGCGAGAGGGCTGTACAAGCAATGATCACACGCACGGCACAGCGGACACACCAGGAACCGCGGTGTTGGCCGTCGAATGGCGCTAGCTGCGCAGCATTTGTGCACCGCCGCCGTCAGTGTCAGCCAGTTTGCCGTGGCATACGGAGCTCCATCGCAGTCTTTAACACTGGTAGCATGCCGCGACAGCGTGGACGTGAACCGTATGTGCAGTTGACGGACTTTGAGCGAGGGCGTATAGTGGGCATGCGGGAGGCCGGGTGGACGTACCGCCGAATTGCTCAACACGTGGGGCGTGAGGTCTCCACAGTACATCGATGTTGTCGCCAGTGGTCGGCGGTAGGTGCACGTGCCCGTCGACCTGGGACCGGACCGCAGCGACGCACGGATGCACGCCAAGACCGTAGGATCCTACGCAGTGCCGTAGGGGACCGCACCGCCACTTCCCAGCAAATTAGGGACACTGTTGCTCCTGGGGTATCGGCGAGGACCATTCACAACCGTCTCCATGAGGCTGGGCTACGGTCCCGCACACCGTTAGGCCGTCTTCCGCTCACGCCCCAACATCGTGCAGCCCGCCTCCAGTGGTGTCGCGACAGGCGTGAATGGAGGGACGAATGGAGACGTGTCGTCTTCAGCGATGAGAGTCGCTTCTGCCTTGGTGCCAATGATGGTCGTATGCGTGTTTGGCGCCGTGCAGGTGAGCGCCACAATCAGGACTGCATACGACCGAGGCACACAGGGCCAACACCCGGCATCATGGTGTGGGGAGCGATCTCCTACACTGGCCGTACACCACTGGTGATCGTCGAGGGGACACTGAATAGTGCACGGTACATCCAAACCGTCATCGAACCCATCGTTCTACCATTCCTAGACCGGCAAGGGAACTTGCTGTTCCAACAGGACAATGCACGTCCGCATGTATCCCGTGCCACCCAACGTGCTCTAGAAGGTGTAAGTCAACTACCCTGGCCAGCAAGATCTCCGGATCTGTCCCCCATTGAGCATGTTTGGGACTGGATGAAGCGTCGTCTCACGCGGTCTGCACGTCCAGCACGAAAGCTGGTCCAACTGAGGCGCCAGGTGGAAATGGCATGGCAAGCCGTTCCACAGGACTACATCCAGCATCTCTACGATCGTCTCCATGGGAGAATAGCAGCCTGCATTGCTGCGAAAGGTGGATATACACTGTACTAGTGCCGACATTGTGCATGCTCTGTTGCCTGTGTCTATGTGCCTGTGGTTCTGTCAGTGTGATCATGTGATGTATCTGACCCCAGGAATGTGTCAATAAAGTTTCCCCTTCCTGGGACAATGAATTCACGGTGTTCTTATTTCAATTTCCAGGAGTGTAGATTGGCAGAGAAGATCAGCAGCACATCTGTAACAAAAGTTCATAGTGAATCGAATATGATGATATATTTCTGGAAAGCAAATATCTTATTGTGAAGTATTCTATTATGCTCTGCAAACCAATTCAATCTGTTCTTGATCATTATATTCGTAACACTGCAATACATGAAATTAAGGATATTTGCTAGAACAAGGGAACTGACACTGGGTTGTTTCCCAGTTTAGAGACTGGTATCATTTTGATTATCCTCCACTGCTCAGGGACTTAGGTTATTGAAATAAATCATTGATAGGTTTGAGAAGAGTGATGTTTTATTTTGTAAGGGTGATGAAAAATCATAGAATACAAAATTTTGTCTTCAGACAGTTCTACAACTCATTTGTGCTAAAAGCTGTATCCGGTTGTAATGAGTAGTCGGGTGCATATCCTTGTCAGAAATCTGACAACTGTTGGGTACTTTGTGGCTTATGGGCTGGAGCTAATGATTCTGTGGTATCATTATTTGCCTGGATGATATTGTTATTGAGAGTTGTGTCTTTAAAAAATTTTACTCTTTGTCAGAGTGTTTGTGCTGAGATATCTGATCCAAGTTCATAACAACATTTAATCCAGCCTTCCATTTTTGCAATGTGTGTGATCTTTTTCACCTATCATACTGATAAAATGATTATAGGTCAGATTATTTTTAAATATCTTGATTGCAAGCAATCATTTGGTAATGGCATGAGAAAATTCTATAGTGCACTGTATTTTGCAGTTGTGATATTTGTTGTTAGCTTATTTGTTCAGGGATGAGTTTTCAAGGGTAGATATTATAATTACATTCTCAAAATATGTGTCTCTACCTTGAATATCAACATTTGACATATAGGTATTAAAAGTATCACATAATATTGTTTAATGTAATTGGCTAGATGAAAAATCTACCCACCAAGTGGCAGCAGAACACACTCATAAAAGAAGGTAATAATTAAACAGGCTTTTGGAGCCAGTGGCTCCTTCTTTTGGTAGAAGGATTGAAGGGGAAGGAAGATGGGGTGAAGGAAAAGAACTGGAGATGTCTAGGAAAAGGAGTAGATTTCGAAAAAGTCACCCAGATCTGTCAGTAGGGGAAGACTTACTGAATGGGATGAGAAGGAGAGATTGATTGTTGGGGAATGCACCAGATGAGATTTGAAAACCTGAGAACTTAAATGTGCAAGACAGGGTAATATGAAAGACAGAGATTACTGCTAAAACATAATACATAAGTTAATGAGTTAATGAGAGCGGAAAGCTAAGTGCATTGTATGTAACAGAGGTGGGAGGGAGATGGTGAAAAATAGATAGGTAAGAAGATGAAAGATGTAGAAAACTGAAATGGAATGGAGAAAGCAGTGGTTACTGTGAAGAAATGCTGAGATTGAAGAAATTAACGTAAATTAAGGCCAGGTAGGAGGTGAGAACCAAGAACATGTTATAATGCTAGTTCCCAACTGTTGAGTTCTGAGAAACTGGTGTCTGGGATAAGAATCCTGATGGCACATGTGGTGAAACAGGCATTGAGGTTGTGATTGTCATGTTGTAGAGTATGCTCTGGAACAGGATATTGTGTGTTTCCAGTATACACCCTTTGCCTGCGCCAATTCATCCTAACTGATAAAAAAAATGAAATGAGCGTATGGCATCATTGGCTGGGAGGCCCCTTACATGGAAGTTTGGCCACCGAGTGCAAGTCTTATTTCAGTCAACACCACATTGGGCGATTTGTGCACCAGTGATGAGGAAGAAATGATGATGAGGACAACACAAGACCCAGTCCTTGAGTGGAAAAATCTCCAACCCAGCCAGGAATCGAACCAGGCCTGCTTGCATGGGAGGCGAACATGTTACCACCCAGCTAAGCCGGTGGATATCCTAGCTGATAATTTGATGGTAGTCATGCCAATGTATAAGACAGAACAGTGTTTACATAATAACTGGTATGTCACATGTATCATTTCACAGGTGGCTTTCCCTTTGATAGTAAGCTTCCCCAGTTACAGGGCTGGTATGTGTGGTGGTGGTAGAGTGCATAGGGCAAGTCTTGCAGTGGGGATGGTCACAGGGGTCAGAGCCATAGAGAAGGGAGATGGGTGCAGAAGGAGCATAGGGTCTGACACGAATATTGTGGAGATTGGGAGGGTGAGGAGAAACTATTCTAGGTGTGGTGGGCAAAATCTCAGGGTATACTCCTTTCGATCAAGTACCACAGTGATAGATCCTTTCTCTGTACTCCTCTTTTTGCAACTTCCATGATGATTTCTTACACTACAAGCTGTCCTCTCTTGCTATGATGAATCCCATCACATACTACATCTGTTCTTTTTGAAAACATGCTTTTGCACTATCAAAACTATGGTCCCACATTTTGTTTCTTGAAACCTGCTTGTCCACTGGTGTTACTCAAAAAAGCCTAACATTGCAATTCCCTGCTTCTGGATGTAATCCTTTTCTACACCCGGGTCTTTTACATTTCAAATTCCTGCAATCTCTTGCTCTTACCCAGGTTATCTGTGATCTAAAAGCCTCACCAGCCAATTTCCATTCCACCAGACTTCTCTCCTACAAAATCCTGCAGTTACCTGCCCCTCATGCTTCCTTGGAGGGTACCATCCACCAAGCCAACTTCAACCGCAACAACGTGCCAGACTTCACCTCAGAAAGCTATCTCACCATCTCTTTAACTTCCTGAAGAGTGGTGTTCCCTTTCCCATCCCTCTGCAGCATCCTAAACAGTGACACCATCAACCACCACTCCTCTTCTACAAACTGAACTTGGCCAATCACCCTAATGTTCCACAGCCTTCACCACTATCTCCCAGACCTGTAGTAACTCATAATCATAAGATCCAGTCACAACAGTCTGCATTATGTAAAGGTGTCACTTTCAGCCCTAAACTACATTTGATCATGCTGCTTTGGTGAAGGACCTACTTTTCTTCACTCATAAAGTTAACTGGAGATATCACTATGCAACCCAGTCCAAAAACCTTCTCAACAACAAACCTGAAATTGAATCCTACCTTGAACAGTTCTGACCATGATTCCTACTTGATCCACCACCACTACCTCAAAGTCATCTATGAGACTTAACATCTGAGGTCATCAGTCCCCTAGTCTTAGAACTAGTTAAAATATAACTAACCTAAGGACATCACACACATCCGTGCCTGAGGCAGGATTCGAACCTGCGACCTTAGCAGCAGCACGGTTCCAGACTGAAGTGCCAAGAACCGCTTGGCCACAGCGGCCAGGCCCTGGTTACAAACCTTCCTACCCACCTCACTCAACTTTATAACTACCAACAACTACTTCACCTTTGAGGGGCAGACATACAAACAGATAAGGGGTATGGCCATGAGAACCAGGATGGTTCCTTCCTATGCCAACCTTTTCATGGGTCGATTGGAGGGGGCTTTCCTGAAATCCATGTCTTCAGACCCTGGTTTAGTTTATATATAATAATGACATCTTTACCATGTGGAATCATTGTGAGACTGACCTGTTAAAATTCCTGGTACCTCTGAATATCTATTCCCAATTAAATTTCACATCTTCCTTTTCTGGAACCAGTACCACTTCCCTTGGTGTTAATCTAATCCTCGCCAAAGATCAGCTACTACACGCTTCTGTCCAAATTAAACTTACTAACAAACAACAGTACTTACATTTTGTCAGTTGCCATGCTTTGCATGTCGAATTTTCCCTCCCATTCAGCCTTGGCATTTGAGGTAAATGTATTTGTTCAGATGCACACTCATTACAGCATTACACCACCATTCTGATTAGACACAATTGCCCCACCAGCCTAGTTCAGAAGCAGATTTCCTAGGACATCACATACAATCCTGGTACTGCTGATACCTCCAAAAAAACAACTTCAGAGCACACCACTGGTCACTCAGTATTACCCTGTTCTGGAATATATTAATCAGCTACTTCGACAAGGCTACAACTTCCTAAAATCATGCCCTGAAATGATATACATTCTGTCTGGGAATTTTCCCACCACTCCTAGAATAGTTTTTCCTCACCCTCCCAATCTCTGCAATATTCTTGTCAGACCCTATGTTCTGGCCCTGTGACCATCTCTGCTGCAAAACTTATGCTATGCATCCTTCTACCTCTGCCTATACCAGTCCTGTAATTGGAAAAACTTATACTATCAAAGGGAGAGCCACTTATGAAACAACTCATATCATATACCAGCTGTTATGTAAATACTGTTTTGGCATGACTACCACCAAATTAGGATGAATGGGCATAGGCAGAGGGTGTATACTGGCAACACACAATCTCACAATGCTCTACAACATGACAGTCATAACCTCGGTGCCTGTTTCACCACAGGTGTCATCTGTATTCTTCCCCCAGACACTAGTTTCTCAGAATTCCGCTAGAGAGGGAACTAGTGCTGCAATATGTCCTTGGTTCTTACCATCCAACTGACCTTAATTTACGTTAATTTATTCCCTCTCAGCATTTCTTCCTGGTAACTATTCCTTTTTTCTCTTCATTTTAGTTTTCTGCATCTTTCATTTACTTACCTGTCTGTTTTTCACTGGCCCCCTCCCACCTCTGTTGTGTACAATGCACTTAGCTTTTTACTCTTATTAACTCATGCATGACATTTTAACAGTAATCTCTGTCTTGCACAGTACCCTGTCTTCTACCTTTAAGCTCTCATGTTTCCAAGTATCTTCCAGTGAACTTCCCAACACTCAATCTTTTCTTCTCATCCCTTCCAGTATGTCTCCTCTGACCTACAGTTCTGGGTGATTTTCTGAAATCTACCCCTTTTCTTAGACCTCTCCTGTTCTTTTCTTTCATCCCCTCTTCCTTCTCTTTCAACCCTTCTGCCACCAGAAGGAGGAGCCATTGGCTCCAAAAGCTTGCCTAATTATAACCTTCTTTTATGTGTGTGGTCTGCTGCCACTTGGTGAGTAGATTTTTTTTTCTATACAATTACATTATGTTGCTAAAAAGTGATTGTCGTCATTTTTATGTAATATTGTTTGATATCCCTGCCAGTTAGTGCGCTTATAGTTGATCACATTGTCTCACGTACTTCCTCATTGGCTGGGTGTATGTGCCATCACAGAGATTGTGATTAAATGGCAGTCTATGGCTAGAGTGTGAGTTGTTCCCAAAGTTTATTACTGAGTAAGTCATTTACTGGACATGCCACAGGTAATTGTGTGCATTAAAATCTCCTCCAAGTACACATTTCTTCAGTAGGTAGGCGAATATGTATGAGCATGTGACTCCAGAAATGTGGCCCGAGGAGAACAATACAGGGTGCTTCAAAAAGAATGTACATATTTTGAATGCATATATTTATTGAACTTTAAGACATATGAATATGAAACTTTACACACATATTTACGACTCTCTCCAGCTCAGATTACAGACGTTCAATACGTCCTCCATCAGTGACACGAACAATATCACATCGACACTCAAATTCCTCCCATACGTGGGCAAGCATGTCCTTTGTCCCTGATGTTATGGCAGTACAGATCCAGTTCTTCAACTCTTCCAGTTTCTGTGGGAGTGGTGGTACATAAACGTTGCCTTTAATGAAATACCACAGGAAGGAGTCAGAGGGTGTCAAATTTGATTATCGCGGAGCCCAGCTGAGACATGCTAGTTGCCAGGTCCTTGACAACCGATCCAATGGTTTGGTAGAGTTTCATTCAGATAATCAACCACTTGGTGACTCCAGTAATGCCCTGTCTTTTTGAAAAATGAAGTTGTCTTCTTGCAGCCTTGGAAACAACCAGTTTTGTAACATAGCGAGATACTGCTGACTGTTAACTGTGTTTCCATCAAAGAAGAATGGGCTGTAAACAGATGATCAGGATATTGCACTAAACACATTGACTTTGGGCATATCTCACACATGTTCAATGCCTGCATGTTGGTTCTGTAGGCCCCAAATTCGAACATTGTGTTTTTTTACCTGACCACTAACGTGGGAACTCACTTCATCACTGAACACAATGCTTTGTGTGAAAGTGTTATCATTGTCAATAGCATCAAGAATCTCGTTACATGCCACACATTTACGTTTGTCATCAGGATGCAGAGCTTGTAACAGCTATAACTTGTATGGCTTCATAACCAATTGACATCTCAAAACATGCCAAATTGTTGTTGTAGGCAGTTGTAACTCCTGACTGGCACGACGAGTTGATTTTGAAGGACTATGTTGGAAAGTAGTTTGAATTCGTGCAACTTTTTCATCAGGAACATGAGGGTGGTGAGGACTCTTTCCTTTAAATACACATCCTATGTCTAGAAACTGTCAATACCATCTGCAAATGTTCCACCAATTTGGAGGATCAATTTGGTACTTCAATCTGAAAAGTCTTTGCACTGTAATTACAGAATTGCACTTTGCAAACTCCAGAACACAAAATGATTTCTGCTGCGGAATACCCATATTAAACATATGATGGTTACCAAGCAAAAGAGAAGACAACTGAAATCTAGCAGCTATTAATATAAACTACACCGTATTTGTTTCTCCAATAGCTGAGTCGAGGCACAGCAATTGATAGTTTGGACAAAATAATACTTTTTAATATGTATATTTTTTTTAAACATGCTCTACATAGCTGTAACGTCTGATATATCTTGCATGTTCAGGATGTCAAGTGACATAATATTTGTGAAAATTTATTTACCTGTATATTATGAGGAACACAGTGTTTCTTCAATTACAACTTCCCCATATCCACCATCTCTGTCCTTTCTATGTAATTTAAAACAACTACATGTACTCATGTCACATAGTCTTATATTCTGACAGAATGTAACTTTTGCAGTGTTACTTGAAAATGGCCCTAAGGCCAAAATTGCAATCATAATAATAAATATTTCATACAGTCAATGGCAACTATGATGTCTTTTAAGAAATTTAAAACATTTGTAATTTTGGGTGCACATTGTCAATTAAGTAGGTTTGAGAAGTGACTGGTATACTGGCATGCAGTTTGCTCATGGTAACAATCAAGTTACTCCATATATATCTAAGGCTCCTGGCATACCACTGTAGAATAGTAAATGGATCAACTTTCCCCTTGTTCTGCAGTTTGTCCCTTGTTCTGATGATTTAGTTGTAGACAGTGTGTGCTATACATGTTATTAGCCATGTTATATTCCAGTGATGTCCATAACAAGAGCTCTAATGTCAACTTGGGATACAGTAAGACATTTTGTTGATGAAATCTCTGAATCAGTAACAAATTGACACTTTCTACTGAGGCCATGAAGTCCAGCAGCCCAAATGTGATAGGATTGATTTGGTTGTTTTTGACAACAATAAAAGGCAACATGAGAGGCTACCACATGCGTTTGCTTTTGAAAATAGATGGACAGAAGTGAGCACATTTCAGCAAAGGACAAAGATGCACGATCTTTCAAAGGAGCCAATTGCGACAACAACCGATACATTTGAGGTGAAATCCATGATAGGAACAGAGACTTACATGTTTGTTCGTCTGTGACATGAAATGCCAAGAAGTGCTGTCGAAGACATTTTTCGTAATCAGACCAGTCTTCCGCCGTCTCGTCGTAAGGAGGAAAAGTAGGTAGAGACAATGACGAGAGAAGCCCCGCATTTGATGCCACGACGAAATCACGAATCGCATTTGTGAGAAGCATTTGCTGTTCTATGAGACCTTGCAATAGTTGCTCTAAAGTAGCCATGGAAACATGTGGGTCAACGATGGAAAAGAAAAATCCCATCCTCGTCGCCAATTGTAATAACTTCAAGTTGAACAAATATATTTCAAGGAAGATGCAATACATGAAAATCACAGATCAAGTAAACAGAGTACGTGTGAGTGCACTTTAACAGTCAAATCATAATTGATTCCAAGTCTAGCGGCCGCTGGCTGGCTGGCCGCTTAGGTGGCGCTGCTGCTGCATGGCTGGCAGACGGTGCCGCATGTAGAGGACACGCGTAACTGCGCGGCAGCACTTTGAAAGATCGGCGAGTCACAACAGTATTATCATGTCAATTGTTTTCAGCTAAATTATTGCTCTCCTGTTCTCAACTAACTGAATATTATGGTTAGAATTATCACCAATACTGCTGATTTGAGTGGACTTGCTCCCATGATTGTCTACAAGCATAAGCGTGTGACTATTCTGATAAGCTCTGGTGTTTTTGAGCTGCATAAGACAACTAACTGTAACTAACACACCAGTCCTGTAAACAGTACTACAACATAGGCATTCATAGTTCAGTCTTGCATATTGCAGTCTTCCAGCTTTTCTGCTGGTTCAAAAAAAATCATTGATTTAGCTTTTTTAGTGCTGAGGCACTCGCTGGAACTGTTCTCTATAGATGATAACCTAGGGCGAAGCTTTTGGCACAATGGCTTCTGTGCATTGTTGCCATTACCTGCATTACACTGCTGTTGCCCACCATGTTATTGACATGTGCCTGCCTGCCTGTTGCTGCTGGTGCTGTTGCTGTTGTAGCCCCTGTTGGGCCTGCATGGGCTGGTAAAATTCTCTTTGATTGTGTGGCGACAGCCCTGGGCAGTGGGCTGCTGCTGCTGTTATTATTGTTGTTACCACTGCTGATACTTGCCACCATCTGTTAAGTTGCTGTGTTACACCTGATCAGCTTGTTTCAGTTTCTCTGGTTGGGTTTGCATCTGATATAATGAAAATTCATGTTGGGTTGGTTGCTGCATTACATGCACATTGATTTGAAAGTTATGAGCAACATGAATGACACTTTGATTTACAGGGATATCATTCCTGTATACGATAGTGAAGTCAGCATAACATGTCATGATTCTGACTGTAATCACTTGAGCAATATGTCAGTGGTATTTCCCCCCATCTTCTTTTGTGAATCTCACTACTCGAACTGTTGTTATGAATGTTATAAATAAATAGAAATATGTAATGTAGTCTGAACCATACAAATTTGTGTGTTTACATGTCTTAGTGCTGAGAAAGAGGAAGTAGTTCTACACTTGACCACTGCTTGTGTGCAGCTGTATATATTATTTGCATTTTTAATGGCATTGCAGTACTGAAGTAGTGAGATTTTGCATTGTATCTCCTTATGCAGCTGTATGTTTTCTTCACTTTTTTGTAAATGCAGCGTTGGCTTAATTCTGATATTTTTGGTATATTTCAAGTACAATTTTCTGATTCTCTCAAGGCTCCCTAATTTCAGATGTAATCAAACTCTTAACTCCTTTGTGAATGCAATAATTATATAGTAACTTAAGGAAGGAGTTCCATCCACTGTCTGAGGCTTTTGCTACATCTATATTAAGTAGTTTAGTATTCATTATATTTCATGAATTTAAATTAAATCTTTTTGTTTGACTTATTTCAGGAAGATTGATGGTAGATCAATGATTTTGAATTCTACTGATGAGCTAGCACCTGCAAAAGTAACAAAATCACAGAAAAATCAAATGTCATCTACCTTGCATGTTGTACCAGTTTCAGTACTAACTGGATGTGGTGGCATTTTTCTCCAAACCTCTGTAATACATTACTAGAATAAAAACACATTTTTTAGAAAATGCTTTTGCAAACAAATTAAAAGGTTTCAAAATAAAAATATTATAAAAAGGGGAAAAACCCTAAAAGCGAGTATCCACAAGCCTTTATCATTACTGTCTCCCTTTCCAGAGGTGACAGAATATAGCATTATGGTTTTCATAATGGCATAAATACTTAAGTAGCATCAAACCAGTCTCAGGACTGAAGACAACAACAACATCTGTGATTAAGTTTATAGAGAACACTGAGAGGACTGGATCAGATCAACAGCACTAAGGAGGTAAACTGTGACTAGTCTAATGCATTTGATGCAGAGCAGCACACAGCTTATTTGAAAAATAGATGGATTTGGTGTATCATGGAGTTGCAAGTTATGACTTGAAAATATGAATCAGAGTCAAATGAATAAACTCACATCAAGCATCCAACCAATAACATTAGCTGCTCCACAGGGCAGTGTCTTAGGACGCTTCCATTCCTTATTTGAATAAATGACAAGATACCTATAAATAACGCACACATTATACTGTATGCTGAGGACACAAGTGTTGTAATAACAGATGTAGTTCCAGACTGATATCTGCCAAACAGCTGTTTGTTTAATCAAGCATACTTCCTTTGCCTTGTCTTTGTATTCAAAAAAGTGTAGTACTTATAAAATTGAGTATAAATGGAGGATTATTTTTAACCTCCATCCATTCAACATATGAACATGTGATAACTTTGATGGAATAACAGTAAATATGGCCATCACACAAACACATGCATAAATATTGGGTATTAGAGGGTACAACAACCAATTTCAGTTATCTCATGTTAAACTGATTCTACAATATGAGTGATTATTAAGATCAAATACGATAAATTATTATTGAATCATGCCAGAAAAGACTGTAGCTCATCAGTCACATGAAGATTTTAGAAAACCAGATTGATAAAAAATTGAGAATTATAAACAAGAACTCACTTAGTAATAAAAACGGTACAAAGGTGATAGCTGGCCAGGAAATTTGTGTAAAAATGACATACCATAAACATAGCACACCCCAGGGCATGGAGATGCAGGCAGGAAAGTGGCCAGCTATAGACTGAGCAATAAGCCATGTTGGTGATGAAAATCAGGTCTATGCATGTGCTCTGGGACACTATGACCTACAGAAATTTGTGTGATATGGTCATATTTGCAGACAAAAAATTTTACGATCCTACCCTGAATAACATAACAGCAAAATTATGTGACAGCACGAGCAGAAAATAATTTGATTTGTCACATGTTAATGAAGCACTTACTGAGTGTAACACTGACAAAAATCATTATCAGAATATAAATACCAGTATTCTGATAACAATTTTCAGCAGTATTATTCTTGGTAAGTGCTTCATTAACATATGATGAATTGAATTATTTTCTGCCCATGGTTCTCTGTGACCAGTAATTATTCTATTTGTTATTGAGGCAGGATCCTCAAATGATATGTGAGCATGAGTGTGGCAACACACGCAAATTTTTATACATCATATTGCACCGTTGTGCGTAGACCCAATTTCCGCCCACGGCTTATCGCACAGTCCATAGCTGGCCACTTTACTGCTTGTATCTCCATGCATTGCAATCTGTTGTATTTATGATATGTCATTTTTGCACAAATTTCCTCATCAATTATCATCTTTATGCTGCTTTTATTACTAAGTGGCTTCTTGTTTATACTTCAAACATTTTCATTAATCAAATCAAACAGTTAACCAGTTGTGTTCAGCCTATTGTTATCCATTTGGATTCAAGGTAGATGTTTTTAATTTTTAATTTTTGGCTTGGTGCCATAACCTGTTATTGGATTTTTACCGCCTGGTGTTGGTAGGATATTTCTTGATGGTTCTTATAGTAAAAAAAAAAGCATGCTTGAGGAGCCATGGATCCATAATTTCTGCTTACCTGACAGCTATGATACAAGACAAAAACTGGACGTACATGTTCAAAGTGTCAACACAAAGTTATTTCTAAACAGACTTATCCATCCTAGTATCAAACTATACAATGCCTTACCAGATACCATTAAACACATACAAAACATTGGTCACTTCAAATCTAAATTAAAATCGTACTTGGTTGATCACTGCTTTTACACAGTAAATGAATACCTACAAAAATAAATTTTTCTATGTTAACCCAGTGTGGTCTCATATGAAGAACATTTGTATATTATCTCTCTGTATATAGTGTAACAACATTTATTTAAGTATTCATCATTAATTGGTATATTAATGTGTGTTATTATGTACAAAGGTATATTATATGTAAAATTGTTAATATTAAAATAAAAATCCAAATATATCTTGCACCTTGTGCAACTATAGATGAAAATGGATCAATAAATCAATCAATCAATAAAGTGATCCACTACTTGTGTCATTTATTCTTGGACCCAGAATGTTTGGTCCGTACATGTTGCAACTTTAATACCATGATTCACCATGTAAGCAGTTTGTTTTATTTCTCACTACTAATTATAACTATAATTTGATCACAATTGTAACAAACACTCATTGTGATTTAACCCAATGATGTGTCTTCTAGCTTACAAAACCTATCATTAAATAAATTATTTACAAGAGCAAACAAGGAGTGATTATTCAAGATGTCAAAATTTAACAGATTCCTTTTAGTACTCATGTGGATGACTTCACAGTTTTCATTATTAGGTATCAATTTCCACTTTTCATACCATATGCAAGTTTTGGCTAATTCATTTTACAATTGATTTTGATCATCTGATGACTTTACAAGGTGGTAAATCTCCAAACAATCTACGAGTGCTGCTCAGATTGTCTCCTAAATTGTTTATGTAGATCAGGAAAAGCACAGAACCTCCAACAGTTCCTTAGGGAAAATGAGATATTACTTCTGTTTTACTCAATGAATTTCTGTCAGTTACTATGCACTGTGACCTTTCTGATAGGAAATCATGAATCCAGACACACAGCTGAGATGACACTCCCTAGGCATGCAATTTGATTAGAAGTCCCTTGGGATATGATCCTGTTATACAGTATTCTCACATTATGATAAAAATGCAATTATTCAATGGATTTTTATTTCTGAAATTTAAGTGTCATTGGCTGAAAAATCATTTCAACCACTTTTGTGATTTTCAAAGATTTGCAAATAATTAGACATGTGAAAGACATTGTATCTTACAAACTGATAATGGAAAAGAATATGCAAATGAAAGACTGATGTAGTTGTTAAAGGATGAAGGAGCTAAACAAGAAACCATGTTCCCACAATCAAGAATGATATTGTTTAGCAGAGAGATATAATAATATTAAGAAAAGAATAGCTGCTACTCACCATATTGCAGAGATGCTGATTCACAGATAGGCACAAACAAAAAGACTGTCAAAAAGTGAGCTTTTGATCATCAAGTCCTTAATCAGAAATAGACAAAACACATACACACACACACACACACACACACACACACACACACACACACACACACACACACACACACACACACATGATTACAGCCCCTGGCTGCTGAGGCCAACTGGCAGCAGCACATGATGGGAGAGGCAACCGGGCGGCAGGGATAAAAAGTAGGCTGGGGCAAAGAGTGGGAGTGACAGCAGGGCAGGGGTGGGGGATAGTAAAGTGCTGCTTGAGGGAGTGTACAGGGACAAGATCAAGAGAGGATGCACTCAGAAGGTTAGATGGAGGGCACAGGAGGGGGGGGGGTTGGAAAAGGAAAAAAGTAAAAAGACTGTGGGTGTGTTGGTGGAACAGAGGACTTTGTAGTGCTGTAATGGGAACAGGGAAGAGGTTAGATGGGTAAGGACAATATTTAAGAGGCCAAGATAGTTACACGAACATAGGATATGTTGCAGGGAGAGTTCCCACCTGTCAATTCAGAAAAAATCTGTTGTTGACGGAAGGATGGAGATGGTATGGGCTAAGAAGCAGTCGTTGAAATGAAGAATGTCATATTGGATGGCGTGCTCAGCAACAGGATGGTCCAGCTGTTTCTTGGCCACAGTTTGTCAGTAGTCATTCATGTGGGTAGACAGCTTGTGGGTTATCATGCCAACATATAATGCAGCACAGTGTTTTCAACTGAACTTATAGTTCTGTCTGTCTGTCTTGTTATGTGTGCGAGTTGCATTTGAGTGTGTGTGTGTGTATGTGTGTTGTCTGTTTCTGATCAAGGCCTTGATGGCCAAAAGCTAATTTCCTGAGAGTTTTTTTGTCATGTCTATCTGTGACTCAGCGTCTTCGCTATATGGTGAGTAGCAACTATTGTCTTCATAATATTGTTACATTCTATCCTGGATTTTCCATTGTTAGAGAGATAATCACAGAATGATCACAGAAAAGGTGAGATGTATATTGTTTGATGAAAATTACCTACAAAATTTTTGAAAGAAGCAGTCTTCTTCATGATTCATCAAATTAACAGATCACCAACAAAAGCTTCAAACAATGTAATGGCAGAGAAAGCTTTCTCAGAGAAGACACTCTGAACTTTGAGATTATTTGGCAGGAATGCATGTGTCCACATACCAAAAGCCAGCAGGTGGAAATGGGACAAAAACTGTGTCAAATTCACACATATCAGATACTATGAAGGGAGTACAACATACCAGTTATTTCATACTGTTCAACAAAGAATTATAAAATCCAGGGACGCAATCTTTAAAGAAGAAACTATATGGAAGATTAATGACAAGCCAAAAACATCTGTTCATCAGCTGGAACAAAACCAAATATTTGTTCCAAAATGAGGAGAAATGAACAGGATCAAAACAAGTTGAGACAGAATTAGAAAGCACTGAGATGCAAGATGACTGAACAGACCACCAGGTTGCACAACAGCATTTTAAAAAAAAAAATCAGGCTCAGGTGAAATAACAGAAAATTCTGAACCACCTCAACAAGTACTCAAAATATCTTTCTGAGTACCAAGACTGAAAAAAAGTGGATGATTATGCATCCTATCATAGTAAAGTTTTGGCAAAATAATTTAATTGGATAGACAAAAATCTACTCACAAAGCAGCAGCAGAACACACACATAAAAGCTTTCATAGCCTCTGGCTCCTTCTCCAGGCAGAAAGGTTGAGGGGAAATGAAGAAGTGTGAAGGAAAAGGACTGGAGAGGTTTAGGAAATGGGCAGATTTGGAGAAAGTCACCCAGAACTGCTGATCAGGGGAGACTTATCAGACAGGACGAGAGGGAAAGACTGTTGTTGGGGATTGCACCCAGATGAGTTTTGGAAATCTGAGAGCTTAAAGCTGGAAGATTGGCTTACAAGCAAATAGAGATTACTGCTAGAACATTGTGTGTGAGTTAACAAGAGTTAAAAGCTAAGTGTGTTGTATGTAGCAGAGGAGGGAGGGGGGAAGTGAAAAATAGAAAGGTAAGACAATGAATGATGTAGAAAACTAAAACAGAGTGAAGAAAAGAGTAGTTACTGTGAAGAAACGCTGAGACAGAAGAAGTTAATGTAAATCAAGGCCAGGTGTTGAGAACCAAGAACATGTTGTAGCACTTGTTCCCACCTGCAGCTGTCTGAGAAACTGGTGTTTGGGGGAAGAAACAGATGGCACATGTGGTTAAACAGGCACTGAGGTCATGACTGTCACATTGTAGAGCATACACTGCAACAGGATATTGCATGTTGTGAGTATACACCCTCTTCTTAAGCCCGTTCACCCTAACTGATAATTCAGTGGTAGTCATACCAATGTGAAGGGCCAAACAGTGTTTACATAACAGCTGGTATATGGTGTGTTGTTTCACAGGTGGCTCTCCCTTTGGTAGCGTATGTTTTGCCAGTTGTAGGGCTGATATAGGTGATGGAAGGAGGGTGCATAGGGCAAGTTTTGCAGTGGGGATGGTCACAGGGGTCACAGGGATAGGAGCCACAGGCTAAGTTGGAAGGGTGCATAAGGAGCATAGGGTCTGACAAGAATATTGTAGAGGTTGGGAAGTCAATGAAAAGCTATTCTAGATGAGGTGGGCAAAATCTGAAATGAGATCCATTTTGTCTGGCTTTTTACCCACCACATAGAAAACAGCTTTTCACTGCCGTCCTAATTTCTGCAATATTCTTGTCAGACCCTATGCTGCCTTCTACCCTGTGGTACCTACCTCTCTGTGATGCCTGTGACCATCCCCATTGCAAGACTTGCATTATGCACCCTCCTACCACCACCTATACCAGTCCTGTAACTGGAAAAACATACACTATCAAAGGGAGAGCCATCTGTGAAATAACACATGTCATATACCAGCTGTTATACAGGGTGACACATGGGAGATGGACGGTTTTGAACTGCATAGTACTGAGGGTGTGGTGGTGGGAGGCAGTCATTGTGGGGATAGTTATGATCCTCACAAGATGACATTTCATTTACTCAGTCACTGTGATGCAGTGGGACTTGCAATGTTGAGTGTTTGTCTATGACAGTTTCGTGAGAAGTGGTGAGTCTATTATTGCTACGCAGTGATTGTTTCATGCGCAGTTTAATGTCGGTCGACATGGAGCTGTTCTGAGCCGTAACACAATACAATCCTCAGATGGGTCGAAAACTTCAGATCAACTGAAACATACTGGATAAGAAGCATCCTGGCCCAAGATGCATAGTAGCAACACCAGAAAATGTTGAAACAGTAAGGCAAGCGGCAGTCAGAAGTTGTAATGGTCGCCTAGTCATAGATATTACTAATTGCTATAATCGCACTATTTCACTCCCATTTATGGAGCTTGTTAGCACTTGATATTAGGTTGGCACCATTAAAATGCATTGTGGTAATCGCTGCTGCTTGCTGGATCGCTGCTGTGTCTCGATGCTGATGCTGGCTCTAAATCTGGTTGTCTAGGGTTAAAAACATGAGGTTCCATGTTTTCTATGTGCTTTTGATGATAAAGAATGAGCGAAACCAACAAATATGTAAACTTCGAATATTTATTACTCTGGTGGCCATCTTAATTCCATTGTCCACCAAAGAACATGACACAACACAAAGCAGTACTTCCTTTACATGTTCTTTGTATTGTTTATCCACTTCAAACAATAACACACATAGACAATTTACCAAAGTGACATTCCGACTGCGCCCCCGACCCTTCTTGCTGCTGGTATTTATAACATTGTCAAAGAACTACTAAAAAGAAATATAGTTTATAAGTCACATGTACATCTGTTATCATAATTTGTGCAGAAAAGTTATTAATTTGCATCGAGTGACATAATTTAACATGTTATTTAAATGACAGACACATTTGTTGACTTCACAGAATAATTCTTTGTTACAAAAAGGCCGCTTTTTAGAAGTTTGTCAATTGACTTCTCTAATTTGCATAAATAAGTAAATAACATGAATTATTAAGAATTACATTGGTTTTCGTCTAAAATAGGATTGATTACGTGAATACTGAGTGAAAATGCTCCTAGTGAACAAATAGGTTTCACTGGGTGATTTTTATTTAAGGAGATCCAAAATACCTAAGTTGGCCACTATTTTACGTACTTCATATTAATTATTTAAGATGAACTTACTGTTTTTACATGATGACATTTGCTGTATCAGTGATCAAGTGATATTAACTTTTGTGTGGGTCAGTTATTCAGTATAATTTAATGGGTTGACTGTTTATGGAGATATGTTATGCAATCATTGTTAACATACACAATAACTTTTCTATAATCATAAATACTCATTAAACTGGTTGAATTTGGAGGGTATCGCATACTCCAGTAAAGTAAAGCCTTTAATATGTTCCGTTGCAAAGTCCAGGATGGTTAGGTAGACGTCATGCTAGTGAGTTACAAAAAAATTGTGTATCGGTTAGATGAATTTTGCATAAAGAATTAAAATTCCATCCCTACAAAATGCTTGTTGTCCAACAACTTAAGGAAACTGATTTTGCTGTACGAGAAGACTTTGCTTACAGAATGCAAGTGATTTTAGGATCAAATGAAAATGAAATTTTATTCATGTGCGAAGAAGCTCATTTTCATTTAAATGGGACCGTGAATAGGCATAACCTATGTTACTGGGCTGCAGAGCATCCACACCTTACCCACCAGCGTCCTCTACACTCAGAAAAAGTAACAGTCTTGTGTGCTCTTAGCTCTGTTGGCATTATTGGACCTTATTTTTTGAAGAGAATGGGTCCACAGTTACTGTTAATTCGGTTCATTACATTCATATGCTTGAAACATTCTTGAAACCAGAACTAAGAAGACAACAAATCCCTTTAAAACGTGTTTGGTTCCAGCAGGATGGGGCAACATCGCACACCGCAAACACTTCAATGAAAGTTCTTAGACGCATGTTTCCTGGCCGGATTATCTCACGTTTTGGCACTGTTCCTTGGCCTCCCAAGTCTCCCGACTTGTCAGTATGTGACTTTTTTCTGTGTGGGTACCTTAAGAACTGTGTCTATAACCACAAACCACGAAATTTGGACGAGTTGAAGAATGCAATCATTCAAGAAATTGCTGCCATCCCTGCAGAGATTTTAGTCTGTGTGATGGAGGATTTTGAGAAGAGACTTGAGTCAAGCATTCAAAATGATGGACATCACCTTGATGACATTATTTTTCACAATAACTTTGTTAACAAAAATGGCAAACAATGAGCTTGATTTTGTGTAAATAAACATGCATTAATTTTAAAGTTGGTTGAGTATTATTTCATTAAAAACTGTCCATCGCCCGTGTGTCACCCTGTATAAAGTCTGTTCAGCCTTTTACATTGGCTTGACTACCACCAAATTATCAGTTAGGATGAATGGGCATAGGCAGATGGAGTATACTGGCAACATGCAATATCCTGTTCAAGAGCATGCTATGCAACATGACAAGCAGTGCCTGCTTCACCACACATGCCACCTGGATTCGTACCCCAGACACCAGTTTCTCAGAAATCTGCAGATGTGAACAAGTGCTACAATATATCCTTGATTCTCGCTGCCCACCTGGTCTTGATTTACATTAATTTCCTTTGTCTGAGCATTTCTTCACTTTGTTTTAGTTTTCTACATTTTTCATTGTCTTACTTGTCTATTTTTCAGTACTCCTCTCCCACCTCTGTTACATACAGCTGTTCACTCTTGTTAACTCATGCGTGATGTTTAAGCAGTAATCTATGTCTTTCGTATCACCCTACCTTCCACCTTTAAGCTTCCAGGTTTTCAAATCTAGTCCAATGAAGTCCTTAATTATCAGTCTTTTCTTCTCATCCCATCCGGTAAGTCTCCCCTGATCCATGGTTGTGGATGACTTTCCCAAAATATACCAGTTTACTAAACCTCTCCAGTCCTTTTCCTTCACTCCTCTTCCTTCTCCTTCAACCCTTCTGCCTGAAGAAGGAGACATTGGCTCCAAATGCTTGCCTAATCATCATCTCGTTTTATGTGTGTGTTCTGCCACTGCTTCACGAGTAGATGTTTTATCTATCCAATTAAATTGTTTTGTCAATAATTGACTGTTTTCTTTGTTATATTAGCCCATGTGGCTATCACTGTAAAGGATTCACAAGAATCAGAACCATCAGCTTTGGGCTCACAGAAATGTTTAAAAGCAATTCAAGAGGAATTAAAGTCACTTGCAGAAAATAGGGCTTGGAAATAAGCAATTCTGCCTCCAGGAAAAAAAAAAAAGCTTTTGATGCCAACCATGTCTTCAAGACAAAAAGAAATTTACAAGGGCAAATAATTTGCCATAAAGCATGTCTGGTAGTTACAAGACATGGACATGTCAGTTATTTAGACTGCAAAGAAATATATGCACAGTTAATATAATATAGTTCACTCAGACATCTATTTAGTTTGGCTGCTTAATATGACCTGAACTATGGTCATGATGAAATAGTGACAGTTTTTTTTAAGACAAATTGAAAGAAGCAATTTATGTCAAAATTCCCACAGTTGACTATGCAACAGAAACAGCAAAAGACAAAGGCATTAAAACATTGAAGAAAGCATTCTACAGATTTAAACAGGGAAATTGCTGTTGGAACATCAAATCACAAAAAGCTCTGCTGGTTTCAAAGTTCAGCAGGTCCACAGCAGACAGCTGTGTTTATACAAAAATAAGGAAGAGATATATTCATTCTAGCAGTTTAGATAGATGATATGCTGTTCTTTTGTAACAGTATGACACCAAAATCTGCATTTAAAGAGAAACTAAAGGAACAATTAAAACTAAAATCCTAGGAGAAGTGTCCAATTGCCTGGAGTCTGAGTAATGAGAGATCACAGATGCAGACTTTTATGGATGGACTAGAACCATTATGCAGTATAAATCAGAGTTTAAAAAATGTAGTGTGGAGGACTGCCATCCTGTATCCACACTGCTGGATAATAACCAAGTATTAACTCATGAAATGACTCCAAAGGTAGAGAGAGAAATAGCTGCCATGAAGAATGTCCCTTACAGAGAAGCCATCAGTAGCATAATGTATGCACAAATACCGGTAGGTAGTAGACAAGACTTAGGACACCAGTATGCAGCTGTAATGGTGAGACAATTTAATAACAACTCAGGTGCACCCCACTGGAAAGCTGTAAATTATATCTAAGGGGATCTAAAAATTTCAAACCACATTTTTCCAAAGACAATGCCCAAGACATCACAGGGGACACCAGTATGCAGCTGGAATGGTGAGTCAATTTAACAACAACTCAGGTGCACTCCACTGGAAAGCTATAAATTATATCTAAAGGGAACTAAAATTTTCAAACCAAATTTTTCAAAAGACAATGCCCAAGACATCACAGGAGACACTGATGTGACTGAGCTAGAGACACTGGAGACAGTCTTTTGTTGATGTCACAAGGTACAGCAATGTCAAGAAACAACAAAAAGTAACCCACAGCAGCTCTCTTGATGACAGAAGCAGAGGAAATGGCATTAAATTCTGGCTGTCAGGAAGTACCTTTTTTGTAAGAGCTGCAAAGAGAAATGTCTGCTTTTACGAAAAAGGGCACAATTAAATTGTTGTGTGACAATTAAGGTACAATTGACCTGTCAGAGACAAGTGGATGTAGTGAATCAGGTGAGAATGGCTGCTACTGGGTATTGGGAGCTGTCTTCTTGTTTGTCTGATTCAGTCTGACCCCCACTTGGGGCGTGTTGGGTCCTTTGATGGCTAGGGAGATGAGAATGATGTTGTATGCATCTATAAAAAAACAGATGGTGAACATAAACAGTATTTTTATTAAATCTACCAACTTGAACAGTGATCATAGTGTATCCTTGTGTTTTGAGTGGTCTAGCATTGGTTCATAATATTCCCACTTACTATAGTGGGTGGGATAGCACAATGTGGAGTAAACACTCACTGCCAAGAAGATAGCATGCTGACCAGCTGTAGCTGGTGTGCCAGGAGCTGAGTTGACAGCAGTGGTTGAGATAAGATGTGACCTCATTATGGACATGAGGCAAGGCAGTGACACCTCCCTTTGATAGCTCAGAGAGCTGACCAGAGTCTTTGAACTGAAGGCTGGAGAGCAATGGCAGGCAGCTGGTGGACTATGGTGGCAAATATGAAGACAAGTGATCCCATAAGAGTGGCAGCAGAGTGTTGGCCATAAAGGCTTAGGCAGCCAGGCAGTGGTCCTTGCAATGTTTCCAGCCACAGCAGTGGCAGCAGCAACATAGTCAAAATGAAGACTCCAAGATTGTGGCTGATACACCCTAGGTGCAGCTACATTGCCCAACTGGTTGACAATGATGGTTGCCCCAGAAGGTGAACGTAGCTGCTTGACACTGGTTTCACAAAAGGCTGCATTTCTGTGTTGCTGTGGAAAGGACTGCTCAACGTTGGTGAGTGACATCTATGCCTGTGGCCTCATAGGCATGTGTCAAACAGCAGAAACTTTCTGACATCACAGGTCACTGAAATGCAGAAGCTGCAGTGTGGAAGGGGAAGCTTTTACTGAGATGCAGTATTGGAAGGGCTATTGTATGGAGATTTATTTCTGGGTTCTTTATGCTGTCTTAAGCAGTGCAAGTGTCTGTTTTGTTCCATGTTCTTTCCACTAAGAAAAAACTGTCCCTCAGGTTTATAATGAAAACTGTCTGCAACATATGCACTGAATAATTACAAGCATTTACACCTTGCTGTGCACTGCTTCACCCACAGTGACATTATTTATCCTATCTCATGACCACTGAGTCTCTACATTCTCATTCCTACTATCTTCACTTCAGCTCTTGCTTTTCATCCTAATACTTCATAATTATGTAGCTCATGATACTCCATAATGAACCTCAATAACCTCATAACTACCTCTCATTCTGAGAGACATAACCAGTATATTGTGCTGCATGAGCACCTCAATATCATTGTCTTCCTTCTTGCATCACAGTTATTTCCACCTACCTTCCTGTGCCCATAATGTGTTTTTATCTCTCACCTCGAGAGACTACTTCCTGGGTCACACGTTGCTTTTCAGCTGCCCTCCTGTGTTTATCATATACCTGTAAAAAACATCATGAAACTCTCCCTAATATCTACTCACTTTAAAGAAGACATGTCAAGTTGCAGACAGGCACAATTAAAAGACACTTGCATAAAGCTTTTGGCCACAGCCTTCACCAGTAAAAGACAGACACACACCATTCAAATATACAAGCAAACACATCTCATGCACACATAACTGCCAACTACAGCACCTTGGGCCAGAATGAAACTATCATGTGGGTTGCAAGCAGCAATCTGGAGAGGGCAGGGAAAGGGAAGGGATAGTAATGTATGAGTGGGAAGAGAGACAAATGCTGCCTGGTGGAGTGTGCAGGGACTAGAGTGCCATCAGGTGCAGCATCAGGAGGTTTTGGGCAGGGAGGTGGCGAAAAAAGGAACGGAGTGGGGAAAGACAGGTGGATGCATTGGCAGAGGCCTGCAAATAAACAGGGTGGGCAATGAAAACGAGCAGGAGATGATGGGCAGAGAGGGTGGAACCTTGGATGGAGGGTATGGGAACAGAACACCACTGTAGGTTGAGACTGGGGTAATTAAAGGAGCAGAGAATGTGTTGTAAGGGTAATTCTCATCTGCACAGTTTAGAAAAGCTAGTGGTGGAGGGAAGGATCCAGATGGCTTGGATAGTGCAGCAGCCACTGAAATCAAGTGTGTTCTCTTCAGTTGCATGTTGTGCCATGGGGTGGTCTACTTTGCTCTTGGCCACAGTTTGGCAGTGGGGGGTAGTGCCTGTCTGTGAAGACCTTGGTGAGACCATCAGCATACCGAGCAAGGGAGTTTTGGCCACTGCAGATACATCATCCCTGGATGGCCAGGCTGTATGGCAGAGATTTTTTTGTTTGAAAGGGATGACAGCTGGCAAAATTCAGGTACTGTTGTTAGTTGGTGGGTTTAATGTTGACAGAGGGGTGGATGGAGCCATCAGAGAGGAGGAGGTCAGCATCTAACAATGTGGCATGGTGGGTTGAGGAGAACCGCATGAAGTGGATGGAAGAGAAGGTGCTGGGAGTGTGAAGGAACAAAGATAGTTACAGTTATTTAGTAGCACCCACTACATCATTCCTCATACACCTTACTAACCTTATCCTAACCCACAACTACTTCTCATTTGAAGAAAATTATATAAACAAATCTGCAGTGCAGCCATAGGCATTGGGCATGACACCCTTCTATGCCAACTTTCTATGGTCCATCTAGAGGAGACCTTCCTAGCTTTCCAAAACACCAAACCCCCAATCTGGTTCAGGTTCATTGACCATATCTTCACAATCTGGACTCAGGGCCAAGAAATCCTATCTTCATTCCTTCACAACCTCAGTACCTTCTCTTCCATCCACTTCACATAGCCCTTCTCAAATGGCACCTTCCTAGATGTTGACCTCCTCCTCTCTTATGGTTCCATCCACCCTTCTTTTAACATTAAACCCCCAACCACCAATGTTACCTGCATTTTGACAGCTGTCAGCCATTCCACACCAAAAAATCTCTGCCATACAGCCTGGCTACCAAGGGATAGAAAATCTGCTGTCACAAAAACTTCCTTACTCAGTATGCTGAGGGTCCCACCAAGGCCTTACAGGCAGGCACTATCGCCCAGATGTAGTACACAAACAAATCTCCTGTTCTGTTTCCCCTTACACCCCAATTCTCCCCCCACCCCTTAAGAACCAGCCACAAAAGAGCATCCCCTTCATTTCACAGTATCATCCTGGACTGGAACAACTGAACCACATCCTTCACCAGAGCTTTGATTACCTATCATCATGCCCTGAAATGAGGGACCTCCTAACTGTGATACTACCCACCCATCCTAAAGTGATGTTTCATTGTCCACCAATCTTCCACAACATCCTATTTGATCATTATGCCATTCCCAATCCCAGCCTCTTGCCACAAGGACCATATCCCTGTGGAAGACCCAGGTGCAAAACCTGCTCAATTCACCCACCCGGCACTTCCTATTCCAGTCCTGTCACAGATTTACCCTACCCCATCAGATCGTGAGCCACCTCTGAAAGCAGCCATCTCATTTACCAGGTCTGCTGCAATCATCACACAAATTTTTATATTGGTATGTCTACCAACCAGCTGGCCACCAGGATGAACAGCCACTGCCAAACTGTGGCCAGGAGCAAAATACACTGCCCTGTGGCACAACATGCAGCTGAAGAGAATGCACTTGATTTCAATGGCTGCTTCAATATCCAAGACATCTGGATCCTTCCCTCCACCACTAGCTTTACTGAGATGCACAGATGAGAGTTATCCTTAAAACACATTCTCCACTCCCTTAATTACCTCAGACTCAACCTATAGTAACATACTATTCCCACACCCTCCACCCAAGTTTCCAATCTTTCTGTCCACCATCTCCTTATTCTCATCTCCCACCCTGTTTGTTTGCAGCCCTCTGGCAATGCATCCACCCATCTTTCCCCACTCTTCTCCTTTTTTGTTCCTTTCTTCCCCACCTCCCCACCCCAAAACCTCCTGACACTGCAGTTGATGGCAATCTAGTCCCTGCACACTCCACCAGGCAGCATTAATCTCTTGCCCCACTCAAACACTACTATCTCTTCCCTTTCCCTGTCCTCTCCAGGTTGCTGCTTGCATTCCACATGATAGTTGCATTCTGGCCCAAGGTGCTGGATTTGGCAGTTGTGTGTCTTCTTTATGGTAACTAGCAATCTGTCTTTTCCTATATTTTTGATATTCCTACCTGAGTTTCCATTGTTTGATTCTCCCTAATATCTGATATATTCTCCCATATTGTCAAAAATAAAGAGATTTCACTCAATTATTCTATGTTATTTTGTGTGTTGTGAGTTGTGTTTGCTTGCGTGTGTGAATGGTGTGTGCGTCTCATTTACTGATGAAGGCTGTGGCCAGAAGTTTTATATAAGTGTCTTCTATTTGCACCTGTCTGCAATTTCATATGTCTTCTTTATGGTAACAAGCAATCTGTCTTTTCCTATATTTTTGATATTCCTACCTGAGTTTCCATTGTTTGATTCTCCCTAATATCTGATATATTCTCCCATATTGTCAAAAATAAAGAGATTTCACTCAATTATTCTGTGTTATTTTGTGTACTGTGTCCTGGAAGACGAGGAGTGATTTAATTGATGTCATCACATCTAATGATCATGTCACTTCCGTGTGGTTCCTCATCATGTAGCTTTTTTGGATTAATGTCACATAATGTAAAGACAGGAAGTCTGAATCGTTTGATTCAATTATGATCTCTACTTGGCTAGTCTTGAGGTAACCAATGATTACAGCTACCTTATTTAACACTGTACATCTGTGAACCAAATCATGTTCACTACCAGCCAGACTATTCTATCCCCTAATATACACTTAAGAAATTACTCACACCTCCAAGTAACAATGATTCCTATTGAATTAAACATGTTAAGCTGCATATGCCATGTAGCATAAGTCTAATCTAAAAACTCCTTTAATTCATGACCTAAGCATTAAAATGAAGTACCTGGCAGAGGGTACATCCCACCACTCCAGCTGTTAAGGTTTCTTCCAATTCCGTTCATGTATGGAGCATGGGAAGAATGAATGGTTTAATGCCTCTGTGCATGCTGTGATTAACCAAATCTTGTTTTCTTGATCCCTATGGGAACAATACACAGGGGTTGTAGTATAATGCTAGAATTATCTTTTAAAGCTAGTTCTTGAAACTTTCTTCATAAACTTTCTTGGGATACCAGTAGTTAAATCTATTTACAAGAGTGTGCCAGTTCAGCTCCTTCAGTATCTCTGTAACACTCTCCCATGGCTTAAAAAAAACCTGTGCCCATTCTTACTGGCCCTTCTCTGTATACATTCAGTATCTCCTGTTAGTCCTATTCGGCGTGGGTTCCACACCCTTGAGCAATATTCCAGGATGGGTCACAAAAGTGATTTGTAAGCAATCTCCTTTATAGACTGATTACACTTCACTAGTACTCTACAATTCTACAAATAAACCAATGTCTACCACCTGCTTTACCCACAACTGAGCCTGTATAATCATTCCTTTTCATATACCTGTGAAGTGTTACATCCAGGTATTTGTATGAGTTGGCCAATTCCAGCAGTGACTCACTGGTATGGTAGTCATGGGATTCCACAAAATTTTTCTGTTTTGTTTTGTGAAGTGCACAATTTTAGATTTCTGAACATTTAAAGCAAGTTGCCAATCTGTGCACCACTTTGAAGTCCTGTGAAGATCTGACTGTATATTTATGCAGCTTCTTTCAGACTAATCTTTACTACAGATAACTATATCCTCTGGAAAAAAAGTATGAGGATCATGCATCTGTGGACAGAAGTTGAGGATGTCAACACTGAAACTGGTATCAGTGATCATGAAGTGGTTGTGGCAACAATGATTACCGAAGTACAAAGGAAAAAATCAGAAACATATATAAATATTCAGTAAACTACATAAAATATTAGTAGTGTCTCAATGAGGAACTTGAAACTTTTAGCATAGGGCATAAGTATGTAGAGGAGCCCGCCTGGTTGGCTGTGCGGTCTAACGCACGGCTTTCTGGGTGGGAAGGAGCACCTGGTCCCCGGCATGAATCCGCCCGTCGGATTTGTGTTGCGGTCTGGTGAACCAGCCAGTCTGTGGATGGTTTTTAGGTGGTTTTCCATCTGCCTCGGCGAATTCGGGCTGGTTCCTCTTATTCTGCCTCAGTTACATTATGTCGGCGATTCAAGTTCTCCATGTACACGTACACCATCATTACTCTACCACGCAAACATATGGGTTACACTCGTCTGGTGTGAGACGTTCCCTGGGGGTCACTGGGGGCCGAACCGCACAATAACCCTGGGTTCGGTGTGTGGCGACGTAGGGGTGAAGTGGACTGCGGTAGTCATTGTGGGGTTGTGGACCGCTGAGGTTTCGGTGGGGACAGAGCCTCTCCATAGTTTCTAGGTCCCCGGTTAACATACGATACAATACATACAATGTAGAGGAACTACGGCTCAAGTTTAGAAGACTAATTGACCATGCCCTGGATGGATGTGTACCCAGTAGAGCAGTTCATAATTGGAGGTAACATCCACAGTATACAATCACTGTAAAGAAACTTTTTAAAGAAACAGAGATTACTTCATAACAGGTGTAAAACCAAGCATAGGCCTATAGATAGAAACATGCTGAATGAATCGTGTTTGACTGTCAAGAGAAAATGTATGATGCCTTCAATGACCACCATAGCAAAATATTTTCCATTTATTTTTCACAGAACCCAAACAAATTATGGTCATGTGTAAAGGCCATTAGTGGCACCAAAGTTAGTGTGCCATCGCTACTGAGTGAGACAGGAACTGAAATTGGGGGTTTCACAGCAGTAGCTGAAATGCTTAACTCTGTTTTCAAATGTTGATTTATAAATGAAAACACAGGTGAATTGCCCCAGTTTAATCCTCATATCACTGAAAAGATGGATCAAATAAATATTATTCAGTTTGATGTTATTCTCAGCTGGGCACACATGGCAAAGTCCAAAACATTATATTTTACTTTTGACTTGAGTGTAGCTACTCCAAATTCTGACTATTGTTTTCAGCAATGTAATTTTACAATTAAGCAACATTTCATTTTGATGAAGACACCCCAAGTAAATGTTAAAACTTAGGTCAATGCATCTACCATTTATTTGCAACTGACTGGCTGTTTAATTCTATGTTGGAAATATATGTTAGTGTCATTGGTGTTGAGGAAGAGCTGAAATTGCTAAAATTGAATTAATATTCAGGTCCTAATGGAATCCCTGTCAAATTCTATACTTTATTTACAGCTGAGTTAGCTCTCCTTCTAACTATAAGCTACCATAGAGCCCATGAACAATAAACCATGTTCAGTTCTTGGAAGAAGGCACTGGTCACACCCATCTACAAGAAGGATGGTAGAAGTGATCCACAAAACTACCGTCCAATATTCTCAACATCAATTTGTTGTTGAAGCTTAGAACATATTCTGAGCTCAAACATAATGAGATATGTTGAACAATATGACCTCCTCAGTGCCAACCAGCATGGATTTTGAAAAAAATCACTCATGTGAAACACAATCTGCACTTTTCTCACAAGACATAATGAAAGTTTTGGATCAATGCAAACAGGTAGATGAAGTATTTCTTGATTTCCAGAAAGTATTTGAGTCAGTATCCCGCCTACACTTAGTGTCAAAAGTATGATCATATGGGGTATCAAGTGACAGGATTCAGGAGTTTGTGGAAGGGAGGACACAGCATGTTATCTTGGATGGAGAGTCGTCAACAGATGTAGAAGTGACTTCAGGTGTGCCCTAGGGAAGTGTGTTGGGAGATTTGCTGTTAATGTTGTATATTATCCTTTCAGACAATATTAATAGTGAAATGAGGCTGTTTGCAGATGATGCAGTTATCTATAATGAAGTACTAACTGAAAAAAGCATCATAAATTCTCAGTCAGATTAAGTTTAAAGAGTAGTTGACCATACATGGATACATGTGTACCCAGCAGAACAGTTCATAATGGGAGGGTAGGGTACCTCCATGGTATACAGTCACTGTAAACTTTTAAAGAAATGGTGATTACTTCATAACAGGGGTAAAACAAGGCACAGGCCTATAGATAGAGAGATGCTGAATGAAATGTATTTGGCTGTCAAGGGACCAATGTGTGATGACTTCAGTGACCATAGTTGCAGAATATTTTCAACGATCTTTCACAGAAGAAATCTGGTTGTATGTAATGGATAGTTAATGGCACAAAAGTTAGTGTGTAGTCCCTAGCGAGTGAGACAGGAACTGAAGTTGAGGGTAGCAAAGCAAAAGCTGAAATACTTACCTCTGTTTTCAAATGTTCATTTACAAAGGGAAACACAGGAGAATTGCTGCAGTTTAATCCTCATTCTACTGAAAAGATGGATGAAATAAATATTAGTGTCAGTGATCTTGAGAAACAGCTGAAATCATTAAAACTGAACTAAGCTTCAGGCCCTGATAGTCCCTGTCAGAGTCTATACTGAATTTACAGCACAGCTACCCCCTTTTAACTATAGTCTGTTGCAGAGCCATCAACCAAAAATCTGCACCCAGTTCCTGGCGAAAGGCACAGGTCACGATCATCTACTAGAAGGGTAATAGAAGTGATCCACAAAGCTACCATCCAATATCCTTAACATCAATTTGTTGTAGAATCTTAGAACATATTCTGAGCTCAAACATAATGAGGTATCTTGAACTGAATGACCCCTTCAATGCCAACTAGGGTGGATTTTGAAAAAAATCAATCCTGTGAAACCCAATCTGCACTTTTCTCACAAGACATACTGAAAGCTTTGGATCAATGCAAACAGGCAGATGAAGTATTTCTTGATTTCCAGAAAGTATTTGACTCAGCATCCCACCTACACTTAGTGCCAAAGTATGATCGTATGGGGTATCAAGTGACTGGATTCAGGACTTTGTGGAAGGGAAGAGATAGCATGTCATCTTGGATGGAGAGTCAACATCAGATGTAGAAGTAAGTAACTTCAGGTGTGCCCCAGGGAAGTGTGTTGGAACCTTTGCTGTTTGTGTTGTATATTAATGACCTTGCAGACAATGTTAGTAGTAACATCAGGATTTTTGCAGATGATGCAGTTATCCATAATGAACTACTATCTGAAAGAAGCTGCATAAATATTCAATCAGATGGTGAGCAATGGAAAATCCGGAAAGTTAGCTTTCAGCCAACAAGGCCTTCGTCAAAAATAGACAACATGAACACACACACACACACACACACACACACACACACACACACACACACACATATACAAGCATCTCAGCTATATGCTATTTTGATAAAATTTCAGGGTGGTGCAAAGATTGGAAACTTGCTTTAAATGTTCAGAAATGTAAAATTGTGCACTTCAATAAAATAATAAAAAAACATAGTACCCTATGCCTATTATATCAATGGGTCACAACTCATACAAATACCTGCATGTCACACTTTGTATGGATGTGAAATGGAATGATCACAGAGGCTCAGTTGTAAGTAACATGTGAGGTAGGCTATAGTTGATTGGTATAATGATACAATACTAGGGTAGTGCAGTCAGTCTACAAAGGAGATTGCTTACAAATCACTCATGTGATCCATCCTAGAATATTGCTCAAGTGTGTGGAACCCGTACCAAATAGGACTAACAGGGGATTTGAATGTAAACAGAGAAGAACAGCCAGAATGATCTTGGGTTTGTTTAACCTGTGGGAGAGTGTCACAGAGATACTGAAGAAACTGGACTGGCAGACTCTTGAAGACAGACATAAACTATTCTGTGAAGGTCAGTTTACAAAATTCCAAGAACCAGCTTTAAATGATGACTGTAGGAATATATCACAATCCCCTATCTATCCTGTCACAGGAATCATAAGGATAAGATTAGTGTAATTAGTGCATTCACAGAGGCATTCAAACTGTCAGTGTTGCTGTGCCCCATACATGTGTGGAATGGGAAGAAATGCTAATAACTTCTACAGTGGGACGTTTCCTCTGTTGTGCCCATCACAGTGGTTTGCAGAGTGTAGATGTAGATGTAGAGAAATCACTTGTTCCTACCTTATGATGAAGTAGAGTTATATATATATATATATATAAAAAAACAAAGATGAGGTGACTTACCGAACAAAAGCGCTGGCAGGTCGATAGACACACAAACAAACACAAACATACACACAAAATTCAAGCTTTCGCAACAAACTGTTGCCTCATCAGGAAAGAGGGAAGGAGAGGGGAAGACGAAAGGAAGTGGGTTTTAAGGGAGAGGGTAAGGAGTCATTCCAATCCCGGGAGCGGAAAGACTTACCTTAGGGGGAGAAAAGGACAGGTATACACTCGCACACACGCACATATCCATCCACACATACAGACACAAGCAGACATATTTGTCTGGATGGATATGTGCGTGTGTGCGAGTGTATACCTGCCCTTTTTTCCCCCTAAGGTAAGTCTTTCCGCTCCCGGGATTGGAATGACTCCTTACCCTCTCCCTTAAAACCCACTTCCTTTCGTCTTCCCCTCTCCTTCCCTCTTTCCTGATGAGGCAACAGTTTGTTGCGAAAGCTTGAATTTTGTGTGTATGTTTGTGTTTGTTTGTGTGTCTATCGACCTGCCAGCGCTTTTGTTCGGTAAGTCACCTCATCTTTGTTTTTATATATAATTTTTCCCACGTGGAATGTTTCCTTCCATTATATATATATATATATATATAATACCACTTACATATATACAAATGAATAAATATCTTCTTCATTCTTATGTAAGCTATATCTTGCAGAATAAAACTCACCCATATTAGCTTACACACAATAATAGTTGAATGACAACACAATAATGCACTTTGATGAGAAACGATAGTATGGACAATGACTTCAGTTATACTATCCTGCACATGTAGATAGTAAAAGAAAATACACAGTTTTGTTTACATGTTGTATTAGCAGTAAAATCTTTGCATGCAGTGGGATCAGTCCCTATCCATAAGCTCTCTTATGGTTCCCTACTCACATCTAGAAGTGTCAGGAGTGGAACAATGCAGTTTTCTCTCTCTCTCTCTCTCTCTATAGTATTTTTTTTAACTCATGCCATCCTGCCCCCCCCCCTTTTCCCATGATGGACCTGGTATCAGGTGCAGCCCACACCCCTCAGAGCCACCTTGATACTCCACTGCTTTACAGAGCCTGTATACCATGGAGGGTCCCTCCCGTTATGGACTGTCCTAGTGTGTACATACACTGATCAGCCAGAACATTATGACCACTGACCTGCTATTGGTGTAAACAAATTGATGCAAGTCAGTCTCACCTGGTGAGGAATGAGTCATACACATACATGGTGCATATAGTAAGTGATCTACCTGAGTTTGACTGAGGGCAGATCGTGATAGCGTGGGGGCTCAGCATGAGCGCTTCAGAAATTACACAACGTATCAGGTGTTTTAGGAGTGCTATGATTAGTATCTTCAACATGTGATGAAACTGAGGTGAAGCCGCATCCAGACATTATGGGGTTGGGTGGCCACTCCTAATTACAGATGTCAGATGTTGTAGGCTGGACAGAATAGAAAAACAGTACAGGTGGTGAACTGTGGCAGAACTGACATTACACTTTAATGCTGCACAGAGTCTAAACACACAGTGCACCAAACACTCGTAATAGTGGGCCTCCACAGTTGATAACCCATGCGTGTGCCAATGTTAACACCATGACATTGGCAGCTGTGACTCAAATGGGCGCGACAAATTGGGTACAAGAAAACGAAGATAGAAAGGATACAGAGACACCAGAATCTAAGGATTCCATGAGTGCAAACCAAAAGTCTGAGCTGCTACTTGTAAATGTTGCTGTCCTAGTTCAATCACCACTGGCACTCTCCTGTCATCAAAATGAATCATACCTTGTTCTTTATCTCCAAACCACCAAATTTTAACAACAGAAATGAAGGAAGTCAGGTTTGATGGGAGCCATCTTCTTGTATCTCAGGGTGAGTTTGACCCACACATAGGGCATATTGGGTTCTTTGATGGTTTGAGAGGCAGGCGTTATGTTGTAAGCATTTGTGGAAAAACAAATGGTGAACATAAACAGTTCTTTTATTAAGTTCACCAACTTGAACAGTCATTTGAGTGTGTCCTTGTCTCTGGTGGAGTTTAGTGTCAACTTTTAATATTCCTGCTTGAAGTGTTGGGCAGGAAAGTGCAGCTTGTGGTTAGTAAGCATTGCTCAGAAGGTAACACAGCTACCTAGCACAGTCAGCATGCTGGGAGCTGAGTTGATAGCAGTGGCCAAACCTGGATGTGGCATAACTACAGGCACAAGAAAGGTAGAGACATCTTGTCCTTCATAGATCTTCCCAGAGTCTAGCTCTGGATCGAGGGCCAGAGACCAGCAGCAAGTGGCTTGCAGATCAGGCAGCATATATTAAGGAGAGCCATCCCATAGAGTTGGAAGCAGAGTGTACGCCCTAGGTAGTAAGGCAGTGGTCCTCAGATCATGACCCAGCCATGGCAGTCATAGTGGTGACACAGTAATGAAAAAGACTCCTTGGCAGGGGCTGACACAGCCTGCAACTGAAAAACTTCCTGATATTCCAGGTCATTGACATGTGGAAGTGGCAGTATGAAAGCAGTGGCTTCTGCTGAGTTGCTGTATCAGCAGGGACACTGTGCAGTGCTCAGTGTCTGGATTCCTGGCACTCTGTCTTAGACACTGGCAGTGTCTATTCTATTACACAAAGATCACACTAAACATAATATACCAGGCAGCATTTAGTTAGGAAAAATGAATTCAGGAGAAATAACATTGGAGAAAATTTTGACAAATGGAATGCTTGTAGACATGATGACAAAGCTGCTGTCAAGAATGAGACATCACCAACTTATCCAAGCATTTGGACTACAAAGAAGAAGCTATGTGAGGCATTGCTTCTAGTGGGTATGTTCAAAATTATGATTTAGAATTCTTGCTACTAGAAAATCATCTTCGGCACAGTTGCTATATAACTTTCTTGTTTGGGATCTTTGCTTTTTATATTTTGTAATAGTTCACACTCATTTGGTGTGAAACTGTAGTTTCATACTATAGCCATAGATGTGTGTGATGCATACTTTCTTCCAGTCACTGGGCACAGTACATTTTGTTCTAGCGGCCTAAAGTAAAGTATAGTTAAAATGAGAGCTATCTCAGCTACAACACTGTATAGAATGTGAAAGGTATTCCTTTGGACCCTAGAGCCTTATTCAGATTTGACGATTTCAGCTGTTTTCCAATGCCATTGACATTAAAATCCATATCACTGATCTTACAGTGGTGTGAGAAGTAAACTGGGGCAGTGCTTCTGCACCTTTCTATGTTTTCAGAGGAGTACTGTTTGAAATAATGGTTCACAGGACACATTGTCATTCCAACCACTCACAGAATTGCTATTATTTCAAATTGACTGGTGGATGACTAAGGTCTCCTCCAATGGTGACATTATGATTGGAAAACATACATTCTAGTGAACTACATTTGTGTTACACCTTGGGATGACCCTGGTGTTTGATAGGAAGTTTCAGTCACAGGTTTATGATCACCCTTTATATAAAGTCTTGCCCAAATAATCTCACATGCAATTTTAATTTTGTCTCAGTGGGTACACCAATTCCATATCCCATTAGCCTAACTGTTTGATATACAGTTAGATTTACCACAAAAATCTCACTGCTATCAGTTCTGGGTTTTAGTCAGCTTCCTGTACCTTGTGCTATATGAGCTCTACTGCTTTGTTTGACTGCTTCAGATGTTGGGAATTTGTTGCAAATATTTCAATGATTAATCTCTGAGATTTTAATTATTTCATCTAAGGGGCCATTTCTTTCAGTTTTACACTAATACTTTGAGAGCTGCTATAGGTGACATTATGAGGAATGGATGGAGAACTGCCTAAGCTAAAAAAAGCCATTGAGAATCTCTGCAAAGAATCAGTCATCTGGGCAGCAGTCCACCTCTGACGCATTCAGTGATACCCAACAATTCTCAATGTTATGGTGTAATAACCTAGCTTGCCACATAGCCTTTGAAGCTTTCTATTTGGTTCATAATCAGAGGACTCCGGACAGTTGATGGTACAATGCTTCAGACTGAGTGATTCACTGAAGCTCTTAGTGCAAAGTTAATAATCTCAATCCTCTCTGACAGTTGTTGCAATGATTCAAGCATGACCTCAGACCCCAGATGACAGGCATGGTTCTTACCTACATACACCGCAGTCTCCAGTTGGCATCTTGTTCTCAATGATTGCTGGAACAGCTTCTTCAGTATGCTGACTGAGGCTGTCAAGCATACACACAGAGGGCACAAGGTGATGGTTCACATACATCGCTGCCGTTATACACTAAACGTACAAATTGGAGATAACTGACAGACCCCCCACCCTTTTGAACTTCCTTTCATCTGCCACAGATCAGAGCTGACTTCCCAGCTGGTGAAGAGTATCTCAATGCCTCAGTTTCAGACAACATATCAGCTTCAATACAGACATCTTCTGCTTAAAATTGAGACAACAGCTATTATTGTATTTTCTGTGTAGCAAGGAGTAAACCATCAGCTTTATTTACTGGTTTTATTCATATACAACCAGTTTTAGTGTTAACGTGCACCATCTTCAGGCCCCTCTTTGATTGTGAGTCATCACGTTGACACTGGGAAATCATTATTATACTTCCTTTAAAATTTCCAAAACATCGACATCCAATAAACTGAAATTTCTTATCATTTGTGGTGCATACAGTGGCAATACATGCAATAACTGTAGGGTCATCATGTTACTGCTTAAAGTCAAGTGCCAGCATGCCAGTCAGGAATGAGAGAGCGGAGAGGACTGTGAACAAGACTTCAGCCAATTGCATGCTGACAGATCCCTCTCCAGGATGACAACATGACAGGAGCACTCTCTAAGCAAAGAGAACATAAGCACCATGCCTGACTGGCCATGGCCCAGTCCAGGAATAGTATCAAGACTAATCATTTTGCTTCTACTATCTAGCATTGACTATAATGTAGAAACTTGCTTATTTTGTCTGTCACTCTTTGCTTGCAGCACATCTGTGTAAATACAAAGTTAAGTATTATAATAATTTCCTTTTGTAATAAAATTTATTAGTACAATTTGCTTGAATTATTGTTTAGTGATCCTAGAAAGCAAGTTTCCTAGACACCCTGTATCATTGACTAGGTAGGATTTGACATTTGGCAATGAGTTACAAGAATAACCCCGTGCCTGGCTGCCACAAATTTTTAATTTTTCATGGGTTTTGTGTTTTGCTGGTGCCTTAATTCTACTTTTTTTTTCATTGCAGGGGTGTGTTTACTTGCTTCAACAGTATCTCTTATACTGTGTTTGCTAATCAGTGTTTTCAGGTGGACGTTGCTGAAATTTTCTTTGCTTGTGTACTTATTTTCTTGCTTGCCTTGTCTGTTTATTAAATTTGTCTATTCAGAGATGAACAACTCACCTCTCCTATCCCCTGCTCAGCTGCAAGCAGTAGATGCAATGCAGCTAACACAGATGTTTCAGTTTCAGACCCAGGAAATTGCCTCACTGTTAAACACGGTACACCAGCTCCTGGTGATCAACCTACCAACACAGCACCACAAGCAGCAATGGTAGCTCCAAGTTTAATGAAAAAGATGAGGAGTAGCTCAAGTGGTTGCAACAGTTTGAAGCCAAGGTAATTGATCACAATGTGCCAGGTACTGTGACACTACATTACTTTTTGTCGATGGTAGCAAGTGCAGTTTTTTGCCTCGTTCAGAAATTATTCCCTAAAGCAACTCTGAGTGAACTTTCCTATGATCAGGTTGTAGATTCACTAACTATTATGACCAACAAGTGAATGTGGTGGCAGCTAGGTACCAATTCTTTCATAGCAAGGAAAGGTCAGAACAAACTTACCATGAATGGGTAACAGTTTTGCAGGGTATGACAAGGACATGTGAATTCAAATGTGCTTGTGGTGCTATATATTCAGATGTGATTTTGCGTGATGAAATTGTGTACAGTGTAACTGATGTCAAACTTAGATAACAGATTTTGAAACAATCAGATTCATCATTTCAGCATGTAGTGCAAATACTAGATCAGTACGATTCAGGTGCTGTGTCAGTCGATAAATTTGAGCAGCCACCAATTTGTCGGGTTGAGTCATCCGTTGCTTATAGCCGGCCCAGCAGGTAACGACAGCCTGCATGCACCACACCACATCAACAGCTCTCTAAACAGCTGAATGAAATTAAGTCATGCCCTCATGGCTATTCATGGCACAAATGCCAAGACTGCCCGTCCCAATAAGCACAATGTTACGCATGAGGCAAGAAAAGTCACATACAATCCATATGTTTGCAATAGAACAAACATAAGAATTCTGCCCACTCACAAAAATCTAATCACAAGGCCCATGTAACTGATGCAGTATATTCAAATCCAGGCTCAGGCATTAGCAAAACTAGCAAGCAAACAGTTTCTTCAGTGCTACACCAGTGCAAAAACTTTTTGTTCATTTATATATTAATGGAAACGTGTGAAATTTCAGTTAGACATGGGTGCCTCTGTTACATTGCTGAATCATAACGCAAATTAACTGTTAGGCTCCCCACACATGTCTACAACTAGCGCACACCTGATGGCTTATAAAGGACAAGACTTTCCCATTCTTGGAAAATGTACTTTACCTGCCATGCATTGCTTGCGTACATGAACTGTGACTTTCACTGCACTACGTCATGTGAGTGTGAGAACATATTTGGCCTTGATTCATTTGATTTGTTTGGCTTTCAAATTAAGGAGACTGTATCGTCAGAGTCTGCATTTGATGGCAAAGACAGTGTAGCTAGCTTGCTGAAAGAATTCCCATAACTCCTTTCTGAAGATTTAGGAAAGGATAACAATTTTGTTGTACATATTACTATGAAAGACAATGATCAGCTGAAATTTTGCTAGGCCAGAACTGTTCCCATTGCTTTATGGGACAAAGTCACTGCTGATCTTAAAGAATTGCAAAGTAGTGGAGCTATTGTGCCAATACAAGCTAATCAATGGGCAAGTCCACTGGTTTTGCTCCCTATACCTTCAGGTTGCATTTGCCTCTGTGTTGACTTTAAATCTGCAGTCAACCCACAAACTGTGATTGATACTTGCCCTTTGCCATGCCCAGAGAAACTCATGGACAGATTAGACACTGGTTACTACTTTTCAAAAACTGATTTGTGTGACTCATATCTTCAAATACCACTAGATGAAGAATCTCAAAAAGTGTGTGTTATGAACACTCATTTAGTCTTGTTTAAATATTTGCATTTGCCTTTTGGCAGTGCTTCTGCCCCACTGTTTTCCAGCAGTATTGGGAAAAGCTGACTGCCCAGGTACCAAACTGTTCATACTATTTGGATGATATTGTTGTAGGTCATACACCTGAAGAATGCATTGCAAATTTGTGTCTACATCTACATCTACATCCATACTCCGCAAGCCACCTGACGGTGTGTGGCGGAGGGTACCCTGAGTACCTCTATCGGTTCTCCCTTCTATTCCAGTCTCGTATTGTTCGTGGAAAGAAGGATTGTCGGTATGCTTCTGTGTGGGCTCTAATCTCTCTGATTTTATCCTCATGGTCTCTTCGCGAGATGTACATAGGAGGGAGCAATATACTGCTTGACTCCTCGGTGAAGGTATGTTCTCGAACCTTCAACAAAAGCCTTTACCGAGCTACTGAGCGTCTCTCCTGCAGAGTCTTCCACTGGAGTTTATCTATCATCTCCGTAACACTTTCGTGATTACTAAATGATCCTGTAACAAAGTGCGCTGGTCTCCGTTGGATCTTCTCTATCTCTTCTATCAACCCTATCCTGTACGGATCCCACACTGCTGAGCGGTATTCAAGCAGTGGGCGAACAAGCATACTGTAACCTACTTCCTTTGTTTTCGGACTGTATTTCCTTAGGATACTTCCAATGAATCTCAGTCTGGCATCTGCTTTACCGACGATCAACTTTATATGATCATTCCATTTTAAATCACTCCTAATGTGTACTCCCAGATAATTTATGGAATTAACTGCTTCCAGTTGCTGACCTGCTATTTTGTAGCTAAATAATAAGAGAACTATCTTTCTATGTATTCGCAGCACATTACACTTGTTTCTTGTGTTATCTGATGCAGAACTCAAGTGTAGATTGGACAAGTGTGATTTCTTAAAACCACAATTGCAGTTTCTTGGTTGTGTCATAAACAGTCAAGGTGTACATTCTCTTCAGTCACATTTGCTAGCCATATGTGACCTACCAGTTCCTTGCAATGTCACAGAATTGCAGTCAGTCTTGGGGAAAATGAACTATTAATTCGGTTGATACTGAGTACTGCACAAATTGCAGTCTATTGCATCACTTGCATTGAAAGAATGCCCCCTTTGTCTGGAAAGAAGAATGTCAAGAAGCTTTTAAAAAACTTAAAGATGAATTGCTCAGTGATCAATATTTGGTTCACTTTGATCCAGACAAACCAGTTATGCTGCAAGTTGACGCTTCCTCTTATGGAATCAGTGCAGTGCTTCCATAAAAAATTGGTTATAAAGACAGGCCTATTGCTTTCACATCCAAAGTGTTGTCTAAAGCTCAGTGTAACTATTCACAAATAGAGAAAGAGGCATTGGCTATATTGTATGGTGTCACCAAATTCCACCATTATTAGTATGGCAGGAAATTCTACTTAGGAATGGATCACAAGCCATTGCTGTCCTTGTTTCATTCTATGAAGCTGGGTCCTGCACTAATTGCCCAAAAATTGCAAAGATGGGCTTTATTGTTGTCTCAATACTAGTACGAGATTGTGATCATCCAACAACTCAACATGGTAATGCAAACACACCTTCATGTCTTCCGAATGGCCCTGATACAGACTCTGACACTTCAGCAGTATCAGGGCCATTCGGAAGACACGAAAGTGTGTTTGCATTACCATGTTGAGTTGTTTGATGATACACAATCTCCTACTAGTATTGAGACAACAATAAAGCCCATCTTGTTACATTGATGTTCAGGATTCTGAAATGATTCAATCCTTTCCTTTGAACTATAGGAAAATTGCACAGGCCACAGAAGCTAATTCAGTATTAAACATTTTGCTGAAATACATTTACCCATTTTGGCCTCGCTCACTCTTTAGTATGCTGATACTTTGCACTTTGGCGTAGCCTCACTATACAGCAAGGTGTGATTCTTGTTCAAAATGGCGGTGGACAGTCACGTGTGTTGAACCCCAAAGCTTTGCAAAAAGAAGTAATGCACTTACTTCACCAAGAACATTCTTGGATTGTTCACATGATACAGTTAGTGCATTGAACTGTACCTGGCAGGGTATGGACACCCAAATAGAACAGATGATGTCATAGTGTCATGCATGTGTGGAAAATTGTCGGCTTGGCCTACCTTGCAATCACAATGGGAACGTGTGCACATAGACTTTGCAGGACCTTTTTGAAACACTTGTTGGTTGGTTGTGGTAGATTCTTATAGCAAGTTGCCTTTTGCTGTGTCAATGAACTTGATAATGTCACATAGCACAATTCAGGCATTGTTCTCTATTTTTTGCCTCAAATGTTTGCCTGAAGTCATAGTTTGGACAACAGACCTCAGTTCACATCAAATGAATTTGAAACATTCTGTGAATGCAATGGCATACAGCATCTAACTAGTACACTGTTTCATCCACGTCAGATGGCAAAGCAGAACATTTTTTCACAACCTTCAAGCAGCAGATGGCCAAGCTTCATACTGCACACACCAGGGATCAAGCACTGCAGCTGTTTCTCACCTCCTATCATTTGCATCTGCGAGATGGACCATCACCGGTAGAATTGATTGACGGCCACCGCCATCGTACACTGCTCCACCTGATCCACCCTACTCAGCTTCCAGCACTTAAGGAGGGCCACAAGTATCACTTCTTGCTGTATGATATTGTATTTTTCAGGGTTTTTAGCAGCAGCAGATGATGGTTGAGAGGTTTTGTCAACTTGGCCCCATGCATGTACCTCATTTCTGGCCCTGACGGATTGCAGCACCAATATCACAGTAAAATTTGCCACTGTTATGTGCACAGTGATCCTTCTGTATCTCTTCCTCCAGATTCACAGATCCAGAGGACAGCGCGGCCACAGCAGCCAGCAGAGGATGTCATCAAGACACTGTGGGATGACCCCATGCAGACAGAGCCTTTGCCTTCTCTGCCTCCTCTTGTCCTACCGATGGAGCTGGACCTGCCCACACTGCAGCAGCCCACACCTTCTACATCTTGTTATGGACCTCAGTAGATGGATGCGTCTGTCGCTTTGGGGGGAAGATTGTTAAGGTGTAAAGTCAAGTGCTGGCATGCCATTCGGGAAGGAGCGAGCAGAGAGGGCTGTGAAGAAGTCAGACAATTGCATGCTGACCGACCCCTTTTCAGGATGACAACATGATAGCAACATACTATGCGAAGAGAATGTAAGCACCACACTCGACTGGCCATGGCCCATTTCAAGAATAACATCAAGACTAGTCATTCGCTTCTACTATGTAGCAATGTCTATACTGAAGAAATTTGCTTATTTTGTCTGTCACCCTTTGCTTGCAACCCATCTATGTAAATACAAAGTTACGTATTGTAATTACTTCCTTTTGTAATAAAATTTGTTAATACCATTTGCTTGAATTTTTGTCTAGTGATCCAAGAAAGCGTGTTTCCTAGACACCCCTTATTGATGACTAGGTAGTATTCAACACATCATACATTCCGTAAGAGATCAGCAGCTTAAGATTATGATATTTTGGACCTTCTACAGAAGGTATAATAATGATTTCCCAATGTCAACATGATCACCCAGAATCATAGAAGGGTGTAGATGGTGTACTGTAATGGTAGCAGTGTTTGAATTTGAGTAAAAGCAGTAAATACAGCTGATGGTGTTATCCTTATTCCATATAAGACACATCAATCTTGTTGGTAGGGAGGATTATTGCAATAACCTGCATTATGTTTAGTCACTGCCACTAACCTACCACTTACATGTTACTCACAGTCAAGAGGATGAATAGTGATGGATCCTGAATTTCCTTCAGAGGAGACAGTATCTATTGGAGAATATAATATTTGAGTCCTCTAAACTAGGATTTGTTAACTTGTGGACAAACATCTGGATTTGCTGACTGGGTAAGTCCTGCATCAAACTGCCTCTTATGTCTGCATAAGATTTTTCCATGTGTACCTGGAGGTTGTAGCAGTAATTCAGCTTGTCCATGAGCTGCTGCAAGTTGAATACTGAAACTTTCTCATGCAGAATGACCTCCCATAGCATCTGACAGACTTTTGGGCCATACCATGCTAGGAAGTAGTGTAGGTTGTGTTGAATTGGATTAGGATGCACTGCTGTAGTTCACCCACTGTTAGGTCAGAGTTGGAGTAAATGCTGGTGCTGCTGTTGTTGTTGTTTCTGCTACTCAGATGATTGTTAGATCAACGTCTGCTGTTGTTGTTGTTACTACTGATATTATAAGATTACAAACAGCTTCATCCATTATAATGACAAAATATTAACTGTACTTTGCTTTATTCTCACTGCCTTAGTTCCATTGTTGCTAATTTTGTTGCTTCTCAAACCAATAAGTAACAAATGTTGCAGTAAATGATTTTAACAAAGATAAACACATGATAACAGAAAATTGTACCAATAATTCTAATTGATTTGGGTTCCATGAGCTCTGAAACAGAACAAAAACAGATAGTAGTACTTTAGGGTAACTCTTCCTTGAAGAGTAGGCAACTAGACAAGTTCTGTGGTTTAGGGGTAGGGAGTTTTATTAGTAATCAAAACGTCCCAATTCCTAGGATTTAAATTTTGCATAAAAATCATTAGCAAAGACTGAAATTCAGGGCAACATTTTGTTCTTGGATGGGAAACTGTCAATAAAATGCAGAATCAGAAATGATCAGTGACAAGAGGATGCAGAGGGCAATGGAAGCCACTGCAGTTCTCACAGTCCTGAAGAAATATAATGGAAGCTGTAATGTATATCTTCTTCAATATACTAATGCAGCTCACATTACTATCCTCATTTTCAAAGGACTACATGTATGAAACAGAACTGGTGTCTAGTACTTACTGACAGGAGGTGATATGTGTAGTACTACTGATAGACAACATTATGAGAAGGGAAGTTGCTACTCACCACATAGCAGTGATGCTGATCCACAACTCAACATCCCTGCTATATTTGTGAGTAGCAACTTAACTTTTCATAGTATTTTTACATTCCATCCTGGATTTACTATTGATAGACATGTACACTGTCCAGTCACTTTAATGTGACAGCTGCCTATGTTGGCATCAATGTGGAATAACCAGCCAGAGATGGCAGGTGGTAGTTCTAGTAATGGAGAGTATATGGGCTATATGTGGGGAATGTGGAAAACGGTGCAGTCATTGTCATAATGTGGAAATGGAGCAAGTTATATAACATCCAAAAGGACATGATCATTGCCTTTCAGTCCAAATGTGGAAGAATTTCAGAAATTGTTAAGTTTTTAAATTGTTCTCATGCCACTGTCATGGAAAAATCAGTGTACCCAAAACTGGTGCTGAGGTACTGCAGTGCACCAGAGGCCGTATTTTAACAGGGTTGAATGACAGCTGCATAGATGTTAATGGGCATATAGACAAGTAACTTTGAGCAACTAATCACACAGATGAGTCAAGGGGCTACCAACAATGTCTCATCAATTACCATTCCATGAATGTCACTGTGTATTGGCCTCTGTAGCTGGTACCTGGATCATGCAACCCATGCTGACAGCTGTTCATTGGTGATGGAGGCTGGAACTTGCACACCATTATCACAACTGGACCTCCACCAAGTGGTGACAGCTAGTCCTTTTGGATGCTCCATTAGAAAGATTGCTATTGGCATCTATTTCTCTGCAACAGTCGTTGGAAGACTCCAGGCCAGAGCAATGGGAAATGTTTTGTAGCATTCCCTGGGTGGTCTCATCATTCTGGAAGGCACAGAGGATCAGTCCATCTATCCTCTGGGGCTATGTCCAGTTCTACATATGGTTTGTTTTTCCTTGGTGCAATGACATTTACCAGCAATAAAAGGCAACATATCACACAGCTCACAGTGTATTTGTGTAGTTTAAAGAGCACCAGGTCAAATTTATGATATTCCCCTGGCCACCAAATTCCCTGGATTTAAAACCCATTTGAGAACCTGTGAACCACTTTGATCAAGCTGTTCAAGCTATAGATACTCAACCAGGAAACCTAGTACAACTGGCCACAGCACTGAAGTTGGCATGGCTCCATATCCCTAATACCTTGCAGGACCTCATTGAGTCTCTTCCTGCATGTTTGCTCTGCAAAAGGTGGTTATTCAGGCATTTGACACATGATCACTTCAATGTAACTGGATCATGTATAAAAGTAAAAGAAAGATGCTAATTAACTTTCAGAACTAACAGTTCTTTCATCAGGAAGGAAAGATAGATAGGGTGAGAACAGCCAAAAAAACACTTAGAATCAGGATGAGAGGGACCCACTTTTAGTGAGGACAAGGGTAGAAAATGGTGAAGAATGGGGTGGGGGCTTTGGAGAGAGCAGATTAGATGTCTTCATCTACATATATGCTTTGAAAGCAAGTGAGAAGTGCAGGGCAGAAGGTATTTAGCATAGTATCGCTTGTTAAGATTTCTTCCATTCTGGTACACATGAAGTGCAGGAAGAATGACTGTTTAAATGCTTCTGTGTATTCTTTAATTAGTCTGATTTTTGCCTTCATGATTTCTACAGGATTGATACATAGGAGGCTGAAGAATGTCAATAAATTATTCACTTAATAATGGTTCTTGAAATTTTATTCATTGGTCTTTGAGCAATAACTTACATCTATCTTCAAGAATCTGCCAGACCAGGTTTTCAACATTTTTCTGATGCTTTCCCATGAGTTAAATAAGCCTGTGACTGTTTGTGTATATTCAGTATCACCTTTTAAACTTCTTTGGTATGGCTCTCACATCTTCAAGTAATATTCTAAGACGGGATGCACAAATGAGTTTAAAGTGATCTCTTTTGTAGACTGACTGTGTTTTCATAGTGTCCTGCCAATGAACAAGTGTCTGCCACATACTTTACCTATAACTGAGCCTATATGACCATTCCACTATGTATCCTGACTGATTACAGCTGTGTGTCATTAATGCTGTTGATTCAGATTCTTTCTTTGCTGATGACCACATATGGTAGAATAGACTTTTACAGAGATAGGAAGTTACAACTGCAATCAGAGTCTTAAAATTAATATTCAAGTACATGAACAAATTAAATATCTTATATACAATGATAATCTTAAAAGAGGAGCAGTGTTTCAAAACTCAGTAAATGCAAAACAGTAAATTTTTGAGAATAGACATTTTTTAAATATCACATAGAAACACAAATTACATAAATGAGATAACTTAACACTAACAGAGCTTCTGTAGGCATGATTCTGAGTGTGTGTTTGACCTTCTAAAATTTTCATTATTTATTTCAGAATAGAGAGACAAAGTTTCCAATTTGTTTCAAACATCAATAAATGCAAAGATGGAAGTTATAAGGTTTGTTGTTCAAATTTTTTTTCATTTATTACTTATCTTTCACCTTAAGCCACTTTTCTGTTCATTTGCATAGAAATATAATAATGTACTCCAATACAATACTTAAGTACCATACTTTCCCATAAATTTTTGATGAACTGAAGTGAAAAATAGCAAAAAGCCCTACTGAAATACAACACAAAATACTGACTGCGACAATACTAAATTGAAAGTCTATTAATCACTTTCAATAATGTCTTTATAAAACTCTTTAGCTCCTTCTGTTATGTTGAAACATGATGTGGCTCGTCCATGCTCAGCTCAAGCACTACAGTTGGAAGAGGAGGTGCTGACGATATTCGAAGAGGACCCAGACACCAGAACCTACCATGCGGCACAGGCGCTGCATACAGGTAAAAGTGCTGTGTGGCATGATTTCCATCAATGTGGTCTCCTGCAGAAAGTCAAGGTATGCAAGGAGGACTACCATGACGGGTAGAGAGCTTGAAGCTATTCAAAGATGAATGCACTTTTACTAGAGATGGCATATTAAATACAACTAACATGCATGTTTGGATGGAATAAAATCTTTGTGCACAGGTGACTCAAATTCACCAACACAGGGCTGGTATTGACATTGGGGCCAGGATAACTGGTGACCATATGATTGGACCATATCTACTCCCAAACAGACTGATAGGACCGATCTACTTCATATTTATTAGAGGAGTTTTGCCTCCCCTATTGGATGTAGTACTATTAAATGTTCACATGGACATGTAGCTGCAACACCAAGGAGCTACAGCATACTTTGATGTCTATGTGTGGAATCATGTCAGTTCTGCATATCCCAGTCGACTGACTGGTGGAGGTAAACCAATTCCATGGCCAGCATACCGCCAGATCTGACACCTCTCAACTATTTTCTGTGGGGTTGTATGAAGGATATGATGTATAACACACATGTAACATCAACAGAGGACCTCATTTCTTGAGTTCACAGAGCGATTGGAATAAAAAGACAACCACACATATTGCCTTATGTGCATGATGCTCAACACTGCAAATGTAGGATCTGCATTGATGTAGATGGTATGCAGTTCGAAGCCTGTTTGTAGTGGGGAGAGTGCAATATGCTACACACGTTGGGTTTATTGACATAATGTGGAACGCATACCCATCTCAGACTTCAATGCTCTCCAGCACTCAAGCTGTGCATTGATGGATGTGGGTTCCTTCTTGAAAAGTGATCAGTATGCCTTTTTTCTGGGCGGGGGGGGGGGGGGGGGGGGGGACACCCTGTATATACACAAGGTCGTGCAGGAAAGTAATGCTTCTGAACTTCTTCTGTGAATGCTCTTAAAATTTTGTAACTAAACAAACGTTTGTAATATTCTACATCTTCACTATTCACGTTTACATTTTTATTTCTCAACGTAATCAGCCTGGTAATGGACATGTTTCCCCACTATGAAGACTAGTCTATTGATGGCATCACTGTAACATGTTCGATTTTGTTGACGTAGGCACTCATCTCTACCTGCAATGTCCCATCGTTATCAAAGTGAAGTCCTCGATAGTGTTCTCTAAGTCTTAGAAACGGATAAAAATCGGATGAGGCCAAGTGGCGACTTTATGCAGCTCGTTAGAATGAAATTACAGTGAAATGAATACCCCTAGCTGCATACAGGCGTTGATATAAGTCAACGGGGACAGTTGAAAATGTGTGCCTCGACTGTGACTCAAACCCTGGAATCGCCAAAAAGCTGCGCGTAATGAGTATAATGGGCAAGGGCACTATGAATATAGTGCGGGACAATAAGTTGGGAATGTAGGTCTCACGGGAGGCGTGCCAGAGGTAAATCCCTGCAGTCGCACTATCCTCTGTGTCCTCGGTGGCTCAGATGGATAGGGCGTCTGCCATGTAAGCAGGAGATCCCGGGTTCGAGAGCCGGTCGGGGCACACATTTCAACTGTCCCCGTTGACTTATATCAACCCCTGCGTGCAGCTAGGGGTATTCATTTCATTGTAATTGGATGATCTATTCACGAGAAAGAGCTTCACATATTGAGCAAATCAATAATGCATTACTCCACCACTGGTCCTTATGCAATAAGGTATTCGGCTTGGCATTGACATAGAGCTGTTGGATGACTTCCTGAGGGTATCGTATCATATTTTGTCCAAATGGTGCGTTAAATCGTCAAAATTCCGAGGTAGTTGGCGGGCCCTACCCATAATGCTCCAAACGTTCTCAACTGGGGAGAGATCCGCCGACGTTGCTGGTCAAGGCAGGGTTTAGCAAGTACGAAGACTAGCAGTGGAAACTCTCACCCTGTGCGGGCGGGCATTATTGTGCTGTAATGTAGGCGCAGGGTGGCTTGCCATGAAGGGCAACGAAACGGGAAATAGAATATCGTCGATGTACCGCTGTGCTGTAAGGGTGCCGCGGATGATAACCAAAGACGTCCTGCTATGAAGAGAAATGGCATCCCAGACCATCACTCCTGGCTGTCGGGCCGTTTGGCAATCGACAGTCAGGCTCGTATCAGACTGCTGTCCATCCTGAACGTCCGCAGCTCGTGGTCTTGCGGTAGCGTTCTCGCTTCCCATGAACGGGGTCCCGGGTTTGATTCCCGGTGGGGTCAGGGATTTTTCCTGCCTCTAGATGACTGGGTGTTGTTCTGTCATCATCATCGTCATCACATCCCCATTGCGGTCGGAGGAAGGCAATGGCAAACCACCTCCGCTAGGACCTTACCTAGTACGGCAGTGCGGGTCTCCGGCATCGTACCCTGCGCTCCTCGGAGTATGGGACCTCATCATCACCATCCTGAACTTCCATTCCTGCAACACAGCATCCTCCCGCAAAAGGCGAGAGTATAAAAAAAAATTTAAAAAAAAATGGCTCTGAGCACTATGGGACTTAACATCTGTGGCCATCAATCCCCTAGAACTTAGAACTAATTAAACCTAACTAACCTAAGGACATCACACACATCCATGCCCGAGGCAGGATTCGAACCTGCGACTGTAGCAGTCGCGCGGTTCCAAACGGAAGCGCCTAGAATCGCTAGACCACCGCGGCCAGCCGAGAGTATCAGTTACTTGTCTCCATGCTTGTCAAACCCTACATTGGCCAGCAAGGTCGGCGGCACTCGCTCCAATTGAGAACATATGGAGCATTATCGGCAGGGCTTTCCAACCAGCACGGGATTTTGAAGATCTAATGCGACATTTGGATACAGTTTGGCACGATATCCCTCAGGAGGACATCTAACAGCTCCAGCAATCAATGCCAAGCCGAATAACTGCTTGTATAAGGATCAGAGGTGGTCCAGCACGTTATTGACTTGCTCAGTTTGTGAAGCTCTTTCTACATCTACATCTACGTCTACATGGATACTCTGCAAGTCACATTTAAGTGCCTGGCAGAGGGTTCATCGAATCACCTTCACAATTCACCATTATTCCAATCTCGTATAGCGCGCGGAAAGAACGAACACCTATATCTTTCCGTACGAGCTCTGATTTCCCTTATTTTATCTTGGTGATCGTTCCTCCCTACGTAAGTCGGTGTCAACAAAATATTTCCTCATTTGGAGGAGAAACTTGGTGATTGGAACCTCGTGAGAAGATTCCGTCGCAACGAAAAATGCCTTTCTTTTAATGATGTCAAGCCCAAATCCTGTATCATTTCTGTGACACTCTCTCCTATATTTCTCGATAGTACAAAACGTGCTGCCTTTCATTGAACTTTTTCGATTTACTCCGTCAGTCCTATGTGGTAAGGATCCCACACCACGCAGCAGTATTCTAAAAGAGGAGGGACAAGCGTAGTGTGGGCATTCTCCTTAGTAGGTCTGTTACATTTTCTAATTGTCCTGCCAATAAAACGTAATCTTTGGTTAGCCTTCCCCACAACATTTTCTATGCGTTCCTTCCAATTGTTCGTAATTGTAATTCCTAGGTATTTAGTTGAATTTACGGCTTTTAGATTAGACTGACTTATCGTGTAACTGAAGTTAGTTCAACGAGTTCCTTTTAGCACTCATGTGGATGATCTCACACTTTTCGTTATTTAGGGTCAAGTGCAAATTTTCGCACCATTCAGATATCTTTTCTAAATCGTTTTGCAATTTGTTGTGATCTTCTGATGACTTCATTAGTCGATAAACGACAGCGTCATCTGAAAACAACCTAAGACGGCTGCTCAGACTACAGATTGTTTATGTAGATAAGGAACAGCAAAGGGCCTATAACACTACCTTGGGGAACGCCAGAAATCACTTGTTTTACTCGAAGACTTTCCGTCAATTACTACGAACTGTGACCTCTCTGACAAGAAATCACAAATCCAGTCACATAACTGAGACGATATTCCATAAGCATGCAATTTCACTACAAGTCACGTGTGTGGCACAGTGTCAAAAGTCTTCTTCCGAAAATCCAGAAATACGGAATCGATCTGAAATCCCTCGTCAATAGCACTCAACACTTCTCCGAATAAGGTGCTAGTTGCGTTTCACAAGAATAATGTATTCTAAACCGATTTTGACTGTGTGTTAATAGACCGTTTTCTTCGAGGTAATTCATAAAATTCTGCTGCATATCGACGTTAATGATATGGGCCTGTAATCAAGTGGATTACTCCTACTATCTTTCTTGAATATTGGTGACCTGTGCAACTCTGCAATCTTTGAGTACGGACCTTTCGTCGAGCGAACGGTTGTATATAATTGTTAAGTAGGGAGCTAATGGATCAGCATACTCTGAAAGGAACAGTTTTTGTGTGCAGTCTGGACCAGAAGACTCGCTTTTATTAAGTGATTTAAGTTGCTTCACTACTCCGAGGATATTTATTTCTACGTTATTCATATTGCCAGCTGTTCTTGATTCGAATTCTGGAATATTTACTTCGTCTTCTTTTGTGAAGGTATTTCGGAAGACGGTGTTTAGTAACTCTTCTTTGGCAGCACTGTCTTCGATAGTATCTCCATTGCTATCGCGCAAAGAAGGCATTGATTGTTTATTGCCGCTAACGTACTTCACATACGACCAGAATCTCTTTGGATTTTCTGCCAGGTTTCGAGACAGAGTTTCGTTGTGGAAAGTGTTATAAGCATCTCGCATTGAAGTCCGCGCTAAATTTCGAGCTTCTGTAAAAGATCGTCAATCTTGGAGATTTTGCATTTGTTTGAATTTGGCATATTTGTTTCGTTGTTTCTGCAACAGCGTTCTGACCCGTTTTGTGTACCAAGGAGAATCAACTCCGTCGTTTGTTAATTTATTTGGTATAAATCTCTCAATTGATGCGGATACTATTTCTTTGAATTCAACCCGCATCTGGTCTGCACATATTATTAATTAGGAAAGAATGGAGATTGTCTCTCTGGAAGGCGTCAAGTGAATTTTTATCTGCTTTCTCTGGAATAAATCATCCAAATTTTCTGAAATTGCACTGATTTGTTTGTCTGTAGACATCATGTTCACCAAATTTCCGTCCCATTCTGGTAATTGCTTCGGAGTGTGTCATTTTCTTATCAGTGTAGGGCCTACATCAAATCAAAGAGCAACTCAGACAGTTTTTGTTACAAATGTTCAATGTCAGCACCGTTTTTCATATGCACATTGAGTCGATAGCCGACTTCTTTCCAAACCTTGATCACTGTGTCGAGAGTAATTGTTGCAACAACTGGTGCACTGCTGTTTCTGAAATCGGATAGATCGCCTGATAGCGGAGGCACATAGAAATTATCCTTTATGAACCTCCAAAGGTAATAATCGTATGGCGTCAGATCGGGTGAATGTGGAGGCCATGCGAACCAAGCTCTGTCATTCGGCTCCTTGCGGTCAATCCAGCGGTCGCTTACAACATTGTTTAACCAACCACTTACCGGTATTAGTTACCGCAGTGTACCGCAGTGAAGAGGCGCTCTATCTTTCTGCCAAAGGTCGTTGGTTCATCTTTTTCCAGTTGAGATAAGAACGATAGTTATAGCACATCGAGATAAAAAAAAAACAAAAAAAAAAAACCACGTGCAATTGCTTCTCCGAAAAAGCAAGGCCTGTAAACTTTTCCGCTGGGATATGGTACGAAAAACATTCAATTTAGGGGAGTCTCGTTGCAACTGTACGATCTCATGGGGATTTCCTGACCCCCCCCCCCCCCCCCCCCCCAGATGCGTACATTATGTGTGTTCGCGTTTCCACTTGTGAATTGCTGTTTCATCACTGAAGACGACACGATCCAAAAAATCTTCATCGTCGTGCAGCAACGTTTGGTTTGTCAAGATGGCGCGTAAACTGTAGTCTGTAGGCTTTAGAGCTTGTAACAACTACAAACGATAAGGACGTATTTGTAAACGTCTGCTTGAAAGTCTTGACACAGACGTCATCGGAACTGCTACTCCACGACTAGCGTTCCGACCTGATTTTTTCGGGCTATGCGTAGAAGACGCTCTCACTCGTTTAACACTCTTGGTCGTCCCATACTTTTTTCTTTGCAAAGAAAGCCGGTGTCTTCAGAATGCTAATAGCATATGCCGATGTTACTATTACTTAAAGGATTAGAAAGAACTTAATACGGAATACGCGGTGCATTGCAACAACACATTCAGTCCTAGCAAACTGTTAAACATAAAAAGATTCCCGTTCACCAGTCGTCATTTTTGCTATTAGCGCTTTTCAATAGAAGACATAGAGAATAGTGCAAGCGCTTGTGCGCAGTTATACGAAGAAAATTGTTTGAATTGTTCTTTCATTTGGTGTTTATGAAGCTGGGTGTAATAAATGCCACAATGTCTCAAAACCACGATATTCGTTTTGAAACAAGCGCTATTCTCCCAACATACTATAGATACTTCGCTTTGAACTAATAACTTCCTAATTGTCTACAAAAAATGTTGATAATAACCGCGATAGCTCTGACGCATTTGTGTATCGGTGAGTCCAGAATGAATAGAGTACTTTTGCAGAAAACAAAGCCTGGTTGAGGATGCTGCGTCTCTGAAATGACTGTTGCCAGTCTCCATTGAACTGACTTCGGTTCCCCGCAGTCACCGAAACACAAATGTGGATGGTTGCTCGGACATTTCTTACAGTGTACATGTAACAATATTTTTCAGAATTATTAATAAAAGGAATTTTGCAACGTGTCGGTATTCTCCCATCACATAGCAGCCATCTGAGATTCGATGATTTTGCCGGCCGCGGTGGTCTCGCGGTTCTAGGCGCGCAGTCCGGAACCGTGCGACTGCTACGGTCGCAGGTTGGAATCCTGCCTCGGGCATGGATGTGTGTGATGTCCTTAGGTTAGTTAGGTTTAAGTAGTTCTAAGTTCTAGGGGACTGATGACCACAGCAGTTGAGTCCCATAGTGCTCAGAGCCATTTGAGCCATTCGATGATTTCTTTTATACGTATGTAATTAATATTTTAGCAGGGAGTAAAAAAACTTCTACAGCTGGACCATTGCACCTTTCATTTAATTTGTGTAAATAGGGAAGTAATGATACAGTGTACAAATCATTTTGGCAAATTCCACTGAAACAAAAGTTCATTACAGACTTTGCATAACTAATCAAAAAGAGAATGAAGCTATTATTTACACATATTTAATGTCCAGTAATCTGGCTCTTGTATCCACTGTGTCATTCGTATGTTAATTGTGTCAGCCATGATCAAAGGACGCAGTATAATCAATAAGCAGTTCGATTTGTTACAGCGATGGGCATTACAAACAAATAAAACGAAGGAGAGGGAGTTAGGGAAGAATGAAAGACAGCGAGACAGTGATGTAGCCGAGAAGAGACGCTTACAAATGGTAGGCCTCCAAATGGCCGAAGCAGTCTCACTTTAGGACTTGCTCCATCCCTCTGTTTTACTTTGACAACTTGTACGAAACTTCCTGCCTGTCATGAGGTATATATTCGATACTCTGGCTGTCGACTCTGAGGATGGAAAAGTTGATAAAATTCAGTGGTCGATGATTCGTAGCCCAGCTCCGCGTGTAAGTTACAACTGACGCGCTAGTTCGGATCCCAGATAGACAGATCACAGTGGCAGGCAGCGCTACAGTAATGTACACAAACTATCGAATTTGGTGTTGACACAGCCTGTGTTTACACCGCCCACTCTCAAACAAACGTGACAACGAGCTGTCGTCACGCTGGAGTTTCGCGGGCTTTGGTTACGCGCAATTTGAAGTTCTTGTTGACTATTCTCTTGATTGCTCCACTTTTAATCGATGGTATGCCAACAAGGCGGATTCTTTTTTGCCATTATGTATGTCAGACCCTCCTCTGCGAGTTCACAAAACTGTTAACCTTTTGCTAGTCACAAGAAGGTCAGGTTACTTCAATTATTAATGTTTTTATTACTCGCTTAGGATCACGCTAGAACGTTCATAGTTTCTCCTTCACTTTGTCTGGAATTTCCTTTGTCTCCAGTACTCCAAGGGTCGTTTCCTTCGTTTTTCTGTCCACACTCGCCCACTTCTCTTCGGCTTAAAACCCTTCTAAATTTTGCCATTTGCTCCTAAATTACTTCTTCAATCATTTGGAATTCTGTGATATTCGACTCCTCTAAAACTTTCCTAACGTCTTTAATCCAAGTTGTACTTTCTTTTCCTCTCTTACAGAGGGAGTAGAATATGTGCTTGGTTGATCCATTATCGTTCAGTCGGTATAGGTGTCCAACAAACGTCAATCCCGCACTCCACGTTATTTCAGAAAATCTGTTCTTGCTCTGTAGTTTGTATCCGTCTCCAGTCCGAACTGCGCTCTCTTAAAACTCTTCTTTCCAAGACCTCTAGCTTCTCCACGCTGTAGTTCATCGTGAGGCACCCACTGATGTAGTGACATTCTGTTTTGACGACAATGTTGCAGTGCCTTGTTTTGGCATTCCAGGACATGCACTTCTTTCTGCACGTTTTTTTATTATTAAGCTCTTTCCAATTTTAGGATTCTAGGTCAGTAGTTGCTTTTTCTAATCCGTTCTGTTGTACATTCTCGCCAATGTGCGCCGACGTCGAGAACTTTTCAACCCGTCCTATCTCTTTTCAGGGGACTTTGTCTCTGTTTGTCGTTTATGACAAAGTCAGTCTTTTCAACTGAGATCTCAAGTCCTGTTTGGCTGGCGATCATTTTGAAAAGGTTGAATTGTGTGACTGCTTCTTCTCAGCTTCCTGATAACTTCTGGAAGTCGGCAGCAAACCCGAAGCAGCTGACTTCATTGCTCCTGACTCTCTTTCTAGACACGTAGACTTTATTTCCCGACTCTCAATTTATGCTGGTGTAAAAGAGAAAGATAATGAACGTTAACGACATTACTGATTTGTGGAGGAAATTTTGCAGTACTGAAACTGTGTTTTTGCGGTGTCTAATTAATACTTTATGCGCACGTAGGTACAGAGTCTTACCGTCGCGAGATTGTCTTTCTTGCATAGACAGACTAAATTATTTTCACTTATACCGGAATACTTTTAAAGCTTAAGCTCCAGTTACTTCCAATATATAAAGTGCTGAGTACAAAAGTGGGTAGATATTATTTCTGTGGCCTACGTGTAATGCAAAAGTGTACCAACACGAACTCACGCAACTAATTTCACGTTTATACACGAACCATTAAACTTCATGATCTTAAAGAATGTACAACCTGTACACATTTATAATGTACACCACTCGCAAAAATATTTTGCGTCCATAACAATAATAATATCTCCTTCCAAAAGACTAAATAAGTAACAAAAAAATACTAATAGTTTCCATTAAGACGTTACACAGTATGGACCTGCTCGAGCAATCACCTGCTACTTGACTCTGGCGACGCAAGTGCCAAGAGATAAGGAGCAACTAAGAACTACACTACTGGCCATTAAAATTGCTACACCACGAAGATGACGTGCTACAGACGCGAAATTTAACCGACAGGAAGAAGATGCTGTGATATGCAAATGATTAGCTTTTCAGAGCATTCACACAAGGTTGGCACCGGTGGCGACACCTACAACATGCTGACATGAGGAAAGTTTCCAACCGATTTCTTATACACATACAGCAGTTGACCGGGGTTGCCTGGTGAAACGTTATTGTATTGCCTCGTGTAAGGAGGAGAAATGAGTACCATCACGTTTCCGACTTTGATAAGGGTCGGATTGTAGCCTATCGCGATTGCGGTTTATCGTATCGCGACATTGCTGCTCGCGTTGGTCGAGATCCAGTGACTTAGCAGAATATGGAATCAGCGGGTTCCGGAGGGTAATACGGAACGCCGTGCTGGATCCCAACGGCCTCGTATCACTAGCAGTCGAGATGACTGGCATCTTATCCGCATGGCTGTAACAGATCGTGCAGCCACGTCTCGAGCGCTGAGTCAGCAGATTGGGACGTTTGCAAGGCAACAACCATCTGCACGAACAGATCGACAACGTTTGCAGCAACATGGACTATCAGCTCGGAGACCATGGCTGCGGTTGCCCCTGACGCTGCATCACAGACGGGAGCGCCTGCGATGGTGTACTCAACGAGGAACCTGGGTGCACGAATGGCAAAACGTCATTTTTTCGGATGAATCCAGGTTCTGTTTACAGCATCATGATGGTCGCGTCCGTGTTTGGCGACATCGCGGTGAACGCACGTTGGAAGCGTGTATTCGTCATCGCCATACTGGCATATCACCCGGCATGATGGTATGGGGTGCCATTGGTTAAACGTCTCAGTCACCTCTTGTTCGCATTGACAGCACTTCGAACAGTGGACGTTACATTTCAGATGTGTTACGACCCGTGGCTCTACCCTTCATTCGATCCCTGCGAAACCCTACATTTCAGCAGGACAATGCACAACCACATGTTGCAGGTCCTGTACGGGCCTTTCTGGATACAGAAAATGTTCGACTGCTGCCCTGGCCAGCACATTCTCCAGATCTTTCACCAACTGAAAACGTCTGGTCAATGGTGGCCGAGCAACTGGCTCGTCACAATACGCCAGTCACTACTCTTGATGAACTGTCGTATCGTGTTGAAGCTGCATGGGCAGCTGTACCTGCACACGCCATCCAAGCTCTGTTTGACTCAATGCCCAGGCGTATCAAGGTCGTTATTACGTTCAGAGGTGGTTGTTCTGGATCTATGCACCCAAATTGCGTGAAAATGTAATCACATGTCAGTTCTAGTATAATATATTTGTCCAATGAATACCAGTTTAGCATCTGCATTTCTTCTTTATGTAGCAGTTTCAATGGCCAGTAGTGTAGCTACAACAATAAGCTATAGCTCAGCTAAAAATTTGACAATTCCATGAAATACAAGAGCAAGTAACATTCAATCCTAGTATCATACAAGCTCTTACTGTATTTAAAACAGTTTGTTATTACAGTTCTCATATTGTACCACTATGTATGAATATATACTAACTGCAAAAAATAAAATAAAAAATTAAGAAAAATTAAGCACCCGGAACGGGAGGAGGAAAAGGACTGAACTTTGGGGTTTCAGAGAGTACGTGATGTTATTTCAGTGGTTAAAAACTCGAGTCTACATTACAAAGGACTTGGCAGTACAAACCCACTTATCAGTATGTTTCACCCCCACTCGGATGGATGAATCAGCTGATTATGCTGAGGAGGATGTCATAAGCCCTTGTATCATCTCCTGAGGCATGCTGACCCACAGCTGTTGATGTCCTCGATACTGCCACTGACGCGTAGATGTCATCCAAGCTGGTTCAACCGTGGTCTACCAGTGACAGGTCTGGGGATCCAGTTGTTCGTGAGAGTACCTCAATATCACACTAACAGTTCGTAGAGTCTTCCGTTTGTGGACGAGCATTGTCCTGTTGGGAAACGGCATCACGATACTGTCGCACCATAGCTACTACAAGATGACTCCGGATTTCCGTGAGTTACTGTTGTACTGTCAGAGCTCCCTCGGCTGTGACCTGAAGCCATATTCGACGTCTCCCCACACCATGAGGGCGGGAGTAACACCACTATGCCTCTCCAAACATCGAAAGAATAGAACCTCCTCAGGTAGCCAGCACACTTGCTGACGATGATCACCTGGGGTAATGCAGAACCGCGATTCATCGATGAACGCAATGCAACGCCATCCATCAGCTGTCCATGCTTTCCAATCACGCCACCAATAGATTCGCAGCCGTCTATAGTTTTGGTGTGAATGAGAGCGTATGCATGGGACAGTAATTTCCTGCTCTGACTGCTGCTATTCTCCGACCAATGGTGCGGTGTTCTTTCCTTTGTGGTGGCCAGACGTGGTGGCCAAAGCTGGTCGATCGGAAACTTGGCAACTAGTATGCTTGCCCTCATGTTCGAATGCCGTCCAACATCTGGACAATGCATATCCGAATGCCGCTCAAATCTGGACACCACGCGGTTCGACCAAGGAGTTAAACTGAGGGGCACAATAGGACACCTTTCGAAATTTGTCAGGTACCTATAACGCACAAGAATGCGGCACCTCCGTGTCTTTCACAGTGATCACTCAGGGTCTGACGCTATTCATGTTCCTTGTATTTCCTACCAGGTCTCGCTAGAACACTAAACCACACCTGTGCTCGTTTTACGTGTTACAGAGAATCTACATCTACATCTACCAGGTGTAGATACAGCGTTAAGATACAAATGTGTCAATAGGGAACATTTGTTGTGAACGAGCCTTAATTTTTTTTTTTGGTTGGTATGACATCTATCAAAGATATTTAGTATACATCAAGTCATGGAAGAAACAACATCACATGTTTTCATCGTGTTAACAATATCGAATTTTGTACTAGAAAGTGATGATTTGCAGAAAGCATTAATTTTTTGTTTTCATTTGAAAAAAAAAAAGAGCTTCAAAGTCGCATCGATGCTTGTCGAGGCATATGGTGATCATGCTCTATCAGAAGCAACATGCAAAAGATGGTTTCAACGGTTCAGAAATAATGATTTTGATGTAAGAAATGATGAACATGGAAGACCACCAAAAAAGTTCGAAGACGCCGAATTGCAAGCAATATTGGATGAAGATGATACTTTAAGTCAGAATCAAATGGCAGCAATGCTAAATGTTGCACAACAAACAATTTCTGACCGTTTGAAAGCTATGGGAAAGATCCAAAAGTGTGGAAAATGGGTGCCACATGAATTGAATGAAAGACAGATGGAAAACAGAAAAACGATTTGTCTAATTTTGCTTCAAAGACATGAAAGAAAATCAGTTTTGCATCGAATTGTTACTGGTCATGAAAAATGGATTTATTTTAAGAATCCTAAATGGGAAAAGTCATGGGTTAATCCGGGACAATCATCAACATCGACTGCAAAACCAGATGGATTCTGCAAGAAGACAATGCTCTGTGTTTGGCGGAATCAGAAAGGTGTGGTGCATCATGAGCTTCTAAAACCCGGTGAAACTGTGAATACTAATCGCTACAGACAACAAATGATCAATTTGAACTATGCATTGATCGAAAAAAGACCAGAATGGACCAGAAGACATGGCAAAGTAACTTTTTCACACAACAATGCACCTGCACACAAAGCAAAACTGGTTCAGGATACAATCAAAACACTTGGCTGGGAGCTGCTACCCCACCCGCCGTATTCACCAGACTTGGCCCCTTCCGACTACCATTTGTTTTCATCAATGGGACACGCATTGGCTGAGGAACTCTTCGATTCCTACGAAGAAGGCGAAAAATTGGGTGTCTGATTGGTTTGCTTCAAAAGACGAACATTTCTATTGGCGTGGTGTCCACAAACTGCCAGAAAGGTGGTCAAAATGTATAGAAAGCAATGGTCAGTACTTTGAATCAAATGTTTTTACTTTTCAATTCAAAATTAGTGTTTCATTTTCACAAAAAAACGCTCATTTCATACCGGTACGCCTGGTACTTGATCGATCTGCAATTCACAATTAAGTGCGTTGCAGCTGGTTCATCGAACCACCTTGAAGCTATTTCTCTACGGTTCCACTGTCTAACAGGAGGAAGTTGATGACTGAAATTTCACGAGAAGATTCTGTCGCAACGAAAAACGCCTTTGCTTTAATGACTGATACCCTAATTCACGCATCATATCCGTTGCACTCTCTCCCCTATTTCGTGATAAGAAAAAACGAGCTGCCTTTCTTTGAACTTTTTCGATGTCCTCCGTCAGTCCCATCTGATGCGGATCCCACACCGCATATCAATATTTCGGAAGAGGGCATTTTCCAAATGTTCTACCAATAAATCGCAGTCTTTGGTTTGCTAACGTTCAAATTTAAGTTATTTGTAATTGTAATCCCTAAGTAGTTAGTTGAATTTACAGCCTTTAGGCTTGTCTGGTGTGTCGAATAACCGAATTTTAGCAGATTTCTTTTAGTACTCACGTTTATAACTTCACAGAGTTCATTATTTAGAGTCAACTGCCACTTTTTGCACCGTACATATACCTAGTCTAAAACGTTTCGCAGTTGGTTTTGGTCATCTGATGACTTTGGAAGACGATAAATAACAGCATCATCTGCAAACAATCTAATAGGGCTGCTCAGATTGTGTCCTATGTCGTTTATGTAGATCAGGAACAGCAGAGGGCCTATAAAACTTTCTTGGGGAACGACAGATGTTACTTCTGTTTTACTTGATGACTTGAAGTCAGTTACTACTAACTGACAGAGATCACATATTCAGTCGTAGAACTGAGACGATACTTCATAGGCGCGCAATTTGATTAGAAAATGCTTGTGAGGAACGGTGTCGAAAGCCTTATGGAAATCTAAAAATACGGAATCAATTTGACAATCCCTGTCAATAGCACTCATTACTTCGTGAGAATAGAGAGCTAGTTCTGTTTTACAAGAACGATTTTTCCTGACTCCGTCTGACCATTAGTCAATAAATAGCAACGTGTACAAAGTTACGCTGTCATGCAACTATGTATTTTGAGTGATTTACTTGGTTTGTTAGGCACTATATATCTCTTTATGGTAGTGTTAATTAAAACGGAGAGACAAATGTGAAAATGTTGTCCTTCAAAAAAATATAATTTGACTGTGAAGTGTAAGGTATCCTTTCCTTCCAGTGTGGATTTCTGGTCAGATGACTATAGGGTAAGGTCAACAGCAGCAGAATGTGGTATGACGGGAGCAGGATGAATGTAAGGTAGGTCAGAGTGTGTGTTATTGTGAACATTACAATGATAGGGTTGTTCTCATCAGAAACGAGAGCATACCAACATCGACAGCGATAGTTAAGGTGTGTAAGCTGAAGATGAAGAGATAGAGAAAGAATACGAGGATATTAAACGGATAATTCAGTACGTAAAGGGCAATATAATAGTCATGGGGGACTAGAATGTGGTTGTAGGGAAAAGAGTAGAAGAAAGGAGGATTGCGGGAGAATATGAGCTTGGTAGTAGGAATGAGAGAGGAGAAAGGCTAATTGAGTTCTGGAACAAATTTCAGCTGGTAATAGCGTATAATCTGTTCAAGAATCACAACAGGAGGCAGTATACTTGGAAAACGCCCGGAGGTACTGGAAGATTTCGGTTGGATTACGTCATGGTTAGGGAGAGGTTCCGAAGTCAGATACAGGATTGTAGGGCGTACCCACGAGAAGATATAGACTCAGATCACATTGTAGTAGTGATGAAGAGTAGGCTGAAGTTCAAGAAATTAGTCAGTTAGAATCAATAAGCAACATAGGGGGATACGCAAAAGTACTAACGAGTGAAGAGATATGCTTGAAGTTCTTTAAGGCTATAATTACTGCGATAAGGAATAGCTCAGTAGGCAGTTCAGTTGAAGGGGAATGTAAATCTCTAAAAAGGATAATCACAGAAGTTAGAAAGAGAAATGTAGATATAAAGAAGGGAACTGCGTAGAAACCGTGGCTAACAGAAGAAATACTTCAGTTGATCGGTGAAAGAAGGAAGTACAAAAATGTTCAGGGACATACAGGATACAGAAATAAAAGCCGCTTAAGAATGAAATAAATAGGAAATGCAGGGAAGTTAAAGCGAAATGGCTCCATGAAAAATGTGAGGACATCGAGAAAGTAATGGTTGTCGGAAGGACTGACTCAGTATCTACAAAAGTCAAAACAACCTTCCGCTCAATTAATAGCAAGTGTGATAACATTAAGAGTGCAATGGGAATTCCTCTGTTAAATGCACAGGAGAGAGCTGATAGGTGGAAAGGATACACTTAAGGCCTCTATGAGCGTGAAGACTTGTCCAGTGACGTAATAGAAGAAGAAACAGGAGTCGATGTAGAAGATACAGGGTATCAAATGTTAGAATCAGAAGGGCTTTAGACGACATAAGATGAAATACGGCAGAAGAGACAGATAACATTACATCAGATTTCTAAAATCTTTGGGGAATTGGCAACCAAACGACTATTCATGTTAGTGTGTCGAATGTATGAGGCTGGCGATAAATCATCTGACTTTCGGAAAAGCATCATCTACACAATTCCACAGATTACAAAATCTGACAAGTACAAGAATTGTCGCACAATCAGCTTAACAGCTCATGCAGTTGTTGACAAGAATAATATACAGAAAACTGGCAGAGGTAATTGAGGATGTGTTAGATGACGATGAGTTTACCTTTAGGTAAGATAAAGGCACCAGAGAGACAGTTCTGACTTTGTGGTTGATAATGGAAGCAAGACTACAGAAAAAGCAAGACGTGTTTATAGGTTTTATAGACACGGAAAAAGGATTTGATAATAGGAAATGGTGGAAGATGTTCGGAAGTCTGAGAAAAACAGGAGTAAACTGTAGGAATGATAACATCGACGAACTTAAAGTCATGATTGGTGATGACGAAGCAGATAAAGTTAAGGAATTTGCTACCAGGCAGTAAAATAACCTATGACGGACGGAGCAAAAAGGACATCAAAAACAGACCAGCAGTGGCAAAAATAGCGTTCCTGGCCAAGAGACGTCTACTAGTATCAAACATAGACCTTAATTTAAGGAAGAAATTTCTGAGAACGTACGCTTTTAGCACAGAATTCTATGCTAGTTTTCATGGACTGTGGAAAAACCGGAACGGAAGAGAATCGAAGCATTTGAGATGTTGTGCTACAGACGAATTTCAAAATTCGTGAGGACAGATAAGGTAAGGATGGAGGAGGATCTGCATCGATTCGGAAAGGAATATATATTAGACACTGAGAAGAAGAAAAGACAGGATGGCAGGACATTTATTGAGACATCAGGGAGTAAAATCCATGCTACCAGAGGGAGCTGTGGAAGGTAAAAACTGTAGAGGAAGACAGAGACTGGAATGAATCCAGTAAATAACTAAAGACGCAGGTTGCAAGCGCTACTCCGAGATGAAGAAGTTGACATAGGAGAGAAATCCGTGGCAGGTCGCATCAAACCATTCAGAAGACTGATGAATCAATTTTAAAAAAAAGTTGAAGAAAGGACACAACGTAGTGCCAGGTAGATAAGGAAACATAAGAAGATAGGTTAAGGAAAGGCAAACCTACGTTTGTAGCACTTGTAGACTTAGAGAATGCTTTTGAGAATGCTAACTGGAGTAAACTCTTTCAAA